>NC_061791.1:4813653-5424038 GCF_022458985.1 Mugil cephalus
TCATTGGCGATAAAACCATGGTCTACAGTATTAGATGCACCAGATTCCAAAGAAGATGATAGCTGAATGGAAACCACACGGATTAAAAGTCAGAAAACGTGAGCTTCTGTGAAGTCTCATGAATCAGAGTCCACTTCCCGGATAAGCATGGCAATTTTAGCAAGGCCAATAACCAGCTTGGCAAGGGAGCAGTTCGGTGCAGGGGAGGCGCCGCAATTCGGAAAAATTCATCACATTCATCAGACAAGTGGTGGGATTTGCAAAGATTACAGAGAAGGTGGGCACTGGAGCATTGATGATTCAATCCCTGGCTGCGCGGACAGATAACACCCACGATAAGACAAAACCCTGTCTGTGATTCAAAGCGGCACGCCGTAAGATGTTTGGCCGTCGCCGATGTGAAGGAGATCGGGGAGAAAAAAAAAATCAAAGCTACATCAAGTAGTGGCGACAACGCGGTTTGAAGCCGTTTCAAAGAGAATATGACAAAACGTAAAGAAGCTGCGCGTGAATATAAAGCGTGAACCTGTGCACAGCAAGGGAGAAATGATTCCCTATCAATCTGCAGACAACAAATACAGTATGTGATTTCTACTGACCTCTTGACATTTCCTCCACCTCTCCTGCTTTGTGTCTGAAATGGAGGCAGGAATGCTATCTCTGCTCCCCAGGGACGCCCAAGCCCACTGCACTGAACCTTGACTTCATTTATTAAACACCATTGAAAGGAAAGCACTCTGAACCTCAAGGATTAAACTGGAAAATAAGGTGCGGTGGTGCAAAGATACTGCACGGTGTGGGAGGACAACGCAGCAGAGAAATAACCGCACTGAGAGAACAATACATAACTGCACTTTGAAGCTCTCAACTTATTGTTTAAGCTAAAGACTCACACACATTAACATGTAATACTCTTAAATGAGAACAAAGAGGCGTTCATACAACCCGGATCGACTACGAAACATTCTGTCTGTTTAATCCCGGACTCGGAAAAACAGTTAGCATGAAGCAGCAATTACCGTCCCAAGACTTTGCCCTGAAGACGCCATCTGTGAGAGATTACACCGCTGACATTTCACTCTAATGTGAGATGCATTGTTATAGCTTTAAAGGTAAAAGGGTCATTTCAGCCACAACTACAAGAGAGCTTCTCATTTTCATCTAATGGTGTCCAGGCATACAGATAGTTTAATCATTTTCAGATTAACGGCGTTTTCCTTGCTCTTCTCTCGTTACTCAGCCATTGCTCTCGCTAATCTCGCAATCGGTTTGACACCAATCAGTCTGAGCTGGAACTGTGACCGGCCTGACCAGAACTTGTGAACGTTTTATTTCAAATCTGTCAGGAATAAATCAAAAGAAGTAGTTTTATAGTTAACTGATAGTTTTGTTCAATAGATAAAGATGTTCTACACAGAGTGAGATGGATAGGGATGATCCGATATGGATCTTTTCACGTTCAGTACCAATCAATCAGAGTCCCAATCCAATCTTACAGTTCAGATCTTAGTCATGAAGGTTTTTAATTTCTTCCTTGTATTCTCCTTCATCCTCCAAGCACCATCAAACTGTATTAGGTCCAATAAATAGGGCTCTCTGTCATATTTTCTCCAATTTTTCTTCCTTTCCTGTTTTCCTCAAGATGGTTGTGGTTTTAGGCAGACTTAATACAAATAGCCACAATAATCCGGGACCCTAGGGATGGGGGCAATTTACATTTACTACTTCAATACTTCTGTCTTTCCTGGAAACGTATCAAACCACCTCATGTTTACCGCAAATAGGTACAGAAACGACCAGCAAGAAGCTCAAATGTTTGCACAGTAAATAGGAACATAAGCTGACAACAGATCCAACAGAATTCCTTCCGATGAGGCCACCCTAACCCTAAGTCTAACCCCTAACCCTAACCCTAAGTCTAACCCCTAACCCTAACCCTAACCCTAAGTCTAACCCCTAACCCTAACCCTAAGTCTAACCCTAACCCTAAGCCACAGAACTCACTTCACTCGCCCCACAGAAGCCAATTCTTTCCCAATATTAGTTCCTACAAAACTGCTTACAGTGAGGTCTAAGGAGGATAAAAAGCGATAAGGACATTGCCATCGACATGATTTTTACAGCAGCGAGCACCACAAATTAAGTTCACTTCACTTCTATTAACTATAGACGTCCTAAAAAGACACTTTAAACAAATCAATAGTACATCTGTGCATTTATATTAAAGCACAAAGGAGCAGAGCTAAAAATGACCTCTACACTCTGTGTGCAAACACTGCCAGGATCTTCTTAAGTACTTAAGCTAGTGAGCTAAACAAATACAGACCCCACAGAGGCAGCTCGTGTGCTTCAGCGTGTGTGAAGAATCGGAGAAGCTATGGTGCCTTTAAGGTCACCATTAAAACCATCTGATACAAAACTTCATCTGCTCTTCCCCTGCTCTTGTCTTCTGCAGTCATCTGAGCCGTCTTTGTGCAGGCGGCGTTATCGCTCTCCTCCAGCCCTCTCTCCTGCGTGGGCTTATGGACACTTAGCTCGCCGACAGATCACAGGGTTCCTACATGAATTATTATGGACTCACGGCTGTAGACGCGTGGAGAGATGGTATCCGAGGCGCGCCTATGACTCTCGATGAGGCACAGCCTGACTGAAATCAGTTCAAAAAGTGGGAAATAGCCATTCATATCACCACTGAACACTGCCAGGTACTTGGCGTGTCGTCTGCGCCGTCTTATAGCAGCGGTGTTCGCTTTTAAAGGTCAAACCACTCAGGTACACTCGTGCAACTACTCTCTACAAGACACCACTGCCAGGATCTGCAGGTTATGACATCTAAATGTATAATTAATCACAGTTCTACTTGGCCCAACAGGTATGCATATGCTCAAGTGAAGATAAGATGACGTGTTGTCACATAGATGCACTCAAACACTAGCATTTCCTCGGCTCATTCTCTCCGCCTCTTTGCAGCTGAGCACTGAAAGTCAAATGGCTTCTGGCGCTGTTCAAAACAAATTAATGCTGAAGGCCCGGTGCTGTGAATCCCTGGCATTTTACAAAAGGTCTGTAGCACGGAGGAGACCACCTGAGAGTCAGGCCGCATGCGGGAAGCGGCGTTCACCACGCGCACACTGATCAAAACAATCCCTTTGTTCCGTTTAAAGTTCACGTGAGCGGCTGATCCTGCGTGCGGACAAAAACAGACCTGGGTTTTAATTGGTTTCCCATTCCCATCTAGTCAGACCGAAATCAAACATTAACACAGGCCGAGGCAGAACGGGATGATAATGCTGTCTGCTGGCAGACGGGCAGAGGTGCCGAGATAAGGAAGATGGACCTGCAAGGCAAAAAATATGCAACACAAACAGCTCGCAGGGCACGAACACGCAGTCCAGCCCTGTATGTGCCGACTGCATACATAAACATCTGAGCAATGACTCAACAGTGTGATCAGTTTTACTTGTTCGAGCCGTGATTGGGTGCAGCAGGTGGTAACGATAAAAGACAATAATAGTTTTTATGCTGTGAATTTGAAATGAGTTGTCGATGATGAGGCAGCTTCCCCCTTTTGCCTGTTCGGGGCTGATTGTGAGTGTTTGGTGAGATGATTGGAAGTGGGACAGCGAACACACACACACACACACACACACACACACCAAACAAATGATGCGTTTGGGTGCGCCGAGTGAGAAGAGTGTCCTTGGGAGGCTAATGTCCCTGAGCTCCTTTGGGGCTAAGCGGCCAGATGCTCTGCTTCGCCCGCTTGCCGGGTTTTGGCCCCAGTGTACCGTTGCAAGCAGCAACCATGACACTAGAACACGAAAGTCGGCAGAACAAAGGAAAACTTGGTTTGAATGCGTCTGTTAAATTACTGCCAAAATACATGCAAAAAACTACCCTTTAAGAGGTCGGTCCAAGCTCTGGTTGCTGGTGAAACACTGTGTATGGATGCAGGTAGCTGGTCTTGGTGTGGGTGCTTTCTGGGTCATGAACTTTGGGTAGGGACCGAAATAATGGTGTTTATCTGTAGGGCACGGGATCTTAGAGACAGGGTGAGGACGTCGGACATTCGTAACGGAGTCTGGTCATTTGGTTCAGGCTAAAGATGACTCCTCCTGGAGGTTTACAAAAGGATAGGGTCGACTCATCGTAGGGAGTCTGGCTCGCCAACGCCTTAGGATCCCTCATGAAGAACTAGGATATATTGCTAGGAAGAAGCATTTCTCTGGAATACAATGCATAGCCCGTTCAATCCTCCTGCCAGGACCTAACTTCACATAACCAGAAGAAAACGGTTGGTTTCTGGAGCATTTTACAAATAAATCACAACAGCCTGTAGAATGATGTCAAACAGCTGGTATTAAAAGCTAAAGGGCAACTTCAGCTTTTAATTTCACAATGTTCATATGTGTCCAATAAAGGTTATAAGACTAATGAAACCACTGACAAATTGGGCAACGTTTGAGCCAAAGCTGCAAAAATAAGCCAAAATAATATTTCATCCTGCTGCTGCACCAATTTTGACCCAACATTTCTTGGGTCCATTGCATCTTCCAACAGTATGCAAATTGACCCACATTCATTAACCTCTTTCAGGAAGAAACTTTGCAGGATGAAAGCCATTGTAGCACACATGAATTTAATCTCGTTTCACCAGGAAGATTCTCAAGACGGAAAGTGAAAGGGAACGCACACAAGCTCACAGCTCAGCGACAGCACGGCAAGTCACAATTAAAAAGAGCGGAATCCGGTTTATCGTCTGGTTCAAAGAGCACAAAACCCAGATTTGGGCTAAAAAAAAAAAAACAACACTACTACTACTACTGGAACAGAAGAGAATATTTGAGAAAAGAAATGACTGAAAACTCATCCAAAGGTACTCGGGTCACTGACCGTGACAGTGAACACCCAGGAGCCTTTGTTTGTTTGCTGCAGCGCTGGCCGCGGCTCGGACAGGGGCTGTACTGGTGCAGAAGGAAGGATTACCTCACAGCAGCCTCGCTCCCCTCCCAGCCTCACCCCACGGTCGTTCTCAGTTTCGGTTCGCCTCACAGAGCATCGCGGGGCTGCAGTCCAGAGTCACGGGCAACAGATTCAGTCACGGAATATTCTGAGCAAATACGTTTGTTTGATTGATGAAGGTTTTTATAGAAAATATGCACAGTGGGGCAGAATCACATATGGCTACTTCAACACATGTGCTATGTATTAGCATCTCAATCTCAAGGAGTCTCTCACACGTACAAGTGAGGTATAAATACATTTCTATGCAAGTGCATTGGAGCGTAAAGGACACCTATCCCACCATACTCCAATATGCAGTGTAATATAACACTGAGATACAGAGAGAAAGAAGCAATACAGCTTTCTCCCAGGACACAAACGAGCGGAGAAGCTCCCCCAGTGGCATCTTAATGTGGTAGCGAGGGTCAAGTCAAGGGTAAAGGAAGACTGATGTGCTGCAGAATGCACAGTCGAGGAAACGCGTGACAGAAAACACTTGAAAAATGCTTCAATCGTGCATCTTTACAACAAGTGTCGTTCGAGTCAAATCCACAGAGGTTCGTTCTATAGCTGCAAAACTAATGCTCAGGGCATTACACTGCAAAACTTTAGCACAAAGGAAACCAGAAGTCAGCAGGCTGAGTGTCTGCAACCAGCGCACCGTCTGTAATCCTATAAATCTTCACCACCGCTCCTGGTCCCATTGTTCTCCGAGCGGCCACTTAAAAGCCAGCCGCGCTCTCGCTTCCTTTACACGAACATAAAAATAACTCGGCCCATTAAAACAAAAGGTTTGAATCAATTAGAATCATTTATACATATCTTCCCTCGCGTGGATTTTCCTTCCTTGCCTCTGTTGACTCTTTGCTGCATTTCTTACGCTGCCTTCAAATGGAACCTGCGGTTCTGACTTGGGACGCTGTGTACACAAAATGCTTGGCTTTGAAGCGGTAACGTCTGCCTTGTGTCGCGGGAGCGCCGCTGCGTCAAGCATCGAAACCACGACGGCAAACAGTTTAGCAAGAAAATGACGGGGAAACTTAATGTTGGAGCAATGAACAGATGAGGCTGCTGGGGATATAAATTGCGTATGTTCTAGCATCAAATGCTAAAAAGTTGGGCACTCCTCTTAAAAAACATGATACTACATGATACTACATACAAACATAATGCTACTAATGACCTAAAAACACACATCCTCACATCTAAACAAAGACCATTTTGAATAATCCCTTTCTGTTATCACATAACACAAGATGTTCAAAACCCAAAGTGTACAACTTCGCCACGAGAGCAAACACGCGATGGCACAAACAGGCCAACCCTGGTGCCCCGCCAGTTTCCTCCTCTGCACCAGCCTGCACCCTGCAGTTTTTTTTGGAGGCCGCCGCGCGTGCCAGATCGAGATGCACCATGTGGAGCAGGCCCTGGTGGGACGAAGCGTTGCCAGTTACGCGTCTGAAAATCTCAAGGGTCACTGGCGTTGTCGGATACACGAGAAATCTCCAGGGTTTAGAGGGCTGCCAACTCCGCCTCAAACCTCGACAGATACTGGGCCGCCAGCTCTGCCTCGTGGCGCAGGCTTTACCTCGCTGTCACGTATCCGTCGAGCCGGTTGGTTGCCAGATGCGAGATGTGTGCCAGGGTAGGAGGAAATATGAGTTCTGAAGTATGTTGTTCTAGCTTCATCGATACATTATTCTTAATGCTGAGTCTGTCTAAGCTCATTGATTCCCATACCATGTTAACTCTATGGCAGCCCCACAGGGTTTAATTCACTTGAATAGGAAAATATTTCAGTGTCATATCGTCTCCCTTCCTTCCATCCCCAAAAGCTACCTGCTCCAGACCACTGAACTGAATTTACCTCACGTAGCATGTGAAGCTATTTGTGCTTTTCGCTAATAAAAATTTCATGTTTGCGCTCTTATTTAAGAGAGAATTGGTCAAAACCCTGAGGAAACGACTCCAGACCTAACGTGAGCTAGCTTAACTCTACAAGCGCTAGCTAGCAAGTCAGATTGAACGTCGACTTCTGTTTGATCAAATATCCAAAATCTAATATCTGCATTATTTCAGAATGTGGTATGAAATACCCAAGAAATATAGAAGAAAGAAACAAAAAAAAAGACAGAATAAATAAATTTTAAATACATACAGTAAACTGGAAAGTAAGTTAATGGTCAAATTAATACAAAGGTAAATAAATATATGTCACATTTAATAAATCAATGACAACAGTTGTCAATATATGTTTTTATGGATTTATTAGCAAACTAATTTATTTCTGTCTTTATTTTTATAGTTTTATTTATTTAAAATTTTGGCAGTTTTGGTCTTCCATACATGGAAAAAAACAGCTCCATGTATGGAAGATGCTCACATTTTTCAAACTATAACCTTTATTGTTAGCATTAAAACTGAACTCACTGTATCACTAAAGCTGAAGGTTTGCATCTCTCACACTTTTTAGTTTGTCCAACACTCAGACTGAAGACAGTGAATGCACAAAATCTGGTGCTGGAATTTTAGCTAAGAATAGACAGACTCATGCAGCGAAGACGCATTTCTTGTGGAAACGGGCAATCAGTAGTTGGGAAGGACATTTTGAAATGCAAATTGCACTTCATATTGTTAACAAGTTTTTGTCCCTCTGAAGGATTCACAGAGACAGAGTGAAAGCTTTACGCATCCGCCCTTTTATTTCCTTCTTCCTATTCGGTGCACAGTGACCCCTTTTCCATGTGCAACTTTGAGAAAGCACAAAGCAAAAACACGACATCGGTGCGATTCAAACAGATGGTTTCAGGAGAATGCTGTCTGGGGGGAAACGAGACGCGGTGCTCTTACAAGTCTCATGGGTGCAGGTTTACTCCCTTATAATCCTCATTGTTATTTTTAAACAACACCTCCATTCACGGCGGAAATACACACCGGCACAATGTTAGAAAGAAACACGAGCAGCTACACAAAGCAGTTGTTGATGAGCCAGGGGAAGGACAAAAATTCATTACGCCGCTGATTGACTTTGCAGCGAGATGGACCGACCTTGAGCGACTGTATTTTTTCTTCAGCACAAAGAGCAAAATCTAGAGGACCGGGTGGATGTATGCACGTATTGCTTCAAAGCAAATCCCCACGCTGACCTACAAATCACACAACCCGTCATTCTGAAAGGCTGAAAGTAAATAACAGCACCGGCGTACAAAGGACGATGTAACTTCTGCTTTCTGGAAAGGTGCCACAATACACTGATTATAATAAACAAAGATGTACTCTATCGCTGAGAAATCTTAGAACGATCACCTCCTGACAAAGTGTGCTCTAGCGCAACTTAGATTGTTACAATTAAGCTATTTGCCAAGCTATCATCGTAAGCTGATCCTGACAATTCTTTCCATCCACGCTTAGTCTCAAAGTCTAATTACTGGGACTCTTTCGCTAAAATAATTGCACTATACGACTAGTCTCTTACACTAGGTGGCGATATGTCTTTTTAGTGAGGTTAATACGACCACCTTTCCAGTTACCATTCCACATACTATTAACTCAACCAGTCTAATAGACAGGACACGACATTCAAAAACAAAGTGGATATCAGCATGTTGCCTACTTATAGTGGCGATATGCTATCTCAGTGGGTTAACTACGACACCTTTCCAGTGACCTGTTATCATAAACAAAAAATTCAAAAACGAGAAAATTCACTGTTGCACTACTTATTATATCCCTAGGTTTCTACGCTTGTTTTCTTTTTCGTGACAGCTTCTTGATGTTTTTGTTCCGGGGTCGTACACCAGCACTGCGGTTGTGGAGCATGCGCACACACACGTTGTCCAGTTAAAGTCCAATTAAGGCGTATACATGCCGAGGAAAATCACATTATCTGGGTGTTTTCACTGGATAAGGAGAATTTTAGTCAGAGTAACGTGTTTACATGCACTTAAGTTGTCCAGTTAGAGTTCGATTAAGGCAATAATTTGTTTTTCCACATGTATATAAATGTACTGACGGACTAGTGTTTACAGTTTTTTGATCCCCAAAGGGTCTCGATCTACTAACACAGCTTTAAGGACTACAAAATATGTACTACATAGGTGTTTAATAGGTGATTAAATACACTGTCTGCAGGTTTCCACTGAATGGCAGTAACGGTATCTCTGACAGGATACCCCAACATATGCTTGATGTCAACAAGGTTTGCCTTTTTGATCTCGGGTTGCATGGATTTCTGAGAAATAAAACACTTATTTTAAAGATTGAAGGGGTTGATTATAGGAAAGCCTCACATGGGGCCTTTAACTATTAATGTTTTGTTGTTCTAATATATTTTTGTTAGAGGGAATATCCTGTATGTCCTGTCTACAACACCACCGAGGCACATCTGCATCCAGAGCCGCAGGAGCATGTCTATGCTAATCAGCTGGCATGATCTGCTCCGAGTTTGGCTCCGACCCGACAGGGAATCCTACCCTACAAAAGCTGCTATTTATATCCCTCCCAAGTTCTCCCGCTGCCTGTCCCTTTCATCAACGCCGGCGTTGGCTTCCCCAGACAAAGGTCCTTAATTAAAATCGGGTTCTCGGATACGAAGCAGACATGCTACACACTCTGGCGCTGTGTAATCTGCAAGACCTCGGTCCTGAGAAGGTTAAAAAGAAGGAGGATCTGAAACGACTGTGGACCTATAGCCACCATCAGTGATTCATTACAAAAAAAGGGGCAACATAAGCACTAAATATAGACAAAAGCTTAAAGGTTGGCTCCTGTTGGAGCGCCACGAATTGTGTGTTCCTATTTGTACACATGTAATCTTCAGCATCTCTGGATTATAATACTGTACAAAACATCATTACGATTGAGATTAAAACTAGAAAGGGATTGAAGGGAAAATACTACTTCATGAGTCTCTGTCCTCTCGGGATGATCTATTCCTATATTTGGCTGGATGCTCCTTCTGCATGCTCAAAATGTCCCTGCATGAAACACACTCAGAGACAGAGAGCGAAATTATCTCCTGTTCTTCCTGAGAGCGCTTCAATCATTTGATCATTCTGCAGATTAAAGATGCGCGTGTTTCATCCTGACACACTTGAATTACAGATTTTTGAGAATGTTTTGGGACAAAAAGCAATAATCAGAAGGGGTTGAGCGTAAAGCGGCATCTTGTAACGATACGACTTGATGGAGCATTTTTGAAATCAAGGCCGCCCCAATTAGGAGCATCTCCTCATCTTCTGCATCTGCAATGTGGCAACACACGTCACCTTGGAAACAAGCATTCTTCTTCTCCAGACACTGTTACCATAGTAAAGCATGTGACCTCTCCCCCCCGGTGTGCTGCAAATGTTTGTTTTCTGTATGGTGCTGGAGATAAAAAACGATTATTCCCTCCATTGGGAGCCAGTTATCACAGGTGCCACATTCCTCAGCTTAGTAAATGACGGAAACCAAGTTTTGGGGAAACTTAATATGAGGCCGCACACTCTTCCAAAACATCCCTCCTCATGGGTGCTCCCGGGTTTTTCTGCACAAGGTAATTCTTTAAATTGAGGCAGAGAAATAAATAGGAAAGGCTGCATGACTCACACCTGCACGACATACTGCTATGTCATTAAACTGGAGCAGCCGCTTCCAAACTTTTTGGATTCACAGTCATTTTTTTTTCAGGAGCACTTTTGGCCCCAGACTCATGGATTTTATATTATAGCCAAAAAGCTGTCAGACTGCATATTGTCTGAAATATCCACCGACTTGTAAACTGTGTAAATGAAACCATGGTACATGCACATGCACATGGTATTGCACACGTTTGTATTCATTTGTACAGAAATGGTACAGATGTGGCACATATATGCAGATATATGAATAAATCAAGTGATGTTTATGTGTCTCTTTGTAATAAGTGATTTTTTGTGACATTCTGACACAAATGTATCCATTTAATATGTGCTAAAATTAGCTTACTACAGACTACAACTAAAGATGATGGGATAATTGTCAGGTTTGCATATAACTTGACATAAAGATGACTGTAAAGCCTTATGCTCCTCCATGTGCAACGTCAATATATCTCAGCATGCTACAAAGCTAGTAGGGGTTGAACAAGGCACAAAAACACAGTAGAAAGTAATGCTTTGCAAGAATGAAATCTATATTCTTGACTCACACTGTAGCACCTCACACAAATTAAGCTATGGGGGCCTTTCTGCAAGTTTATTGAAGCTTCAACTCTGTCAGACATAACCCACTCCAACAACATAAACACCGTCAGATCTATCATAACTTCCATCTCTTGCATGGTGCATTCACTGACATCAATGACACACACAAAAAAAACATGCTGTACAACCACAGCAACAATGTCAACTAATAGAACAAAGCAGAAGTCAACATAAGCACATGAGCCCATCAATACTGTGCGCTGCAGATATGTTTAGCCGATATAAATCGGCAGCATCTATAGCGTTTAATAGCACTTCACAGTGTGTTGTAAAATAGAATGGTGCAACTGGGATAAAAATGCATAAATAAAAATGTCGGTGTAGCGCAGCTAAAGGTCTAATAACTTGACAATGAAATTGACCAACAAATAGTTGTTGTTAATTGACTGCTGTCGGAGGTATTTGGTTAAAGCATTTGACTAAAGCATCATTCAATCTTTATTTCACAGGATAAGATGTTACAATCAATTGTGCCAAGATCCCAGGCAAAACACATTTCGAAGCCCAGGCCAGCAGGCTAGCTACCAACTAGCAACCAACAAGAAGACACCAGCTAACTAGCCTAGCCGACAGCAGTATGCGGCACATCATTGGGGTTTTCAAGCGGGCACCTCCCTTCACCGATGTTTCGTTATGTTAGGCCACCGACGCCTCAATAAGGCTCAACACAGAGTTCCGGCGTCCTGGAATCACCCCCTTCCCTGCTGCCACCACACAACCGCGTGACTGTCAACCACAGAGAGATTAGCTTAGCCCTTTTTATTGCTATTCAACAAAATAGACAATTGTGTTGGTTGAAGCTACCTCTCTTCCTGGATGGGAAGGGGTGGGATGAGGATACAGACCCACACATGCAGACCAAACCAAAACCCAAAATATAAACACACACACTTCGTACCCGTGGCTTGGACCGAACCACGTAGCAGCTACTAAAACTGCTCAGCTAGCCTGGCCTTTAGCATGTTTCCTCCTTAGCCACAGAGTTGAGTAGTTGGTACAACGTCTAGTCACTAGAGGTCAAATCAAGTCTTTTTAGTTACATTATTACATGAAAGAATACACATGGATTGCTGTAGCACCGTTTCAAATTAGCCGACCTCCAATCCACAAAGTCTGACTGTTCCATGTCAAAAGGGACCGAAACAATGTCTGTTCTGCAAATGGTTCAAGGATGGTTTTCCAATTAGCTTTCATCCTGAGGGGAACGTGATTGTGGGGAATTTTGTTGAGACATTTATCTTAAAACCGTAAATGAGAACATACTGGGCGGTCGGTGCTGGATTTAAAGCCAGAGGGGTCAAAACATCAAAAACATCATTTGGACACCATGATTTTGAGTACAAAAAGCAGAATTAGTTCAATAAAATGATATTTCAGTTTGGGCCAAAGTCGAAGATTGACACTCCCATACAAACAGGCTACTGGCAATGCAAGTGTTTCCAATTGATCTTCAGCCTTCACTTTCTCCATCTATATTATGGATCTCAAGAGTTAAGAGAGGACAGATCTACATGTCAAAGTAAGAGCAAACAGTGACGTCAAGCCAATTCTATATGCTCCCTTCACAAATTGGCATTTCATTTAAAAACCAATCATTACTTTGGGCCAGACTGGATGACGTGAAGCCTGAGGATACCTTCAACTATAGCTGAGTGTGCTTCAGGCACTTCCTGCCATTATTAGTAGAAAATTCTTTGTCCTCTCCTGATCCACGTTAAACACAGCGCATCACATTTATTTGTTTCCTTGGAAACTGTTGTTTATTTATTTATTTATTTTTCCCACCCACACGTGGATTCACATTCTCTATTAGCAAAAAGCTTAATGTTTGATTCAGTCCTGCTGTACTGCTACCCAGGTTTAGGGTTAGGCTCTACAGCAATAATCACACTAAGAAAAACACGGAAACTAGTTCATGAAAAAGACACATGATCAATCGCTTCTTCATTTCAAGGTGACTACGTAAATCATGCTCACACAAGAGAAAACCCTCGGCTGCGAGACGTGAGGCGAGCAAAGATCCTCATCTGCTTAAATATTTCATGTCAGTATCATCTCAGAATAACCATGTTCTAAAACCAGCTGCCTTCCTGAACCCTTCTTCCTGCAGAGTCTTTCAGAAACCGTCCTCTCCTGAGATTATTGGCTATATTTAGAGATGTGTGCTCCACTGGAGAAATATTTTATTATTCACATAAACACGTAGCAGGTGTGATAGCACGCTGGAAAGAAGCATGTTGAATAACTGAGTCTCTAAACTCTTTATTTCCTGAATAAATGGGAAAAAAGCAAAGACTGTGCAGCATCAGCTAAATTGACGCTTTGTATTTCGTCATTTTAAAAAGGTTAAAATGCAAATGATGTTATGTCGTTAGCTGGAAAAAGCTAAAAATATTTCTGTACTTCCAGCCTATGATACATGAACTGGAGAGGTTGATGGAATAGAAGGTATGCACGTGACGTCACGTTAGCTAGCTGCTAGCTGAAGTCACCATGGTTACGTTATGTATTTACATATATTCATTCATTCCACCCATACATTCTGCACAATTCAACTCAGGATTGCATCAGCCACTTTGTGTATATTGTATATTGTCACACGTTATGTAATGTTCTCCTTACTTTGTATATACAGGATATTACTTTTATATATTTTTATATATTCTCAACGTTTGCATATGTCTTGTTTACATTTTCTGTTTACCGCTGCACTCTAGGCCTTTGAGGACGGTAGTTTCAATCCTGTATTGTGTTGCACATGTCAGAATTGACAATAAAGTTGACTTGACTTGACTAGCTTTAGCATCTTTTATTTAGCTACATTTATCATAACTGAAATGACCTAAAGCTAGTTTAAACTAACTGAAACTGAGGCTAACCCACTTTTCCAAATCAATTCTAGTTCGTATGGATCATTGTCGAGTCCAATTGTCCTTAATTTGATCTGATAATTCACATTTTCCCCGGTCTCGCTGTATTTACTGCTGTATTTCACCATGTGTTTGCCACTAGGGAGCGCGTGCCCCCAGGAGGCAGTGACATCAATGCATACCCTCTATATTATCAATGCCAGTTTTTCTCCAGACCTGCAAATAATTTCTGGCCACCAAACTCTAATCTGTTCACCTTTGAGTCCAAGTGACCATTAACGTCAAATCTGGGGAACTTCTCTCAAGGGGTTCCAGAGATATTGAGTTCACAAGAATGGGACGAATATATGGACATACAGCTTGACAACGCAATGACTCCAATAATGACTCATGCTCGTGCAGAGCCACAATGACTGATGCAGTTTGACTTCCTTACAAGAGATAAGTAAAACCAGCTCTTTTGTGAACCTAATACCAGTTTAATTCTGTATATTCTTATGATGATCACCGCTTTATTCTCCAGACTAATTAATTCCTACTTAGCATGGCTTTTGTAGCAGATTTCTCATTTCAAGTGGCGTGAAGTGAAACAGAATGACTGCTACATTTGATCACCCCGTATGACCGTGGTAAAGGTGAATGGAGAGGGACAATAGAGGGGCCCCACTCGTGTGGCCTCATTCTCATGTAAAGGACAACTCCTCCTTGAGGGTGAAGTGACAGCTAATGATGATCCCTCTGCGGGGTTGATGCATTAATGACAGGGCTTAGCTGCATGTGTGCCACTTGTGCCTGCTTCTATATGACTTCCTCGAGATAAGACAGAGCCACCGAATCGATGTTGTGTTAAACGCGGTGAAATCTTTAAAACGAGGAGGGGGACCGGTCGTGTAATGGATTGGCAGTCGTCTCTACTCATCCTCGCATGCTATGCAGAGAACAGACCATGCAGCGGGAAGCTACAGCACTTCCCGCCTGTCTTTCTTTCTCTCTTTCACCGGCAGAGTAAAGGTCACGATCGACTCCGGGGCTTGTGCTGAAGGAGGGAAGGGGAGGGGAAGGAGAGAATAAGTTCAATACTGCAGAGACACAGTGGAGAAAAGCCATGCATCAACTTGATGTTTTGGTTCCACTGGGGCGGAGAAGTTCCTATCAGCTGCTGGTAGCATGCAGCATGCAGCCACTAAGTCAAGCGCTGTGCAGAACCGCTGGCACCATTAGCCTGCCAACCCCGTTAAAGCTACTGGTATTTGTTAGAGGCTGCCATAACACATGGGGATTCACAGCTCTGTGTTTGTGTATGTGCCTGTTAGGAGTCGAACCTGAACACGGTGTCTGGAAAGGCAAACTTTCCTCATGTGAAGTCAGGGTGAAAAGTTTCAACTCTGTAACAGAGGAGGCTCTGACTGGACGCAACACGACTTAACTGCATCATTATTTTTCTCAAATATATATATATATTCACCTTAACTGGGTTGTGGAGGCAGCAAATAACTGTTGTGAAGCAGAGTTTGACTGGGAGTTTATTCCATTACGTTACTTTAGTATTGAGATGTCTGCAGTCAGGTTCTCACATGTTAGCGTTCGTCTGTTAGCTCGCTAATTCAAGCTATCATCTACTGGTAAATGGTAAATGGTCTTGGTTTTACATGGTTCCACCTGTTGGTACAGTCACGTTCTGCTCCTTCAAGCCTTTGCATTTATTCAGAGACGTGTGCTTCTGTTTCACTGCAGCTCAGAGAAAACTTTTCTATTCAGTTCGCAAAATAACGACTACTCTTCAGGTCATGAAATATGACGTATGAAACATAAAATATATTGCTGCAATGTTGACTTGACTACAAAATGGTGAATAAAACAGAATTTACAGCCTTGGATTGCTTCTTAGGAGGCTACTTATCAGCCATAACATTATGACCACCTGCCTAATATTGCGTAGGTCTCCCTTGTGCCTCCAAGTAACATTTGTGACTCATCACACCTGTGGTGTTTGGTAGCAGGGTGTTGTTAGTGGGGGTCCTATGGGTCCTATGGGTGGAGGGGAGGGGCCTCTGTGGATCATCCCACAGATATCTGTTTGGGATCTAGTGAATTTGGAAGCCAGGTCAACACCTCGAGATCTTCTTTATGTTTTTTTAGTTGTTCTTCTCCCGTCAGGGGTCATAATGTTGTGGCTGATCGGTTTATGTTTTGGTACGGTATCTCATCCGCCAGCGCTTATGGTCTCCAACTTTAAGGGCAGATTCAGCGATTAGAGACATTTTTCTGTCTTTAAAATAATTCAACTTTTCCATTAATTTGACAGCAAAGCAAACGCAGTTTAGCCAAAGCAGCACTTCTCTCCCAGAACGCAGAAGTGCTCATGCACAACCAAGCCGAGTTTGCAAATCCAATATTCCAATAGTCTCCTTTCCAAAGACAAATCCGTTCAAGCTTCACTGGACCTCACTGCCGCATTCAAGGTTAAGACACAGTCAAATTCTGCCAAGCAAACAAATAAACTCCTTTATGAACAACACGGAGGTTAGAAGGTTGGGAAGTAACTTTCTCAAAGATGCAAACCTAGAAAGTGCTGCTGAACGCTCCCCGCCCCCCGAAGGAGCCTCTGAAAGCAAACAGCCCTTTTCATCTTTGTTCACAAGCCCAGAGCAGCTATTCACGGCGAACAGAACAAGCGGCGATGACTCACAGATCCCGCATTATGGAAATCCAATTCACTAATTGAAATTCTGCTTCATTTCAATTCTTTTTAACCTTTTTAAGTATGTTGTTTTTTCCCCGTGACACTGCATTTGATGCATACGAGAGTCTGTGTGTGTGTGTGTGTGTGTGTGTGTGTGTGTGTGTGTGTGTGTGTGTGTGTGTGTGTGTGTGTGTGCGGTGAGTCAGAGGCGCTTTCGGGAACGCCTGTGTGATGTTTGATTATACGAGATCTGGCGGATTTGGATCGACGGCCGGCTCTCATAGGCCTGGTGTTGACCGAGCAGATTCCCAAATTCAGCCAGAGTAGCTGGGTTAGTGCAGCGCAGATTAAACGGCGATGAATAATAAACATGAAACACACAAAGCTGAAGCTCACATATATTTACAGCATTACTGGGATCCAGAAAATATCTAAAAATAGTCTCTGTGTAATCTAAAAATGACTAATTATGGACGGTTTAGTCCTTTAATATGGAGAAAAGAGGGTTGTTTCTCTATTTCTCTAACAGTGACATGTGATTGAGCTAAATGTGGAAAGCAACTCTGGTGGCCTTGTTTAAACTTTGCACTGTGTGTTAATTAATGCAAGAGGCAAGTCAAATCCTATTATGTATCGACCGCAATATGAAACTGTCCTACTCCACGCTAGTCCATTAATCAACAAGAGCTGAAATATAGATCCTTGCACCCGCTGGCGTCGTGTTTCTGGCTTTGAATCATTAACCAGTGCAACGTATTGGTGCGGGATTGTTCAAATGCTTTAGTCCAGTGTGTGACTGGGTGGTTCAGAAAAAATGTTGCGCACAGACTACAGTTATTACGGTAGCGGATCTTGCTGTTATTAACATCACAGACATAGCAGTTTAAATATGTTTAAACAGGAATAAATATGTCAAAATTAATGAAAGCGTAATTGTTTCAGTTCCTTCATTTCATCTAATAACATTTCATTTTTTTTGGTGTAAAGGTGTAAAGGTCCCCAGATTTCCACATCAGTAGTCAGTTCTAACACAGGGACATGCAAACCTGTTTTTCTACTAGTGTGGGATTATTCTACAATATTTACTCGTTACCACGGTAAAATAGTCCACCCTTGGTCAATCTACTGCATTAATTCCTCTCTGAACCAGTAGAAAATGTTGTGAACACGTGATTATGCATGAAAAAAAAAAATAAATACCGTAATTTACGGTGATAGCGTCAGAATTTTGAAAAATACTGTGATATTCAGCCCTAGCTCAATATTGAACTTAAGAGTCAAATCCAAATCTTTTGGAGTCCAATTTTATAGTTTTGCTCTGTAAAAAAACAAAAAACAAAACAATGATATGATAAAATATGACTTGAGAAGACGTTTGGCACTGGATCCAACATGGACCCAACCTGGAAGCACCTCGACAAGAGGTTGTGAAACAAACCCAGTGGGTCATTGAGTAATTGCAACACCGTGACAGGAGTTTCTCAATCTGAGAATTGGGAATTGAAATGAAAAGCTCAAACTCATGGAGCCAGGACAAAAGGTGAAGCTTTCAATTTACCGGTTGATGTGCGTTCCAACCCTCACCTATGGCCATGAACTTTGGGTAATGACCGAAAGAACAAGCGGCCGAAACGAGCGAAAACAGCCTTAGAGGGCTAGGGTTAGGGGCTAAATATCTAACCAGGGGCACCAGATGAAAAACTAAATCCACAATTTCCTAGCTGGAAAAATAAAGTCATCTTGATAACTTCTTTATCTGTGTCAAGAGTGTCTGTGAGCTGCTGGGAGGAAACACACACAAGAAAACATATAGAGCCTCCCCGGGTGACTGTTTTTGCTTCATCTCGAAGCCTCTGACACTTTTCTGCTTATCACGATCGCGCCCAGACATCAAAGTGCAAGAGAGAAGCTCCGGAGCTGCATGACCGACTGCTATCGCTGCAAACCGATGCTCCCAGGACGGGCTCACCGCGATGCCAGCAATTGAACTTTGCCTTTCATGTCATATCTCTAATAATTACTAGAAAAAAGGAGAGAAGGGGACGGAAGACACACGAGAAGACGCTGATTGACCGAGGGATTAAACAGTTCATTAAAAGAGACGATGGGAAGCGCGCGTTTAGCTGGTGAGCTAGCGGCGTCCTCTGGAGATGAGCCTCACTTGATGTCACAATCAAGTCACTTCAAACGCCGCGGCGTTTTCTCCAGCGGGACCCCGCGACGCCGCCACTCTCAGCTTTGAAGCGTCCCATTTTCACCGAGTTCAAATGAGCAGCGACGGGATCAGATGAGGGCGGACAGAACGGAGCGGCGAGAAGCGAAGCGACCACGACAGGAAGCAAAAATAAAAACCTGCTGACGGACAAGCCAATGCAATCAGAGGGTTTTGGGGACGTATGGTAAAGGGAAATAAACGCCAAATCAATACAGGAACCGTGGAGGGCAGACAGATATCAGGGAAGAGGTCCGCTGATGGGAAATATAGTGACATGTTATTTCCTGTCGGTTTGATAGCATCGTAAACAAACGTCAGGAAGTTGATCTGTTCAGGGAATGAACAAGGAAATGAATAAGAGACAGTCCCGACACCATACAATAACCTGCCATATATCCAGCCTCGCTCATATCGTGCGTCCGGATCATTTCTACCCTCCGTCAGTCCTGCTTCACATGTATGATGGCGCATACATACGAACAGGGGCTCCCTGGGAGGAACTAGTCATGGGCAATTAGAGAAGACAGTATGGGACCATAGGCAGGCCTCCGCAATTTTTGTCCAACATGAATCAAATTGTCTTTCTGGTTCTGGCTAGTCAACCGACTTCTGACCAAACAGACCGACGTACCACCAACCCCCCTGCAGCGGAGCTGATGGATTTCGCTGCTCATGGAGTCTGTGTCTTAGAATAACAGAACGGAAAGATGGAAATTTGATTAAGGGATAAGAAATAGACATGAATACTTAACATAAGCAGCTGAGACGTGGCACTCTTTGAACAAATGTACATTAAATAAAGAATAAAACTAATTTATAGTAAACCGTTGGGTTTCATTCTAACGTCGCGGGCTAGCTCTTATTAAGTTTAGCCAGTTCATGTATCATTTCCTCTGGGTTTCCTGTCTTTAAATCAGACATGAGAGGTGGGGCGTGAAACACGGCAGGAAATATTCAATTTAATACACGTCTTTCTTGACAATAAGAAAACTCACTACGTTTTCCAAGGATGGACTTCCAGCCTGAACGATTCGATCTACTCGTACTGACTCGGTTTCCAAGCGTCAGGCCAGAAAAATAGAGCAGCCACCTATGTTTAGCGGCACGGCACCACACACCGTAGATCCGGGGGTTTACTGCAGTGGGGCGCGACCAAAAAAAAGTTTGAGAAGCTCGGCTTTAAATAAATTTAAATCTCCATGGTCATGGTCTAAATGTTAGGGAGAACTGCAAACATCAGGTTTTACAAAAGTGGCGGCAAATTATTATTATTTTTTTTATTATTGAACAAGCACAACGTTGTTTGACATGTTCTGGTTCGTTACTAGACCATGGAATAGGAAATTAGACCCTATCAGGCCACCATGCTATTAACATTGTATAGGAAACACTGAATCAGCACATTTTTTAGACCTTAGTAGATTTTAATCCAACCGTTTCTCAAGGAAATACCTTCTACAGCCAGCCCTCATCTTTTTGTTGGCCGCCGTCTCTGCTGCAGTGCGCTCCTGCCAGCTAGTGAAGTTGCAGTTTACATCCATCTCCGTCCAGACTTATATAAGTGAAGACTTTTATGATAAAAAAGTTTTTGCAGAACATTATGTCGTAGTGAAGCTGCCCTTATAACATTCTGGATATAAATTCACTTCGTGCTGTAAGACATTTGTGCACGGATTCTTGGCCATAAGCACGTTTCGTGAGGTCTTCAAATCCTAAGTCAGGCCAGATTTAAAGAAAGTCATTCAAGGTCTTCCTTAGATTCACAAGAAAAGTCTGGATAGCTGTACTGTCACCTAAAAGTTCAACGGTTAAGGTCACAGCCGTCCTTAGCAGATGCACAATAAAGTCATGTAAAATCAACTTTCCTCTAATTAAATGAAGAGATCATTGGTATGCTAAAATTTGGTCGACTTCCTTTCCAGCCAAATGGGATCAGAGTAGGAATGTCTCCATTCATTGGCAGGTTGTGAGGCATGAAAACAAATGTGTAGCTACAATCGTAGTCACAGTTCGGGCAGTGATACGGGTTAGACTCGTTGGACTGCACACCAAACGGACCGTGACGTTGCTTTGACCATTCGGTGACGTCACTGGACCCACGGGCCGTTAATACCGGGAATCACAGAGTCCTCCCATAAATACTCGTTCAAAGAAATGATCTGGCAAAACTCTGAATAACTTCTCGACGGCCAGGAGCGGCAGAACGTAATGGGTCACACGTCCAGCTGTGCTCCCACTTAATGAGGTTATTAGATCAGAAGTTATTGAATTGAACTGCTGCGCGCCTTATGAGATTAGACCAAACATAGGCTTCTCTCAGTGGTACACAGTAAATGAATTGTGCAGAGTGACTGGGGTGTTTGTGCACATTTCAAGGAAAAAGTGTCTGAACCACTTAGCCAAACTGTGTATGGTAAAGAATCTTATTGTCTGTACTTGTTGAAATAGAAAAAAGAACGAGTAGTCTTGTAAAATAAGGACACAGTTATATTTATTCTCATTGAATGCGCACATTATAAATGTGCTTAATGTCCTGTAACTCCAAAACTTGACATTTTGTCGAGTATTATCATATTTTTTCTTTAATGGAGTGTGTTTTCACCACTTTGTTTTGGGAGCTACAGCTTTTCACGGTGGAACACTAAAGGGAAATACACAAGTGACCCATTAAGAAAGGGTACAACCCATGTCTGCACGCATTAACAAAGGAAAAAAAAAAATAGAACACTGCACTGAAATCTCCCACAGCTGTGGTCTGTTTGGGATTCAGACAGAACGTAATACTGCCTCCGGAAATTAGATTTGATCAATTTATGTTTCCAGTTTTAGCAAAGTCTGTGCATTTGTGAAATGCACTAGATGGCGAAGATAAACAATGGGATTGTGTGTATCTCAATCCTCAACAAAGATGCACGGAGAGGTGATGTAGACAAAAGGGTACAAATAATAGACCGTGATTTAAAGTGAAAAGCCAGAGAGTGTGCAGTAGCAATATTCTGTGTCATTTTATGCCAGAGAGCATTTAAATAAAGATAATGAAAAAAAAAGAAAGAAAAGACAACAGCATCACAATGAAAGGCACAACCAAGTTTTAAAAACAAATGGCGCGGAAAGACCGGGAGCAGCATCCGTGGCGAGGAGTTTGTCGAGCATGAAATCAACATTACGCAAGGATAAAGAAATCACTGCTGCCGCGAAGGTGTAAAATCTCATCAGGGAGAAAAACTCATGAATGCACAGAGGTGAGAGAAGAGGTGAGAGATCAATGATGGCGAAGTGAAATTCGTCAACTTCCACACTTAGTTTTTCATAAAAGCAAAAGCAACTACGATGATGACTTCATAGCGGCCTCTGCCAACCGGTGTTCTGTCCAGATTCATACGATCCATGCAGAAGGCCTTAATTCTTCTACATGTCCTACATATACAGTACATTTTATATGTCCAAAAATGCTTGGGAGAAGGAAGCAGAAAGAAATTTCCCCAAGGCCTTCGGCCGATATCGGTTTTAGGAAACTGGACAAACTCTTATGGACTTCCCAGATGTTGTTGAGCCATTGGAAAACCAAATATCAAGTGAAGTAACAACAAATGATTCAAAGATAACAAAACTCCTATTTATTTAATCTGATGTCATTTTAGAGAAGATGAAAAATTGTGCTAGGAACTGAACAGATGACGGTGGTGAAGATTTGGTCATGAGATGGGTGATGAGAGATTAAGAGACTCACACTGATGGTAGTAACAAAAAAAAGGACAGGGGCAATGCATGGTGAAGGATGAAGCTTTGTAGAAAGTCTATATTTGGAGCAATTCCCATCTCACGCGGTGGTTGAGTAGCCTGTCAATCACCACTTCCACTCCAGGCCATGTCAGCTCTGACACAGCCGTCAGCTCCACACTGCCCGTCACACGCATGTACACAATTATCTCTAAGGTGCAGACTCCAAACACAGATGCCTGAGATCCCAGCAACGTAGCACGATACCGAAAGGCTTCTGGGTGAATAGCAGGGTGCTGGCGAGTGGTGATGCAACGCCGAGCTCTTACTTTTGGTGCAAAGACGCCTTCACTTGACAAGAAATCAAAAATCAAAACCCACTCATGAGCACCGTTGGCAATCCTGCAAAAATTCTGGCCAGAGTTTAAAAATAAGCCTGAGTGCAGCGGGCGCAGCGTCGCAGCAGAATCACTCCTCTGCATTCCTTCCATTAAAAATGAATGGTGTGATGATCATGTGAAAGTAGCTTACGCCGTCAGACAGGCAGAAAATCCATCTTATATCCCACCTTTTACCCCCCAAAAAGACGATTTTCATCTAAAACGACGAACGTAGACGATCTGCCGAAAAGCGAAATACTGAAATAAGTTGACATTATTGTGCCATGAAATTGAGATCTTTCAATCAAAAAACACCAGGGAGTTAGCTCAATCAATCACTCACAAATACATTAGGGCACTCACTTGGACACACGACTGCCAAAAGGTCAGACACAGTGTGTTCCCTTGGCTCGCTAAAAGCCTGCCCATTAATGTCGGCATGCTACATATGGCCTAGGTTTCCAGCACCGGAGCTAACAGGAGATTTATGTGTGGAGAGCCGTGGAGGCTGATGCAACCGGCATCGTCTCAGCCCTTTTAAGTGGGGGGCACTTGTGTAAACATGACCATGAATAATCCATTAGACTCTGATAGACGGCAGCATGTCAGAGGATCTGGATCGGGTTCGTTAGCTGAGGCCTAACGAGGCATACGTGCCAACTGACACAAATGTGTCTCTCGTGCAGGAAAATATCAAATATCTACAGTAAAAAGTTGAGGGATAGTTTATAGTACGACGTCTATCCATCCATTTGCTTATCTGAAGTCAGGTCGCAGCGGCAACCGGCTAAACGAGGTATTCCGGATGTATCTTTCCCTAGCAGTCCTTTCTAGGTCTAGATTAGGTAACACAAGGTGTACCCAGACCAGATGAGATATGTAATCCCTTTGGCTCTAAGTGGAGTCACCCAGGAGGAATTCTAAGGACCCCAACGGGCTCCTTCCGACACAAAGGAACAGTAGCTCTACTCCGAACTCCATTTGGAATTCCAAGCTCCTAATCCCATCTACAAATGACTGAGCCCGAACCTCCATTTGTGTGGTTTCCCTCTTCCTGGAGAGGTGCGGCGTGTTGTACAGTAATATTTAGCATCAGAACCTGAATGTACGCTGACCAGCCACAACATTATGACCACTGGACAGGAGACAGGAGTCAATTCAATGTTCTCTAGGGAAACTTTTGGACCTTGCATACATTCAAGTGGATGTAGCCATATACCATGCATCTAGAAGAGAGCAGACACCCACAGCAAATAGCAATGACACTCCTTGATGGCAGCAGCCATACCCAGCAGCAGACACACACACAAAAACTGTTTAGGAACAACTCAAAAAAGAAAACTTGAACATCACAAACTGTTCAAATATCTGCGAGATGATCCACAGAGGCCCCTCCTCTCAACCCACAGGACCCAAAGGGACACATACATGTAGAATTGGAGTGATAGTGAGTTGCAGGTATAAAAGAGCCAAGTTGTTAAAAATATGAACGTGGCAATATCATGCTCATCTATCTGTGACTACGTATCAGCATCGGCATGAGCTATAAACGTCCACAGCACTAATCTGGTCCCGCGCGACGGAAGTAAACAAACATCCTCCTCCACAGTCTGACGCTATCGCAGGAATCATCAAGTGTTTTCCAAGTTATGTAAGAGCGTCGCTTAACGAACACGAGCGCCCGGCTGCCAGCTGTTCTTTCACAGCTTCGCTTGTTAGAGCCGCTAAAAGAAATAAAAAATAAAAAATAAAAAAAATAACACCACATGACATACAAAAGGTGTCGAGTTCAACTTCGCAAAAGCTCGCACGGCGTTCTCAAAAATAATCTGCACCCCCAAAACTTAAGAATTTCTTGATGTTTCTCAGAAGAAGCAACGCTTTTTAGCCAGTTAATGAGCTAATGATTCCTTTAAGCTGAGCTCTCGCTCCACGATAAACGTCTAGTCTTTCAAAACACACAGGTTGCACACATGGTATAACATGAGTGCCAACATACCTGTGTCTCAATAATTCACAGCATTCTCTAGAATAGCGCACAGAGTTTACGGCTTGTGGTGAATTATTCAAGGCGGTGCAACAAATGGAGAAAATATGCACACTTTGAATCACTACGGCATGTGAGGCTATGGGTCATGTTCTTCCTCTGCATATTGGACGATCAAAATACGTATTTAATCCTTCTTCTTACGTCCTCAGGGTCAATATGTTCAAATCAAAGAAGATCGACGTCCCTAGCATTAGCATATACGCTAGCTCTATGTGTAGCTGAATTGGTTAAATCTTACACGTCAAGTTTTTCAAAACTGAACCTTCAGTGGGAAATTCACTTGCATGACCAACGTTGTATCTGTCTTCTGTTGTTCAGCAGTATCTTAGACGCCTGTAGTCCCTTATACAAGACTCTACAACGGTTTGTTTTTAGCACATGCTAAACACCCACACACTGAGGAACACCCTGACCCTCATCCGCTCATCTGAGCCATGTTTGGATTTTCCTCGACTGAAGCAGATGTTCACCCTAAAACTAAGGGAGGAACTAAACTGCTGCTTTCGCCTCCCCGGTAATAACAAGCAGTTGTTTAGTGAGAACTTTATCAAATCATTCTAATCGACGCGGAGATCTGCTCCTCTCTAATCTCCCACTTCCCCTCTTAACCTCCTTCGTCCCAGACGCCCGTGGGTGCGGCAGAGTCGCTCCGACGGCTTCGAGCCGAGAAGCGCCGCAGTCACCGTCTCCACGGCAACCGAGGGCGGATGCTGGTGTCTTTGCAGGGCAGACGGTGCCACTGCCGCACGTTAAAGGGATCTCGTAGCAGGTGGCGCTCCGTCTCCTCCTCCACCTCCTCCTCCTCCTCCTTCTTCGGCCTGCGGGGCCGCGGACCTTGGTCGGAGCCACACCAGGCCAGGCTAGCTGTCAGCTCGCATTAGCACATCACACAGCTAACGGCAGTCAGCTCTGTGTCGGCTTATTAGCGAAACAGAGGCAGGAGGCGTCTCCTGCACGAAGAGGCTCTTGAAGATGGGGCGCCTGGGTTTTCATCAGCAAAATGAAAAAAAAAAATAGCTTTAATTTAACTATAATTTCCTGATCGATGCAATCTTCTGCTTTAAAGTTTCTTAATATTCTGAAACTAATTTTCGCTTTTATCCCGAATCTGCAGCTGTTTGCAGGAGTACAAAATACAGAGAGCCACGCCGCTCCTTTCAAGAGGTACTTGACCGCACACTTTAGCTTCAGTGCTGCGGCGTAGCCCGTCAGCTACAGAACTACTGATAGAGGAGCTCAATAGCTGCAGCCTGCAGCATCTAATCAACCTCTGAATGCAAAGGAGCATTTAATGGATGGAATCAGACGCACTTGTGGCTCACAGTCAGCCTCGGCTAGATGCGTTTCAGTTAATCACAGTGCCTTTTTACATAGGCTCTATACTGCATGGGTGTATTAGATTTTAGATTGTAAGCGATCTAATGAATAGACCCAGAATAATGATAAAAAGCCACCTCAAATCATGGCTACACTATTTAAGGAAACTAACAGCACTATTCAATACATAAGCTGATACGAATCCACAATTACCATATCATTTACAGCGGGGAGCAGTGTTGTTAGTGCTTCTGCTACTTCACACATCTTGTGCAAATATATGTACAAAAGCCGGGAGCCATGCAATAATGACTGAGAAACAATGTTTTCATTATCATAATGTGGGAGCTGCAGCGATACTCCGGGTCAGAAGGGACTGCAAAGCTGGAACCAAAGGTCAGCTTTCCCAGAGCCCTGATTATTATTTCCCGTGAAAAAGAAATGCAGCCCGTCCGGTCTGTCCCTCAATAACTTTCCATGTTAACTGCTGTGCCCCTGGTAAACTGGCGCACCGGAATATTCAGTCTAACCGCCAGCTGATTAAAAAAAATAAATAAATAAATCCTGCATGGGCAGGCGCTCCCAGCTCACCTGCGGGGCTTTTGACACAAATCATCAGTTCAGAATAAAAACTGAAAATGTTTGGAGCTCGGTGTCAGACAGAGAGAGAGAGCGAGAGCCACCACAGCAGCAGGAGAGGACGCTTCCACGAGCAGACGGCGGACAGGAGAGCTGCGAGCATCTCGGATAATTGAGTTCGCCGCCGGCTTTCGAGGCACAGGCGCTCGCCGGCCGCCCTCGGTGAACGAGCCTCCGCGGGGGAGCGCGCTGAGGCGGCGGCGTCTCAGCAGGGAGCCTCCGGTTTCGCTGCCGGTTGGACCGGCGCAGTTTAGCCTGCGAGCGGCCGTATTGATTCTGCGTGATGGGAGGGTGCTTCGCAGCAGCGGGTGCTACGAGCTCCACAAACTGCCTCTGCGTGTTTGGGAGACAGATTTTTTTTTACATGTGCTTTGAAGTTTGCGGTTGCAAGTGTGAACTTTGTAGCCACGTGGTTTCGCAGACCAGACAGATTTACTCTTATAGTTGAGCTGACACATCTAGGTATTTCAATTCATTTGTAACCATAACCTCTACTACTAATCCGTCATATTTACAACAGTATTCTCCCATATTAATGTTCATCAATGTGCACTGTCCCAACCCAAATAAATTCATCTCATCTTAAACTTTGATTTTGATTTTATTAGCATAAAATCTACAACAACCCACTCCAAGCTAAAATTCAGGATTTTAGACCAAATTAGACGTAGTTTCCTATACTCTGTCATTAATTACATAGTTTAAATGCGACTCAACTTGTATGACATTGATTGGAAATGTGTAATTAGTCTGGAAGAGGCTGCTCACACCCACAGCTCATGGAAATCTAGCTTGTGTAGCTCTAAAGATGCAGAAACAAACCATTTACACCTTGCAAATGCTGTTGCTGCTATACGAGACGTTAGCTTCTGCTCTACTAGGGCGTCTTCGTTGCAGGTACTGAACATCGGCAAAGAATTAGATGGAGCTGGACGATCCTTGCAAACAAAGGTTTTTTTTTTTTTTTATGCAAAGCAGGGTCTCCAATTCCGACACTTCTAATGATTGCGTTTGGGATTCCTGGCAGCCGAGGCAGCACGGGCCATTTGTGGAATCGACATAATGGATTACGCACAACCAGACAGATGTGCAAATCAATCGCTATCATTTACTTGGAAATATCAGAATCCAAAGCTTGAGGCTCAGAGTTTAAATCCGCATCTCCATCTCCGTCTCCACGTAAATCCAAACACATTGCGTGTTAACTTCATTATGAACGCTCGAGGTCAGAGGCCGGGGAAAGTCTTTTCCCCGACAAAGGCTTCGCTTTCTTCGGCGCGTCTCGCTAATTAAGTACACCGCCTCTCATTTGTCTATTGACTAGGAGCCAGCGCGTTTTAAATCTATGGTAAAGGTCACAGCTTAGAGATCACCCGGCCTCACACAAATCAGACAACTCCGACGTGAAGAGAGAAAACAGGCCGTAAAAAAAAATCTGCAGCAGCGTTGTTAAAAAGAATGTTTCTGCTTATTATAAGGACTGAGCTTTACAACAGGCCAATTCACTTCTGGACACCGCTGCAGTTTATTAGAGGAATAAAGGAGCACAAAATTAATGCGGTTTGTAGCTACACACGCTCAAACAGAGGAAGCAGCAGTAAAAAAAACAAATAAATAAAAAAAGCCAGTCAATGCTGGTGTAATTGAACATAGCAAAGATTTTATTGCCACTGCATTATTTAGAAAGGCCACTGCGTACTGTATCATGAGAATGACTGCGGGGGAAACATAACCGAGACAGTGCGGGTGAAATTTAAAGTGTAACACTGCAGGCTGAATGAATTACTTAGGGAGTAAATTGAAAAGTTGTGCGGCCCCAAATGGACTGGACCCGGTTTAGTCCAACCCGTGCACTTCTAGGTGGCCCAGAGAAATTGAAACGTATGTTACAATCACAGAGAAGGAAGGGAGGTTATAGGACAAAGGGACGGGAAGAGCCCAGACATCCCCCCACCGCTTCCATTACAGAGCTATAAAATAAAACAGCCACCGAGGACCATTATGGAACAGGGATCCCTGCTTCAGCACCACGGACAGCGAACATCCATTCTACCAGATGGAGAGATAAAATCACAAGATAGGAATCAGCTGAGCCTTAAACACTGCATGTGTGGAGTGTTCCACAGTCAGAGGAGCGACAGCGATGAAGTAGGTGTAAGGATGGTGATCTGGTCATCCTTTTGGTCGGATTGCAATTAAGGATTGAGGCTTATTTAAAGTACTGCGAGACTAGACGCCGTAACCTACATATGTAACCGACACTGGTGCGAGTTTATTATTCATATGTGCACTTGTCAGACTGACTAACTCTATAAAAATGTCCCAAATGATACTCGGCGCTGTGTCTTTGTTCAGAATCAGAATCAGAATTACTTCATCGATCCCGAGGGAAAATGACTTTTCGTTACAGCAGCTCCTACTCAGAGTGTACCAGTGTTCAAAAGGAAGAGCAATGCAGGCAATAAGAAGAATATGTAGAATACACACATCAATGTCAAAAAAAAAGTAAAAACTATTTTTTCCAGTCACTTTAGTTTCCACTTCCTGCTTCACTTTCAACAACGATGAGTGAAACTTTTCGCTAAATTTCACTGAAGACGACTCATTCCTCAGTTAACCTTTCTCCTCGGCGTGCTCCATCTTTATTTAGATCCAAAACAATCCATTTGAAAACTGCAGCTCAGGCCTTTCTGGGTGGTTTCATGTTTCAGGCTAATTGGTGACCCTAAAATTAAGTGTTTGTCTCTGCGTTGAGATAGTCTGGCGACCTGTCCAGGGTGGACCCCGCCTCTCAGCCCGATGACAGCTGGGATAGGCACCAGCAACCCCCACGACCCTAGTGAGGATAAGCGGTAGTAGGAGAGGAGATGAGATGAGAAGCAGCCGGAAATACTAAAGCAGAAGCACTCTTTTACCAAACAAACCAATTACTGCGTCGTTGTGGCACTTTGTTACATGTCTTTAGAGGAGCTCGTCAGGGTACAGCATTACAGCCAAGACCAACGCCAGAGAAGGCGGGTTATTAAAAACTGGACCAACTGCGGATCCATACTAGCCTTTAGCGTCTACTTTAGGAAGTTTTGTTGATTCTCCTGTGAAAAACAGATGAGAACACAACAACAAGAACTCCCAGCCATTCACAGACTGCTGCACGCATCCCAAATCATCCTTACCTCTTACCCTATAAGGAGGCTGTTTGAAATATTTTTGGAAGTGAAAGAACTAGCGTCGTTAGCGCTGCTGCCTTATAGCAGGAAGGCTCTGGGTTCCAATCCATCGGCCGACTGCTGGGACAGCTGGGACAGGCTCCAGACACTCCGCAAACCCTCCAGAGGACGAGCGGTTACAGAAAATGAATGAATGTACGAATGAAGCACTGGTGCGTCCCCCCTTTCCCCTCATTACAGACTTCTCGCTTGCAGCAAACATCTCCGCTTTCCTCCGACCTTCAAATAGGTCCCTAATTGTGGCCCATTTACAGCTGGGAAGTGGGGCTGGAGAAAAAAAAAAGTGACAAGCTGTGACAAATACGCCGACGATGTGACAAGGATGTGCATTAAAGAACAGTCGGATGATGTCCAGAGAAGGAAGAGTGCTGTTCTGCTCTATGGTGCCAATGAAGTACATGCTGGATATCAGGTCACTTGGCAGCTGAGCATTGAATCTTGGGGGAAATGACACAACGTCAATGGCTGACCAAGCCTCTAGTGAGGTGATCAGCGCTGGAGCGGGGATGGGTTTATTGCCGACCGTGATTCACTACTCACGGTGAGTCCATCTCCAATGGTTCCACCTCGTGATGATTTTTATCCCTCGGTCAGTCGTTTTTTTTTGTTTTTTTTTTTTACCAAAAAGCAGATTCCTCTCGCTTTGATTTTACTCATGAAAGAAGAACAAAAAACGCTTTGTATTCTGTCAAGCCTCACTCTGACATCCTCTACCTTTCCTTTCAACTTCACATTGCTGCAATCATGAGATCAGAACGCAGCGGTGAGCCATGCAAAGGTTGCACCATAATTGCATCAATGACGGGAGTTCGTTGCCAGAGTGGAGGCGACTGAGGCGAACGGCTCGGCCTGAGCGCGCCCCCCCTACTTGACTTTGGAATCTCCGTGGGATCCGTGCGGTGCGAGAGCGCACGTGGTCGGTCACATGTCATATACTGGTCAGCGTGCGCTGTGAAGGTGACGATATCACAGGGAAGTTATAAGAGGAATAAATCTCACTTTAAATGATGCAGGATACCATATCTACAGTGCGTTTAGGTTTCTGACATTATCACCATGCAATCGAGTCAATGTCCAATGATTAAGGCCATGATGGAGGACTTTAAATCGTCCCTACCCGGACTGTGACCCTCAAAATACAAATTATTACAAAGGATCATCTTGGAGTTTTTGAACAACGATTAAACAAAATCCAAAAATCCTACTTAAAGTGTATTTATAGGCCCTGAATACTCTGGGTTCTGGGCCTGGTTCTGGTCTAGGTGTGTGCTAAATGTCTAAGTAACATCCACAGGGATTAATGCCAGGTCCAGACGTTTCCCAGCAGAACACTGAACTGTCACAAGATGGTCAGTGGTCATAATGTTACGCCTGATCGGTGTACGTGAGATCAACCTGTAAGTACTGGACAGTTGATTCAAAATTAATCATAAGATGCTCTTTTTATCCCATTACATGTTAATGTATTCTATACTGCAGCTTTTAATGTGAATATGGTAGTATGTTACACTCCTGGACTCCTTTTTTCTGCTACATCACCATGTAACGTCTTTCTATAAGAATCACATATTTTGGAGCAGGCACTAAACCTTTGCAAAGCACAGCAAGAGTGTGCAAAGTGTTTTTTAAATATTAAAAGCAGGTTAATCTATTCCAGGGTGTCGCCAAAATATTAGAATGTACCTTTAAATTAGCATAATCAGGCCACTTTGAGATAACATCCGCGCCACGCTAAGTAGTGCGGTCACCAAACTCGATAAACCAGATGGCTAATTTTAGGCTTCGAAATTAAAAACTGTTCTCTTGTCCTGGATGTACTTGTACGTTGGCCTGTAATCCCGAGCAGATAAATTCCCTCCCACGTAGTTTGTTGTGTGGATGCAAACGGCCGCCGTATCCAGAGCTGGGAAGCTTTACGCGCTCGCTCACAAACGGCCCGTCTTAAATTTCCTTCTTCCTGTCCCTTGTTCACGCAAACACAAACACGCGACGGGACACCCCCCCCCCCCCTCCTCGGTATATATATGAGGGAGGGGGCCTCTTGCTTTCGAAAGCTCGCTCATCCTTTTAATCGGTGCGGAATCCATCAAAGTGGGTCAAACTCCCTTCCCCATCTGCCTCGTCCAGATTTTAAATGCACGAGGGCTGATTAAAAAAAAAAAAAAAAAAAAAAGACCAAGAAAATAGGGCAAATGCCGGACGACACACAAACACACAAATACATACGCGGGCACACAAGTGTACGCGAATCACTGGGGAAAGCAGCAGCAGCAGCAGCAGGAGACCGTTTGTTTGTTTGAGCGTTCGTAAGGTTGAGGATGTCGGGGGCATTTGTAAGCAATTACCACGTGTGTCGCCGCGACAAATAAAAGGTCAAGCACCTCGACTCCAATCTGGCGGCTGCGCATCAATTTCTCTTCGTGCTAATTTGCATGCGGGCTGTCCCCGGTCACATGACACGAGAGAGGGCGGGGCCTGGGAGCTGGGTGAGACAGCTGATGGGAGGGGAAGGGAGGGGAGGGGGGTAAGCTTGCTCTCACAGCTGGGTGTTATTACTGTGTGTGTGAACACGTATCTGTGTTGAGTGGCAGCTTTTCCGTCTTTCTGTCCAGCTCACACACTAGTGCGAGTTTTCCCTCCTTTTTTTTTTGGTCAGTTTCTTTGTACACGTTGCCGTGGATACGTCCCCCGTTCAAACCTGAACAGAAACCGTCCCGCCGTGGATCAACCTGCAGCACCGTGACTTGAGTCATGTGACGAGCACTCAGATACGGCACATGTGCACAGATCATCGAGGGTGGGGGGCGGAGGTGGGAGGCGGGGCCCTGCGTTTAGCCCGTCATCGCGAACACAAATGGGGATTTTGAAGATTAAGCGCTGGCATGCAGCAGATAGAGAGAGAGGACGCCGTTTAGAGAAAGATGATAGGAAACGCATTAAAATGTCTCCAGGGACGCGGCTCTTCCAGTAGTTATTTAACTTCATGTCATCGTACGCGGCCGCAAATGACAATTACCTTCCTCCGAGATTATGTGCTGATTGATTGCTTGGTTATTCGGCTCAGTTCAGTGTTTTTGAATATAATGGACCCAAACACTAAGATCATACACCGATCAGCCACAACGTTAAAACATTTAAACCAATGTTCTGCTGTTACTTTGACATGTACCACCCACTTAGACCACACCGGACACCCCCACCCCAAAGCAGTGACACTCCCTGATGGTTCCAACAGTTTAGGAACAACTCAAAACAAAACATGAAGAACAGCACAAGGTGCTGACCCGGCCTCCAAATTCACTAGATCCCAAACTGATCTAAGTATCTGTGGGAGGCCACTTCCTTAAACCTACAGGACTCAAATCCCCTCCCACCCCCTCCGCCCTCAGAAGCCCCATGTCCATCCAGTCACAACTGTTTTGAAGGTACAATGAAGACCTACACGATATATGGTCATAATGTTATGGCTGATCTCTGTGCACTGATTTCAGAAGCTGGAACCAGTTATTTTTTTTCCCCAAAATTATTTAGTTTCTAAAATGAGTCATTTTCACATATAAGTTGCGGAAATTAAAACATTTCAGGCCTTTTTCATACCAGAAATAACTCAATAACTATACAATAACTATACATGCATGCAAGGTCATGGACAAACACTTATTATTAACCGACAACAGTGAGAAGATTCGTAAACCGCATCCGCTGGGACGCTGACGGAGGATGAGCCAAGAAAAAGTGGTGTTTACTTGTCATCCTTGCTGCTGCCTGGTGTCACCCGGTGAATCACTCCGTCTCCGAGACCTTCCTTCGCTCCCTGTGCCCGACTGAACTCGTGAGTTCGCTCGGGTGTGAAGGTGCGAGAGTGCGCGCGCGCGATCGTTAGCGCTGATTTATACGCGAGAAGCTGAATAAGAGGCGCCGCGCCATCCCGCACTCGGCTTAGGTCCTATCCAGGCGTCTGCGGTGCGGACGCCTCTTCCTAAATGAGAAGTAGCTCTTTTTAATCAGTTCGCAGCCCGTCTCGTTTGTCTTTTCTGTTCAGTCCTGAGAGCAAACCGCCGGCGGGAAAGGAGGCGCAGCTTTTCGGCGGTTTGATTAAGAGGGTTTGGCCCGGCCCGCGGCTGTGCTTACAAAACAAAGCGCCAAAGACAGATGCTCACGGACGAACCCGACCCCAAACAGCAGCTCTTTAGCCAAATTCCCCCCCCCTGTGTCTGCGCTGCCGCAAAGCTCCCAAATGCCAATTCGCCGGAGAAGAGAGGGGATTAACTTTAAAGGAGAGCAGTGACAACGAGCTCATTTCCGTCGTCTCCTCTTGGAAGCCACGAGGGCAGCAGTGCACGACAAAATGCAAAGGGGGGTGAGTAAAATGCATCTGAAATCTGTGTGAAAGCTGACCGGCAACTTTAGTACGACTTTTCCCGAGTTCTGATTAGATTCATTAGTCAGTGTTGCCTCCTTGTTATTTAATTTCTTTCAATTAACTCTTCAGTGCGAGTCTCTCTCTGTAATAATACCTTCTGTTGCTAGAGGTGACCCCTGGGTCATATGGAAGACAATGCATTTCATACAGATACAAAGACAGAGAGATGATTTTAGGGTAAAGACAATGAAGATGAAGAGAGTAATTACATGCAGCCCTAATTTGGAAATCAAGGACAAACACTGGGCAATAATTATGTATCACTTTTCAGGTGGCTCAAGCCTGACGAACAGGCTGAAGAGGAACTATGAGCCAGGAACAAATAGATGTGAATACAAAAACACGCGCATGCCGATGGTGAACGCTCCCTGCTTCAACAATGTCTAGCTGAGGTATCCAACACGTCTCTTGACCTTTATGAGCCAGAACAAGAGCCGCAGTCTTGCTCCAAACATAAGAGCTCGTTCCACATCACAGGGACCGAGAGCAGCTGCGAACCCGGCTAATGTGGCCCAGCCCGTTCAGAGCGCTGCCAGCCAGCCTCGCCCCCCCCCCCCGTGGGACGGATTCCACTGAATGTCACTCCGACGCCAGCAAATCCGGACGCAGAGGTCGCAGACAGAGGTTCCGGCCTCACTCCTCCTCCCCGTCTCGGTGCAGCAACAGTGTGGAAGATGAGATGTTGGTTATTTACGCATGTGTACGGCAAACCGACATCGCAGAAGTACCGGCGAGGGATGACACGTCGCCTGTGTCTGGGGCAAAGAGTTGCACTTGAACGCACCACAAAGACTAATGGCAAAGGTCAGCTTGCATATATGTTCTGCAGAAGCATAAAAGAATATAACCCTTCTTACTTAGCTATAGTATAGTATGACTATATTCATCTTATAACAGGGGGAAACCAGATAAGTCACTGTTAGCTGTGTGTGGCTAGGGTTAGCGCTTGGTTCTAGGGTTAGGGCTTGGTACTAGGGTTAGGGCTTAGTTCTAGGGTTAGCGCTTGGTTCTAGGGTTAGGGCTTGGTACTAGGGTTAGGGCTTAGTTCTAGGGTTAGGGCTTGGTTCTAGGGTTAGGGTTAGGTCAGTTCCTGTTTACTTGTCTGCCAATGCCACCAACGTGACAGGTCTCTCTCAGCAACATACACTGCCAGTTTATTATATATTGCTAAAAAAATGCCCGGGCAGGAGTCAGGCTACAAGACATAAAACAAAAACTAGAAGCTCATTGACTGGTGTCTTTGTCCTAGGGATGCCATAACAAATACCACTGAATGGCTCGCAATGATACTTTATACTGCACTGATGCCACATGGGGAAATTATTTTTCGTCATTTTACCCACCCATCCATTCACACGGGAGCATGTACACTCAAACTACCGAATGTACCGAGGTGCAGACTGGGTTTAGGTGGCCTAGCTATTTTACCAGGAACTCACCTTAACTTTTCACATCACAATCGAAATTTATGACTGAATATAAAGTTTCTGCAACTGCTGTATGGATGGCTGACGTTCAGGTTCCCCTGTGAGCGGGACCAGTTTATGACCAAATTCCTGCAAAACTAATGGAGATCCTTCCAGAATCTAGTGCACTACACGTTGAGTGCCATAGCTAACGTTAGCATGCTAACACTCACAAAGTATGATTATATATATACAGAATAGAGCAGTGCAAGTGCTACATATTAGCTCATAAACACTAGCACAGGGGTCATGTTAGCACGTGTTAAGCTGCGAACAAACTACACAACTCTCACAGTCTTAAGATTTTTGAAAAGACGAAGAGTCTAGCAAACTAGCTTCAGCAGATTTCTGAATGACGACTGAAAGACTTGGGATCACACACTTAACTGCTGCACCTAATGAGGGAAAACATGCTACATGACTTCTCAAAGCAACTAGAGTCAACTGAGCACATTCAACTCTTGCGAGGGCACCAATCGGTTCAACATCGTTGTTTTGCGTCATCTTCTGACGCTAGTTCCCGTGTCCCACCTTCTCTTTTTCACTGGCAACATGTATTTGGAGTTGGGTCGGTAAACAGTTCACAGCACCCGACTGTGTCTCCAGATTCCACTCAGAAATTCAAACATGGTTGATTGAATGTGAGTGAGGACCAGGTTTTTTGAACAGATTTTTGTGCCAGCTAGTGCAGCCTGGTGCAGACTTTACCCAAGTGGGAATTATGCGTTCTTGTGTTTTTTATTTATTTTTTTTCAGTGTACTTCGAACTCTAACTCCTCTGTCATATCACAGCCACCAGGTTAACCACACAGCTAAAGCGTTACCTCCTTCTCGTCATGTCTTTGGCTCATTTTAATGTACCACCACCAAAGCCTCTCGGTGTCATTAAAGAAATATGAGTTGCGAGTTGAAGCTAGAGACAGAAGCTGTGGACTCAGCTGTGCGGCAGACTAGCGAGCTCCCAAACTGAGCAAACTCTACATGTTTACCGAGGCTGGTAGTGAATACTAAAGGAACAGAAGAACTTCATCACCCCAACGGAGCGGCTGAGGCTTCAGCCGCCACCCTACTTTGAAATTTAATGTCATTTGCCTAATATAGAGGGAGCCAAACGGCGACTCTTTCCCTACAATTCATCTTTAAGGGGATTCCCTGGGACTGTAATCTGTGAGCCTTTTGGTTGCCTGATGTCGGAGGAGCTTCTCCCAACAGGAACGAGCCCTCGGGGACGCTTTTCTTCACTAATGGTTTGACATGAAAAGGCAAAGCCGAGGTTATGACGGCCCAGACACACACACACACAATCTTCAAATGTTAAAGTGGCTCAGCGGTTAGAGGGCAGAGGAGGAGGAAACCGGATGAAACGGTTTAAGAGGTAATGATACCGTGTCTTGTTGAGCTCCTGCTGCCCCGAGCCTTTCCTCCTTCGCTTGCCACGAAAACAAAAACTCAACAAATTATCATCGCACAGGCAAAACAAATACGAAGGAAAAAAAAAAAAAGCTTGCAAGTGTGGAGGAGCCCAGATTCTGATGAGGCAGGTGTATTTCTACATAAACATCTCATTTAAAAAACGGTCTTCCATCAGCACTTCAGCTCACTTTAAACTGCAACCCGCACACCGCTTTCTACTCATGAAAGCGCACCGAATGCACCTGGGTGCGAATAAATAAATAAATAAACATAAAAAATCAACCATCATCACCTTTTACACCGCAAAGGCGAGCAGCAGGCTTCGGAAGACTGCTGTGCTAAAAAAAAAAAAAAAACATCTCACTCACTCGAAACGTTTCCTTCCCTTCTTCCTTCCACCCACAGTAAAACACAAAGCGCGGGCTTGGTTACAATAGTAACACACGCCCGATCAATATCCCCTGACACTGCTGCATTGCCATGCACGCACGGGTTCCTGGCCAAGGGGTTGAATTGTGCACAGGCAGCGTACAGTAATCAATGTAGGGCAGCCTGCACGTATGTCCTTGTTTCTCTTTAGAAACAGGAGGCGAGGATCACAGCACAATTCACCCTAGTTTACATATATATATTTATATATATAACACTGGGGTGAGATACAGTGGGTTAATCATGAATGATTAAATATCATTATACAGTAGCAGGGGGATGAACTTGAATTCTCTTCCTCTCAGATGTTTTATTAAGCACGTAGCAGTGTGGAACTGACATTATTTTACATTATTCTTTCTTTTAAGCTCCTAACAGCGGGATTATATTTAAAGAAACATCAGTGCATTTTATTTCTTTACGGCTGTGTTGACTCTGGATCCACTTGAGCATTCACTTTCCACTATCAAAGAATATTTCTCTGCGTGTCGAACTAAAATGCAAAGCACTTTGGAGCGCAAAGGAAATTCAGTTCAAAATACGATGGGGAAGAGTCTGCAGAGCGCAGGTAGAAAACATCCAACTCGCACTGCTCTGCAGAGATCCTACAACAACATGCCACAATTAAAACAACAACAAAACGTACTAAAAGCACATAAACGGCACGGGAATAAGAGGCAGATGACATTTCAGAGATGACTTCACTTGCCTGGAACGTGTAAAATCTCGTCCCGTTCGGTGGATGCACCTTCGGGGAGTTGGTCCCCGTACTCATGTCGGAGAAAATCATAATCCCTTTAATGGGCAGACAATCCAGAACTGATCCGGTGTTGTTGTTGTTGTCGTTTTTTTTTTTTTTTCTTGCTTCACCGAGACTCTAAAACGATCCGAGGACTCGGATCCAGCTCCTGCCCGGACTCTGCGCTCCCGGCATCAGAGAGGAGGGGGAGAGGGAGCGCTCTGTGTGATGCGCAACGCTCCGAGAGGAAAGAAAATCCGCAATAATAATAATGATAATACAGACAAAAAATAATAAAAATAGAAAAAAAAGTGAAAACAACTCTCCGGTTCCCCTTCGCACGCCTTTGACTCGCATGCAGACGAGCGCCCTACGCGCGTCCCGAACGACCTGAATGCAGGGGTAAACCCAGCGGCCCCATGGTCTCGCTACGCCCGCTGCAAGCAGCTCTGCCGGCGGCTCGGAGGGCTCAGTCTGTGCGCGGATTATCGCCCCCCTCCTCCCCCGGCTTCGCCAATAATCAGACAGAGCATCACGGCGCGGCTCAGCCAACAAACATACTGGGCGCCTGGACTGGCAGCTCGCTCGCTCCGTTCGCGCACTGTAAAAATGTCGGTTGTAGGGATTAGAGATGAGTGTTCCCTCAAACAAAAATAAAACGCCAATAGGTGACACCGGGTAAAGTGCGATTTTCTCCCCCAAAAAAATAAAAATCTAAAACACGTAGCCTACACCGATCAGCCATAACATTATGACCACCTTCAAAAAAAGCGCAGGGCGGCTCAGAAAATCCTGCACAGACCAGCGATAATTCACAGATTGTCACTGGTGAAAAGGCCACAAGAGATAAAATACAAGACGTCTCAGTTTTAAGGATGGTATAAAACAATAAATATAGTGTTTGGCAACAGCGTGTTACCAGTGGTGGGCCTCTGGGTCCTATGGATCGAGGGGAGGGGGCTCTGTGGGATCATCCCACAGATATTTGATCAGTTTGGGAACTTGTGAATTTGGAGGCCAGGTCAACACCTTGTGTTGTTCTTTATATTTTTGTTGCAGTCTTTTTTTTCCACACATGTTTAAACTGTTTTTGTGTGTCTGTGTCAGGCTGGTCTGGTCTGGTCCAGGTGGGTGCTACACGTCTAAATAGTCCACGCGAATGAACGCCAGGCTCATAAGTTTCCCCGACAAACAATGAATGGTCACAAGATACAAGATGGTCAATGTCATTTACTTCTCCTGTCGGGGGTCATAATGTTGTGGCTGATCAGTGTATTTCACTTTGGATTAAAAAAAAAAAGAAACAAATGACAAAACAAGTCAACACTAAATTACTTGTGTTTGTTGTCAACTGTGTGCATTTTTACAGTGCACGTCCATATAGATTGGAGGAGGAGACTGACACTTAAATCACCTAAACGTGGTCATTTTCTCTGTGGGACAATATAAGAAGACATCACTGTCTACAGCTGTGATAGATGCCTTCCTGGTACACGGAGGAAGGAAGATGGTTTGATTCTGGATTTTTATGTGAATAGAATTTTGTTTTCATTCTTTCTAAGAACTGTAAATTGACAACCTGTGTCTTGTTGATCGGTCTTGTTTGGTACACTTGCCAGTCAACCGACACAATCTCTTTGAAGAATCCCAGTGATACGAGCTCAACAAGGCGCACCGTTGTTATTACTTTTTGCATTTTTTTATTTTTTTTTTTGTGTAATCCTCGCTCGCACATGCACCTGAAAATGGAGACTGTCAAGCCTCCTTCCCACCGGCGCATCTCCGGCCGACATCCATTATCGACTTGTCTCGGAAACATTTCCACCCTTTCACCGGCTCGTGCGTCGGAAACATTTCTACAAAACTGCAATGTTTCCATGCAGCAGGGCTGTATTGATTTCTTCCTCATTTTCGTTTTCCTTTTTTTAACGACGCACTTTAAGATTTCTGAGGAAAACAGCTGCTTCAACCAGTTTTAGATGAGCTCTTTTATTTTTATATTTGAGGAGAACAGTACATTCGCTTCAACAAACTCAATTAAGAGTCACCAGCCTCCATGTTTTTGTCCTCAAGTACCATTTTAATAGGTAATAATCCATATTTTCCTAAAGGGTTTAATCCAATTCTCTACAAAGACTCATCTTGGACTGTGATAAGTACATCAAAAAGCAATACTCTCCGTTATTTAGCTATAAAATCAAGTTTAGTGACTCCAGGGAAAAGTGCAAGCAGTTCATGCTCCGACCTGACTCCGCGTTGGACACAGCTCAGCGATCTGATTAAGCCGACTGGGCTGAACTCACTGCCAGTCCCACAGTCTTCTGCTGGCTTCGGCTCCGGGAGACTTCAAAGCGTGCGCTCCTGACACTGCACGTTAACAGCCTTTCCAGCTGTGCAGCAGCGGATCTCATTAACCAGGCATGAGTGGAGGTTACGCCCCCACGACCTGCGAATGTGAACCAAAAATAACCGCTTCTCAGACTCTCCTCCGACACTTTTTTTTTTTTTTTTTAAATCCAGAACGTATTGGTCTGACCTTAAACGTGAGATAACAAGGTAACGGAGCCGTGTTAAAAATCTGACACTCAAGAGGAGCTGCGTGCTGGGAAGTGGAAAGCTCCCCCCAGGACGACGGTGCCTGGCGAGCGCCGTCGGAGAGCCTCCAGATGGGTCTAAAACCGAGGCGCCCGGTTGGCGAGAGGAGGCAGATCTAGGTCTCGTCAGCAGGGCGTGCTCAGCCTTGCTCCTCACAAACCTCTCAAACCTCACAAACATAGAGATGCCAGTTTTAGTTTGACAATTAACACCAATTCCTCATGCAGGTGTTTTTCAGGCTAAGGACCCCCTGAAACTGATGGGGAGATTAAGTAGGGACCCCCTACCTACTACTATATGTGTTCTATACTTAAATCGGCCTAGTGCTTATAACATACATTATCATTCTGCATTCAATATTAAGCTATTCAGAGAATACACATGCTAACACACTAAATATTACCTATATGTACCATGCACTCTTAGCTTCTCTTCTGCTAATGTTGCTAATATCCACAGGTTCTTCCAAATCTGGGGAACCTGACAAAGTCAGTGCGTAATATGCAGCCTTGTGATTGGCTGAGCAGCAATAGGGGCGGGGCCTACTGTGCACAGGAGGCTTAGATTGACAGCTCTAAGCTAGTGCAGCGCTTTTCTGACTCCATTTGTCCCTTCACTAAAATATGTTGGATTCACGTTAATGTGTATTTAAAGATATTTAAATAAGTGAAGGGATTTTTTTTTTTTAAATATGAAAAAAGGACAATCAACCAAAGATTTTGTGACCCCCGTGCAGTACCTCCACGGACTCCCTAGGGGTTGCAGACCCCCTATTAAAGACCTATGTCCTAATGCATAAAAATTGCTCGTTATAGAGCATAGTTATGGAGTGGTTTTGCTTTGTTTAGTAGATCCATCACATCCGTAGCGCTCCCTTGGCCTGGATACGAAAGAATTTCCAGTGGGTCCCATTATTTACACTTTCTTTCTTCTGCTTCCTCTAAAACAAACCACGGGGAGGCATTTTAGTGCTATAACACCTGGCATTTTAATCACCGGATGAGGCAATACCCCAGTCAATTAGCAGCCATTTAAAATGTCATACTACAGCGATACTTGACAGTTTAACTCCACTGATGCACACAGACTTCATGTTCACCTGCAAATTTCCTGCAACGGCGCGTTTACCGTACTAGTTCATGCTAAAAGCTCATTTGCTCCTCTAGTCTCTGGGTAGGGGTCATCAATGTGTGTGTGTGTGTGTGTGTGTGTGTGTGTGCAATTAAAGGAGAGCCAGCTGTGGCGAATGAAATCATAAAATGTAATTACAACTATATTTAAAAAAAAAAAAAAAAGAAAAGAAAATGTTTCCAGGCTAAATTATAAATGTTTGAGAGTTCTGCACTGAGGGGGGAAGACATTTCGGAGCTTTTTAAGAGGCTGTGGTGCAAGATAACACACAATAAAGGGACATTAACCGTGCACAGAGGGATTGGAGACTGAATCACACGCCGATCAGCCACAACATTATGACCAGGAGAACAGGAGAAGTGAATGACATTGATCATCTCGTGACAATTCAATGTTCTTGTGGATGATACTTAGATATAGATATATGACACTCACACACACACAAACGTGCTTTAGGAACAATTCAAAAAAACCACAAAGAACAGCACAAAGTTTTGACCTGGCCTCCAAATTCACTAAACTATCCGTGGGATGATCCACAGAGGCGCCCGTGACAAACCTGTGCATCATCACGGCGGACGTGCGGGACCTTTGCCGTCGGGAGCTTCTAAGCCGCCCTGCGCGTCGGTCACATAAAAGGCCTCGCCCGTGAGCCGCGGCGCACTGGACTCTGACGTCACCGTGCAGATGTGCCGTGGGCATGGCTTAGCGCTCCCAGGCGCTCACTGGACGCAGCCTCTCAATCCTCTCCTCACTCTTTGCCTTTCAGCGATTCCAAACAATGCCCCGCGCAGGGAGGGAGCAATATTTCAGATGAGAGGCTGTTCCTATTACGATTAAATTAATTAAATCTTGTTATCGTAGTACAAATGGAAGAGTTAATCTGTTTTTGTTTTTGTTTTTTTAAATCGAAACGATGTGAAAAATGATACCTCTAATCAAATATTCATCAAAGGGTTTATTCATATGGTTGCACAGACTCATTAAAGCCGCGCACCTGTGTGAGTGCGCGCCGGCTTATAATAACGTGCTTTTCCGCGCAGAGGCCCGTCTTCTCAAATGCACCCGATTTCCATCCAAATCCTGCGGGAAGGAGAAACGCAGCCTCGTCCCATCAATCAAAGAGCTCAAACTAATTGATTTTTGGTTCGAAGGGCCCGTGTCTGAGCAGTCTGCGCTCCTCATCTACGAGGCCAGCGAGAGATATTTCAGATGGCGGAAGAGATAATAAACTGGGCCGTGGGAGGCATCCGCTCCCGATATAACGTGTGTTTAGGTGGATGGGTTGGATGCCGCTTTGAGTGGTCTTGTTAAAGACGCATAAGGAAATCTCCAGCTGTTGAGCGAACACACATAAAACCCTCGACTTACAGCGATAATAGCGCGAGTATGAGACTGCACATTAATATTACCAGCGCTGTGGTAACCCGAGGACATATATATATGTAAATTCTTTATATTTAATTTCTTCTGTATATATGTGTGTGTGTGTGTGCACCTCTAGCACACATCGTGAGCTTGTGACGGCGTTCTGCTGGAAGCCTCTTTGGTCAAACAACCACTTACACTGCAAATAAGCTGCAAACAAGGAGCAGAGCAGAGTGACACTTTGTGCATGTGTAATGAGGGTTCGGCTATTGTGACTTCGTCGTGCGAGACGCTGTAAGGAGACGGAACAAAGGAGGTCGACTTTTTTCGGAAAAATGCTAATCACGCCGCGCTGGCTAAACATTATTGGTCTTTTTCAGAGGCGAACGCAGGAGAAGAAGCTAATTGACAGGTTAAACATAACAGTCGCAATCTATCAAAAGGAGACGGATGAGATGAGGCAGGTGGGAGCTGTGCGAAACAGAAAGTCAAACTGTCAAAAGGAACATGGCAATTTGTTTAAAACATTAGTGTCAAACATCCGGCCCGTGGACCAAGAACGGCCCGTCAGAGGGTCTAATCTGGCTGGAAGTCAGATTCGCAAGAATGATGAATGAAAATAACTGCTGTTCCTAATTTGTCTACTGTTTTTATGATATCTTTCTTAAGAAATGTTTTTAAGAGGAATAATAACGTAACTGATTTCTACTTTAAAAATTCAAAATATCACAAAACGCCGTTACTACAGCTTCAATGGCAAAGCGCCGTCATTTCAAGCTATCACATGCAGCTGTAAATAGAAAAGCTCCAGAGGCAACTCCTCCATCCTTTAACCGCTTGCTGAGGCGCACATTTGATATGCAGCCCGTAAATCTCGCTGGGCTCGCAGGATCGTAGGGGGGACACTCGCGGGAGATGGTGGCACATTAGAATTAGCATACTCTGTTGTCACCGCGTTTGGCACATGGTGTCAAACCCACAGTCTTAACAAGCTGACTAGAGACAGGGCCCTTTAAGGCACTGAAGCAGTGTTGTCATGTACTATAGTTGCCTACTATATTACAGAGCTCCCCGAGGAGCTCAACTACTTATTTATCCTTCCATTCTGGGCAGTGATGTAGTTCTCAAGTGCAAGTCACATTATGCTGAGTCTTCATACTTTATATTGTCAAACAGGATGTAGGAGGTCTAATTTAACTGAACAGAAAATTTTCAAATGGTTTGATTCATATCACATTAGTGGAACGTGTACACACCCTTACTTCTTTCTGTACTTCCTTCTTTACTTCCTCCCCTTCTGGGTTTACGTCCTTGTTTCCTTCCTCGTTTCCTTCTGGGTTTACATCCTTGTTTACATTACGTCCTGGTTTACTTTCTGGTTTACGTTCTTACTTCTGGGTTCACTTCCTGGTTTGCTTCCTTGTTTTCTTACGGATTTACTTCCAGGTTTACTTCCTGATTTACTTCCGGGTTTATTTCCTGGTTTACTTCCGACTTTACTCCCTTAATTCCGGGTTTACTTCCTTACTACCTTGTATATTTCCATGTTTAATTCCGGGTTTACTTCCCTACTTCCGGGTAAACTTCCTTGTTTACATCCATGTTTACTTAATTAGTTTGTTGTTTACTTCCTTACTTCCTTGTGTACTTCCTCCTTTACCTCCTCTTTTACTTCCTTCCTTCTTTACTTCCACCTATACTTCCTCCCTTCCTTCTTTACTTCCTCCCTCAAGATTTTTCGCTGTCGCTTTTCCTCTCGGTCAAAAAAAAAAAACAAATAAATCAACAGACGACACACACACACTGCACAAACCCAACAAAATCAACACAAGCACAAGACAAAGCCTTGTGTAAATAATCAAAGTGCTACTGAGTCACAGAGTCACGAGCCACAATTAGGAGCCAAGGTACATAAATATAAAGGGTGAAACCTATGATAAAAAGAAAGTACTATTTACAGCACTAGTCTGGTTACTGTGCGTTTCTTTACAGTAACCCTTTGTCTACTGTGATTTTTATAGTAATATTCAAACTACTGTGATTTTTTTCTTATAGACAAGGTCTTACTGTAAAATTTACAGCGCTCTACTGTCAAAATCAAACACAGTGACGTTACCGTGGTTACAACAGTACATAGCTGTAGATTTCACAGCCGCTTGTCACAGTGCAGCTGAAGCAAATGGCAAATTTAGAGCTCATCCTCTGGGCGTGGAGTCAGATTATAGAAGGAGACAAGGATCTACAAGCATCAAGAACAGCTGAGAAATAGGACATTTTAGAAGACAAGTTTGAAAGAAAGCTAGTTGTTACAGTTCTATGCACCTTCCTGTTACAGTAATTATGTTACATCTAATATCTGGGAACATCACTGAGTAAAACTCCCACTAGATCTGCAGGTGTCAGTAAATGTCGTGCGTTCCTCGGTGCATCGTAGATTCCCCAAACAAAGGCTCGAAGCGAAGCAAGAGGCATATTGATCATGTCAGCAGTCGTGTGTGTGTGTGTGTGTGTGTGTGTGTGTGTGTGTGTGTGTGTGTGAGCAGACAGCCGTAATGGACGTTACCCTGGTCCTGTCACTGATGAAACATTGGGGAGCTATTGTCGAGGGTACACTGTGAGTTTTGCGTGTTGATAAGATTTGGTGGGGGAAGGAAATGAGGACGTGTTCGGCAGCAGGTATTTTAAGGTTGAATCTCAAATAACAAAAGCTTTATTTTGTAGGAGTAGCAGCAAAAATATGAAAATAAGTTCTTTACAGACAGTTCAGGGGTTTGTGGATTTCTAAATTTGCATATTCTGAAAAATAAGCATGCCGTGAGATGCTGTTCATGACTAACAGCAAAAACAGGATTTTCTTGTATGATAACTCTAAAATATTAACATTACATTATTAACTTATTAAGTAAAAGCTTCTAGCTGATGGTTGATGTCTGTATAATGAAAGATGCTCATAATACTGTATAAAGCAGAGGCAGCAGTGGCTCCTAAATTCTGCTTTTATATAAGACGTAAAACAAGTTGCCATTTCTTATTGTGTTTTCTTTTTATTTTGTATTATCATCGTTTACTGTCTTTTTTTTTTCTTCTTTTTAGTACAGCCTATTATTTTTTATGAATGAGCTGAGCTACTGTGACCAAGCAACTTCCCCTGTGGATCAATAAAGCCTAAATCTAATAGACTTCAGACTTCATATGCAGAGTACAGCATACGTAGACTTTACACAGACCCTAAAACAGGTACACAAGTACCACAAACTGATGCAAGATTAAATAGGAAGCTCCTACCTAGTATATGTGTTCTATATTAACCTCAGCCTCATGCTATTTATAAATATATATTATTATCATAATTTTGCATTTAATATTAAGCTATTCAAATAATATACAGCTTTTTTTTATTTCAAATATGCAACTGTATGATGGCTATGCAACTGGCATAAACATAAGCATATCTGACATAAATATACATATGCACTGTTAGCTTAGCTTAGCTTCTTTTCTGCCAATATTGCTGTGTGTTACTGGATTTCACATGGGGACGTCATAGACTTTTGGCCAATGACACTTTTGGTCTTGTTATTGGCTCAGCAGTGATAGGGGCGGGGCCTACAGTGTACAGGAAGCTTAGATTGACAGGTCTGGGGTAGTGTGTGCCACTCTCTGTGAAATAGTGCGCTGTAGAGACAGCTCCTGTATCGCTGCTGACTCCAAGGCAGCGTCTTCTGCCTCCATTCATCCCAAAATATGTTCGATTCGTGTTAATGTGTCTTTAAAGAACTTTAAGTTTGTGAGGAAATTTTTTAAAAACTGTATAAAAAGAAAAGGAAGCTGAAGCATGGGATTCAGAGAGAAAAAAAATTCTGCAATTTACAGAATGAAGCATATTTTGTACTGGAAAAACATTTTACAACAACTTTTACTTTGCAAAAGCTTTAATAGAAATAAATGCATTCATGCAAAACCTCAGATTTTTGCAACCTCAGGGACCATGACTTTCCTCTTTTTTTTTTCTTTTTCTTTTTGCAATGCTTCAAAGCTGCTTGCTTGAGACATCCAGTGCCTCAAAGGAAGACGGAGATTTATGAATTTAAGCCAGCAAGGCAGGTTATAACTTATGGCACCGCTCACGGCCTTCTGGGAAATTCCAACTTCTCTTATCAGTCGAGTCGCTTTCAACAAAGCCGTACAGGAACTCGAACACAGCCCTTTGACATTTTTTTGTCAAAAGAACAGAGATTTTGTCTTTTGAGGAGTCGTTTCCGAACACCCCTCCCTTGTTGCTCAGACAAAAGACGCCCTGTGACGAGACGAACAAAACTACTGCAGCTCTCGAGGTCGGAGCGGACTTGAGGTTTCGTCTGCGCGGTTGACTGCACTCTCAACCCCACTTCCTTCATTTCTGATAGTGGATACCAAGGAAGAGGAGCTCTTCACCACATTTCTTGAGTTTCCTCTTAAATGGTTTGATTTGCCATCTCATAAGCAAACAATTAATATTATAAAGATTTGAGCCTGTCTGGCAAACACATTAGCCGAAACAAAATATGGCTGCTGGTCCCATTGAATCTCACACCGTATATTTAGCTCTTCCGACACTACAGCCGGTGACAGTTATTTGTTTACTCGTCCATAAAATAACCACGGCGCAGCGGCTTCCGAGACGCACCAGGAGAGTGCGCCGGGAAAGTAATCAAACTCGGAAGCGGGCATCGCGGCAGCTTTTCAATCATCCCCCGAGCGAAACTAACGCCGCATTAAAAACACGACTTTTCCCCCCAATCGAGCGTGCCGCGGCGCTCAGCAGTTCTAAAGAAAACATGCTGATTCGGGCGTATGAACTGTCAATCACCGGCTATTCGCGTGCACACGCCGACCGGCGACATCCGGACGCCGCCGTGTTATTTTATACGCGGAAATGGAATCTGACAAGAGAAGGAGTCAGAACTTATCTCTGCTCTGCTGCAGAGTGCACGCTCAGAAATCTGCTTATACATCAGTAACTAGTCATATTTTATATGTCGGGGGGGAAGTTAGAATGTCATGTTTTTTTAAAAAAAGTTTGAGGGAAGTTGCAGCAAAACTGTTCAACCGAAATTTGTTGATATCGCTGGATTTAATGGTGTAATGCATGACAATATACAATATATTAAAACCACTGGCGTGAACAACGTTGACCATCTTGTGACAATTCAATGTTCTGCGGGGAAATTTGTGGACTTTTTTTGTGGATGCTGCTTAGACATGCACCAACCACCTAGACCAGAGCAGACCCATAGCAATGACACTCCTTTACAGTTTAGGAACAACTAACAAAAAGAAACCTAACCCTAACCCTAACCCTAAGGACAGCAGAAGATGTTGATCTGGCCTCCAAATTCACTAGATCCCAAACTGATCAAGTACCTGTGAGATGATCCGTAGAGGCCCCTCCCCGCAACCCATAGGACCCAAAGGCCCCCACTAACATCATCCTGTTCCCACCCACAGAAAACCCATGTCCATTCTCTGATGAGTCACAACTGGACAAGGGAGACCTACACAATATTAGGAAGGTGGTCATAATGTTATGCCTGACCCTTGTATACCCACGGTCACTCCTACAGTGAGTGTTAAATACTTGTTAAAGCTTGTTTAAGCACCAAATGTTTCTCGGCGAAACTAATCCTCCTACTTGAAGCAGCTATTTCCAAGTTTCTAGACAATAAAAAAAAGATCCTACATAATAGCTGAGTCACAACGAAATACAGAGCACTGATGTGAAAGCGCCCACATGTCATTCGGCTGTGGCATCTTATTAGAATGCCACAAGGCATTTTTTTTTGTTTTTTTCGCCCGGTAACCAACTTGAATAGTTTGACGTCATCAGTTTCAAGTATTTTAGCTAAATGTGATATGAAAGTTGATGTTTAAAGTCAAAAGGTCTGGCTCGGTCTATAATAGATCTATAATAGAATAAACTACAGCAGGGTTCTTGTTCAGAGTTATGTGGAGCCAGACCTGCAGCTTCAAACATTTCTTCCAAAAAAACATCTTCCGTGATAACTCCTGATTTCAATTTACAACACAATGATGCTTTCAGAGCAAACAGTCAAAATCATTTTTCCTCGAGTTTTGGTAATTGTTTAGGGCTGCACTGCTTTCTAATAAAAATATGGTCAGAAAATATCATAAAGAACGACAGATATACAACAGAAATACTACAAAAGAAAAGATGACTAACCTTAAATTAGTCCAGTTTTGAGCAGTTCTAATTATGAGCTTTTTAGCGCTTATAGGCTTATTGACTTAAACGAATAAACTACAAACTGAACCACTGTTAGTGCACCTATGCTTTCCCTTCTCCAGTAAATTAGCTACCTTTTGTCAAAGCACATCTGTGAAAATAGATTTTATGTTTAGCTGTGCTAATAGCATGGATAGCAGGGACAGAAAAGCCAGTCTTTGTTCAAATGAATATATCTTAATGACTGCAGCCTCCAGATTTTCTCCTGCTGACCTCTCCCTTCAAATAATGACTTTGCATCTTTTGCACTTGCAGGCTGACACGTAAAAATGTGAAGATATATTTGATAAAGTGGCACAAAATTTGATGTTTTTCGCATTAATTATTTACAACCGATACACCAATCGGCCACAACATTATGACCACTGACAGCAGACATAAATCACATTGATCATCTTCTGTTTGGTGATCTCCTTGGAAACCGTTGGACCTCATTCATGCATGTGGATGTTTCCTAGACATGCAGCACCCACTTAGACCAGATCAGGCAACCCCATCCCACACCAGTGACGCTCCTTGATGGCAGCAGGACACAGACACACACACAAAAACGAAGAATTTATCAGACTTTTCTTTCTTACTATCAGGTTAAGAGAAATCGTAGAACCTCAGTTACATTAGTAACCACTGTTTCTCCTTCATACTCCTATGTGAGGTGGCAACTTGCGGTTGCTTCCCATTGTCCTTCTTTAGCTGGACTGTTCCTTCCTGATCTTAAACTCCAGAGTGGAAACACTTTCAAGAGTTTTTTTTTTTTTTTTGTATTGATCGGTTTAAATCTTAATGGCATCTAGAACATTTAGACTTCCTCCTTAAACCAGAGGAAAACAAAAAAATAGCAAAAAAAAAATATATGCATACTTTGTTTTTTTAGTTTATCTGCACTGATACAGACTAGAAAACAAGTTTTAACCCTACTTCAGTAAAATTCAGGCCTTCTAACTGCGAGAAACAACCTACTGTTCCCTCTACACTCCACAGAAACATGAAAATTACCACCATGATAACAGTTCAGCTACGACACTGCTGACAGTATCCAGATTCCCTTATGGACGGGCTGACACGTTAACGGGACTTTGAAGGATTTTGAAAACCGAGTGGAAACAAACAGCACCCTAAGAAACAGCAAAAGCAGCATGATTAATGTTAGATGGAATACGTAGCTCGGCTTGCCTTTGGATTTTTTTTTTTTTTTTATTTTTTTTTATTTTTTAATATAAGCTGATTTTTAAAACAGATAAGATGGAAAAGGCTTTTTCAAAATGACTGCAATCATCAGGCAAACATGCTCCAAAGCCTCAGTAGCAGCACAGCCGAGTGGGCGGTTGTGCCGACTGAGGCGTCCAAAATAAGTTCCTATTCCCAACTTTATTGACAAAATCGCACCGATTCAATAGAGAACCGAGACAGACGCATGTTTTCATCGTGTTCCGTCTACATCAATTCCAGCTCCGCTCCTCTTTTCAAACACTTCAAACTCTGACACATTTCTGTGTCCCTGCAGGAAACTCGTTACCTGGTGTTTACTCCAAACATGTTCAGAAACAATTGGATTTATTCAGTCAGTCGTGGGGGGAAAAAAAACACAATATTTTGCCAATATTTTCCCCTCTCAGTCTCACTGAAAGTTGCTTCTGATCTGATCCGTCTGTTCAGATTGCGGTTGGCTACATGAGGCATTTTTATTTTGTTTACTTATATATTTTTTTTATGTTAGATAATCGAGGAGTGTCATTTCTATGGGTTGGGCGTGTCTAGTCTGGTCTAGGTGCTACATGTCTAAGTAACATCCATACGAATCAATGCCAATTCTCAAAGTTTCCCAGCAGAACATCTAATTGTCACAAGATCTCATTCACTTCTCCTGTCAGGGGTCGTAATGTTGCGGCTGATCGATGCATGAGAAAATCTAACGGGCCACTTGATTGCACTAAATCTTAACTAGTGCCTATCCCTGCCTCGGTCTGATGAGACTCCAATTTGCAGAATGTGGACAAGCCTCAATCACCAGCGCTGTTTGTTTCCTGCGGCTGAAGGCTGAGTGTGAAGGAGGGAATCTTAAAGGAGACACATTGCACCAGAGAAATGACCTGGATATTGTCACGATCAATCTTCCTGAAGTATACGAGAACATCTTCCCCGGTATATGTGTGCGTGTGCGTCTCGTTCTCTCTCCTACCCACCCTCTCAGGCTTGATTGTTTTTACTTTATTTGCAAGTTCAGGCTCATCAGTCTTCTCCAGCGAAGCAGAGGGAGGGAGGGAGGGAGGGAGGGGTGAGGAGGAACAATCTCATAACTCTCTCATTACCGCCCCCAGCTTCATGAAGAATACTGCTGCTGCTGCTGCTGCTGCTCCCTGATAACAACAAGCCTCGCTTTTGGGACATGGAACACCGTTTCTGCAGCGTTTTTTTTTTTTTTTTTTGCTTCGGTGCTCATTAAGTAATCCAATAAAGGAGCTGGAAGGAAATAGGGTTAAAGTTCTCGTGATAATGAAAAAAAACAAGAAGGCTATGAATTGAGCACATGTGATATTTGGGGCGAGAGCAGGAAAAAACACTTTATGACTACAGGATGAAAGTCATGCGGCAAAACAAAATATTATTTGTCATCTTGTTCGTGGCGTTGAAAAAAGAAAGTTTGTAAGACCTCATTAACAGGGCGGAGGGACGGCTCGCTTCTCCAAAGGCCAAGTCCTCACGGAGGGAGGTGATGGATGGGAATGAAAGCCGTCCCGACTCTTTCACCGAGAAAGAGAGAGCACACAATGTCCCCAAACACACCGTCCATCCTCGGAGACGTGGACACTAGGGCAGGGCGTATCGATCCAAATTTTGGTGGTATCGATAGCATGGCTAGTATCGGTAATCGGGTCGATACTTTTTGTAACGGTTTGTTTACATCCGGCAAATTAAAACTCGACAAGTCTGTGCACGTCGCGAGCTTCTCCATCCCCGCCACCTGTAGCAAAAGGTGGGATATGGACAGAGTTTGACACTCAAATCTTAGCATCACAGCAGCACTGATGCTGCGATTGAAATGTGTCCATACTCAGAAGAGAAGACAATGCAATGCAAACTCACTACTTTGGCGGGAATGAGTGAGCAAACATTCGCCTCTCTAGTCAATTTTTATATTTATTATTACAGTGTTGCTTTTGTTTATATTGTTACCTCTATTTTGTGTCTTTTTTTCTTATTCTTACTTTGCACTTTCCCCCAAAAAACAATTGTGTGTAGTAAAAGTGGTATTGTTTAATTTATATACTGTTAAATTAGTTTATCTTGTAATTAAAGGCAAAATTACGAAGTTATTCAATGAGTATGACATTTTAAAAAGAAAGTATCGGTACCGTTGCTACTAGCCTTGTATTTACTTGGTATCGGATCGATAGCAAAATTCCCAGTATCGCCCACCTCTTATCACACGTCCCTAATTGGCTCTTCCTGACAGCGCAGACACACTCACACAGGAGCGCAAATGAAGCCTCGGAAAACAAGAATTAGAGATCAGCTTTCATTTAGGATTAAAAAAGAAGAAGAGCAGCAGCTCGAGCGTGTGCCGCCACATATTAAAACGATGACTCCTATCTGTCAACTCCCTCCGGTGGAGACTCAAGGAGCAGCAGCAGCAGCAGATCATCAGTTTCCAGGCTTTATTAACGTCGGCTGCTGCTTTTAACCTCATAAAGAGCGTTATGAAGTCCGGGAGTGTAATCTGACACAAATGAGTTGTGATTTATAGCTTTGATTCGCCCTTCACCGGAAGGAGCAATTCATATGTTCCGCCATCAGGAAGCGTCGAGAGAAACAGTTTTCGGAAATTATCACGGCTTCGCTTTACAGAGATCAGTGGCTTCGGTTTGATGAATGCTCGAGACGCGCTGGAGGACAGACGCAAGTAATGGTGTAGGTGCAGTAAAGGGAGGATGAGTGAACGTCTCAGGTGGGTGAAGACCAAGAAGACGCCTTGATATTTGGCTCCCTCTACTGGGCAAATATATATAGGCGACAGGGGTTTTGTGTGAAATCAAAAGATAGGATGAATTAACCATTCAAGATAAAATAAACCGTGTCATGAAGAAATAAAACAAACAGGAAAATTTACTTAATAAGAATAAAAAAAAAAAAAAAATCAGATTTTATCCCTGGAACGTGCCGGATTTATTGCCCCATCTGAGGATATAAAAGGTTTTTCATCATATTTGACATCATAGCGAATATCAAAATAAAAATAAAATAGGTGTCCACTTATGTTACAAGTAGAACATATATATATATATATATATATATATATATATATATATATATATATATATAAAAATCAACAAGTTTGATCCACTGGTTACGCAGAAATTCATCTGCTTCCAGCTATCTATCAGAAAATCTGTAATCACAAGAGCTCCTGTCATGATTCCCCATCTTTTAATCCTACAAGTACGTCCAGTACGTATATATTTTTTCAGAAAGTTTGTTCTTTTTTTCCTAGATGTAAATATAACCTCTGGTGAGTGTGCTACCTGATTTGGCCACAAGGTGTCAGGATCGTACAACGAGATAAACCCGAGACACATGAGAGGATGACGCCCTAAATGATCTTGTCAAAATTACAATGAGCTCACAAAGGTTTTGATTATTAGAGGATAGAATTAACAAGTTTGATTCTAAACATAAATAAATAAATAAAACAAATAAAGTTATAAAGTCTTTATGATATTTTGTCACTAAAATTGTCGTAGCCCAGGCACAAAAAAATGTAAAATAAATAAATGTTTTCAAGGACGATAACCAACATTCAAGTATTTTAGAAGGTGTGGCCTCTTTTTATATGTTGTTAGTCCAGGATAAACATGTAAATATATTCCAATATCTGTAAAATTGTGCCCCTAACATTTTGTGAATTTGAGCCACTTCCATTCAGCATCACTGTCTGCACATATCTACTGTAAATCCTCTGGGATCGATGCCCACTGGTCATCGCTGTCCATCGAGGAAGCAGACCACGGCGGTGACGGCTATAATCCCTCGACACGGGGCTGCACCCTACAGCCTCCAGTTATTAACATTCAACCCTAAAGATGAGCACCATAATGGCCGGTCGCTGTCTGAGTGAGAGGAGTGTGTTATGGAGCTTCTTACAGGAGCTGAATGTCATTTGAAAATCGATTGCATTTATTCACTGATGCAAAATGATTATTTTATATAATATTTGTGAGTGAGAGACACAAAGGATTTTAGGAAATTATGCCAAAACTATGTAACACAAGCAGATGTGCAAGTTTGCCTTTGCAAATTTGCACAAAAATACAAAAAAAAACCCTGTCATTATTTTTATTAATTATTATTTGTTTTTATGATTTAACAAACTTTGCATTTAAGACGTATGCTTTCGTTTAACTTTGAGTACGCATGCATATGGCGGCTGCTCCTCACGCTTCTCAGAAATTTACACTTCGGTTGCACAAAATGCAACACGTGACAAGGGTCGAGATAGTACGGCGCTACGGATGGTGGAAAGAGATTTGAAGAAAAGCTTGTTAGCAAGTCTGCAACAACCGACATCTGTACAATGTGCCACTAACACTTTACCAAGACAAATATGCTACTAAGATGCTACTTAAAATACTTAACTTGTATAACCTGTGTATGTCAAGATATTGTAAATACATCCGTTTTACAATATTGTAAAAACAGTATAGGGACAGTGCAGATGATGTGTCCAGTTTTCCAGTGAATGATGCACTAGTGCGCCCTCCAGTGGAATCCTCCAGTAACACATGTTATATATATATATATATATATACACACAGGCAAATAGCTCAACAGCATCACAACATCAACACATCTCATGGTGCAGCCAGCAGTACTGTTAATACCAGTGACACAAAAATATATTCAAGTTAACGTCCTGGGACCCAAGCATTTGTTTGGAATGCGTCTCAATTAAGATCTTAAAATAAGATTAAGATCTTTAGGTATTTGGGATTAGCAGGACCCAAGAAGTATAAAAAATACACATCATCTTTGAACTGGAAGTAGTAGTAGGGATTGGTGTATATTACAATTTAAGTCACCAATGTGAACCACAATATAAAACTGTTTATTTTAATGCAAAAGAAGAATTGGAAATGAGGAAATCCCAACGTCCTCAAACGAGTACTTGTGATTTTTTTTAATTTGCATGTCATATCACACTAGAAAACTCTATAAGCATAAATAAACAAGTATATTGAACCTTCGCTATCAGTACATGGCAAAAAGAAGTGTCCAAAGTGTCTAAATAAAACAGAATAAGCTGCAACAAACCTAAAACTTAACGTCCTCATATGAGGACACCAGGTCTCACCAGCCCCTCGAATGTACCCAGTGACCCAAAAATGGGGCCTTCCTCTTCAGTTTTTAGTCACTTCTGCTAAACAATTTAACTTTGAAGAGCAACAAATATAGTACGCTATACGTATACATATAATAACCTCAATTATAGACCTATATCAATGAAAGAAGCTATTATTCTGCAATTATTCGATGTTGAAGTCCACTTTACTCACTTTTGTTTCCATACAAGAGTTGCACAAGTTTAATTGTTAGGATCCTAATACTTCGATGTCCTTCCCCGACACTGTGAGAAGTTCTAATTAAATCCTCCCAACACTTGGCATCCTTCTCACCTTATCTCAGTCCAACAACGCCGTCCTTGGCCCACTGACCACTGAAACTTGCTCAGTCAGAACTCGGCCACGGCAATTGCTCATTAATGAAAATAACCTTTAGCTGCGTGGCATTTTACAGCTCCTGCTACCGCACAGCATTACGGGCAAAATGTTCCGGGAAGACGGTCTGATATTTAAACGCTGCCCAGTATACGTTTGCATATTTGCTTTCGTTAATCCTAATGTGTAAAAATCTAAGGGTCATTTTAAATTTACAGTGTCAGTTTAGCTTGTTTCGATTCACTTGTATAAACATCACTACACTAAACACACCATATCTGAGAAACAGGGATGTTGATTTGCAGTGTGCTAAAGCACAGCTGTATCCAGGTTTCCCCTTCCTTGAACTTCCTCTTCATCTTTTTCAAATACTGGCTCCCTTTACAGCCCGGTCTCATTTAGCACTGAGCATCCTTTACAGTTTAACCATGCCTGTTACTGCCACCCCACAGCAGTAGCTCATCCTGAGTTCTTAAAAAGCCTAAAACTGCACTTGGTATCGGATGAGGAAGCAAAGCCCTCGACTTCTCTCCCCGCTCTGAACTGAGGCTGTAATGAGACGACTGCACTTTTTTTTTTTTGTAATTTCCCAAGTTAAAGTGTCTCCGTGGGGCTTCGGGGGGATCGACGAAGGCACAGGTGAAGCTTTTCCTCGTACGAGCGTGAAAATGTGTTTGCTCTACGCGTGTGGCGTAGGCTCAACATCACGCATTGCTCTCCTTTTCGATCTGGCCCCGCTCCGGCGCTAATTCGGCAGAACTAAAACGGACCTCGAAGTGAGTTTTACAAGATTACGTTACTTTAGCAAAACATTATCAAGTCATAAAAAGCTTTATCTGCGCTAACGCGTGAAAGTTGGTTCTATTAACTGTGAAATCCTCCGTCTAATGTGTAGTTAGATAAAAGCTGAAATAAAGAATCATCTTTTGAGCGTCTCATCGGTTGTATTTCAGCGGCTCCCAAAACAAACCTCAGACGTAAATCGGACCCTTACACACAAAGAAAAAAGCAGAACAAACACAAAGCGGTGCACACGAGCTTTGACTTGCAGTGTAATACCTCTACGCTCCGCAAGAATGAATAAAAGAGGAAAGTTTGTTTTGTTTTTTTACCTGTGGCGTGTTCAGGAGTGCAGAGAAGAGAGAAGGCCGAGATCCAGAGAGAAGGCAAACAGAGGGAGAGAGAAACAGAAAACATTAAAAATATAATAGGCACAAAGTCAATGAATGTTTAGGTTAACATAAGGGCATTTAAGTACTGCTTATACTACAGTCATAGGAACATGTTTCCCACTGTGCTAAACCAGCTGTTGCAGCTCACAAACACATACGACGGATTTTAACGGACACACACAGCAAACTAGTGATACTGAAGTATCGATACTTCCGATACCAGGTCTTTTTGCTCTAAAATCGAGTCTCAAATCAAAATATCGATATTTTTGATATTTCGGTCATTCGAGGTGATAGAGGAACACAGTGGAAAGTAACTTAACTATTGAGTTGTGGCAACACGACAAACATTGTGAAACACCTCAGGTTAAATCACACAAAAAACACACAATATGAGGCGTTTATTATGAGGAGGACAGAAGAGGAGAGAACAGTGTCAGAATTATGATACAAGTTTTCATTTTATAGTAGTTCTTACTTATTAAAAATCATCTATTTTAATGGTTTTCTGTTATTTATTACACTTTAGGGTGTATTTAGACATGGTATCAAATCGGTATCGCCGACACCAGCCTGAATTTTACTCGGTATCTGCGGTATCAAACATCACTACCGCAAACACACATTAATAAAACTATTTCCACGTACACGTAGAGCCGCCAGAATCTGCGAGCGTCAAGCGAAACACTTCAAAGCTCGCCCTGCTCCCATCCTGCCTCAGATGGAGCGATATCTTTATTTCTCCCCCCTCCGCCCAATCCATCTGCACCTCTGCTCATCTTTCCCCCGTCACATTCTTTGAAGCCCGGGCATGTGAATGAATCTCGTGGAAAAGGGCTGCGATTCTACTGGAGGCACATCTCCAGCACAGAGGGGGGATCAGCTGAGAGGCGGTTACGGATTCTCAAAATAACTCTTTTTGACGACTAAAAATTGCTCGTGTTGCACTAAACTTTGCACTCTGTTTTAATAAAAACAACAAAAAAAAGGCCTCTCACTACTCCTCTTACTCCTCCTCCTCTTCTTCTTCATCTTCAGTAAATCTTGTAAAGTGCTTTTTTGTGGCAGCGGACAAGAGCAACCCGTCCACAGGGGACGAGAGGGGAGAGATGGAAAGGGGATGGAGAGGACAGAATCACCCAGTGGAAGAAGAAGAGCGCAAACGGCTTGTCACGCAACACCCCGCATGACCCTACTCCTCGAGGACAGTCACCACCACTCTGCCGTACACAGATGAAGAGAAACCGCCTGTTTGTTAATTAAAATGTGTGTGGGAAGAAGCAAATAACATGCAGACAAGATGCCTAAGAAAAAAAGGAAAATTGGCTTCCATTTTTTTTCAATTTTGCATTTTCTGCACAGCACCCTAATATCCGCTTCCTGCCAATTTCTGTTCCGTCGGTTGAATCGATATTAAAGTTTGTTAATAATATTTTGGCCTGAGGATATTCGTTCAGCTACTGGGCCTAAATATTTTATGTCTTAATATCTCTGATTTAAAACATAAAAGTAAATTATTCATTCACTGCAAATGAACTGTAAGTTGCATCAAATGTTATAGCAAATTTTCGTAGAAAGTTAAGACTGTATACGACCGTGCTGTGGTTTTTAGGCAGTTCAAAATTTCATGATGGCAGTGACCCAAATTCAAAATAAAATATTCATAGCATTATTTTTTGAGACATGAGAGATGTATTGTGCTCGTACAACAGCTGCACTCCACCTACTGTAGACTCACAGAACCCGGGGTTACAAAATGTAACCAACATCAGGAGAGAAGGAGTCAGTGTAGTGGGGGTAATAATGCAGCTTCAAGAAGGTTTGCTGTCCACTAATAATCCCCAAATCATAAGTTGCCTTTTAACAGTAAAGTGGGACACTCATGCTACATGCTAGTAGAATGTAACATGATGCTAACATCTCTCATTGAGCAGACGCAGAATATTTGGGTCCATATTTGAACTCTCAATTGCGTTCTGGTGGAAACTTTGCTTAAATATCATCCACATGAATAGTAGTTGCAACTGCAGGTCTGTTTCTTTGGAAATGGCTACATTATGGTAGAGTTTCCCATTTGTATTGTCCTCAAAGAAAAGTGTATCTGCTCTAAAAAAAAAAATATCCAGTTCTGTTGTTCGATCAAATAACAAAATGGGCCTGGAGTGATTCACAGTGCGGACATGTTTTATAGTGCAATTTACCTTTACAGGCTTTCATAGAGCACTGATCAATGCTACAATAAAAAACACAATCACCCAGACTGTGTGATGAGTGTAGTTCAGGGAGCATTTCCCTTAACTAAGTAGATCTGGCAACAAACTACCAGATATCTGCACTGAATACTGAGAGGGAACTTTCGTCACTCATGTGACGTGCATGACCTCCATAACCAATGACCTCCATTTGTACGGCTCTGTCACATGACGAAGCCTCTTAGTCACATCAAAACAACCACTCGCACATAGGCAGGCATTCGCATCCAGTCAAATATAGGAGATATAGTAGATGTAATTCAAAACACAACCCCATTCTGCACATCCATGTTTACACAATTGCAGCCCGCCTCCTCGCTGCAGCTCCCTCCTCTTCCTCTCATTACCCCCCCACACCACCCCCCACCCACCCACCTCTCTCCTCAGAAATGTCAGCCTTCACACTGATACATCGCTTCTCATACACTGCACCGCTTGGCATTTAAATATCAGTGCTGAAGTACATACCTGAGCCTCGGCTTCCACGTGCTTAAGATGCAAAGCGCATATGAAAGTGTTAAGGGTCTTTGTACAGTTGCAGCATGCTGCAGCGGGTCAGGGGTGATCAGGCATGAAATGTGTGAAGTAATGGAATGAAGCTGCAGAATGGCCACTGTGGCTGGAGTTTTACTAATATATGGATCTATGAATTCCATCACTACGAGCACAATGTTGTACCAGTTTGAACTTAATTAATCAGGATGTTTTACAGTACAACTACAGTTTTTGCTTTTCACATACTATCCGAATGAAAACCTCAGAAGAAACACACTGAAATGTAAAAAAAATTGCAGTTCCGTGAATGGCCACTTGAGGGTGACTTCAAATGCGAATCAACTTTACACAGAAAATAAGATGTTTCCAGCCAATAGCTAATTTTTACCATTCATTCAACTGAGTTTTTTTATGAGGGTTTAAATCTTATCAAGTTTTACAGTTTAGGTTGCTAGCCTCGGCACCACACGCTCGCCTCAGCTCCACTCAAAGTTCACATCTCTGACCACGTCTGAATTAGTCGGGTGTTAGGGTTAGGGTGAGGTTTAAAGACAAGCATAGATTTTGATGAAGCACTCATCAGGAGAGATGAGCTCTTGTGGCAGAAAGGAAGCAGCATGTGAGAAACACATAAAAAAAATGAATTATTGCCTTAATCTGACTTTAACTGGACAAGACACCCAGATAATGCGATTTGAAATCGTTTTTCTCTGGCTTGTATACATCTTAATCGTACTTTAACTGGACAACACGTGTGCACATGCTTCACGTATGACCCCGGAAGAAAAATACCGAAGAAAGCCAGTAGCAGAAGAAGAAGGCAAACAGAGTAGCGCACACATTACGTACGAGATTAAAAACTATTATCCATCTTGTTGTTGTTTGAAATGCCACATTAGACTGCGGTTGTTTATTAAATGATGTGATAGTTAACCCGCTGAAAAGACACATATCGCCACCTAGTGTGGAGGAGGAGAACATGTTCCCGTCAGTTATTAGTTTTTCTCCGTTGCATGTAAACTGGGACAAGAAAGGGATTCAAAAAGACGAATTTTGAGCACAGCTCGTTTAAACTGTGCATGTAAACACACTGACTGATGTCACAGTGGCTGCACGGCCAGTTGAGCAAACCTTTCAGCCACAAGGTCACTTCTCTGAGCTCTACAATCCCACTGCTCCCTCCGACCAGCGGCGTTTGCTGGAGGCCAATGCTGCGGAGTGATAAATTCAGCTTAGAGGGGCAATGTGTGGCTTTGAATTTTTTTTTTTTTTGCAGGACGGATGCGCACGAGTGAGGCAGCATTTCTAAGCAGCAAACGAAAGGACACATCCAGCGTTCTCTACACATCAGCGTGAGACCCAGACAGCTACGTCAGTGTGTGGATGTAGTGTATGTGTGTATATATAGGTGAAAGGAAACAAAGACGGCTTTGCCCTTGTGGAAGGCAGAGATGAGATGCGTCTAAACAGAGATGGTGACATCACTTCTTTGCAGGCGGCAGTGGCGCCCAGACCAGGGACACGCACTCATCCAATCACAACACGAGCTGCCGTTTCTGTGCATGTGTGTGTGTGTGTGTGTGACCAGGTCAGTCAGCACATGCTTCCCACAGCTAGTCCTTAATCAAACAGAGGGAGGTCAACCCACACCAAGAAATGGGAGCAGAGTGTGTGTGTGTGTGGGCTGACAAGTGCGCTTCCTCTGTTGTATTACCTCCCTTCTTTTAGTCTTTTGCTCGCATGTGTGTTTGTTGGCAGGCGTGTGAATTTAAAGCAGACAGATACAAACGGGAATAGCAGCAGAGGGAAAGAGTGATGAATTGGGTTTGTACATCAGAGGGAGAAAAAACTGATTTATCCATGTGTGTCTCCGAGTGTGTACACACTCCTGTGAAATATGCTGTAAAAAGTGCATGTTTCTACAAGATTGACACAGACAGGTGGAGGTAAGATAAGAAAAAAATAGAAAAAAGGCAATTGGGGAAGATTTAAGAAATGAAAGGAGAGAGACAGGAGCGAGGGGTTAGCGTGCGAGTGTGTGTGCATGGAAGTGAAAGCGATGGAGAGAGTGCATGGTGTGTGTGTGTGTGTGTGAGTGTGTGTTTGTGAGACAAAGTGCTGGCGGTAAGGTGAAAAGGATAAAGACAAAGCAGAGTAAGGGAAGAGTAAAAGCGGGGAGGAGGGGACTGGGTCATGTAGGCTTTATACAATTTACAGGTCACTGTAAAACTATTAAAAAGAACAACAAACTTATAACTTTAAGTCTGGTTTAAACTGCTCTTTATTTCCTGACATTTAGTTCAAACATTTAGTCAAATCAGACCTTAAAAATCCATGTTATGAAGAAAAAAAATGCATATTAACATGTGAATGTGTTTTCAGATTCTAAAGCTGAGGGAAACACCTGTGTTTCCCCCTCTGACTTGAACAGACGTGCTTACTCAATTACCGTATTTCCTCTAATAGTGGCCAGGACTTCTATTGGCTTTTATTAGAGGGAAGCCTTTATTTCTAATTCCCTTTGTTCCATATCAGTATGTACCGTATATTTGCTCAAAGTTTTCCTACCATTTACTCTGCAATTTTTTTTTCTTCACTTTAGCAGGTTCACCATACACACAACAGCAGCCGGGCAGGATTAATAAAAGCTTAAGCACGGGTCGTGAGAATGGACAAACGAATAAATAACACCAGTGTATCAGTTTGAACTCTGAGAAATGAACGGGGTCTATTTATTGGGCAAATTTATAAGGCTTTTAAACAGTGTGATACGCACGCTGTTATGTAAATTAGTGGCACCAGTTTGTGGTCTAGCAAGTTTCTGATGGGTTTTACCCACAGAGTTTTCCTATTTAAACCTCGACTTCCCACCAGTTTCTCAGAACTGGAGAAGCTCCTCGGATGAGTGGCGAAACATCTTCAAGAAATTCTACAAGTCTGGTTGCCTTTTTCAACGCCTTTTGGAATCCTAGAAGAAAGTTCTAATATGACTTAAATGTCAGGCTTGCTTGCCTTGTACACATGTGCCAGTCCAATGAAGCTTGCTATTGACATTTAGATGTATAAGAGACTAATCAGGATACATCTGGTGCCTAGGCTGCAAGTGGTCCACAAGCCGAAAAAGTGTCCACCCCAGCTCAGTCACATCTAGTCTAAAACCCTTCACAAAGTCACATTCTCCATCAGGTTCCACAAAAGCCCCGAGCCACAGTGCATTAGGCAAAACTCATTAGCCTTTCAAAATGACTCATCTCTTTACAGCGCAGTGTTTAACTGAACGCATATATCTCTCTGACTGTGACCACGTCATCACGCCTTTGAACAACAGACTTTTTTTTTTTGATCTTTCTAAATCGAATAATAATGATTCTCTGGCCAAATTAACCAGACTGGACGTTGCGTTAATAAAGCTAGCTACATTAGTCATTAGACAATAGAGGCTTAAGGGAGCGCGGTGGATTTTCCCATCTATTGATTTAATCCAACAGAAGCAGGGGATTGGATATGAATAAAACAAGGCCGTGGCAAATGAAACCAAATGATGGATCGGGTGATTAAAGGGTCATGAGAATTTGAGCTCAGTGCACTGGGAAAACTGTGAATAAAATAAATAAATAAATAAACAGAGCAGAGATGTGCAGCATGTGTAGTAGTATAAATAAATGTCTGCATGTGTTGCTTCCTTATGGTGTCCACCAAGGCTAGTCAGCGTGTGAAGGTCAAGGACATAGTCTGTGGCTCTCTTGCTCCCTTTCTCATCAGCTATCCACTGACCATCTGTGCCTCAGCTTCTTTTTGCTTTTCTGCATTGAATGCATTTCCACTTTGGAGTTGGTGATCAGAACAAGACAATCCAGCTAGAGAAGGTGCACTGGAAAGCAGCAATCACAGAGATGAAGTAAAATACAGCAACTGAGCGTAGGGCAGAGAAACAATTTCCCTTACTCTGGCAGTAAGAAAGAAAGGCATCACACACCATTATGACCACCTAATTAATACCCCTTTGACATCGAAAATACTGGATTGACACAGGATTTTCAGACAGTACACTGCAGGTAAACAATGGACAGCATAGTGTATTTCTTTAGCGCTTTCACTTTGTTCATGACCGCTCTTTCAAAACGCTGCTGATATTCAAACAAATCACTGTGTCCTGCACAGTGTCAACAACTGCCACAGAATCTCCTCTTCTCCTTGGATGCAGAGCAGCTCACAGATCTCACAGTCTCGCCAGCATGCTACACAAGCTGCATATAAACACAGTCACACATGCAATGCCCGATTGGTGCAATTTCCCGAAAACATGATGTAGGGCTGATTCACCTATGTGCTTCCATTAACGTCGTCGTCGTGTAACAACACATTTGATTTGTTTGATAGAAAAAACGGACAACAATCTCTGCACTTCAGAGATCTGTATTTGTGGGAGAAGATCAAAACTTTGCTCGCAGCTCCAGAGCTTCTACAATGACACAGTCTGACAGGCCGTCCAGTGACAAAATCAGAATGTGACAGGCAGGTACATCAATGTCATTGTGTAAATTAGTGGGTCGGCTTAATGTTGTGTAGGCCTCCAAAACACTGGTGACTCATCCAAGAATGGACATGGGCCTTCTGAGGGTGTTGTCAGTTGTTAGTTGGGGCCTTTGGGTCCTATGAGTGAAGGGGAGACGCCTCTGTGGATCACCCCACAGATGGATAGTTTGGGATCTAGTGAATTTGGAGGCCAGGTCAACAACTTGTGCTGATCTTTATCTTTATTTGAACTGTTCCTAAGCCGTTTTTGCTGTGGGGTCGGGGTACCTGGTCTGGTCTAGGTGGGTAGTACATGTCTAAGTGACATCCACATGAATGAATGCCAGGTCCAAAGGTTTCCCAGCAGAACATCAATTATCTCAAGATGATCATATAGTCCACGTAGGGCACAAGCTTTCATTTTGCATGTCCACCTATATCAACTATACCAATCGTTCCCTGTTTGGCTCCGTTTATCCGCTAAATGCTTCACTATGTTCACCAGTTTGCTGCTTACAAGCAAATTATTTTATCTGCTTGTCAAACCAAATCTATCCAGTTGAAGGGCAGTGCAGAAATGGGGTTGTAGTGTTTCTTAATGCTTTGTAATTTTATTCCATTGTTAATATAAAAAATATTGATCGGTGCAGCTTTAAAGACTCTACTGAAACAGTCGCCCGAGTCCACTCAACAGCTCGTCCTTCATCAAATAAGGCAGCTAAACCTTTTATTATCGTATTTCCTACGTGCTTTGTCAGTGCATCCATCACACATCCAGTCAGCTGTGCGATCTGTAACAAAGTCTTTGAAACTTATTTGAAGCCAACACCTCCGTGTGGCTGCCCGATCCGTCGACACAATGGTCAATGATTTCTCGTTATCATGATTAGCACAAAGCTCTTAACATTTAAGCCGTGGGTAAAAATCAATGTCTCTGTTGGAATGCAGAGAAAAAAATAAAATAATAAACTTACAATGTTTCCTGCAGTTCCTGCACTTTGAAAAGTAAAAATATTTAATCAACTCTTCGGTATCCCTGCAGAGCTATGGAACAACAAACGCTTACAACCCTTTATTAGAATGACATTATTTAAAGCAATGAGTCTAAGCGATTAGTAAGTCATAAGGATATCTGATAATAAGAAACATGAAACTCCTGCTTCTGGTGAATATCCAGATTTGTGGACATTATAAACTCATTGCAATGCATTTGCACGATGCACCAAGTCTTGTATGCATTATTTAAATCTGTCAGCTTCTTACACAAAGAAACCATGCTCACATACTCAGTCTCATTTTATTATTCTATATTTTGCATAAAATTGCAATACCAGACAACCAGTTGCCAACCAGTGCGGATGACAAAAGGAAAATCTTTCTATTTCTGAGTTTTACACACTGCTCTACAGATTAGGGGTGGGAAAGAAATATCGATATGGCAATATATCGCAATACTTTTGATTCCGATACAATATGAAATTTAAAAGGAAAAGAAAAATCATGTTTTGGGCGATCGCGAACGACTTCCAAACCTCAACCACCACTTTTTCTGTGTAAGTGCAATAAATTGGAAATGGATCATTTGGATTAATATTGTTTTTTTGACTCAATTTGTCCAATGAATTATCACTGATGTTATCTGATGTACATATATACAACATGTATTTTAAGCTGCATTTAAAATTTCTCAGTGAACTATGTAGAATATTGCAATATATTGCAATATCATAATATCGCAATAATGTATCGTATCGTGACTCAAGTATTGTGATACGTATCGTATCGTTACGTCCTTGCCACCCGTACTACAGAGTATAGACTTACAGTAGTTATATATAAACAGTCTTGGGAGAAATAATATTTCTTGAAGCCATGTAATGCATCATCTTCTCGTACATCTTCCTTATATCACCATGGAAACCAAGCTTCTGTATCTCCACCCATGCTTTACCCCTCATCTCTGCTCTGTGGTGACCTTTAGGTGAAAGGTCTCAGAAGGTGACTAAGAGCAACCAGAGTGGAAACAAATGCAGAATGTACAAATTAATAAAAAATAAATCACCAACTGTGATGGTTTTAAAAACACAATGCCTCACTCTCCCGCTTATGATGATCTCACTTTTAATAATGAGAAATTCTGCAGAACTAGTGACAAAACACTGATGTTGCTTCTCAATGAAGCGCAGGGAGCTGACCAGGCGTGCAAAAACATGCTCTGTTCAACCGCAGCGACAACCGCAAAACAACATCTGTCAGACCAGCCTTGGTATAAAAAAAAAAAAATAAAATAGGCGTGAAACAGTTCCCGAGATGGATCTGTGGTAAATGTCTCTGGCTGCTCCCAGATAAAGAAATTTCGGCACTTTAATCTCTTTGAGAAGTCAGTTCGTAGCAGTCTATACCAATATTTTTAGACCCAAGACAGCTAGATGAGAGAGGAGGTATGAAAGGATGAGAGCTATGATCATTTTAAGCCACACCGGACAGGTTTCTAAATATAAACACTAAAAATATCATTTCTCTTCATTAAATGAGTCTGAATATTTAATTTGAAGCAATAATTAGTTTGATTTTAATATGCAAACATTAGTTTCTCAAGAGTGTTTGAAAGTTGTTGTTAAGCTACAAGGAGCAAGAAATCCTTTGTCTAATTAAGTAACCCCACATTTGAACCACAACATTAAAACCACTGACAGGGGAAGAAAATAACAATATTTTGATAATTTGCTCATTTTTCATAATTAGATTCCATAGAATGTAGATATTAAGTTTAAAACGAGTTATATACCCTGAGGCTTAAAACTGTTTTGTTTATGCCTCAGACTCCAGCCTGCAGTGTACCCATCAATAGTTATTAATTATCAATCCCACTGTGTGTGGGCCTTTTGCACAAACTATTTCATCTCTTTTCGCAGAGGCAAAATCAAAACAAAAGGGAACATTTGAAATGCATACCTGTGATAATTAGCATTTTTACATAGGAGGCAAGTAACAAAGCGAAACTCATTACATGTGGTATGCTGCCTATTTGAACAAAGCCTGACGTCAGTCACAGTATCTGTTTCCATATCTGTTTGGAGTCTTGTGAGATTCCCATGACCGCGCAAGAATCCGTCTCTCCAGGCTTCACAGCCAAATGAGGAAGTAGCTGCAGATAATAAGCCAGTGCATTGGATAAATTTAAACTGTTGTCACGATGACAAAGCCAGATAATAAGTCAGGGGACGATACAAAATTATTACATGTTAAAAAAAAAACAGGTCCGACATTAACGGGGGCACCAAATTTCGTAGCAATCAATGTGACAATTGCTGACCCTGAAGGAAAAGCCACAGGACTACAAAGTCAAAGAGCTTCTAAAATACCGGGCCTGTCCACTCACTGCGCTGTCCCACAGATGGCACAAATCTCAGATTAAATTTTAATTGCAACCCATTGAATAGTTGATGAGATATTTTAGCCTGTACCAAAGTGGCAGAACGACAGACCGACGTTTTTAGCCATGCTTCTAGTCGGTGTGGTGTTAGTGCCATCCAGAGAGACTTCAGGTCTGCTACTCCATTCACACTTTAACAGTTATTTATTTATTTTGTCTTTGTTCCTCTCTAACTTTATTACCAGTCTTGTAATATCTAATAGCGATCATGCGGTGCACGCAATGTACAGAGGTCAAAAGAAGTCAAAATTCATCACAAGGCAACACTTGGAGCTTTTATCCATGGCAACAATGGGACTCTTAAGTCACAGGGTCATCTGATCTGGGCCTCGTATGTCACGATTATCCGTGACTGATGGAGACAAGTGACATTTAGAAAATATTGAATTAATTTCAACAAATAAAACACGGGTGTATATTCCCAGTTGTGCAAGTCATGAGAATGTGTGACCTAGCCTGCCCTCACTGGTGTACCTCGTATCTCCTTCCCCATGTCTGTCTGTGTGCCAGCGTCTCACCGGGGGGGGGGGGCAGCTGGCTGCGACCTACTTTGCGCGGTAGAACTGGAGCTGTCAGTCATGCAGCTGTGCGTCACATTGCCTTACACTGCTGCCTCACTCAAGCCGTCGCCATCACACTACGTAGAAGCCTCCGCGCTTTGCCACGAAACAAAACACTGCACGTTGAATCCCGTCTGAAAAGCCTGTGCGTGACACTACGCCTAAGACGTCTGCCGATCTTCAAGTGGCACCTTGTGAGTAAATGATTAGTCGGGCTCCCTTCGTGTCCGGTGGCTCCATTAGCGCAGGAAGGTGGCGTTTTACATCCATTAGCTCCGCAGCTGAATTATTGAGACCATCAACTTGGTGGACGACGGACAATCCATTAACTAAACAGGATCCGGCTGGCAGGATGTGGCTTCCACCCAACATTTCTTTTACCTACAGCTGCATTTATGTCAAGGGTCTCCTGCATATCGAGCTTAAGCACATGCCTCGATCAATGGATTTGCAAACTGTGTCCACCTCCCCGATAACGCTACTCCCGAGATAGAGGAGGAGAGGAATGGACGAGAGTACGATGTCGCACCCAGCTGGAATTAAATTATCCGTGCAGTCAATGAAATAACCCAGTTCTTTAAATCTTGTCTGTCTGTACAATAAATGAGAAAACATAACTGTTGCTTTGAAATAAAGGCAAAGCACCCTGAGAAATACCGGATCACACCAAGACTCAGATTTGCCCCTGAGGATAATAATCGCCAAACACATTTTTTTTGACCATTCAGCAAATCAGTCAGTACAACTGTGCTACAATCACAATATATAAACACAAATTAGACAGATTTCTGAATGTAGTTCATCAAGTCAAAGCCAAATGCATTCAAGTTTGTAAGCTGGTCATGTTACTGCACTGATGAGGTGTTAGAGTACCCGGGTAAAGGTTCCAGCAAGAAGCCAGAAGTTGGTTCATGATGGTGTCATTTTTTTCTTGCAGCTTGTTCTTGACTCATAAACCAGGCAGAACTTTTTTTCTCGTGAGGTGTTCGACAACTACTCTGCGATTGGTCAGAAATTGGAAGTAGGCGTGGTTAATGTGGGAAAGCAGAAAAGCTAGCCCCGCTCTGTGAGCTCCCAGATGCTAACATTTGCAGTTAATCGCTAACCTCCCCTGGGCAGAGATCAGGATACTGCGTGTGGATGCCTTCTGAATGAACGGCACGATCCGACAGTCGTCAAAACAAATCTCCCACAATGCTTAGCGCGTGTGACTTGTGCTGCAGTGGGCGGGCCTTATAAAGACTCACAAGTTACCTGTGAAGCATAAATGACCTGGCAAAAACAAACTTTTTCATGTTCTCGCAGCCCTAGAAGCAACACATTTGTCACTTTTTTTTGCGTAAGAATGTAACAAACATAAGAGTACAGCATAGAGTGATGAATCCAGAGTATTTTGGAGCCATATTATCCATGAGTCTGAGTCAGTCGTGGGACTATAGCAAGGGATTCTTATTCTCCATCTCCACCTAGGTCATCTTGAACCAGATCTCCCTATATTTATCATAGCACTCTGGATTGTAAGTAAAGCTGTCACATGCTCGTGTAGCAGAAGTTTAACCTGTGGAGGAAAAGGCTTTTAAAACTTTATCCTGGGGCAGTTAAGAGACGAGGTGATTCTAAGTATACATAAAGTTTTCTCATCACTGAAATCACAGTTACAGCTGCTTCCTTATAAGTCCAAAATAACTGGCTATGAATGTTACCAAGATGACTTTGGTGAGTGTCTTCAAAGGCCGACGAAAAGCATTGATTACTTGCTCAGTCTCAAGTTTACACCTCCGCACAATTGCTATGGATCGGACACCAAATCTCATGCACCAAAGGAGTCTCATTTTAATCCGGGATACTTAAAAATGTAGTCGATAGCTTTTTATGAGTCCTGTATCTAGCTGCGAGCCAAGGAGCTCAGACCAAGTCTGAGCAAACGCTGGCTCTAAACAACTGTTCATTGACTTCACAACAACCTTGGGCGAGGATTGTATCGGTGGGAGTGGGCGCAGCATGCAGGAGTGTGTGCACCGCCGCCTTCGAACGAGCCGAGGTCGCTTCTCGCCCTCTCACGTTCGTTCCCATTTCCTTTTTTTTCCCCGTTCCCTCTCCGCTCCTTCTTCTGTCCGATTTCTCTCCCTCTTTCTTTTACACGGAAGCGAATCGCGTTCCGCAACGAGAGGAAATCATCAATTACCGCCGCCGCGTCAACCGCTAAATTTAGACGAACATCACAGCCGCAGAGATATGTGTCATAACAACTGCACATCACGCTCAATGACAAATTGAGAACACAATTAGTTGTCTTGGCGGGTAATTTTGTCTTAGACGACTGCTTGTGTTGGCGTGTTGTGGGTGAGGAACGCAAAGAAAATGTTTGATTTCCAGAGGGTTGCTGCAATTGCATCGGGGGAACTTTACTCTGGGTATCGTCACGTGATTATTTCATAAAGATATAGAACATTTTAATATTGCAGCAGTTTAATATTGCAGTCTTTAAGTATTCAGTTTTCAAAAACGGCGATGCCTGGTAGCCCTGCAATGGTTTTACTCTTTTTTTTTTGTATTATGGTTTTATTACATTTTTGTTTTTATTGTTATGTTTAATTTAATTTATTATCTAATAACCCACATAAGGTCAAATATAAGCATGAAGTGCACGGAGTTAATTCAATCTCGGCTTTAATCACATGTCAAGACCCTCCAGTTTCCTGGTAACCTCTGAATATAGATTCAATTAGACGTCTATGTGCAAACGTTCTTGAGCTAAACTCATTACTTTTCCATGTGCGATACGTGACGTCGGCATCCGAGCGTTCACTAAGGAAATCTTCAGGACAAAATCAGAATCAAAACTTGCAAGTGGTTCTGCCAGCATTTGAGTTTTGTTGTTTCCTTTACCTTACAGACAACACTCATTCATTCATTCATTCACACAACAGATGACCGAGACGAAACCCAAGTTTTCAACAACTCTAATCCAATCAATTCCAGCCTTGTTCATCTTCTCAAACTCTTGAAAGGAAACAACTGTTCGTCATATCTCCCCGATGTTTTCTCCCCCAAGTACGTGCCGAAGATAATCAGATCAGACGTTTACACGGTTATTATGCGAGGTTTACGCCACCTCTCCGTCTAATTAAAATTTACATCTTGCTGCCGCATACTGCTTCTTAATCATTCCGGTCTGTTCTGATTGAGGTGGTGTGTGTGAGGCATTTTTTAATCTGGCTGCGCCATTAGTCTGATCATTAATAGAATCCCACTGTCCGTGCATGAATGAAATGCTTGTCTGACGGCTGCATCCTCACTCTTTATTTTTAAACATGAGCACATGATTTAAAAAAAAAAAAAAAAAAAAATGTGACAACCAAGCTGCTGTTTCTAACCTAATTCTAAGCCACCTGTAAATGTACATTAGCTCATAATATGGACGAAAACTGACTAATCCAAACTCCGGGGGATCTGTGATCTGCATTTTAGACGACTAATGGCGTCAGAGATGGAGGGAGATTGCCTCAGATTGGCCAATCAAGATGGTAATTAGCTGCATTAGGCATTTCACAGGCAAAGGCAAAAGATTAAAAAAAAAAACTGCCGCTGCTAATCTATATTCAGCTCGCACGTCAGGACGAGGGAATAATAACGTACACAGTCATAAACTCGAAAAGAAAAGGTTGTGTAAAATCCAGTTTACTGTCCCCTGAAGCCATCTGTCCTTTAAAGGCCTCCGTAAAGCATGAGACCTGTGACCCTCACATGCTACAGCCGTGCCGCGATGTACCCCCCCCCCCCCACCAGTCCTCCCCGACTCCCAACGGCCTCAGTCAAACGCTTCTTTGTTGGAACCATTTCATGCAGAGACGTTGGGAGTAATTCGGTTAGCGGTGTGCTGCGCGATTATCTCGGGCCTGTGCAGCGCTGCATCTCGACACGCTGCTACCCCCGTAATTGTAATAATACGGGGCGAAGCAGAACGGGGCAGGTTTAATGACAAGGCGGTTTAGAGGGACGCCATGCGATTACGATTTCCCCGAATGCTCTAAAAGAGGCGTGGATTTGAAATTCATCCACAGCAGGTGGTAACACTGGCGTTCGCCGGGGTCCACGTGTGCTCTACCATGTGGCCGTTAAGCAGGAGTGAAGTTTTTGTGGGATTTTACTTGATGAATGGACTCACAAGTCATTTACTCTACTCTGAAAACAGGTGTAACATATTCACAGCGGTGGTCCCAACATGGGGTTCCCAATCTCTCAGAGAGGTTGTAAGAGGATTTAAAGGATATAAAACGCTATCGTTCACAACGTGCAACATACGCAAATGTATTTATTTGGTGAGCAACAGCGGTTAACCGTTCGAAAATGTGAACTGGCCTTTATTTTGATGAAAGCGCTCGTCCGGCTTGTGTCTAGATTTGTGCCGCCTACCTGCGTGTCAGTTTTCTTATGAATTGCCTGTCTCCTGGCTTTAAAACTAAACCGCATCCTCTGCCTTTGGTGATTCAGTTTGGGATCAAGCTCCTGTTAACGCTCTCACAACATCGTCTGCGATTTCAGTCGGACTAAAAATAATGATTGGATCAGACACGTCAGAGCTGGTTCACACTTATTTCAGTGTTTATCTAGAGAAGCTTAGCAAGAGCGTCAATTGCATCCACATGGATTCAGCATGCAAGTTTAAGAACAGTCTTTTACTGACCCTAACCCTAACCCTAATGTTGCGTAGGTGTTGTGACTATCAGAGAATGGAGAGAATGGGATGAAGGTGTCTGGTCTGGTCTAGGTTGATGCTGCATCTTTAAATAACTTCCACAAAAATGCCAAGTCCAAAAATTTCCCAGTAGAACCTTGGTTCAATGTTATTTGCGTCTCTTGTCAGTGGTTTTAATGTTGTGGCTGATCGGTGTATGCACTCTACACCGGATGTTCCTGGCAATTAATTCTACAAATGTAAATTTGTAGAAACTATGTAAATTTCAATCCGTCACAAATAACTAGTTAAAAAGATTAAAAGGTTAAAAAAATCCCAGCAAGAAAAAAAAAACAGACAAAAGAACAGAACACCTCTGGGTTTCATCTGGTTGATCATTTTAGTGCTGATTACGAGGATTTGGCAGCCCCCGCTGCACCACGGTTGAGCGGACGTGGCTGCGCTGGAGTACATGAAGCGCCCTATTGGATACCTGTGATTGAAGCTGGCCGGGGCAGCAGCTGGCAACAAGAGGCGGGCGCCAAATGACTGCTCTCAGCGCTGGGAACAAAACAAGCAGCTGTTGGAGCGGTGGGTGGGTTGGCCCCTGTCTTTGAAGGAAGCCAGGCTATGATTATCGCAGTGCACACACACACACACACACACAGATGGGCCGCAGAATGCTGTTAACATAACCAGGCCAGCTAGCTAACACTTGATGCTAATTAACCACTGTCACTTGCAGAGTGGCGTCCTAGTGATTCCAGTGCTCAGACATCTATCCCAGTCTATTCCGGCAACGCCAAGTTTCTGCTTTAAATACACTGTGACTAAGATCAGTTATTCACTCTGTAGTAGAGACATAAAGACCAAGACCAACAACACTGAAAGTAAGTGAAAGTCCAGGACAAGTACAATGTTGAAATTAAAATTAAAGAACACAACACATTATTAAATGTTTAAGAAATGAAACATAATAAAAATATGTTTTGTATTTATGGCTTTGTCAAGGATAATCCCATTAATTAATGTCTGTGAGGGTTTTCAGTCATACACATCATGGTATATCCCCCAAAAAAACTCATTGGGGGGGAAAAAGCAGAATAAAAACATCCCTTCCAGTCACTGCTGATTATCTGGTCATTGCAGACCCTATGCGTGATAATTTCATGTAGGTGGCAAGTGGTGACACCTCTTAAGGAAACCCATTAATTCACAGTAAAACTGTAGATGGGCTAAGGCTGGTTTCAACCATGCACCTTAACACGCTGTCAGTAAGAAAGGAGTTGTAGTTCACACTGGAAGCTGCTGCAAATATCCAGAGGCAGTAAAATAGTACAAACTATGCATTGATTCATTCATTCATGAACTGAGGCATACATTCATGATGTGAAGATGCAGCATGTTTCCTTTAAACACCATAAAAATAAAGGTTAGCCTATCAGCTGTGTTGCTATCCAACAAACTGCAACTTGTACGGTAATTGCAAGCTAGCTTCTCCTTTTGCATTCCTGCTGGGTTTAATTACTTCACAGCCTTTTCCAGATCCACAGTGTAGTTGTCGAACAGCGGCCGAATTCGTTTGAGTACAACTTAGTGAGAGAATCCCCGGGACCAGTCTGGATTTTTTTGGATATTAGCAAGAGTGAGAGCGACAGTGAATGAGAAACTCTTTAAAGGCTACGAGGTTACCCAGAGAAGCTTCTAGGGCCGCGCGAACGAAATGACGTTGGCTTGTTGTTGACACATCAACTGGGCAGAACTTTTTTTTCTCACGTGGTTTCTGGCAACTGTTCTGTGATTGGTCGGAAACTGGAAGTGGGCGTGGCTAATGCAGAAAAGCAGAAATGCTAGCAGCCGCTCCGTGCTCTCGTAGATGCTAATATCTGCAGCGTGACCACTAATCTGTCTTAGGTAGAGATCGGCACACCGTGTGTTTGGGGAATGCTGAATGAATGACATGATCTGACAAGTCGACATCCAAAAATAAGAACTCCCAAAATGCTTAGTGCGTGTGTGATGTATGTCGCAGTCGGAGGGTCCTAAGAGGAGGTCCCCGGAGTTTGCCAGAATGACCAAAGCTAACTTTTTAACCGCTTCTCGCAGAGTATGTAACAAGCTTAACTCCACTGCCAGATGAGAAACTGAATCTTTACATTTCAATTCAATTTAATTCAAATAACTTTATTTAACCAAGAGGATAGAAAAGCACACTGAGCACTCAAAGACAAAGTATAAAAACATGAATACGTCAAAGTGTAGTGCATCGAAGAGAGGACGGTTTAAGGATGGGTAGATGGGGGTTAGGTTGACTGTTATCCCCAAGGCAATGGGCCAGTAATGGCTGTGAGTTGAGCAGGAGGACAGCTCTGGGGACAAAGGCTGCCCTCCTCCTCTGAGTCCTACACCCCTGGGCAGCGAAGACGACATCCAGAGGGAAGCCACTCGAATGCTAAAAAGAGCGGGTGTGATGGGTCCTGAATGATGCTGCTGGCTTTCCTTACAGTCTGCTGGTGTCTACCTTGGAACCATCAAGACCTTCACTCGAAGGGTAGGCCTTTGCAATTTTAGAAAATATTTTAGATTCTGTGTATTCTCAGCCGATGGTCGCACCTTCAATGTCACATAACGGAAGCATCAAATGACGTGACAGTGACTTGAAACTGTCACATATCAAACCATGACTAAATCCCATCACGCATCTCTGCTCCGCTGAGTTCTCGACGCCCCTCGGCACCGACGCGACTCGGCCCATCACACCACATTACCTAACGGCGGACACGTGATCAGGAGCGATACTGTAAAGTGCGACGCACGCTGTTGGCGGGGAGCGAGGCATATGGTCCAGCGGGACACCTGAGTCACATCAGTGGGCTGGATGTGGGCTCTCTGCAGGGGGAAGCGCTGGGAAGCTGCCATATCTGCCACGGAGAGGGAGGATGCGGGAGATGCGATCCCGGCGAGGCGCCGAGGATCGAATCCTCGGAGAGCGCGGGCGAGTCATTATATTTCACCTTGAAAATTTGAGGGTTTTTTATACACGTCCTTGTCACACAATGCTTTAACCGTAGAAAGAAAAGCGTATATGGGTCAAAAAAAACTGCCACGTTGAGCTGAAGCTCATTTAAGTGAACGCATATGTGGCCTCGGAGGTAGCTGGGGGGCAAAGAGGGACATCTGCTCTCGGAGACTCACTCAGCGGCTTACATAAACAGCAGAATAGGTTGGTTGCCAATGACTCACAAACCACATATATGACTGAAGCAACTACGTACAGTAGGGGCAGGAGGGGCAGGTCGAGAAGACGGCCGTTCATTCTCCACGTCGGCACGTTATTTTTCTCAAAACCGCTGACGGGAAAAGTGAATAACCTTGACCATCTTGTGACAATACAATGTTCTGCTGGGAAACTTTTAGACCTGGCGTTCGTGTGGGTGTTACTTAGACGTCTACTACTCACCGAGACCAGACCAGACGCTCCCGCCCCATAGCAATGGTGACTCACAACTGTTTTGGAGGCACAAGCAAAACCTACACAACATTAGGAGAGTGGGCATAATATTATGCCTGATCGGTGTATTGGCCTTATATTTTTTTTGTTTTGTTAGTCAAAGATTTCAGTGAACTCATCTGATCTTCTCCACCATTTCCGTGGCAACCGTCGCATCCACTTTTGCTGCCTTCACATGGATCTTGTGAGCTCGCGGCCGGGTCACGGGAAGCCGCGTACGCAAACTGCCTCGGTGTTTCGAGCGGTAGCATCAGCTGTTTAACCTATGAAAAGCGCCGCTGCCAAGCAACTGTTGGTGTCCAGAAGCCACAGAGGCAGTTTAGTTTAGTCAGCCCGTGACCGACGCCGGTTCACCACACAAAAGGAGAATGAGCCTGAGGTAAAAGTGAAGTATTTAGTGACACCGTCTGCAGAGGTTTTAAAATAGCGTAACTCTGTGCTATAGGTGGGAGCCGCGAAGCGAGCTAATCATCGTGGGACTGGCTCTCCGAGGAGTCCTTGAACGAGACTCTCATTCCGTGCCAAGAGCCGGTGACATCACGCTCTATTTCTGGCCGTCAAGTGGAGCATTCAGATGCTGAAAGGTATCTATTAAGGAGGACCAGCTGCACGGTCAAGAACACCAGCTCCAGCACCAAAGATCTGTTCCGAGCCCGAGTCAACCCGCAGCTGCCAAACAACCCCCCCCCCCCCCCTCCCCAAAATCAAAATCAACAAGGCTTCAGGGAAAAACAGCGTCAGAAAATTTCCTATTTCCTTCAGCACGCGACACGTCTGTGGTTTCGTGTGCCAACCTTTCAGCGGCGGCTGAAGGTAAGCTGGTAAATAAGCTGGTAAATTCGTCAATAGCGGAAGCAAAATAAACTGATTTAGTGTCTTATTGGAGGCAGGATTACATTTCCAGGTCGGCACAGAAAGGAGCACTAAGTATTGGTCACAACCTCATTTTACTCTGCTCACTTAAGTGGCTCTCAGGGGACCAGTCCTCTAATTCATTCAGGCAAAGCCAGCGAGAAGAGAGAGAGTGTGTGTGTGTGTGTGTGTGTGTGTGTGTGTGCAAGTATATCTGCAGACTGTATTTCTTGCTTCACGATCTGACTCATGCCCAAGTTCTCCCCACAGTGATGCAAGCGCTGACACAACCCCCCCCTTCCCCTCCTCCCTCCCCTCCCTCCTCCTTCCGCCCAAACAACTTCCATACAACCTACGCAAACACACTCGCGTACGTGCACGTTTTCTCGCTGGAAGAAGATGACATCAAAGAGCGCGTCTGCCTACGCGTTGTCGTTTCCTATATGATTCATCAAACGGAGACATCTATAAAAAAAAAAAATAATAATAATAATAATGAAGAGGTGGAGATTCTTCAGTATATCAGACTGTTTACGCAGAAGTGAAGGTTCTGAAAGTGATTCATTACGTGCGCAGACGCTAGAGGTTCAGTTACACCGTTAAAAAAACAAAAATGGGGTTTGACAGCGGTAAATAGTTGACGTCTTATGGAATGGAAGGGATCTTTCCCCCGGGAAGAGTCTTCAGACTGTCTTCCTCCGCTACCGAAACCTAGCAGACGATCAGCCACAACATTAAAACCAAGGACGGGAGAAGTAAATAACATTTAAACCATCCAATGTTCTCCTGAGAAATGTTTGGACCTGGCATTCATTCATGTGGATGTCACTTAGACATGTACCACCCATACCCACCCCATAGCAATGACATAAAAACTTTTAAGGAACAACTCAAAAAAACCATGGAAAAACAGCACAAGGTGTTGATCTGGCCTCCAAATTCACTAGATCCCAAACTGATCAAGTATCTGTAGGATGCACTGGAATAAGCCTGAACCACAGAAGCCCCTCCCCTCAGCCTATAAGACACAAAGACCCCCCCACTAACAGACACCCAAAAAATTCTACCATTGACAGTCTCTCATAGCCAGGACTATCTCCACATCACTGAGTCTGCAGCGGAGAGTGGTCTGGCTGCACTCATTATCCTCCTGGCACGAGGGGTAAAGATACTCTGGCTTTTTTAAATTTCTTTAAACTAATTACAGATGTGCCGGGCGGTGCAAATCTTAGGGATGCAGCGACGGTGCCTGCTGAAGCGGCGGTGGTGTGGCAGAGGCTGCTAATGCTAATGCAAAAGAAGACAAAACAAAAAAGAAAAAGACAGCGTGCCAGCTGCGTGAGGACATTTTTACAAAAAAACAAAGGGGCCGGCATGATTTGGTGATAATCGGTGCCCCGCAGCTCAAGCCTGCCTCTGCTTTAGCGTTTTGCTATAAACGCAGACTGTTTGCTCGCTCGGCTCATGCGGAAGTTTATTCAACAGATTTCACAGAGGCTTGTGTGAAGGAGACAAACGGATCGGTCGGTGTCACAGGCGGCGGAGCAGCAAGACGTGACTGATGAACTCAAGTTAACGAGGGCCTTGTTAGGGGACAGATCACGCGAGGACATCCCTGTTAGACAGCGAATGTTGACTTTACATATATTTACAGTTATCCAGCAGGCCCACCATACTGCACGATGCAAATCTTCATCAAAACCTGTTATTTTAAGCGTGCAAGTTGCAAGATTTGAGGATATTGCTCTTGTTTCCAGTTGCAAAGGGACTTTTGCAAACGGCGACATGCAGAGAGCAGAATGGGTGGAGAATGCTAATGGCAGGATTTACCCAACTGTGTACGTCCAGTGTGTTAAGAGTGGACTGTAGCATGTTCTTTCTAAATAAAGGAGCTTGGAGGTTGGACACTGAGGACACCGAGATATACGATTTGTCAATTAGGGGCGTTTTTAGTTTATGTATTGTTGTACGGGAGAGTGAAGAGCATTTGTTGGAAGTACAAGTCTAACGGTACATTCATCCCTCTGCCATAGGAATGTATGGAGTAGATCAGCCATAACATTATGACCTAATATTGGGTTGTGATGAGTTGTGACTCATCACAGAATGGACCTTCTGAGGGTGTCCTGTGGTGTCTAGCAACATGGTACCTTTGGGTCCTATGGGTTGAGGGAAGGGGCCTCAGATACTTGATCAAGGGGATGAAGGTATTTTGCTTGAAACGTCCACTAGCAACTGTCAGCTATAAATTTTGCCAAAGCAAAACTCATCTGCAGCAAAGCTCTAAATTCACTGCTGCTACGAAGTCAATAGTAGCAAATTTTTAATCAATATCGTGAATGGGTGCGCATCTTCAAAACGTCTCCTTTCATTTTTCAACTAAGCATGAATCATCAGCAGCTTTATTCAATTAAAAAAAAAAAAAAAAGTAAATCCTGAACTGAATGGCTATATCACAGCTTCAAAGGTGTTCAGATTTCACCCTCAATACCCCCCGCCGATCGCTCCGCCATTCGTGTTGCTCGTGCATCAACTGTGCAGAGCGTCTCTTTTAAAATTCATGCGGGCACGCGAAGGCGCCCGAGTTAAAAATGAATACCTCGCAATTGCCAGCTAAAAGCAGCCGTTTAGCCAAACCAAATATTTAATTCGACAACTAGATCGGTCATGCTCGAGTAATTACTCCCCTCAACTGCGCAGGCACTTCCACAACGCTGCAGACAGCCGGAACGACTGGCGCTGCGGTTATGACCTTTTCAGTAATAAGTGCACTTACGGCTTAAATTAAACTGTTAATGCGCAATCACTCATCGCCATCTAGGAACGAGATTGTTTGCCAGGAGCGCTATTTGATCGAAACAACAAGTTCCAAATTTTGAACATTTCATCCTGCGCGGTATCCGGAAAATCTGACATGACAACAGTTTAGCAGGTAGGGATGGTGGGGTCTGACAATATTACAAGACGTACATGACAGGAAGTTAACCTGACAGCGTCATGAGATTACGTTGCTATTTTCAGAGCGGAGTACATCACGATGACTGCACAGCGCTTGGGCAAAGAGAAGCAGCAGCAGCAGCAGCTCAACATGTTTTGATTTCTTCACCATTAGGTGTAATATGATTCCGCTCAGGCAACAAGCATACTGTACATGGAGTACACTTTTCATTAAGCAACCAATTAAGCTGCAAAAGGCACGCCCAGAGGATGGACACGGGATTTCTGAGGGTGTTGAGTTGTTCCTGAACCGTGTGTGCCCGTGTCAAGCTGCATCCTGCTAGGGATGGCTGCTGCCATCAAGGAGTTTCATGGCTATGGTTGCTTGATCTGGTCTAGGGTAGTGCTACATGCTTAGCACCCAGTAACATCCAAATAAATGTCAGGTCCAAAAGTTTCCCAGCAGAACATTGAATTGTCACAAGACGGTCAGGTGTTATTCACTTCTCCTGGTTTTAATGTTGTGGTTGATCGGCATACATGCAAATACGCAGTGGATTTGTCCTCCTGTCCATGAAATGAACTGGGCTTGGATGGCTCTCATTAGCAATAATCAGTGTCTATTTTACGCCGTGTTTCAAGCAGGGGTACTTAGCAGTAGGAATGCCTCTTGACGGCCCTTCACATTTGATTCTGCAAACACTTGCTGGTTTAATTTGGGCGTTTTGAGCCAGTCGCACAATTGCCAAAATGGATTCAATCCATTATCAACTAATTAGACCCCGAGCTCGACTCAACGTGACACGCAACTGCCGAAAAAATGCCTTGTTGCGCGGTTAAAATCTGCAAGGTCTTCTTAGATTTTTGTCCGGTAAAAGCAATCCCTTTGAAATGTTGAATAAAGTGATGCCAGATACAAGGAAATGTATAACAATTACCGCGCTCGCAGGGCTACAACATGGCTGGTGCAAAACCCAATCTTTAAAAGATAGCCTTATCGATTGTCTGTATATGAAGATGGATGAACCCTTGATGACGTCACACATGGGATTCCTGAATAGCAGCTTGGGTGACACAAGATTGCGAAAAATCTCTGTTTTTTTTACTATATTTTACATTTCATACATTCTTCGGCTGATAAACGATTTCCCAACAAAGCGAAGACGAACTAGCTACACTATAAGCAGTTTGCTAAGTGGGAACAATCTCTCAGTTGAGTAAACTGACTGAATAACCCTGAAGACGACTTTGCATGCGAACAATTTCTGCCCCCTTGTTAGGGCTGATCTACCGTCCCTGCAACTTCCCGACTTTACAGCACTCCAGTACCCTACTGCGCTCTTCATTAGGGAGATAATTAGATCTGCAGGAGATCCTTCTGCACCGTCTAGTCACCTTGTCTGATCAGAACCCCTGCCTCATCCCCTTTAACTCCGTCTCTCCAGCCAGCCGGCCCCGCGACCAGACGGCCGGTCGACCGGAGTCCAGCGCTTGGCACCGGCGCAAGCGGCGAACGATTCAGCCACGGGAGCGAGATCTGTGACCCCGATCGGGCCCCAACCTTCCGAGGGTATCGATCGAGCGTCTCCGTCAGAGTCATTACAGGCACTCGACGCGCAGGAGAAAAGAGAAAAGAGGGGAAAAAACAAGGCTTCGGGGGGTAAATTGAGCAGAAAAACAAGAAAGGCTTGAGTTTGCAAATCAATGCCTGCGAGACGAGAAAATTGGAAAGCACCGCGTAGCGTCGCAGTGCGAGTACGTCGGACGGGAGATTTCCGTGCCACGAACAACTGCGCAACCACAATTCCCAGCACTGTGTATTTAACTCACATGTGTACAAGTCTAAATATAACTATGCTATTTAGGATGTGATCTGAAGCTTGTCAACTCAAGGGACGCCTCGACTGCTGATAGACCACTACGCGTGGACCACTTCTGCCCGTCTTTGCAGTTTCCTCGTCTCCTCCTCCTGCCACGCATCGACCGCACATCCAGCCTGCAGGCGGCGCGAACAAGGGGCACAAACAATAACAGTAATCATGGAAAATCATGTGCTGCTCTGGTGGAGGAGACCAGCTGACTGGCTGACTGCTGGAGCCCAGAGGGCCTCCTGTACAAGCAACACAGAGACAAGAGAGGGGGGGGGGTGAACGGAAGGAGGGAGAGGGAGGTCAAAAGGAAAGAAAGAAAGCAAAGACAAGAAGGATTCACCTCTCCTCCCCTCGCCCCGACAAGCTTAGTCATCTTCCCTTCCACACTCTGCCCTTGTCAGTGAGCCTTGCCACATCCCTCCTCCCTTCCTCCCACTGCCTCTTCGTGAACCGCTCACCCCCGTGGAGGTCCGGAGTGGTACATTCCGTGATTACAAACTCTCCACCAATACTGGCTGAAATTTTTAAGAGGGATGGAGGGACAAAGCGATGCCGCTAGACGGCCAGACGCCTTGATGGATGGCAGTGTCCCGTATGATTAATAACCAGCGGGGCGTTATTGACGTATCGACGGAGAAACCAGAGCTTACTCTTGAGAAAAAAATCCAATAGCACGCTGGTTAATAATCTTTAAATGGAACCATCATTGTTTTGATTCAAAGCATGTTTCTGAACCCCGGCCACTGCTTTGTAGAAAAGATGACGCAACCAGAGACGCTGTGGTAGTCGTGAATGAGCGAACCACAATCAATTGGCTGCTCTGTACGGTGATTTAGAACGTTGGTGTCTGAGCGATCAATTCGCCGGTATCTCATTACCATCTGCTCGGACCAAAAGAGCACCGGGGTCAACACCTTTCAGGATCTGGGGCAGCGCTGCGGGTCCAGAGTGTCCAGTGCACAGGGTTTGAGGTGTGCAGGCTGGTCAGCCGGTCGGTTTGTTGTTGTGCCACAACGCTTTAAGCATCACGTCTGTTGCAAAAATAACAATATGGATGCCTCCGAGAAGACAGACCAGGAGCCCTGTGGGTCGCTGCCGCAAACTAACAGCGGTTCGTTGAGTGTGTGGAAATATTTCACTAAAAATAAGCAATGAAATACAACGAAAGCACTACTGCGGTTCACCCCAAACCCTCTCGACAACAGTCAGCTAACAAATTCACCAAGCGCCGAGAGAATTAAGCTGCAAATCAACTATTTGATGGTGGGTGGATTAGATCGCCCAAGTTTTTAGACGTTTGTACACGGAGAAGGCTTCAGAGAAATACCTACACTATCCCGTCTCCCAACACGTTGTGGAGTACTATTAAATGCTTTTGATGGTGTTGAGTTGCAGCCTGAAGTGGTTTTATTAGTGAAGAAAAAAATGTGAACTGGTGCCACCCCCTATCATGCACATCTGAGCTAAATATAAATAGACACATCAGTGATTCTTTTTAAATGGTGTAGAGGCCGAATCAACCTGGATATAAGGGAGTGATGCGCAAAAGGGTCTTTAAAGGCTAAATTCATCCATTAACGGGATCTAAAGATGGAAGGACTGGAGATGAGATGGTCAGGTGACACCTCCAGACATCTAGCAACCTGTGACGCTTCGCGCCCGTCGCTCAAAATGGCCACGGCCTTAATTTTAATTATGCATAAATTTAAGCATTGATAGAGGAAAAAGCCAGAAAACGTGTTTATTTCTGCTGTAAAGTTTCGGTTTCATGGGGGTTGACTCGTTTCTGGACGCAACCTCAAGTGGCCATTCTATGAACTGTAGTTTTAGCACCTTATGTTTTAGCCCCAGAGGTCAAAGCTTGGTCTTATAACATGCTCCCTAGAAAATATGCTCAACACAGCCGTATTCTTTCCCCGTGTTACATTTAAATGTCAGCTTGGTTTAAATTTGAGTATTTCTGACGACTATTTACGCTCACAAATCACAGAGATCCTCCCCGGTGTAGATCATCTCACGCTCTAAGAAACATCAGCGAGACAGGAGTACAACTCCGATCTGTTTTTGTGGGAGACGAGGAGGAGGATTAGCAGGGGTGGAAGCTAATGCAGAGAACATCAGCAGCAGCGGCAGCCTTCATGAAACCATGTTTGGCAACAGTAAATCGACAGCATGGAGAGAAGGCTCCCGCATCCCCTCTGGGTCTCATTTCTAGTACAGTAACACACAGCTCCGAAGGACACTGCCTGTCTGCCAGCTCGCCCGCCTGTGTCACGATACGAGGGCTCGTCGGGGGGAATGGAGGGGGAGGGGGAGGAGGACGGTCACATGGACGTCCATGGTGCTGCGGGGCTTCGGGCGTCTCTACATGTCTTTCTCTGAACGGGGTCTATCGAGTATTCCTGTTTGCGGAGCAGGCTCAGATTCAGAGAAGACAGTAATTCAAGCCGTGGGGAAACACCAGGCGTTCAGACGACAGGCGGTGCTCCGTGTTTACCAGGGAGGCGGCAGTTTCCGTTAAACCAAATATTTTAGTGTCTTTAAAAGATGAGCATTCCATTTAAATGTGATATAAAATTGAATTTATGACACTTAAAGGAATACTGTTCTCCACCAAGAACAACCAGATATTTAACTCAACATTACGGCAAAAATATGAGCGGCCGGAACACATTCAGCTTAAGAGTCTACGATGAAGAAAGAGATTCCTTGCGTCTTCAGAGGCCCCGCCCACACGCGTCAGGTCACGCTATGGTTGCTACCATTTTCTCTGCACCGCAAAAAAAAAAAAAACAGCTTTCTGAAATGCAAACAGTGGGTGAGGACAGGAGGCACGTCAGGGGCTCTGCTGGATTGTTATGCATGGCAGGGGAGGGATGTGCTGCTGGAGGCGTCGCGCGGGGATGGCGAGCGTCACTCCGATCACTCGAGAGTGTCACGACGAGCGGCGGAGCCGTGACCTCCGATGGAGAGAGGGTGGGGGTGGGTGGATAGAGAAGACGGTGACAGCAGAAACAGAGAGAGGAGGAAAAAGAAGAGGAGGAAAGGAAGGGAAGGGAAGTTTGTGGCGGGCCAACATCTAATCCGGCCAGCGCTCTGGGGCCTCGCAACCAGAGGAGCGATATCAGTAAAGACACATTTACAGCCCTGCCTATCGCTTAAATGAGGCCAAATAAATAAATAAATAAATAAAAATCCCCGCTGCTTCTCTTCCCATTCGTCACCTCCGCGGCTCTGCGATCACACACAAAGTGGAGAAAGACCTGGGAGCCATCTATCGCCGTCGTTAAGAAACCCACTCCGCGGTTATCTGAGCATTGTTGCACACTGCCCGCTCTCCTTAAATCACCCCAATAGGCGTCTATATTAAAGACGTCCCATTACAATGGAAGCGTTCGGATGCAGTGAAATCATTGCGGCGTAATGGAGGGAGAGCAAAGAGATCCATAACACGGCAGCTTCACAAAGGTGAAGGCTGCTCCCGTGAAACAAGCTCGTTTTCAATTGTTAAAAGAAAAGGAAAAAAAAAAAAAAGCAGAGGCTGCACTCTTATCTAGCACGTATTAAACTGTGTCCACTTCACCCACAGCCAAATGTCTCTGTATAATTACCAAGTTCTAACGAACCTTTTTATAAACCATTAGTTGATATCACGCAGGCCAACAGGACGCGGCGAGATTAATTAATAGAACCGTTTGTGCCAGAACGTAGCTGGAAGGATCCCGCTGACATCTAATTTAAGCCAGATGCCAGGAAATGCGCCAGGGCGGCGCGTCGGCTCTTGTCATTATACGGTGACAAGCCATACATCAACACGGAGCTTTACTGCCGACAGACATCAGCGGAATCGTCTGATAATGGAAATGTTATTTCACGTCGGCAGCGCTACATTCCTCCGTCGTTAAAGGGAAGAAGTGGAGATTTGCTCTGAAATACATATTGTTGGGCTTAAGTTTCTATTTAGTGTCTGGTTGGAGGGCGGTCATAATGTTACGCCCGATCGGTGCAGCCCATAGTTACAACCCATTCACGTGAATCTGAAATTAAACATAATTCTCTGGTAATAGCGTATTTATAGCATCTCACATGAGGTGTAAATGGGACAAACCAAATCATTCCAAAAGGCCACGGGCCGAAAAGCAGATCCCGAAACGTTTTGTGCGGCTTCCAAACAGGAAGCAACATTTCAACACTTCAAACGACTTCAAAGTCTCCATGTGCGATCGCAACAAAGCTAACAGCGACGCAGTGTGCGCCCCGGCTCTGTGGAACCAGGCGGATTACCGCGCTATCAGCGGGCACCGCCTGCGAACAAAGCCCCTGCCTCCCCCCCCTCACTCCGCCAACAAACCTCCAGAGTCTCTTGGAAACAGAGAGGGGAAGGCGTGTGACTAGAATTACTGACACACTTTTAGCTAATCTCCACTCACTGTAGGACTTATTACGTAAGACAGTTTTCTTCCCCCCCCCTTAACCAACCAACAAGCCAGTTTGTGGACAGTTTAGGTATGTTTCAGTGATTTAACTTCAAACAAAGGCTTCTATCTCCCTTTCATTTCAAATACTTCACAAACATGGTGCAACCATTCAATGAATGCTTTACCAGCGTTCTCCACAAAATTTCATGGGACCCTGGCAGTCGATTCTACCGTCTTAATAAAAGCCCCTAATTATGATGCTGTCACACCTGTTAAAAAAAAAATAAACGGCATATAAAATAAGAATAAGATGAATAAAAAGTATTTTGTTTTTTTTCAGTTTTTATTGTCTATAGTCAATTCCCACAATAATGCGGATATTGGATGCAAGTTTAAATTAAGTATCCACAAATAAATCCAATTTATAGTAAACAGTTGACTTTCAATCTAACTTTGCTAGCTAGTGCTTATGAAGTTAAGCTAGTTCACGTTGCGTCTGGAACAGTTACATTCGTTTTTTTTACAATCTCTCTTTAAACAACTATGAATCTCCGTGGTGTAAAAGTCAAGAGCATGAAACTTGGGTTTTAAAAGGTGGCGGCAACATAATTTTTTATTAGTGAACAACACAAATAGCTTTGCATGCTACACTAGTGCTGTTTTCTCTGTCAGGTTAAAATACAGAGCACTTGTAAATATACTGTGGTCATGGTGACGGAGGAATAATTGGAAAAATTACTTCCAGACTGGAAATTTGACATGAACATTTCCAAAATGTTGGTACAACTTCTTTAAATATACTATCCTGGAAGGCAGACAAACAGACCCAACCACAATTTTTTTTTTTTTTCTGTGGCAGAAAGTTGGTGTGTTATGGAGTTTGGTTAAGGTTTAGGACTAGGGTTAGGGCTAGAGCTAGGGTTAGGGTTAGGTCTAGATTATCCAATTGCATGCACAATTATTGTGTTTGTTTTCTTTTTCGGTTGACACGCACCCAAAACTGAAAGCCAAATGGAGTGTTGCCAAACTCATATTTTAAAAAGAACTGAGTCTGCCTGCAAGCAAAGACTCGGCTGACGAACGTAAAAGGTCCAAGCGTCCTGACATGACCCCTTTTGCACAAATACAAAAGTGGTTTTATGACTCACATGTGTATTTGAAATGTCACTGCTTCCCTTATCTGCCCCTTCTTTGCGCTGTCTTGTCGCAGGAACGCTGTGCGTTCTTCAGACACTTCGAGCAAAGAAGTTGGAACAAACTCGAGAAAGGAAACCGAGGAGTACGGTAATGCGCTATTAAAGCCCGCTTACTAAAAATTCAAAAGCAAACGCTTTAAATGCATTCTCTCGTGCATGACTTCAGAATAATTGCACTGGAAGACAAAATGCTTGTGCTGTATTAATTGAGGGGAGTCAAGTGATTTATTGTAAATCAAAAGATAATTACTCAGCCTTATGAGGAGTGCTGCTGAGGAAGAATAGAGTTCACATCGCTCACGTTACAAATTACGAGAGAATAAAGCAAAGGAGTCACGTACTACTGCATATGAAACGGAACCCTATAGCAGCCAGGCCACAGTTAAACCAGTTTAAAGTTTTATAGTAGTGGAGAGACTACAAATAAAAACATAAAAACATATTACATGTTTATGTTATTATTTTATTCCATTTTATCTTCTGGAATTTATCCAGAATCTCATTAATTAGTGTGTTAATGCCTAGTTTTCACATTTACAGTTTCAGAAAACTTGCAAAAATAATTGTAAAAGTAAGCGATTAATCAGGAAAGCTTCAGTGTAAAATGTATTCGTTTAAATATTTTGCCATAAATATTGATTTTCAAACAACTGTATGGAAGTTTACAGCGCACATCGTCATTTTTTCCTCAAATTCTGAGCCAGAAATCAGCAGTTTTATTCCTATTTATACTCTTATGCAGTATATTTTGTGCTTTTGTACTCAAGTCAAAGCCAACTATCCTGGTGGCCAAGAGGTTAAGACACGTACAGTATAACTACAGTAGCATACACGCTACAGACCATCACTACATGTCTCAACATCTTCAGATGCAATCCTTTCAAACAGTCAACAAAGCCAGAAGACAGAGACACACGAGTAGGTAGGGGTGGTAAAAATTATCGATATGTCGTATTCTTCTGATACAGTATTGATTTTGAATGTCTTAACATCAATTTTAAAAGAAAAAGTCAAGTTTTGGCCTGAACGCACCTGCACCACAACTTTTTCTGTACAAATGCAATAAACTGGAAATTTTCGATTCAATTTGTCCACTCAGTTATCACTGATGTCATCTGATGTACATTTGTGAATGTTGTATTTTAAGCTGCATTTAAAATTTCTCAGAGACTACATAGAATATTGCAATATATTGCAATAATGTATCGTATCGCGACTCAAGTATCGCGATACGTATCGTATCGTCAACGAGTAGGTGTGTCTTACCTGTGGCAGGGCGGAGCTGAGCTGGCGCTGCAGAGAGTCTCGGTCGTAAATGACATCCTGAAGATGCTGCTGGGCCAGTCCGAGGCTTTCCTGCGTTTCCCTCAGCGTGTCCAGAAGCCGGTCCCTCTCGTCCAGCATGTTGACCATCAGCTGCTCGAAGTGGGAGTCCGGGTCCGAGGAGCTGCTCTGGGAGCCGCGCTGGCTCAGCGCCGTGTCCTCGCTGATGGTCGGCATCACCTCGCACATCATCTTGGCTCTGCCGAGAAGGACGGACATCAGGGATTGGATCTCTTGAAGTTAACATGGAGCACGTTATGTTTCCCACAGATTCACTTATCCTGTCTGCATTAATTCGCTTTTATCGATCGAATATAACGACTCGATGCATTCATCTACAAGTAAATCTCATGCTGCAATTGTATTGCTTATATTATTTCCTCCTTTCGATTCTACTGTTGACTTCTTGGATGAAACTACTCCATAAAACCTTATATATATATATTAAAATTGCAAGAGGCAGCATATTTTCTTCTCAGGCACCGCATACCACTGTATATTATTAGATTCTGAAGGCAGCTCAACGTCATTTAGAGTTCATCACTGTCTGATCTGTGATTGCTTTTGAGAGCAAAGTATATATACACACTGGCTGAATCGGATCTAAACCAAACACATTCACACAGGAAATATTAGTAAATCTGTTCATGCATGCCGCCCACCACGCATGCCTCGTTTGAACATCAGCACACTGCGGTTTGTACGGCTGCATATATGAGAGTGGGCCTGACACAGTTGGAGCCTGGCTCAGCATCACCCCGGCGTTTCAAACCTGCAGAGACGTCTCGGGATGCTGGGCATTCTGCCCTAGATTTCACGCTTGCGCTGGTTAATGGGCCAGCCCGGGATCGAGTTGCATAATACACTGTATCTATGCTATAGTGGATATGTGAAGCCATATTCCCCCCAGGGTCTACAGATCGTGCGAGGAGACCTTGCAACCGACGGGTTGCAACCGCAATAGCAGGAACATCCATTTCCATCAAAACTGACAAACAGCAGCTTCAACAGAATTAAAATATTGAATTTACTTCCAATATTTTGTTAATATTACAAATGTCTAGTCCCAATTACCATTAATTGGACTTTATCACCATCTTCCGAAGATCATTCTGCATTGGGTCCCTAGAGCGATTGTGACTAATAAGCTAATAGCTAACTAAAGCCCGTTAACTAATTTTAAAAATTTCTACACTTAGAAGCATCCATGCATGCAAGTCAATATCTGGAAAACAACAGAGCACAGTGAAGGGAGTTGGTGTCCATTGGTGACAATTTGTAATAGGCGGTTTTATATTATTTTTAGACCCTGCGCAGACCCAGAAATGTAACTACACACTGTGGTGTCAAAGACCAGAAGAGCTGTGATTGGTCCACTTGATAGTGGCATAACGTATTTCCGTTTAAGTATTTCCAGCTGTTTTTCCATCTCCGCAATTTTCAAATTGGTAGTTTTGGATCAAGTCAACATGGTGCACGTCAGAATCAGCTTTATCAGTTTTAATGGCCAAGTATGAGTGCACATGCAAGGAATTTGCCTCCGGTAACTTTGCTCAATGGTACAAGACAAAGCATAAATAAATAAAAGTAAGAAAAAAAATAGGAAACCTGTACAACATAAATTAGACCATCAGAACAAAGAATTGAACAAAGACTGGATTATTGCTATGCAGAAAGTGATCAGCAGCTCCTGGGGCAGCCTGAACTCCCTGACCTCAAGCAGGAAGTACAACCTCTGCTGGGCCTTCTTTCTCACAGAGTCAATGTATGAGGTCCACATCAGGTCCCGTGAGATTGCTTCAAACTGAAGATCGTTGTCTTGCTACTTTGGAGGCAAAATTCTGATAAACTCTTCTTTTGAAAGTTAAATGCTTTTATTGTGAAGCTACAGGAGAATCTGCAATAGTTTCTGGACCAGATAGTTCGGCTGTTATCTGAAGACGTTAGCATTTCTTCTGGTAAAGTCGTCATTGAAATATTTCAAGACATATCTACTTTGAAATAATGCAAACATACATAATCTACTGTGTTAATATTAAAACTGTCTCAGACATTGTTACCCAATATAAGACATTTATTTGACAGAAAATCTTTAAGATTTACAATTTAATATCTGTTTTCCCAGTCCTTTATTGTGAGCCAAAATTAAGTTAATTGAAATGTGTTTGGGCTGTCGTTTAAATGTATTCATCTCCCTTTTCAATCACCTCGCCACAATCTCTGTTGATCAGTGTGCAGCCAACACTGCACAGTACCTTAAATACTAATCATTTGGCTCCGGTCCCAGGCCATAATTACTCAGTGTCTTGACCAATAGGCCAGGTTTATTTCAGCGTCCTGTTGCCCAGACTCGGTCCCCTCTGGGTGGGTTACAATGCCAGGTCTGTGCCTCAGCATGTTCTGGCAGTAAGACGGGGGCTTCCATATCTTACCCCAGGCACCCAGCCAGGCTCCCACCAGTTCACCATTCAGCCGCTATCCGCTCCCGTTTAGACCGGAGAGACGGAGCCTGCATGTTGCTCGGCTGGACGTGCCGCACATGCCAGCCCTCGCTTGGAGAGCGGGCCGGCTGGCGGACGGGGCCGAGAGAACGGTGGAGAATTTAAAGTAGACGGGATTGATTTATTCCCAAGTACGGCTCAGTACATGTTAGTTGCGCGAAGGGAAGAAGGTTTAATTAAAGAAAAACGCGAATCTGGCACCAGATTAGAAAAACTAAAAACCGATGATGCAGATTTTAAAGCGGTTAGTTTACTGACCTAATTTCAGTGTAATTCTAAAATGCGTGTCTGATAATTCGAAGGGGTTAACCTTTCGTATTGCTCGCTGGTATCCGCAACGCACCAGGAAATGTGGCCATGAAATGCCAGGCACATTTTCTTTGTTGTTGAACTGTGTTTTATTTCGCCTTCAAGCTGTGCAGAAAACCAAGGTGTACCGAGGATGTTTTTCTGCTTCACGGCACATACGATCCCCCCTCAGTCCTGTTCCTACACCTTACGCTTTGATCTCGCCGCGGCTGCGTCTTTAAATCATCTCTACTGTCTATGAAAAATCAATAGATGCGGAGGGGGAAAGCGCGCCGACTGATCTGCTTTCGTCTGCGCTCTCGGTTAAAGAAAGGGGCCCTTCCTGAAAACCGACGGCGGATGAGCCGGTGAAACATTCATCTGCTTAACTGTGCCACTATAAAGGTGCGAGGCCAGTGTTATTAGTGAAACACCGATCAGGCGCAACATCAAAACCACTGACAGGAGAAGTAAATAGCATCCTGTGACAATTCAATGTTCTGCTGGGCAACCTTTGGACCTGGCATTTGTGTGGATGTTACTTGTGACATGTAGCACCCACCTAGACCAGACCAGGCACCGTGACCCCACAGCAATGAAACTCCTTGATGGCAGCATCCCCAACAAGATGCAGCCTGACACAGGCACAAAAACGGTTTAAGAACAACTCTTGACCTGGCCTCCAAATTCCCTGACACCCTCAGAAATCCCATGTCCATTCCAACTTGGTCCATGTCCAAGTTACAAACGTTTTGGAGGCACAAGGGAGACCTGCACATTATTAGGATCATAGGTCATAATGTTATGTCAGATCGGTGCAGTATCGTTTTCTTGTGGGAAAATCCTGCTCCACTGCTGCTGCTGCTGCCGCTGCTCTACATTCGTTCGATACTGTAATTGGGGGGCATGTCTGAGCTCCAAGTCATTAGTTTCCCTCCAGTGTGAAGCAGCAGCGATGACAGGTAGGACTTAGTGTGGTCGTCTTGGATAGATAAACATTAATCACCCGCAGCGGGCTGTGTGAAGAACGTGCAGATTGAGAGCTCTCGCCGCCGCCAGCCGGGCTGCGGACGACGTCCCTCGTTAACAGCGACAATATTTCCTCACAACCCCAAAAAGCAAATTGAACCGCTATTAAAATTTCAATTTGGCCTCCGCATAATCCCAAAGCCCGAAACGGAGCGGCTAATGATGGCCGTCCCGCGCCCATTTCCACCGCGCGCCGCGGCGAACGCACGGCGTCCTCGGATTCCGCCACCGCGGCGGGCTGCGGCTCGGCGGAAAACGCATGAATAAGTAAGACTGAAGATGTAAAAACCAGATTAAATTTAAGTGCCTGAATTCGAGACTAAAAGTACGCAGGAGTCAGTGGAGAAAGGAACGGCAACACGCTCAATTGAACGCATTGTGAGCCACGGATGAAATAAGAAGTGAACGCAGACAGACATGCAGGGATCATTGGGCGTTTCTCTCCACGCCATATGCCAATGAATGAATTATTCAAAGAGGTGCGAGCGAGGATTTCTTCCCAATCAGTGCAACAAATCCAGAGACCTTTTTTTTTTTTCCCTGCCTGCCGGGGCCTCATTCAGGCTCAGAGCACCTGGCTTCAGACTCAAGCTGGCAGCAGGAAGTTGCTAAGCGAACTTGAACCCGGCAAGTAGATCGAAGCGACGCTTAGCGCTTAATTAGCATAATGAAATATGACATGGATCCAGTCTATCAGGGCAAACCTTTTATGTCTTTTTATGGAAAATACGAGGGAGCTGGGTTTGTGAAACTTAGGTTTTATCAGTATCTTCACGAACCATGTCCACACAATTAGGGTTTAAACCCACATGCACGTACTTGGGCACGTGGCGTTCGTAGCTTTCTTGCATGAGGCCGGAGGGTTAAAGGAACTAAAAACGTAACTGAGACCGGTTGTTGTCTGCGCTTTCATCCTGGTTTAAAACCCTCAAAGACGAGGCAAATTAGTCAACGGTCATATGAACGGCAACTTCTGTGTTATTTCTGCATGCAAGAAACTGCTCCACACTGCTGCAATATAGTGCCAACATATTAAGAGTCAACACTGGAAAAAAGAGGTGAGTAGGAGCAGCAGAGCAAAATCTAAAGCCTAAAATGCTGAACTTAATGCACAAAAAATGTTGTACGTATTCACTCAACACAAAATGTTCCACGGTTTAAGCCCCACCCCCAAAAGTTCCTGTGTTTTAGAAGTACTAGTGACCTAAGCAACGCCCAGGGGAGGAAATACTCATTTAACCTGTATTGTTTATTTTAGATGTACTTCTGTCACGAGGGGTAAATAATTGCGTATGTATGTATTCAAACTCTGGTCCCTAGAGTGGAAGTGTATGAAATACCTCCAAAGGTTTCTAGACCCTGGGGATTAGCTCCTGCCTCAGAAACACAGCTGTTGGAGGCAAGATGAGATAATTGTTAAAGGAAAATTGCTGGAAAGTCTATTCCGTTTAGTTTTTTTTTTAAAAAAAAAAAAAGCAGAATAGAGAACAATACTCTCACTTCTGCACCTGGCCAACGCTCCGCATGAAGCACTTGTCGGATTTTCAGATGGTTACGGAAACTCTCGTACAACAACACTCCGCTGCGCACAGTAAGAAGCGTGGGTTTAGATAATGACGAGCACTTTATTTGAAGTATACTAACCGTGACAGCCAAATCACATCGCTGCCACGCACAAAACTCACACTGGCATAATTCGTATCCCCTCCTGTCGTTTCGCAGAATCCTCCAACAAAGTTGCGGCAGCATATTTGTCGTGTGCCTCTCAACCCATTTGCTGGTAAAAATGATAGTAGAAATTGCTCTTATCTGTATCCTTCTCCTCACCTGGGGCAGCATCGTGTCAGTTTATTATCTGTGCTTTGAAAATGGCGACGTGAATAAAAGGTATTCGAGCTACTGTATCTATACGGGCGAGATGTACATTTTGCAACTTATGCAACGCAATTTTAGCAATTTTAGCAAGGACCAATCAGCGAGCTGCAGCTAATTTCCTGAATGTCTTGAGTTAATCTCTTCAATGGGAACAATTGGGTGAGTAGATAAGGAGCAAAACACAACGCGGCAGCATGTTCCTGAGCTGTATATACATCCGAGTGAGGCGTGTTCAGCACTATTCACCACCTGGGAAACATAAAGGGACATGCGGAGCGCGAACGCGTGCAGAAGACGGCGAGGACCGAACACTGTGGCTTTGGAGATAAGCCGAATGCTCGATGAGAGACTCGAATAAAAGCAGCATTTAATAGCTAAAAGTGTTTTGAAAAGCCTTGTTATCATCAAGCAGGGAATTAATAAAGCTTGAAATCATTAAGCGACGAGACGGTCGTTTAGAAACGCGGGAAACAAAATAAAGTCGACCCATCGCGGAGAAAAATTTCACAAAACGAGAGATCAACTCTTCGCGCGTTTCACACGGCCGAATTGTTTCTGATGATGATGCACGTCGCTCGCCATCGCTCCCGAAAGCAGCAGCCAGATTACGTGCGTCGCTCTACGGCCGCCGGGGGAGCTGACCGGTGGGAAATTCTACTTTTAAATAACGTCTGCCTTTGATTTCTTGGCGCGCAGCTGAGCACAAAGTGCATCCGCGGGCTGCATTGATGAGGTCAGGGGGTAATGGGAAAGCTGTTGCACGCCGCCTCTTTCCCCACTCCGTCACCCGCAGCAGGACGACAGGTGGGAAAAGCATGACGGGGCGTTTTTTTTATTTATTTTATTTGTGAATGGAGCCGGCCAGATTGCAGGGCGCACTCATAGCGCTGAGAAATCTCATTCATGTGGCACCCCGCGTCTGAAGGGGCTTCTGACAACCAAGAGACAGCCTGCCAGGAAAACAACAATACGAGTCTGTTCAATTTAATCACTGCCACGGGACTGTACAATAGCGCTCAAGCAGTTGTTTGAGGGGTGGATGCAGAATACTATTAACTCATCTGAGGCGGTGCGAGCTGGTCCATGACCTGATGCAGCAACTACGCATTAAAGCTTGTTGCATATTAAAACTGGGCAATATGATCAAAAGTGCATATCACCATATATTTTCCCATGCATAACCTTGTGTTTGCAACATTTTCTACTGGTTGAGAGAAGAATAAATGCAGTAGACTGACTAAGGATGGACTATTTTACTGTGATGATGAGTAAATATTATAGAATAATTCCACACTTGACATAAAACAGGTTTGCATGGCCCCGTGTTAGCACTGCCTGCAGATGTGGAAATCTGGGGTCAGAAAAAGAATTAAATGTTATCAAGATGAAGTGAAGAAACAGGGACATGTTTATTCATATTTAAATATATTTAAGCTGCTATGTCTGTAACGTAAATAGCAGTGCGCCAGGTAGCGTAAATTACAGTAACTGTGCACAACATGTGCACAACATTTTTTTTTCATTCATAAAAAGCTAAAATTGAGGGGCACTTTCGTGGACAGCTTTAGCTGCTGGACAGGTCATCCAAAACAGGGGCTGTCCCCAGAAATTGGTGACATCTGGTCACCCTAAAAAAAACCCAAAGACACCTTTATTTTGGCACGAATCTTATCCTTCTGCCACTTAATTTTTCAGACCTTTCCATCTTCACCGCGCCTCACAGTGACACAGCTGCACCATGCGTGTTTAGGAGCACTACATTGAAAACGGTCCGGTCTGAAACAGAGTCTCGTGGTGCAGCGTTCCGAACACTGTGTAATCAAATACAGTGGTATGTTAAAAATTTATATTTATTAATTGTAAAGTAAAAAAATACCGGTATTCATTCAGCACATGCCTGCACACAGTATCACGATCTCTACTGAGGAGAGGTTAGCGGTCATGCTGCCAACTGAATCTTTGAACTGAGTCTTTTACCCATTTTGCCAAGTCTGCACAGATATCAGAGAGAAATGCAGTTTCATTCTGTCTGCATTTGAGCTGTATGTATTGCAAAACATTCTGCACTTCCGATTTCTGGCCAATCACAGAATACTTGCCAGACAACCCATAATAAAAAAAAGTGCGTCGAAAACAAGTTGCAGAAACTCAGACAAGGAACAGTCTTAAGCATCCATAGCTACAATGTCATGTGACCAGGGCTACTACTGATGACATTGCTGCTGTTTCTATTTGATGTGCGAGCACAAGTTGTGAATGATTCAGTTAATGTATTTATTCAATTACACATATGGCTGCAGCACACAACTTCCCATGCAACCTGGAATATATTATATCATCACTATATTATTGGTGGGTAGAGTAGGCAACTGATCATGTGGGTTATCAGAAAACTGTTAGTCAACAAACTAACTCAAGAAGGAAGGTTTAACATGAGATATCATACAGAAAGGTAAGCCTCTAATATAAACCAAATCCAATTTGGCTGTCCTGTGAAACATGTCAAACTGAAACAATTTCCTTTTTTCATGTTAGTAGCCCACGGTGATACATAACATTGTACAAAATCAGTATCTGTCAGCTCACTCTTCACTGAAGCCGCAAGATTTTTACACCGACTGAAATAGTGTGGTAGGTGTAGAAAGAGACCTCACTGTCAGGTCAAAGGCCTTTGGGGTCTTGGAGGTGGAGTGTGATCTGACCACTGAATCTGCTTTCCCATGGGATCTAGTACAAACTTGACCCCGTACCTTGTATAGAATGAGAAGGACGCAACAAGAAAATCCTTCACCAGTGTGCAACCTGGTGACGGTGTGCTTGCAAAACAGAGATGAGCCCTGACGGAAAATCAGATCAGCTCTTCAATATTCACACCTTTGTTTTCTTGGCAAACAAATCTGGTGCTTTTCTTTACAGATTAACCTCCTTGCCCTCCTACTTATGCAAGAACCAAATCTCAACGCAAGCTAGATACACTGTCTCTCTTCAACCAGGAAGGGAAAGGGAAACAGCATAGTGGTAATTCATACTTCTTCCCCTCCCTCAACTGCTGCAATCTTGACTTTATTACCTGAACCCTTTCTTGGATGCTTTCAGGGTTCTTTTTCTTTCTTCCTGAGCACCAGAGAATTCAAAGAACCTGGGTTACATTCATAACTACCACTCCAGCACCTCCCCCTTAGCGTCTGCAGCCTAGCCCGTCTTCATCTTTGGCAAACAATCATACCGACGTGTCAACGTGAGAATGACACCACAGACGGCAGGCTTCAGTCTCCAGACGGATTTATGCGGCATTGATTAGCTTAATCGGGATCATAAGAGCTTATTTGTTGAGGGCTTTATTTTAGCAGACGTGCATTTAAATGCATTAAAAAAAAACACACATTGTCTCTTCCCACACTCTCACCTGGAGGCATTCATTTCTTTTCTGTGTGTTTAGTGTTAACACCCTGAGATTTTTTTATTTTTTTTTCAAAGGGTTTTGTGAACCTGAAGTTAAAGGAGCGCGTAATACTTCAACCACTTCAACTGATCTGAAACCTTGGGAAGCTGGAGGTCCAAAGATTTTACAGGAGAGCAGCAGATGTAGATAGTAAAACATTTTTTTTTAGATTTTCTACATGACTTGTAATATTTTTAGATTTATCTAGTAGCAGTCTGGGAAAACAGATACTCTCAGAACGCTAATCCTGCTATATGCGTAGTACGCTCGCAGAAAACTGATCTACTGTTAAATTAACAATCGCTTTCAATGCAAAGTAATGTACATATGGCCGTTATGTATTAGAAGATGCAGGGAAGAAAACTCTTCGGATGCGAACCCAGTTAGGGGAGTTAGATGGTGAGTCAGCCACAACATTAAAACCACTGACAAGTTGCACGTCATTTACAAATACAAGAAAAGGAATGCCAATAATCTGACCGTTCTCTAACAGACCAACATCTTTTCCACGTGACCTATTTGTTTAGTTTAATCCAGGAGGTGACTTTTATTTTTTTGGCCGGGCCGTATAGGAGCAGGATAAGCAGCCGTTCAGGTGGGCACCTCATAACATCACCTTAAACACTGACTGACTATAATGTGAGCGGTGTCCATAAAGACAGGAGGAGGAGGAGGAGGAGGAGGAGAAGCGGCTCATTTCCGATAAAGTCATATCTACTTTCACTACGGAGGGAAGCCACAATCTAACAGCCGCTGCTTTGTCTCCTCGAACGCTCCAAATCAGAGCCTGCTAAATAATGCATAAAGCGCACACAATACAACAAAAAAAAAAAAAAAAAAACACATTCTGCTGTATTCTGCAGTCACTGATGTTCTCACGTGAGGGCTGATACACTGAGCAGCAAAATGTGAATGAGATGGGACCGGAGAGGATGGGCACGGGGGTGTAGAGTTACATCCAGCCTGCTGCCATTAGGGGAGGCGGGAAAGGAAGAGGAGGCCGAGCATCAAGTGTGTGTGTGTGTGTACATCTGTGTCTGTGTGCGTCTTCCATTTGTCTTTGAGTGCACTTTACCTCTACCTGTGTGTGTGTGCGTCCGGGAGGGTGAAGCCACGTTTGGGGGATGAGGGAGAGAGGCCGAAAATAAGCGAGCGTGCACATGAAAAGGACGAGAGGACGGGCAGCGTAGCCTTTAACATCGCCCACAATCCCCTGCAGCAAGGTCACGCAAACTGGTGGATCGATGGAGATTGAATAATGGGGGCGGAACAAGAAAGCGGGGAGAAGCTCAAGTTGGGCCCGATTTGAACCGTCAACACTTCAGATGCACATTTAACCCCCTGCCCCCATGATTACACATTTTTAAAAGATGCCACCCCTTAAATTAAAATCAAACCAAGCCTCCATGGACACAGGAGCTCCTGCCACAGGTAGCCACTTCTCTGCTCGACACCTCCGGGCCAACGAGAGCTCCGGCCGATCACACACCGGGAGTCACATCCGTGTGGCCGAGGTTACATTAGAGAGCCCTGCCTCACGCGCGCCCGCACAACTTGGGCCAATCCAAACACGATCCTTTCCTCTGTCATGGCCGGCGAATGCTTAATATTAATTTGCAGCACCGGAGGGGTTGGCCACAGCTTTCGCCTGCAGCCAATAACCCACTGACAGCAAGCCAGCCGGCTCCTGCATGTGTATTTTCATTCATTCAATTAAAGAGTGAGGAGAGGGGGGGGGTGAATTAGAAGAAGTGTGCGCGGAGAAACAGGTAGATGGATGAGTCTGTTTCAGGCTCCTATAATAGCTGCTAATAATGCTGTTAAGAGGAGGGGCAGCTGTTCCCTCTGTGACAGCCCCTCTCTTTTTTTAACTGTTAGTAATCACACACACACACAGACACAAACACAGACACACACATACATGCAGAGGCGGCCTGACTGCGGCGCCGACCGCGTCTTCCCAACGCAACTCGTCCTCATTCTCTGAAATGATAATTGGGGGAGAATCCTTGGCTATTGTCTCAAGTGCATTACATCATGCCAGCCTCTCAGTCTGCACCCCCACCTCCCCCTCCCCTCCCCTCCTCCCCGTCAACTCTCTCCTCCGTCTCTCCGCTGTGACAGCAGGCTATTTATTTATTTTTATGTGGGTTTTTTTTTATTCCTCTTCCTCCCTTCCCCTCTCCTCCTGCAGAGCCTGACAATGTCAACCACGCGAAAACGCACATCCATCACCCATCCATGGCGCCGACAGCCACCCGCGTCCAACCCCCCCCCCCCCCCCCCCCCCCCCCCCCTTAGCTCCCGCTCCAATAACACCCCAAGAGTTGGGAGATGCGAGGAGCGAATATCACCTTGAGCCCGCAGGAACGGGGCAATGTAGGTCACGGCGATACCGGCGCGGCAACAGCGTGCGTACTCACATTTTATTCCCCTACTATCATCCAGCGGAGGGCTGCTCTGCGTGGCAAGCGGGGAGAGGGGAGGGAGGGAGGGAGGGGGGGATCAGTGGCAACCGCAGTCTCCGCAAGGCTCGCACACCATCCAGCGGAGGACGGTCCTAGGAGGCTTCTTCCTCTTCCTCTTCAGCGGGGCGAACGGCCGGCGACGCCGAGGGTCCGACGGAGGTGGAGGTGGAGGCGCGGCCGGTCCCCGCCGCTGGCATGGTGCGCGGAAAACAAAGGAGCAGCAGCAGCAGCAGGAACGGTCCCCAAATTAGCCGCGTCTGGTGATGACATTTGATTTCCGGGAGGGGGGGGGTGTGGTGAGGCGGGAGGAGGTGTGCGTGTGTGTGTGTGGGGAGTGGGGGGACACACACACAGACACACACACGCGCGCTCGCACCGGTTGAGAAATTACCGCACGCTCCAAATTCTGCTGCGATAAGCGGAGCTGGAAAAGACCATTGTCGGAGCTGGCGGAGGGGAGGGCGTGCGGAGTCTTAAAGTTGCAGCTATCCCTCCTCTCTGGCCATAAAACAATAATTACGGCAACGGGGAAATCATATTAAAAATATATATATATACGCGCTTGAAACTTTTATCCAAATTTCGATAATAACTTGCGCTGCGAGTGGTTAAAATGCGAAGAACGGAGGAAAAACACAGTGAGCGTGTTCCCAAAAAAACGCCAAAAAAAAAGCACTTTTACTAAATAAAAACTATTTTTTTTTCACATGCACGAATCACAAAGGTCGATAAGCATTCAGCAGAACCCCTCTTTCCCCTCTCCTCTCCAGAGTTGAGCGAAGCAGCTCAACACCTGCTCACCTTCCACCGCCGCGCACATGGTCTCTGCCAGGTCCCGGACGCTGGGAACTCGCGGGAAAAAAATGCATTTATTTAGTGTATAATTTATTTATTTTTTTCGAGAATGTTCAACTTTAAATAAGATTTCTTTACAACATGTAATGTTAGCGCTACAGTCTTAAACTTTTACACCGTGGATGCAGTGACCTTGACCCAGCGAGCTTAAGAAAATTGGTTTGTTTTGCCCCAGTAACCTGAGAGTATAAATAAAATAAAATGTATACCTGGTTAGAACAGCTGAGTTGTGTTGGATAGACTTTAGTGGTGTAATATGCCGGCCTTCCAATTCATTTATTGTTCAGTTTTTCATGCTTTGTTTTCCGATAAATAAACAGATCAGCCATAACATTAAAACCACAGAAAGGAGAAGTAAATAACATTGAGAATCTTGTGGCAATTAAATGTTCTGCTGAGAAACTTCTGGACAGCGAGGAGGCAGAAGATGTTGACCTGGCCTCCAAATTATTAGCTTAATTCCCAAACTGATCAAGTATCTGATCCGTGAGATGATCCAGAGAGGCCCCTCCCCTCAACCCTTAGGACCCCCTCACAAGGCCCAGGTCCATTCTCTAATGAGTTACAACCGTTTTTGAGGCACAAGGAAGACCTACACAATTTTAGCTTTTAGCTTATACATTTGTGCTTTTCCTTCTAACTGCCTGAACATGGGAAATCGTAGAACCTTGGTTACATTAGTAACCTCCACTTCTCCACCATGCTGATTACTTGTGGGTGCAACCCCCAGGCTTCCACACGGGTGTATGTTTTAGTTGAGAACAAAACCTGTCAGTCATTCTTCTAAGCGTCCCACTTATTGATTTATTTACGCTTACATTTACATGATCGTCCCACGCATGCACACGGAGGCTCCGGTCCAGGGGAGCAAACACAAAGAATCAATGAAATGATAATACATTCAAAACTCCCATTTTCATAAATAAGTCATAAAGCATTTAGCACCCAAGGCCACATTCCTTCAGCGACTCATGGGAGCCGCTAAAGGACAGAATGTTTATCAAAATAAAAGAATAAACGCGATTTACAATTCAAATATCTGCATTATCCTTTAATTGTCTGTTTGGAGTTTGGAGAGAGGAGTCTGTCGTGCACGACCAAGACGATCGCTGACAAATGGCTTCACGGCACCGCTCCATCATTTTTTTACTTTCTAACTGCGAGCAATAAAACACTGAAATGATGCCAGTCGGCGAGTCTATATCTTGTCCTTTAAAAATCAATTTCCTCCCCGGAACTTTTGCAGGTTTTCTCTCGACTGGAAACCCGTTCGAATGCTGACAAGCACGGGCCTTAAAGCAATCAATACGGGGAAACACAAATTAAATGAAGGAACGAACGCTGAGGTCTCCTTCTTCCTCGCGCTCCATTATTCAGTGGATCGGGAGAGGTCCGACCAAAGACGAGCGCTCTAATGGTTACAGTATTAACCAGCGTCAGTGCTCGTGCCTCCGCGGGAGTGTGCCCGCTGAAAGAATAACACCATTTTCTGCTCATCAAATATTGAAGAACTTGAAGAAGTTGTGCCACCGAGTGTCGCCGAGGCCAGTGTTATCTGATTTATAAAGTGGAGGGAACAGGGCAGAAATGCTACGGCCAAATCAGTCGTGCACTGCAAGGATTCGGGAGCCATTAGGGTTTAGAAAGCGCTTAACCAGTGCAGCAGTATAGAAATAGTCCGATACATGTGAAAGGAGCTAAACTACAAACATTTTACAGCAAAATACAGTTACAGTGCTGAAGTATATGTTCTAGTTTGGTCCAGTTGGTTGATTTTTTATTATTATTATTAAACAGGACTGGTCTGTAAGAATCTCAGTCACCCAAGTCAAATCCAAATAAAAGGCAAAACGAGTTAATTTCCTTGAAACCCAGTCGTTTAGAACCAAAGAAACTTGTCTCAGACAAGTCCAGTAGCCCTTGTTTCACCTTTGTTGTAGATTTACAACAAGCCACAAAAGACCACACACTTCAGGGCAAGCACCAGCTTCAGGGTGTACCCTGCCTCTCACCCAGTGACAGCTACCATAGGGCCCCAGATAGACCCCCACCCCTGAGACCCTCCACAGGACAAGAAGTTACAGAAAATGAATGAACCATGTGAGAACTTTAGAAGAAACCTTATAGAACTTTCTTGGTTCACATAGGGATCTGAAATGTGGCTCGGAATTCATATAAATACAACATTGTGAACATCAGCGCTGTCAAATAAACGCGGTACGAAGTACAATAAGAAATGAGGAATGTGCCAGAAAAGCACAGCCGGCTGTAAACTGTGTGAATTTATCATACTTTCCGTTGCCGACCGAAACGGGCCTTAAATGAGAGTTAGGTGTTCGCTAAACGTTAATTTGTCAGGTTTGTAAACCACAAACAGATTCCAGTCTAAACAAGCGATGCCTCTAATTCTAAAGAGAATGAGAGTGTCATCTTGTCAAAATGAATAAACTAAACCGAAGCAACAGTGGTCACGGTAGCTGGTTCGGTTTATCAGTTAATTCAATTACCGTGGTTGACGTTGCTCTAATTTAGTGTTTTAATCCGTCTTCATACCGACTCACCGCTGCACACACAACAGGAGACTGTGAGACTGAGAACGTTTCTTTTCGTATATTGAAGTAAAGCGTCTGGGTCTATGTTCTTTCTATTGCAATTGTCATTTTTTTCTGATTATACATTGACAGCTCTCTTTTTGAGTGAGCCATTAACATCCATACGCTATCCTAAGAGCAATGCCTCTGTCCATGGTGCTGAATCCGTGTGCTTGTGTATGATGGTGTATGACGAGCTACGCTGCAGCCCTCTCCGTAGGCTGGGTTTAAACGATGGCACTTTCGCGCAACTAATCCAAACCAGTTGTTTTTACGTTGTCGAGATAATTACCGAGATCTTTAATCTTGTCTCGTGGAAAACAACTGAGACGTGACAACGAACGGCTCCTGCATTCCCGGGGAACAAAACGTCCATTTTGGAGGGCAAGTCTCTCGGCTGTTTGTCACCGCCTTGAATGTTTAATTACCATAAATTATGCACAGATTTGTCTTTCACTTCATTCACCTGAGTAAATGTTGTAAGATGCTTTTAGTTTTACTGTCTCCCTGTTATGGAGGACAAAAACTCCCACGTTCTGTGTTAAATTGTGCCAAGGGGTCAACTAGGATGGATCAAAATTAACATCTATATTTAATTTTAATATTATTTTGGGTGAATTTAATGGTTTAGCAGTGTATTTATTCTGTCATTTATATATTTTTGTGCTCAAATTAGCAAAACGAACCAAGCTAGATGGTACAGTTTAGTGTACTTCTTGCTCTTTGTAGCAGGACATTGCTAATTTTTGTTTTAGGAGATTTGGGAGTTTAAAACTGATGCTTTGTTTAGTTTCATGGTGATTATGCGTGGATGAACACTGACCGTGGCCTTGTGACTATCAGAACGACATCCAGTCGCCTGTTTATGATGCAACTGACGGCTCACGCGGCACCCCTTCGCCCGCTATGCTCCCCTACCATGTGGCCGCCGTGCTACTACGGTGTCATATCACTCAGTCGTTCCATATTCATTGCATGAATCGCTGGAATGCGGCCATGCAATAAAAAAAAACAAAAAAATAATTAAAACCAATCTCATATCTGAACATCCTGAAGCCGGAAAGCCGCACACATTGATTGATTTGTCTCGGAGACAGTCACAATGCCTAAAACCCAGGATTCGGTTCCCTCGCTGTCAATGGGAATGATGCTAAAACATGCGCCGGTTAAGAGGCAATGATCAAGGCGATAAAGGAATCAAGAGGAAGCTATAAAAAGAGGCCTATAAAAAGCAAAAAAAAAAAAAAGACCTGTGACGCTGCTCAAATCTAATCCTCCTCCTCATAGCTTGACACGCTTAATGTGCGAGTGTCATTAAGGCGAGTCGCACCCCTCCCCTGCTTCCCTCCCCCTCTGTGATGCAAATGGACCTCGTTTTGTGCATGCAAATCTTCTCACATCCAAATCTCGATGATCTCAAAGGCCGAGCAGCCGAGGTCCTCGCAGCCAATTAAAAGGGCGCACACAGGCACACACACACACAAATATTTGTCCAGGATGATGGAAGGACTTTGTGCTCTGGTTAATATTAATGAGCAAACTTCACGACAGTCGCCCCTGCCGATGATGAGAGATGCGAGAAAGATCGGAGGGAGAAACGCCAGAGTGCTGTTTCGCAGAAGATCACAGCAAATGTGTTTCGAGCAGCCCTGGCACGACTTTGTTTTCTGCCGTCATCCCTCTTTGAAAGCGTCTATTCTTTCTCCTTCGGGGGCTAAAACTGCTTCTTATGATTTAAACAAAAAAAAAGAAAAAACGAAATAAATAAATAAACCCCCACACCAACATATATCAGTTGCGGCCTGTACAAAGCCCGAGCTGCCGGAGGTCTGCTATCTCCGTGACATTCTTGAACCTCGGTTTTCTCGGCCCCCGTCTGGAATCGTAAATGAAGCGAGCTCTCGCTGCCTGATAACGCTGATAGCAGATATGAGCTCGAGCCGGGGCCCGAGATGCATTAGAGAGACAGCGGCGAGAGGGATTACAGGTGTCCGGGATCCTGTAAATCTCTCTATCTGCCGGGCCCACGGCCGGAGAAAGCGATGTTTGCCGCGCCCCTAAACGCGCGTCTCCTCTGTCTGTCAGCGTGACGGAAAGCGCAGCGTGTCCCCCAATATTTGACCACGCTGATGTTCTCGTTGTGAAAGGCTGAACGCGTCACACTCGCTTAACTGTCGAATGTCTTCTTATCCCTAAACCAGACCGATAGACGTCTTCAGCTGTCTGACCACGGATCTGAAATGCATCGATATTCTTAATGAATTAATCAACTAATTCTGAACCGCGTAATGAAAAGGGGATAGTTTGGTATGTTTGCCACCTTTTTGTCCAAGAGCAAAACCACAGGAAATGAACTCTTCCTCAGGTTAGTGGGATGTCAGGTCATGTTTTGCATAAAATTCCACATTTCCGGGACGCTCTTCAAAATGAATCTCTAAGTTTAAAACGAAAGAAACACTGTTCACTAAACCAACTTAAATTAGCTTAAATTTAAGGTGCTGCGTTGCTGCAGTGCAGAGCTTCGCAGATGTCTCCTACTTCTAAATGTCCCTCAAAAACATGAGCAACAACCGGCACAATCGCATTTGTTTTTCAGGCTAAGGACCCCCCAAACTAATTTTATTTTATTATTATTATTGTTTTGCATTCAATATTAAGCTATCCCTTATCCCTTTGCTAAAATATGTTGGATTCATTAATGTACATTTAAAGAAATTTAAATTTGTGGGGGGAACTTAAAAATATATATATATATAAAAAATGTCTAATCAACCAAAGATTTTGCGACCTCCCTGCAGTACCTCCGCGGACCCTCTAGGGGTCGCAGACCCCCTGTTGAAGACCTCTGCTCTAACCCCTTCTATGTTGCCATTGTCATGTCCTTTTTCCTGGTGCATTCGTCTTCTGTTTATGTTCTTGTTGTGGTCGTTGGTCTTTCCAAGAAGAAGATGTAGACGTGTTGGTGGACTGCATGCAAGTATGTATGAGTAGCTTCTTTAATGCTCAGATCATTGGGCACCAACACAGTAAATAAATAAATTGTGCTTCAGTCTAGTCAAAGTTCAAGATTCAAAGAAGTGTTGATAGTCACACATGCATGTTTTTACGTGTTTGGTTTTGGTTTAGCACAACAAAACTAATCCCTCTCTGCCCTCTGTCTGGTATATTCTCATTCCTTTCAAACATCCCCAATAATTCTTCATATTAAAACCCACCCTTGGGGAATGAGTTATTAAAATGTGTCTATTTTTGTTGATGTGCTGTAAAATCACACACTTTCAAACATATATGTCGGACACTGAAGCATGTTCTCCGTCCATCCTTCCATCCATCTCCCACACAAACAATGACGTCTCACTGCACAGCTGCCAATGACTCATGCAGCAATAAGGCTTGACCCGCACTTGGTGCTGTATAACAACCCGAGCCATAATGATTGTAATACCACCACCATGTGCTCCCATATCTTGACGGGGTCCGTGATTCAGCTCATTAGCATTAGCCGTTAGTCTAAATGGGAGACAGTAAACTTGGTCCGGGCTCACATTTACAGTCCTCACGAGTGGCCTTTCATTTTTATTTTACGAGAAACACTCCTCTGTATGGAAAATGTTGCTGTTTGGATAAAAGGCATGGTGGCTGGGCTTACTGTTAATGAGGAACCTGAGTAATATCTAAGAATAAACGACATGTTAAGTTCATTAACAGAAATAATCAGTGAAAGAAGATGAATGACGATGTAAACGCAAGAAATATGCAGACAAAAATGATGCAAATGACACAAATGTGCATGAAACTGCAATTCCTTAAATGGCCACTTGAGGCTGGCTCCAAAAGTGAGTCAATCCCCCATTGACTTCCGTGTTGAAACGCAACCAAACAAAAGTTAAAATACCGTTTCGGCTTACCAGCTTTGGCGTCACCTGCCTCCATCAGCTCCGCTCACGCTCCACCACTTTGCCCATTTTTAAATTACCACTGAGTAAGATGGATTAAGGCAATAAGAAAACGGCAACAGCTGGAGACAGGTTCAAAACCACAGTACAAGATTCCCGATGGTAAAAAATCATGGTGGAGTTTGTCCATTTTTATATGCAGCAAAGAAAGAAAGAAAGAAAGAAAGAAAGAAAGAAAGAAAGAAAGAAAGAAAGAAAGAAAGATCTAAGCTCACGTTTACGTGAATACAATTTTTGTTTCAAACCCTTTTTTCATTCGCGTGGACGCCCCTCTTCTTCTCTTTTTTTTTGGCTGAGTTTTGTAGCAGAAACAGCGCCAAACACAGGCCTGGAATATGCACTGCAGCATTTCTACAACTAGATGAGGTTTTGCAACGGAGAAATTCTTGAAATGACGCCAAAGAAAACAAGAGTAAAAAAAAAAGATTGTTTTTGTATGTGTGGACGAGGCCCCCTGATGGGATGAATTTGCAGAGCGTGAAAATTACATAGAAGACAACAATTTTTAAAAAAGGCAGCTGCTATTCCTAATCTTTCCACTGGGTGCGCTGTTTTAGTAAGAATTGCAGACAAAACACAACACTGAGATTAAACTGTAGATGGCAGTAATGCTGATTTTTCTTAAAAGAATTTCAGGCATAGGTAATTGGGAAAAAGAAAAAAAAACGTTATTGGAATGCCCAGGCCACTTGAGATTAATAAGATAAAATAAAATTAGTTTTAGTCTGTGTAAAAAATAAAATAAAAACAGGAAATGAAAACCTTTCTTCGTTGGTTCCCATAGACTCCCATTCTTTTTTCTTTTTGGATTTATCCACCATTTGTCGTTAATATGCCTCAATCCTCCAAACCTAATGCCATGGAGATGATAGCAACAGGATATTGATGACGGACACTGAACAGTGAAGCCGTGTGTCAGAGGTCAGGCCTCTGAGGCCGTGAAGTGTACGTCGCTGTCACACACACACACAGCGACGAGCGCGTCTGCTCTAGACATTAAGTATTAATCGAGTGTGCTCCCTCACAATTTGAAATCCAATTGACTTTTTGTCGCAGGAAGAGGGGGATGGAGGGATCTCTTGTTGTTAGGAGACACAGCTCTGCCTTGATCTGCGGCAGATATCAGCCGTGCTTTAAGTCCAGAGCAGCCCCCCGGCAAGATTTACTATACGCCAGGAGCAATTACACTCTCATATGCCACCATATTTCTCTTCACACTCCTTATCTATTTTTAATGCTGCCAGGCTTTTGACATCGAGTTGACGTGACGAAAAGCCGTCGCTGTACTAGAGATTTCTCTTTTGAGCTGGAGGAGTGATGTGTGCAATCATTTGGCTTTCTGTCGTGTATTTAATATTTATTTATTAGGATTTATTTTATCTGTCTTTCTCCTGTTTTTTTGTTTGTTTGTTTGTTTTTTTGGCCTGTAGGGGGTAGTGGGGGGTTGAGGAGGGAGTTGACATTCAGATGTGAGAAATCAATAACTAACTATATTTTCAGGATTTAGCCTGTATATCACACTCTGTCCAGAATGTTCAATAAATAAAGTTAAAAAGCACCTAAGGGACGACACTGTGAAACATGCTGGGAGCAGTTGTATAAAAACAAAAGGTCTTCAGTGTAGCTTTCAATCATCTTTAAAACCAGATTTGAGCTAAAGAAACGTAGTACAAATATGTTCAGTATGTACATAAAAACACTATTATATGTGTTCTCTATTAAACTCAGCCTAATGCTATTTACAAATGTATCATTTTCCATTCAATATTCAATATCTTATCCCTTTACTAAAATATGCTGGATTCATGTTAATGTGTATTTAAAGAAATTTAAATTTGTGGTGGGAAATTTAAAAAAATGTACTGTATATGTATATATATAAAAAATATCTAATCAACCAAAGAAATTGCGAAACCACCTGCAATACTTTGCAGAACCCCTAGGGGTCACAGACCTGTTGAAGACCTGTGTAAAAAAACTTGTGTAATGTATCGTGCTGGGGTGATATAACCCGCTAGCGCTCATCCCACCCATCGCTGAGGCCTGTTTGCCCGGAGGCTTGGTCCCTGCAGCAAACCAAGATCACGCAGCTTTAGCAACCTAAGAAATCCTCCATTTATTTGATGCCGTGGAATAAAAAGAAAGACTGTCTGGAAAGCAAAAACAGGACGACTACCAGTTCCACAAATTTCTGCCCAGCTATTAGTTGATAATTGCTAGCTTTGGTGCAGAACATCGCGTGGGAAGTGTCTTCAGCATCTTAACAAATTGATCCTTTAATAAACTACATATATATTAAAAAATGTTGTCTTGAATATAGTATGCAAAAGTTTAACTTGAGTGAGCATGTAGTATGAAATATTACTTTGACTGCACTATATCAAAGTATATGAATAGAAACACAGCACATTAATATACTGCAAAATTTGCATTCAAATGGAACCTGTTTGAATTTTCTTTCTTTGCATTGCACACTCTTATAGATGAAACAGGCTTCTTTAACATATGCTGTATATCTAATTTGGCCTCTTCTGCACACCTGCCCTTTTGGCAGGTGTGCAGAAGAGGATTTCTGTGAGAAATCTGGTCAGCGAGGGGTTTATTAAGCTCCGCCGCTAAAAGGATACAGTAAATATGTCTAAAATCAATCTCAAATTGGCCGTGTTGCTTTTTAGCAGTGAGCCTCTTGATATGTAGATGGAATTCGCTGGCTCTGTTTACTTGCAAAATCACACTGCGAGACGAAATGAAGACGGCAGATGCGATGTGCCCTGGAGCATTTCAGACGCGCAGGTAGTAGATGGGCTCGAAAAACCTCACGTTCACATCTCTTAGCGAGACCCGGTGCGGGCAGACCTTTAAAAATAAAAATGAAGATCCACCGGCCTGCTCGGTGCGCAAATGCAATATATCAAGTGCACCAGCAGCACCTCTGGATAAGATCCGCTGTCACTGTGCTTCTTTTTTTTTTCTTTTTTGGCACGGCAGAGCGAAGAAGCACACGCGACAGGGAGAGGAATAGGTTTGATCAATGGACTGAGCAGGTAAAAAAAAAAAAAAAAAGGTAGAAAACAGGAGAATGTGTCATGATGGCCGTCCTCAGAACAATGATGCACTGCTTACGCTCCTCCAGAAGGGCCATTAGTTGTTTGGCGGTGGCTTGGAAATGATTCACCGAGCGCGGGGACAGTTTCTCTAATGGTCGTCTTTACTGTCTCATCTACAGGTGCATTATCTGGAGCAAATGGCCTCAGGTGCTTATTTATCACCGCGAGCCGCAGATGAACACGGCGCCTTGTTGTGCCCGTGGAGGCTGTGCGTCACATCCGATCGCGGTGAGAGGAGCGACAGCGGGATATGCGGCTACCCTTTAGGACGTTTCATCGTGAAGGTTGCGCCAAAATTCTGCCAAAAGTCCCCGGTTAACACAACAAATATCGGCTGAGTCAGTCGCGCCGCGGTGGGGCCCTGCGTCTGCTCTGCCCTTGAAGGGAACGACACCGAGGCAAAATCAATTGAACCGGAGGACAACTCGGCCTCTCTCTTTTATGTGTCAAGGAGAGAACTCCTGTTGCATCCGGTCCTGATTGGCCGGCCCGAGCAGGGTCCCAGTTGCCAGGCAACCATCCAGCGGTGTATGGGGCCTAGCTGACAGACAGCTGCTAATGAAGCCTGGGCGGCGAGTAGAGGGGGCATGCTGCAGGAAAAAAAAAAAAAAAAGGGCTATGCAGCCTCCTTTCTCATGCCTCGCACATCCCGGGGTCCTGCACATTAAAACACCAACGCACATGCATGCTCGCTCCCCTTCCTGCATGAAGAGTCATGCCCTAAACAGCCACACAGCAACCCCTCCAGTGCCCAATGACTGATAGTCACACGGCAAAGCAATGAGACGTAACCACAAATATATACGCTCCGAAAGATTTCAAGTGAAGTTGCTTCTTTTCATTTTTTTTTTATTTTGCGTAGTGTGGAGGTGTAAAGACGCAGATGGCATCCACGCGAGCCTGACAACCGCAGAGCGGAGTGTTGATTGCCGCGCATGAGTCACGTTCAGGTCACACGTACGGATCCTGCACGGCGAGCGTCCCTCCCAATCTGTTTGGAAACACCGGGAAGTCGACGGCGAAGAGCAGCCAAAACGGCGCACTGTACCTCCTCGCATGTCCAAATGCTACAGATTGTCACGTCGCAATATTGCCCGCGTGGAACGCTTCCAGTTAAGCGCGAGTTTCCCCGGCGTACGGGCGCGTGAAAGCGTTTCAAACGTAACGGAACGTTTCATGCATGTAATGTCCTTTACGCTCTGCGTGTCGCCGCAACACAATTTGGGCGACGCCTGATCAAATACACACTATGAGCCCCTGCAGACTACTTTAGCGACTGCTCGGTGCCGCCGCTGGAACCTCAACGCCGAGCTGCCGGCCCCCCCTGCGACTCGCTAGCTTTGCGTGATTGCGGTGCAAATGGAGCAAAGCTCATTTCTCTGGGCAAATCTCCCTCTCGCCGTGAAGTGTTTTCATTCCGGTTAGGTGGCGAAATTCAGAATAAAGTCAGTGGTGTAAGCACGGCAAGGATATCTGGGAGTTAATCAAGAATTTAACTGCAAATAAGCCATATCTGAAAACGTATCTGGAATTTGTGGCCATCAAGCGTGAAATGCGAGCTTTCCAACATTTTTAATCGGGATATAAGCCGAGTTCACAAAGCACGTAACCATTAACAGGGAGTTTGTAGAGGTGGTTCAAAAGCCTGTAAGTACCTGGGTCTACATCTAGATCACAAACTGGACTGGTCGGCTAACATAGACTCATTATAGAAAGTATACAAAGGTCAATTCCTTAGGAGGCTAAGGTTGTTTAGTATCTGCCGGAAGCTGCTGGACATTATTATTATTAGTTTATTGGGACAGTGCACATTAATCAACATTGATGCTAATGCTAATGCACCGGACTCTGCCCTAACCCTAACCCTAACCCTAATACTCCAATGAACAAACTGTCTACTCCTCTCTTCTTCTTCTTCTTCTTCTTCTTCTTTTCTTCTTCTTCTTCTCCAAAAGCTCAAACAACTGAACAGTGAAATTAATGTTGGAAACGGGAACGGGAAATAAATTTACAAAATCTTTCCAAAAAAAAAAAGAAAGGTTAAAGCCACACCAAGCAAGGTTGGAATTAACGACTTTAAAATGTTCTTCTAAGACGTTTGGCTACTTCTGAATCAAAATACTCTGTAATAATGTGACCATGAACCCTGTGACAGTGTAAGAATAAAGTACAGTTTGACATGTAAAATATAAATTATTTGAAGTTAATTGTCCAAATAATTCTTAATCTTTAAGATTTGGGGTGTTCCTCCTTGTATACTAGGATATTTCCTAGGATAACGCAAGGGTGATTTAAATGTAAGACAATAAACTATCGATACAACAGGACATCTTAAGAACATAGTAGGTGTTCTTCTGTGAGGGGAGCGACGTCACTTTCATGCAGCCTCATCTGAGACTTGAGGTAATGTCAAACTAGAAAATAAGAAAAGACCTGCGGGCATGGATTCAGAAAGAACTGAGCTTAGCAGACCTCTGCAGCTCACACCTTGTCCGCTTCAGGCTGGATGGAGGCTCAAAGCCACAGGTGGAGGCGCAGCCAGATGCCAGATCTTGACAAGAAAGACGACTGCACGGAGTAAAGCCGTTTATTTTACTTCATTTTATTTTATCTGTCATAAATGTTAGTGCTATCCCCTTAAATCTGGCAGTCAGAAATCATGCATTACGATCCGGTTCCGCGTTTTGAAATCTGCCCCAGACTCCCAGCTCGTCCCATCACGCATCGTGACATCTTCCATATGAATCTTGTTATGTGGGATAAACAACATCTTCAGGTCCCCTGACAGATAAGGGCCCCTCCTCAAGGTCTTTCGGCAGTCTCGCCGGGAAAGATCTGATTGATGGCGTGCCGTAAAGGTTTTATGAAGCCGATGTCAAAGGGCCTTGTACTCTCACCTGCACTCATTTCTGCGTTTCAGAGGAATGATGGACCAACCAGAACTATTCAGAGATGATAAAAATCCAAGCAGGACATATCAGTAAAAGCCCCTGAGCACTTAAACTGCGTGTGGTGGCTTAACTAACTGTTTTAAAATGTATAAAATGCCAAAGTGACCCCATCTTTGCTGTCTTCTTTACTCCTGAATCTTACGTACTCTCTATTTCTCACGCAAAGTGTCTTGGTCCCGTTGACCAAATAGGCGTCACACATAAATAATTCAAGAAGGGCAGGATGCACATTCCTGAGAGACTGGAAACTAGTAAATATTACCAGTGCTAGACTGGTTATTTAGGCAGGAAGAAGCTTCAGCGCCTTCCTCGGAGCCCTTTGGGAGGTCCTGGCGTAGGACGGTTTCTCAGGATGGAAATAACGCTGAGAGAAAATCTCTGGAGCGCACTGGAGGAGTAAGAGCTATGGCTACATTTAAGGTTGTAATTGGCTGCAGTTACAGACTTGGATGGAGTGTAGGTAACTATAAACAGAAAGAGGAGCCTGCAGCGTGGTGATGGAAGGTTCTCGTTTCTGAACCCGTGAAATTAACCACCTCTCTTCATCCCCTAGGTTGGAAGTAAAAAAAAACACAAGTGGGTCAAGACGTCAAAACGTTGAAATGAGCCGGAGAGACAAACAAGAAAGAAAACAGACAGAATTAATTAACGAGTTGATAATTAGTAGTCATCTATAATGCCAGGGAAGCATTCCTCGAATCCGCTGCCAAGGAACATCCATTCCCCTCCAATGAACCTAAAAAGAACATACCTCCTACAGCACCGGCATCACCGGACAATCTATATTTAGTACTTAGCTTTTAGTATAAATAACACGCCCAGGCAGGCTGATTAAGGCTGAGGAGAGTGTAAAAGTTTAGAATTGAACAGAAAGGCTAATTAGCCAAGGCCTTCAGGCATGAAATGAGAGTGAAGCCCCCGTAGAATCCGCGACTCCGTACACGGATGCATGCAAAATTGCCGTCGACGTGTAATCAAGAGATATCGCCGCCGACGGTGATCAGCGGTGGCAGGAGGCAAACGAGTTAAGTCACAGCTTATTGATGTTTAACTCGTAGAGTCCTCCAGACTTCCATGGGGAGGGATACAATTTTATCCGAGAATCAGCAAGATGTCATAGCTCAGAAAACAGATGCAAATGAACAACTCGGACACGACACGGGTAAAAGCTTGGGATAAATCACCCCAAAAGGAATGGTTCTCGATGCAGAACCCCTGACACCTTCTGACTGGACAAAACACAGAAGCATAAAGAGACAAATACTCAACAACAGTGTGGTTGAATGTGGCAGAAATATCCCTTTTTTTTATCACTTTGGCAGAGGCATCGTCCAATGATCCAGTGTCCCAGTGGGAAAAAAAATAAAAAATTACGCCAATGGCAAGGGGAATTAATCATACATACAGAGGGATCATCAATATACTGGTCAGAGAGGAAGATTTGTGTTGGGTCAAGGATGAAAAAGGAGAAATTCTCTTTCTGCTAAATAATTTCATAAAAGAAGGCGTAAAAAAACTAGTATCGTTTGTCTCATCTTGACAACAGATGCCAGTCAGCAACAACAAAAAATATATATATATATTCTTCATTGTTTTTCCCTCAAACCTCAACATTGGACTGAAGCAATCTAACTGATTCTCTCCTCAGCTGTCTCCAGAGCTTTGCTTGCTGCCTTCGCCAAGAATCTGACAGATACCCCGGGTTTAGATTACTGCCTCGGACTCCGTGCTATCAGTCACTTCGTAGTCTAAACCCCAGTGTCCCCTCTGCCATCAGTCTAGACTGGCTCCACAGAAGACTCTCCCAGGTTGATTCAGTAATGGAAAATTGTTTTGCCACCCCTGTCACCTAAAAACCCAACTGTATGATTTTATTAAACCCCTTTCTAACCAGACAAATCACGATACGTCATTTTAAAACTGTTAACTGTGGGTCGGCTCAGTTAATTGATACCGAAAACGCACCTCTCATCCTCCCGGTGCTGAGATGTAGCTGAGTGCTACATCCACAACCCACATCACATTTTTTTCTAATCTCATCCCTTATCGTCATGGCCGCAGCTCTCTCACCTCCCTCTCACACCGAGCATTTCAATTCCCTACATTTAATTTAACGCCTCTGCCACAGGAGACGCCGTTTTTTTTTTTTCCTTTCGCCTTCCCTTCTCGCACTTGCGCGACTGAACAGGGAGGGAGATACGAGCGAAGGCTGTGGACGCCACTTGAGGCAACGTTTAAAGGGCATGCCTTCAGGTTTTGTTGATTTGCAAGCCGAGATGGAGTTCAAGGCTGTCTGCAGGCGCCGCCTTGGCTAGCGTACTAATACTCCCTTCAAATGCAGTGTTGTTTATGTAGTTCAAAAGAAAAGTCAAATTGAACGGTTTACAGTTTTAAAGCAGCCTCATGTTCACAAGCTCAGGTCAGAGTTCACAAGTGTTGGATGTTGTTTTCAACAAGATATCTTAATAATTTTACAATAAATCCAAGGAAATTTGTTATATTCACAATGGCTACATCTTTTTTTATTCCTTTGGTTTCCTTCTTTTCAATATTCGGTCATTAGCTTGTTAAACTGTTAGCCTCCGTGGCTTCTATGGCAACAGTTGCCTGGAAGCAGTGTTCTCATAACTTATGCCTGATGTTCCTACTTGAACACCAAGCATTTTTGTGCAATTGATGTGACTTTAGGTTATCGTAACCAAAATACTGTAAAGACAGGAACCACAAAGTTGCCTGTGGAGTTGCCTTCTTTGTATAACATCTAAAGTCCACATATTTAGACACACCTTAAATGTTTATCCAATACACAAAGGGAAATGTAACAAAAGCTGGTTAGAGGTTCTTAGCAGAAAGCTAGCACATCTTCTTTCACATACTATGGTTAGCACAATTCCATGTAGAACATTGTATAAACTACTTAACGGCGTCATGTGACTGCATGTGGGAGCAGCACTGGGAATATTAACATCAACATTTGATCGAATCGTCTACTGAGGTTGAAATACTTGGTGGCTCTTTATTACCTGCTGAGGTAATGCTTGTTGCTGCAGCTGCTGAAGAAATGCTAACTCCTGTGGCAATGCTAATTGTTAAGGTAAAGCTAGCTGCGAAGGTAATGCCAGCTGCTGTTGATATAGTGCTAGCTGAGGTAATGTTAGCTGCTAATGAAAAAAATGCTAACTCATGAGCCAATGTGAGCTGCTAAGGTAATGCCAGCTGCTTTTGATATAGTGCTAGCTGTCGAGGTAATTCTAGCTGCTAATGAGGAAATGCTAGCTTCTGAGTAAAAGCTTGCTGCAGCTGAGGAAATGCTAACTCATGCTGCTAAGGTAATGCCAGCTGCTCTTAATGTACTGCTAGCTGTTGAGGAAATGCTAGCTTCTGAGGTAAAGCTCGCTGCTGCTGAGGAAATTCTAACTCAAGAGGCAATGTTAGCTGCTCAGGTAATGTCAGCTGGCCTTGATATAATGCTAGTTTCTGAGATAATGCTGGCTCCTGGTAATGACAGCTGCTGGTGTAAAGCTATCTGCTGCATGCAGGCTGTTGCCAAGCTAAGTCAACTGTCTTCTGCTTGTAAATTCATATTCATCATCCAGACATGACAGCAGGAAATTTAAAAAAGCCTAATATTGACCGAACACACCTTTTGCACCCAATGAATGTCAAGCCATTCCACAGAAGGGCAAGAAAAACAAACTAATAAGAAACCAGGAGCGCTGTCATTTGAATCATAGGTGACAGCTTAAAGAGTTATTCCCTGTCCACGTTAGCAATGCTATGATTTCCACTGATGGATTTGCAATTTCACATTGGGTTGGCTGCTCGGGACAATCAAGTCTTTAACGTCATCTCCTCCAGAGGCAGAAAGCCATTCTGCATTCCCTCCCCCAAGACCTTCTAGGAACACAGCAGGAAGGAAGCTAAATGCATTTTCGAGTCTTGAACATTCTCACTTAATCATGGCAGGTCTGACTCCATCGAGCTGTGGCGTCATCCCACGAGGGGTCGGGCTCATTCGAGTGAATTTACACTGTCGGCTTGTAATTCCCATCCAGTCCACCTTAATCAAACTACATACAGGATGTTATCGGATACTCACGAGATGGATCAAGGAGCGGTGTTCGGTTTGTAATCACACATGACATTAAATGATCAACCTCTTGATCCCCTATTTGTGATATAAGGCAGTTTCCTGAGCGAACGGTTTGCAGACATTGTGCAGCTCACCGAGGGAAAACACATTTCTATGGGAATGCTATGAAATCGACTTCCTCCTCATTAACAGCAGAATAACGTATGGAGAAGCAAAGGTCAGCTGCAGTGGCCAAGCTGAATGTCAATAACCCGCCAGCGTACTCCAGCCCCGCATCGACGCCCCCAGCAAAGCCTGTTGCACAGAATCATACAGCATGCCCGGTGAGACCGCCTCAAATGGCAGGAGCAAACCTTAAAAGGCAACTGTTCAATCAGGCCCTCATAAATAGATCAATCCGGGCGATCCCTTAGAGCACGGCAGAACAAAACTGCGCAGCCTACTGGGAGAGCTGCGCTTAAAGTCCTCTGGGTGTGTACAGTAGAAAAACAGAAGCTAAATCTTACGCTATCTGCTTACCTGTAGACATGTGAGTCCTCATTTCAATTTTTCTTTCATGCTTTGCTGCCCCATGATTTATTCATGACTACTTTCTGGTCGGACCATCCTCACAGGAAGACCTAGAGGAGAATCAATGGAGGCTGGCAAGAAAAAAATTATAAATAAAAAAGCTCTCCCTTTTTCTCTCCAAATTCATCCCCGTCTCTTTCTTGTGGATGACTTTCTTTATTATATCAGCTATCGGATTCAAAGTGCCTCACTGCCCATCTGCAGGGAGGACTGTTTAGGCAGGTTCATAAATACTCCAGTGTCAAGTGGGGTGGACTGGATTGTGTGATTTACTTTGTTAACTAAGTGGGAAGGGTTCTGAAAAATGAAGCCAATACAAACTACCAAAAACTGCAGTTCCTCACACAGCCATTTGAGGCTCCAAAAGCGAATAAATTCCACTAAAATGCCTAGACACAGTTAACAGGTTTGCAGCCTGGTGGTGGTACCTGCAGCTGATTTATTGACATATGTATAGAATTCACTTGTTTAAATTGTACTGAGACTTACAGTTGTGCATGATTAAAGCCTGGTTGCCTTGAGCGACTGACGGGTGTGGTCAAATGTTCATAAAAGTGTATCTTCATCTGCATCTTCTTCTTGCTTTTGATGGTCGCATTTTAACACATGGTACTTGAAATCTTTGCTAAATGTGCAGTAACCGTAGCTTATGTGGCTAATAGAACAAAAAACAAAAAAGTCTGCACACGCTGATTACTTAAACTAGATTTACACTTCTGCAATTCATCTAAGCAGATCATCATGCTGTAGATTACACGAGTAGCTTACACAGTTTGGAGCATTTAAACAGTTTTGTAAATATGCTATTAAATCGCTAGTTGGCAGCTAGTTTGCAACAGTGAGTTTCACGGAGCAGAACTAAGTGCATCATGTGGGTTTTGTGCTAAGTGCAGCTAAGCTAGTACTTAGGATATATAGCCTACAGCATACATAGGCTAGGCTACAGTACCTATGGCGTACCTATATCTGAAGCATAGAGAAGAATAAATGTAGCTTTACTTTTAAGTAAACTTCTTACTTTAAGCTTTGGCCAAACAGAAGAAAGACCTACCTATAAAAATGCATGGAATCTTTTGTGTGTGTGCCATAATATTTTTTATTTTTATTTTTATTTTTTTTGGATATCCCTAGCAGCTTCTAACACCGGCATGCAGTCATAGATGTTGTTTGATGCTCAAAATTATTCTGCAGTTTCACAGAAACCTAAGAAGAAAAAAAAATTGTCTCTAGAGAGTAAAGGAACCAAACCTGAAAGAATGCTACATATAAACACTACCGGTCAGAAGTTTTAAACACTCCAATATTTCTTTCTTTTTTTATTGAAATGTAAATGTCTAATGTTTCCCTTTACTCTGAAATGAAAGCAGAGACCAAATAAACAACTGTAGTTAAAAAATCAACTGATGCTGTGCTAAAGCTTTTAACCGGTAGTGTATGTATATTTGAATTTGACTATAAGCTGGAGCGGTTCACATATGAGCCCAAAGGAATATGATATGTGTTCATATATCTGAAAACAATCAGGTGATCGAGTCAGTTGATTCTAACTCCACCTCGCATTAAGTATTGATTTGGGAAACATCTCGCCATCTGTCTGCTTTTTTATTTGCCCTTTATTTTCCCACGCTGGGACTCCGGCACGGCGAAGATGGACAGGCAGGCCGGCAAGAGCGTCCATCAACCCGGGCAGAGCAGACAGAGATGGAGTCCAAACAGCTGTGGTATTGATCTGAGACGATCATGTCGGTGACAGTTTGACAACTTGTGAGACCCAATCTGAGTCGGACGGCGAGGACAGTGTATTTCAGAATTACAGAGTGTGTGTGTGTGTGTGTGTGTTAATGCCTGCGGGAAGCTGTCTCAATGAAACATGTCATGTTGAGCTCCTTTTATTCTTTTATTACGTGATCATTTTCGTGGCATTCTTTCATTGAATTTGAGCCATGTAATAGGGTGAAACGGGGAATATGTCGTACTCCCACTCACAATATCACATGTTTAATGAGGAATGCTGGCAGTTTTTTAGATTTCTTCAGACTATTTTGCCTTACAAAATAGTCTGAAGAATCTGTATTAAAGAGGCTGTGTGAAGGAATGAGTCAGCCCACTGGGTCAAGGTAAAACAGTGTTCTTTAATCTGTGTAGGCTGAGGGCCAGGCTGGAAGAATTGGAGAGACGTGGCAAAATCGGAGCTAGCAAGGAGCTGTTAAAAAAGCTTTATCACTTTAACGCTGGTAATGGAGGCACAGAATTAACGTTTTTCAAGACATGTTGACTTATTTAACCCTCAAAAATCAAGGTGAACTCTAAAAACCATAGATCTTCAGCAGAGGTACTGCAGATTGGCCTCAAAATATTGGTTGATTAAACATTTTTATACATTTTGTTTTTAATTTCCCCCCATAAATTTTAATTTATTTAAATATACATTAACATGAATCCAACATCTATTATATATTATAAATGGAGGCAGGAGACGTGATATTTCAGTTACTCATTTAGCTCGCTCCCATCAGTAAACTACAGAATAAAAATGAATATTTGAACCTGTGTATAATGCAAAATGATAATAATAATGTATATTTATACATAACACTAGGTCAAATATATATATATATATATATATAGAACACATGTCTGTCTCATCAGTTTTGGGTCCTTCACCTGAAAAACATTGAAGACACCCGGTCTAAACCCTTTTATGTCCATTTTAACGGTCGCAGTCATCAGATTAAATATATTCATATTCATTGTTGTTTTGTTTTGTTTTTTTGCATTTATTACTTACTATAAAACTGGTTTACCTCCTGAGATCCTGCGTCCCCGTATGAGGACGTTAAGTTTAATTGCAGCTTATTCTGTTTCATTTAAACCCACTGACGTCATTAGTCGACGATTTAGTCTGCCATTTAGTCGTAGCAATGCTTAAAACTCATTTATTTATGCTTATAAATTTATATAAACTCATAAATTTAACAAATGAGCAATAGTACTCGTTTGAGGACTTTGGGACTTCATTGTTTGCAGTTCTAGTTTTGCTCAGCCATGTTCAGGTGTTAAAATAAACATTTTTATATTTTGTCACACATTGGTGACTTCTTTCTTTATAATATTCATACATAACACCTAATACTTCCCGTTCAAAGTTGATGCTTAGTTTTTATACTTCTTAGGTCCTACTAATCCCAAATACCTTGGAGAAATTAAAACTACATACCAAATAAAAGCTTGGGTCTCAGGAGGTTAACTGACAACAATTGACAAGAGTTTAGCATCACACTTTCTCAAAATACCCCAAGTCTGACACACGCTCTGTTTCGCTACATACATCTGCGCCTTGTGACTGAAAACGAATAACGTTTCTCACATCCGGTAAAAGTCACGCGTTCACACTCGAAGCATTCTTTTTTCCTTTCACGTGTCCCACGCACTCCTCCCTTTTTAACGGGAGCCAAAGATCACAAACAACATGTTCAGTCTTTTGTGTTCGAGAGTAAACGCAGTACGCAGCCAGCCAAAACATGAGTCACCGCTATACGCTATCAGTCCCAGTAGCTTTTTGTTCTATGAATGAGGTTACGTGGTGCAATGGTAAATGCGGACGTGGCATTTTTAGTTTCTAATCATCTGAATCTTGACCGTATTAGACTGGAGTCAATACGAGGTTCTTCTTTATGAAAGCAACAGCAAGTGTAAAAAAAAAAAAAAGTGTAACAGAATCATGTTGTATCTACAGGTGCGTTGAGGATATTTTACGTCTTATAAACAAATTGAGGTCTATAGATTTGTTGACCGTACATATTTCTGAGTGTTTGCTGGACGATTTAAACTTAATCTGTGTTTTGCAGCTGCTGGTTTCACCGCAGAGACTGTGATTTAATCTCTGCTCTGAAAACCGTGTATTTGATAATGGCGTTCCTCCTTTTTATTTTATGAGCTGGGGTCTTCACCCATGTATTTCATGAAGAATCCTGACCAAACAATAGATCATTTTACCAGTGTCGACCCGTCGGCGTAATCAAGATAAAGGGTCTGCAGTGAGAATGTGCAGTTAATAAATGTGATCTACGCAGCGCACCATGTTCAAAGATCAATAGCTGGAAGTCATTTGATCTGCACCGTGGTCCCCGCCAAGCAATAAAACTGTGGTTTCAAGGATACAAAGAGAAACATTTTCTACGTCGGTTTAATTACCAGTAAATTGCGATGGGTGGATGAAACTGAATCGAGAGGTCACATATGACTTTAACCCACATGAGTTTGTCTCACATGCTGTGTCTCACAGACACAGAGGCATAGATCCACTTGAAAAGATCTCATACGTACAAAAAGAGGTCATGACTAAGTTGCAAAAAAAAATAAATAAATAAATAAAATAGGCAGTCAAACTGAAGTTGGCTCCAAAAGAGAATAATTGCTGTACAGGGTGAATTTCAATAAAATGTACAGGTTTAAATTATATCAATGATTAAAAATGCGACTAATCTGAGAAATCAGCAGGGAATTAGGAGCATTGACTGTACGGACAAACCCATCGTGATGTCATGGATTGGATTCTGAACCTCGAAAACGAAGCCCAAAGTGGGCGGAGCCTGCGGTCACCAGGTTGGATGTGCTTTACTTTGCCCACACACGGATTCTCCAAATATGGACATGGGGGTTGTTGGGGCGGAGCAAAAACAGCTTGGATGTTGAGACCCGCCCATCCAACTTTGCGCTACCTGTTAGCTCAGGCTACCGGAACGCCCTTAATTATGTGGAAAAAATAAATAAACAAATGAGTTCACCTCCCCTACAGTTGTCGTGAATAGTGAAATAAACTATTGAGACCAAAATAGTTTTTTGTGTAAGACTGTAAACATGTTTAATATTGCTGTAAAGTTGGGCTTTTTAACATGGGGGTCTATGGGGATTTGCTCCATTTTCACACAAGGGAGACATACACAATATTATGAAGGTGGTTATAATGATGTGGCTGATCGGTGTGTATATAACATATATATATATATATATATATATATATATATATATATATATATATATATATATATATATATATATATAAAGTCAGCTCACAGGTTCACCTCCACTTCATGACTGTGTGATGAGAAAGCTCTAAAAGCTGATAGAACTACCTCTGAGCTCAGATTTCATTACGTGTCTGTTCCCAAAGGCCGAGAATAAATTCCCAAGGTTTCTCGCTGCCGTGTGAGCAGTGATTGTCCCGTCTCAAAAGCAAAGGAAAATTGTGTGCAATTGTTAATGCCGCGAAGCCTGCGAGGGGGAACCCGCTGGGGTGGATGTTAGAAAGTCACTTTGACCCTGAAGCTATGGTTTCCCATTCCATCTCCCACCAAGAGTCAACACTGATTTCTCCTTTCAGCCTTTCCCATAACCAAGTACTAATCAAAGGCTGAATATTAAAGATTATATTGCAAACGTAGCTAAAGGGTCTGAAAAGTGAAGAAATGTAAAAGTGGCTTAAAGCGCAATATGAGCGGTAGCTTGTAGGGGTTGGCTTCCAAAAAGCAACTTCTCACATGAAATGCTAAATCAGTACTTTTTTTTTTTTCACAAGTTCACAGTTAGTGACTCATAACTTGCTTTTATTCCATTTTAGTTTGTAATTTTTCCATTCATTAGCATGTTTTAATCAATTTTCTGTTCACTTTAATTATGTCATTTTCCTCAGTTAATTGTTCTAACAGAGTCTCAAGGGATTCAAATACCCAAGTAAGTAAATGTTTATTTTCTTAATGGTTTCAGATGTTAATGTACTTTACACGGGTTGTGCCATCAAGCAAAATGTGCACTATGAATCCCAAACGTTTTCTCATCTGTTTTTGTTAATATCGTGGTCGTGATGCATGCGATGCATAGATGCACATTGCTAACCGACCTAGCTAGCAAGCTTTAGCTGATGCCAGACTGTACATAAAAGCTGTCAGTTAAATTCGCCTCTCGCTCCTCCCCAGCTCCTCCCTCTCACCCAAGTATCGTCGATATTGGTTCCTAAAAAAAAAAAAAAAATAAAGATAGCAATAAGCAAATGCAAAATTCAAGCCTTCAAAATAGTGGCGCACATACCAATAAATATCACTGTGGCTACCACCAAAAACTAAATTTTGACCATGTTTCAGATCGGAAAATGTTAATTTACACGGAATATGTAACGATCATAAGAATCGTTTTGCAAGACTCTAACCAAAAACCCTACAAAGTGTTTAGTAACAATGTGCGTATCGATACGGAAATGTCGATACTTGCGATACCAGGTCGTTATGGTCTAAAATCGATTCTCAAATCAAAATATTGATACTTTCGATACCTTACTCATTGGGGGTAATGTAGGACCACAGTGGAAAGTAACTAAACTACTGAGTTGTGGCAACACAACAAACCTTGTGAAACACCTCAGGTTAAACCACAACACACAATACGAGGCACAGTGTCACAACTGAAGATGTGAGTTTTCATTTCAATAAATATATTACTTTGATGTCTTGTATTCTTTATGCAGCTGTGATTTGAAATACATTTTTTTTTTTTTTTTTAGGTTTACCAGGTTTATTTACACAAAGTATCGGATTGGTATCGCCGATACCAGCCTGAATTATACTCAATATCAGATCAGAAAGGAAATCTGTGGTATCGACCATCACTAGTGTTCAGGAATGAGGAATTTTTTTAAAGGGTTTCAACATTTGTCTCTACTGTATATTTGTTTTACTATGCAGACTGAATATAAATGCCACCTGAATGCCCTTTCCCATTCATAAATAAGCAATTAATGTACAACTAAAACAATACAGGACAGCTGCTAATAGAACAGGCCGATACCATTGTGGAAGCTACACATTTTGAGATTAATTTTGAAAGACATTATATGTCACATGAGGTTCTATTTGTTTGTAAAACCACAATTTAAGACTGATATACAAACATTACATAAGAGGAAATAAGGCAGACAATTTTACTATTATTCACACATGTGCACACTTGTTTTATTTATTTATTTTTCTTCAATGGGCTACTAAGACATCCACTGGGCAGGGAGGAGCTGTCTCCTAGCAACTGGTTCTCGGCTGAAGCATTCGGTCAGCCATCTCTTTGTAGGAGCGGAGGACGCTGGCACACCGCTGCGGTGGCGCTGATGAACTGACACAAGAGATGGAGATGAAAACAACAAATACAGTTAAATTAAAACCGAGAAACACTACGAATGACTCAACGGCTCGCTCACTATTCTCGGCGTTAAGAAACGGTGTCGTTCACTACACCATAGCCCTGTCAAATTAATGCAGCCCGGTAAAGGAAAGCGCTTCATCACGCGGGACATGAACTCCCCACAGCCGGACAGATTTACACTGATTGAGCGCGCCGAGACGAGCGGAACACGCCCCTTTAGGTAATAAAGTGCCACAGTCGATCACCCATCAGACTCTCGTCACAGCTGTGCATCCCTGCCATCCCCGGCCCACCAGACGGCTTCCTCCGCAAGCCGGGGCAGCAACATGTGGAGCCTGCGTGAACTGAGAAGATTTCAAAGCCTCGGGGCAAATTTTAGGGAGGAGAGTGCAGGGTTTGTTAAAATAGATCTCTCCCAGCGGTGCATGAGATACAAAACTACTCACACACCAGCTCCTGCTAAATTATGTGGCTTGTATGCAAGATCATGCACTAATAAAATGGTTCTCCAGCACAGTGAGGCTTTGGTGACGAGGTTTTTTACAGAAAAGGTTCATCAAATGAGAGCCAAGACTCTCCTCTCTTGGCCGCGTCCCCGTCCCGTCTCTCGGCAGTCCTATGGCCTGTGCGTGATTTACCCGGATCGATAAGGATCCAGCGCCTCTGCCGAAGGGCCGATCCCTCTCGCCGAGCCGGACAAGAAAGAGAAAAACGTCCCGGAGTCGTCATCCATCAGCGTTGTGTCTGCTCCCGTCCAGATGAATGTTGTAAGAGTGCTCTCACGCATCTATCTCCTCAACAAGACTCCTTCCAGGGGGGGCACTTCACAGATTAAGGGAACTCTCCTTCTTCAAAGCTGGCATTTTTGTGCTGCTCTGTGCCCTGCGCGCACTAAAAATATCAACGAATTTTATAACCTGGATCATTCACGCTAAGATAAATGCCACAAAAAAAAGAAAAAAACTCATCACTATGGTGATCGTTTGCTTCCTATAGCAAATTGTACTGAATGAGACATTAATTAACCTTCTCAAGCTAATATTCTGCGTATATTTAGCGTTAAGGTCGACGCTAACGCCTTGACATTTGCTCAAAGGTCATTCGTTACGTAGCTTTTGTCGGTTTCACGTGAAAGCGTTTGGATGCCTGTTCCCTACCAACAACATTTTATTTCGATCTGACCCACGACTGTAACACACCAGTCGCTCCTCACACTCGTGTCGCACTGATGGATGCGGTGTGTTTTACAGCTCTTCAGAATGGGTTACGGCGCGTGTAACAGCGGCCATCTACAGACTATCCTGGCATGTATATGGTTTCTCAGCCTCACCGGACAGCATGTACAGCATTTATCACCAAGTCACATACTGGAATTGTAGCCTCTGTAAAATGTTGAACTTGTGTTGAACACGTGTTTCAACTTAATTTCAAGTCAACTTTCTTTGCGTATCTCTGAAAAATGATATCTGAGTTGAGTGCTTGCATCTTACTTAGTGGAGGATTGATCCCTTACTCGAATCCCTAGCCAAGCAAAAACTGTGATTGGAATTGGATTTTTTTTTCATATAAGCTCCATATAAGTTACTCCATTACAAGAGTAACTTTAGTATAAAACTTTAGTTGTTCAAGCAACAGCTGTTAACTTTAGCCTGAAAAACTAAAAAACTAAACAGAAATATAGACAGTGCTCGTATTGACATGCAAATGCAAAAGAGAGTTCCATGTTTTCTGTTACGCTTTCTGAGTAACTGGATTCAAAAACGTGACATTGGGTCTTTTACCTCATCAGCTGGGACAATCATGGGGTGGATCAAAATATCTTAAAAAGATTTATGTCTGCCTAAAGAACCTGGAAGTCTGAACAAAATCCCGAGCTCTTCCGCACAGTCTGCATTTTATCGGTTCCGTCTGAACAAACAGCTTATCACAGTACTCCGGGTCAATTTTTATTACGGTGTTTTACAGTCGCAGCGCCCCGCGGTCCATCACAGTGAAAGTAATACACTGCAATTACAGTTTTACTCGGACCAAATCAATATCTGTTGAATACGAATTAGCTGCGACGAGCAATTCATTGTGTCGCGACGAAGCGAACGCTGTAGGTGCCTTTAATGCTCTCTTAAATTCATAAACAGGGCCTTTGAGAATGAGTCAACGACGGGAACGTGAAAGCACTGATCTTAGTAAACAATTACCTTCGAGGATTAATAAAGTATTCTGATTCTGATCTGGTAATGTCAAATCTCTGACATAAAGCATTGAAAATAAAAGTCATAATTAATGAAGCAAAGTTTAAACATCTGAGCTTTTAACACACAGTTTTGGCATTTTCCAATCCAGTGCTGTGGAACTGTGGAAACACATTAACACATTTAATAGGCAAATGCAATGGAAGACTCTAAATACATGCAGTTTAATGAACAGGGAGTGGAAGTGAACAAATACTCAACATCTGCTTGTAACTGCATTATCGCGTTTAATATATCATATTTAATTAATTACTCATGTGACATTTAAAGTGCAAAGAATAAAAATAAGAACTTTGTATTTAATAATCTGGACAGGGTTACAGAAATGTAAAGTAAAAGTATAGACTATTAAAAGAAAATGTTTGAACCTTGGTATTTCTAATATAACATCCGTGATCATATAAATGGCAGAAGGGCTTAGAGACACGTCAGGGTTGTCAGAATTAATTAAAGTGATACAACGACATGAGTTATCTGCAGGGCAAAACATGGAATAAAACAGCGTGACTACTATCATTTGAATATTTTACGTGACCACATTCATTACTATTAAGGACTATGTAAAGACTAAGTGTAGATCTGAATGCCTGCCATGCTGAGGATCTCGTGGTGACCGATGATATCGGCTGATACGAGTCAAAGCAGCGCAAACATTTGGACGGGACAATTTCATCTGTAATTGATGATGCATGTTTCAAATGATTGCAGCCAGTGGCAGCTACCGCACCGCGGTGGTGGCGATGAATAATTGTTTCATTATATTTGATGAACGCTGATTACAGTGCACTTAAGCCATATTTGTCATGGTGATTGTTGAGCGATTTACTGATTCAGCTCCACAACGTAATTAAGACATTTGTCTTTATTTTATTTTATTTTTATTTTTTTTATGTAAACCAAATGAAGTGTAATGTTAGCCAAATAGTGGAAGGTGTTTTTTACCATGTGTATGATCAAGATAGCTGTTCGTCCAGGACGCTGAACACCCAGGTTGTGTGTCTGTGTGGCTTAGAAAGCAAAGAAGAAGAGAGGGTGGTAAAATCATGAAACAGTTTAGAGCAGCTCTGAGAAGGATTTCCTCCTGGGAGCCCATGAGTCAGACGAGGATGATGTATTGTTCTTTTTTTTTATTAAAAAAAAAGGAAAAGAAGAAGAAGAAGAAGGGATTCTTGGCTTCTGGACAGTGGGGGTCCGTATCTCAGAGCTGCAGAGCTTCAGAGCCAGTGGTGTTTATTTACACTTTAGATTCTGGGAAGACCTCGAAAACCAGAGGAAGGCTTTGAATCGAGGTCTTTATTGAAGCGCCGCAAAATGCAGCCTTGGACATTTCTGTCACTTCTGTCTCTGTGTGTCTTCCTCTCCGGCAGTTTAATGTCTCCAGAGAATGAACTGTCGGGCTACTTAATCAAAGTGCATGGTCGAGCAGGCCGCCTGTCGATGGGTTTGATCCATGCAGTATCAAGAGGGTCTGCGTTACACTGAATTCATTCAAGTCTTCTTAATGATATAGATCGACTGTGAAAACTGACGAAATACACAGATCCATGTTTGTGCACCATCCGAAGCTTATACCCGATATAACAGTGGGACCTCTAATTTAATTTTACTATGTCATCTAATATAATGGCTAAATGGTGCATATGAAGGTGATATGATACAAAACATTACACTAAAATACAACAAGATCCCATATGATATGATACAATTTGTCGTGGTACAATACATCACAATACAATACGATATCATATGTCAAGATACAATATGCTATGATGCGTTGCGATACAATACAATTCAGTACAATACAGGATACGATACAAAAAAACATGATAAAATACTTTATGATACGTTACGATACAATGCGATACGTCATATTGTATCATGTGTCATGTATCATATCTTGACGTATTGTATCACGTTGTATCATATCGTATCATACGGGATCATATCGGATTTTATCGTACTGTATTGTATTGTATCGCATCACATCATAGCATATTGTATCTTGTCGTATCATATGACGTCGTATTGTATCGTATCGTATCGTATCTTGATTTATCGCATCATATCGTCCCATATCGTATTATATTGTGATGTATTGTACTGCAATACGATACAATACAGTAAGATATGATCCAATATGATACACAATACGATATGATACAATACATCAAGATATGATATGATACAACACAATGTGATACGATACGATACAATATGATACGATACAATGCAGTACGATAAAATGTGATACGATCCAATATGATACTTGATTCAATATGTTACGATATGATGCGATTCAATACCTCAAGATATGATACGACATGTAAGATATGACATGATATATGTCACGATACAATATGATGATGCGATATGATGCAATGCATTGTGATACAATATATTACAATACAATAAAATCTGAAACGATCTGATACATGTTCCGAGACGATATGAAGATGCACCTTAATGAGAATGAAACAGATCAATTCAGTGGCTGACGCTTGAAATTGGTGCAGAATTCTCATCTTTTGACCGAAGCATGCAATTCAGAAAAACGTTTCCCCTATAATGGCCTGTAAATCTGGCGATTTCATTAGCAGTACATGATCTTTGTAAAATAATAATAGCCTAATAAAATAAATTGCTAAAATAAATTGATGAATGAAACAGGAACTCAGGTCTAATCTATCTCCATGTTCTTTTATGGCTCTTCAGGACCACTATATAATTGTTCAGTGCTGCCTCCCCTCACAGTTATGTCCATTATTGATATAACTCATTGAACTGACCTTCACTTATGACTTGGCTCCATCCTCCATCTTCTCCATGCTCACCTCCTGCGATAGCAACACGCCTGTGTGCATGTATTTCTTTGTTGTTGCTTTTTTTTTTTTTTACTATATCTCATGGGTACAGCATGCACATATGTAGTGTGGTATGCTATGTGTGCATCTGTGTGAGAAGGTTAATTAATTCCCAGGACGGCAGAACACACACACACACACACACACACACACATGTGGGTTTTGATAATAAGGCTTGTTCGTGTAATTGGGGGATTCAAGCTGCCAGAACTTGTTCCTTGCATGCGAAGACCTCAGCTGGTTGCCAAGGGCAGCGTTTCCATGAGTACGAAGGGTGACTCTTCTCCCCTTGATTACGCTGAGGATGATTTTCCCCAAGGAGAGACACGGGTTTTGTTAACATTGTTGTCCCTTAAACATTTTCTGCGTGAGAATTAAATTTTGTGAGCCTACACCCTGAAACCTTACTTTAATGACTGTTGATTTATTAAATAGGGGGCTTATGGTTAGTGTGAGGACATTTTACATTTGTATTCTACCCTGTGTGAGATGAGCCTACGGGAGAAGCGGCCTGGAGTGAGCAGCTCGGCCTCTGCTTCACCGGACAGGGATTTTTAAGAGGTCAGGTGGAAAACAGCAAGGGGGATGGGATCTCACGCCCCGGGGGGGTGGGCATCTGCAGGTTTTCCCCCCGCAGAGAGAGGCTCTAAATTCAGAGCTGCCCTGACCTGCTCCAAGATTGGCTCAGGGCTATTCCACGCCGACTGCTGCAGCAGACACATCTCAGAGGGGCCATAGTTAGAAACCGGTGATGTAATAAGATTTTCTTCTTCTTTTTTTTTTCTTTTGCCCTCAGCTCCTGAAAGTTTAAAAATCCAAGAAAAAGAAGAGCTAAAATAGCACCGAATCCCAGTGATGGAAGAGAAAGTTAGTGTTATATTGCCATCTTCTGGAAAGAAAGAAAAAGTGGAGGCATCGTCAATAAGGCGACACTTATCAAGAGTTTAGCTCCATCTTGTGGCCAAAGCAGGGAAGTGCATCAAACGGCCTTATGTCATTTACGTCAGAATCATTGAAAATGAAAGAATTAAAGCTGCAAATCTGTGAAGATTAACACGTTGAATGTCAAATGTTTGCTCACGTTGACGGTAGGAATCCCCTTCAAACATCCTTCGTTTTTTTTCCCATGTCCCACTGACTCCCAGCAACAACAAACACATCACATGATCCGGAGCCTCGGACACATGACCAGCATTAGAATTACTTTGCAGCAGTCAATCTTCAAAATCCTACTTTTTAACCTTGAATGCATTCATCTCCTATCATCTGATTCGTAAATGTTGACCGGGGGAACCTCTTGGTATGTTCTCTCTCTGGTGTGCGCGCGTGGAGGAATTTTAATAAGCAGAACTCTGATGAAGTGGAGCTGACATCCGTGCACTGGTCAGTCGAGTGGAAATAAGGGGAAACAATCTAATAAAGTGTCCCCAGTGTCATCTGTCTGAGCTGCTCTGCTCGATCTTGTCAGAAGAACTGGATAAATATTTCAACTCCGAAACATTTACGCGTGAAAGCAGAGAGAAAGCATCAATGCTTCAGACGGGGTTAGTGACGTTTGATACCAACGATTTTCTTTCCGATATGATACTGATTAAAATTCAGGCGATATCGATCCTATACCGGTACTTTGTCTAAAAAAAAAAGTAGTGTATTTCAAATCATAGCTTCATAAAGAATACAATATAGCAGAGTGATTTATTTATTTATTTTAAAGTATATTGAGGTAGTGACCTCTTTTACTGTATATTCTGTGTTGTGGCTTAACATGAGATGTTTCACAGAATTTTAATTACTTTCCACTATGTTCCTACATTACCTCGAATAACTGAAGTATGAAAGTATCGATGTTTTGATTTGAGATTTGATTTTAGAGCATAAAAACCTGGTATCGGGAGTATCGATATTTCAGTATCGATTGGCACATCACTCGTCTGGACAATGATGTAACTTTGTTCAAAGTGGCCCTCCTGCAGACTGTGCAGCTGCTCCTACATCACCCTGACCCCAGAGGCCCCTGTCAAGCTGTACACATAAATAAGAGCACATGCACCCGTACAAACAGTGCGATGCAGTAACCCGTTGAGCTTTCAAACAGATGTAATTACCGAAGCTTGGAAGAGAGAGCTGGCTTTGTTCCCTGCTCAGGCTGGGTGGGTAAGGAGGGGAGCCAATGGGAGGAAAACATGCAGGAAAAAGTGGGGAGAAGTGTGTGTGGGGGGGGGGGAGTTGTTGCTCGTGTTGTTGATTCCTCCTGACAAAGTTTCAAGCGCATTCCCTCAGCCGCAGAGAGAGAAATGGAGGGGATAAAGAAGGAGGATGGCGGCAAGGAGGAGAAGACGGACGGGGAGGTGGTGCACCTCCGGAGGGAGATCGGGCTTCTGCCTGCCGTGTCCTTCATCATCGGGACGGTGGTGGGGAGTGGTATCTTCATCGCGCCCAAGGGAGTCCTGATGAACAGCGGCAGCGTGGGACTGTCGCTGCTTGTGTGGGCACTGTGTGGCGTCCTCTCTCTGTTTGGTGAGACGCCCGATATTAAAGTTTATATCTGTGTGTGTGCGAACATCTACAGGATTTATGCAAACATTGAGTGTAGAAGGAGGTTGCGTATTTCATGTGTTATGTCCTTGCACTTGTTCAGTTCAGTCCTTGCCTTGTTCAGGTTTGCCTCTGTTCCATTAGGGGCCCTATGTTACGCTGAGTTGGGCACCACCTTCACAAAATCGGGGGGTCACTACACATACCTGCTGGAGACGCTGGGCCCACTTCCTGCCTTCCTACGCCTCTGGGTTGAGTTTTTATTCATCAGGTAACAGTAAACTCTTAGAATAAAATTTAAAAGTCAAAGGTTAAACTCTGACAGACACACGCTGTGTTACCTCCAGACCAGCTGTGGCCTCCTACGTGTCCCTGGCTTTCGGCCGTTACGTGGTGGAGCCCTTCTTCGCGCCATGCGCCGCACCCGCGCCGCTGATCAAACTGGTCAGCATCCTCGGCGTGAGTGAGTGGTTTCATCAAATCCTCTCTTCTTTATTTGGCTGTAAAACCATTCCACGTGTAGAACGACATACAGACTGTTTGCCATCATCCCTGCAGCGTTTGTCGTGGCGGTGAACTGCTGGAGTGTGAGCATGGCATCTCGCACCCAGGTCACCTTGACTTGCATTAAGATGTTCGCTCTGGTCCTCATCGTCATCCCCGGTGTCATCGCATTGGCAAAAGGTGGAAAGACTTCATTGTTACTGGCTTTTGAACTGCTAAGGCCCTGTTCATACCAGGTGTTGACATGCATCCTAGGTAATCCATTTGCATCAAAACGATGTTTCCCTATGTAGTGCTGTTTCAGAACCATGAACCAAGCAAAAAGCAAGTTGTTGATCTGTTAGTGTGTCTAGGAACTGCTGTGTGTTCACACTGGTGGAAGAAAATGGTCACTATCTGGTCAGAGCAATCGCATCTTTAATACGACCTCAAAAAGTCATTGGTGTGTTTAAACCTGTACTTAAAGCTGGCCACTTGTGATTCAGTCACCCGGGACACATGTTAATATCCAACAGGGCTGAACAGGGCTATTAACTACTGTCACTTTCTCCGTCTAATTCTTCTTCTTTGCAGGAAAGACGGAAAATTTTCAGAATGGTTTTGAGATGGATTCGTTGACACTGGATAAGTTGCCACTGGCCTTCTATAATGGCCTATATGCCTACGGTGGATGGTAAGCAATTCCGAAGACTTGTGTTGTGTACTCACGCCGATCAGCCACAACATTAAAACCACTGACGAGAGAAGTAAATAACTTCTTGTGACGATTCAGCGTTCTGCTGGGAAACTTTTGGAATTCATTATTACACAGGACAAGATGTTACGATCCCTTGTGCCAAGATCCCAGGCAAAACACATTTAGAAGCCCAGTCCTACTGCAAACCGAACCAAACACATAGGCTAGCAGTCAGCTACTAGCTAGCAACCAACAAGAAGACACCGGATAACTAGCCTAGCCAGTGGCAGTAGGCAGTGTGCGGCACACCATTTGGGGTTTTCATGTGGACACCTCCCTTAATTTAGCCACCGCACGACTGCATGACCACCGAGAGATTAGCTTAGCCCGTTTTCCTTCAACAAAATTGTGTTGTTTGGGGGTCCAAAATGGCATTGGTGTGTGTATCTGTGGGATGATGCACATAGACCCCTCTCCTCAACCCATAGGACCCAAAGACTCCTACTAAACAACATTGTGTTTCCAGACACCATAGGACACCAAGAGAAGAATCATTCTCTAATAATTCATAATCGTTTTGGAGGAAGACCTGCACAATATTAGGTCATAATGTTATGCCAGATTGGTGTATATGGAACACATGTCTTTGTATAGTGCATGGATAACATCAGGTACATACATAGAGATAATATGCTGGTAAATGCAAACATCAGCCAGAACTCTGTGTCTCTTCTCCTCCTTCCTTCAGGTTTTATCTGAACTTTGTCACGGAGGAGGTCATAAACCCCAACAGGTATTCTGCGTCAGACATCTCTTTCAAAGTCTTTCGATTTCTGAAGGCCGTGTCTCCTTGGAAATTCTCTTATATCTCTCTGTGTGTGTCCTGTCTTGTCAGAACCATCCCGCTGGCAATCATCTGCTCCATGGTGACAGTGACGGTCTTTTATGTGCTCGTTAACGTGGCCTACTACACCATGATGACCCCCGCCGAGCTGCTGCTGTCTGAAGCCGTGGCCGTGGTCCGTGCTGCGTTTTTCTACTTTACATTTAAAACGGACGCTGTCAGAGGGGACGCGTGAGTACCGGCTCCGGTTTTGATCTCGTGCGTCATGTGTGTGTCACCGCAGACGTTCGCCAACCGAGCTCTGCAGGGGGTGGCTTCTGTGATCCCCATTCTTGTGGCCTTGTCGTGCCTCGGAGCGCTCAACGGGGGCTTCTTCGGGGCGCCCAGGATGCTGTTCGTGGGAGCCAGGGAGGGACACTGGCCGCTGATCTTCTCCATGATCCACATACGCAGACGTACGCCTTTACCTGCTGTGATGTTACTGGTAAAGAGCCTCCAACAGTTTTATTTTTTCTTCCTACTTCTCCTATGAATAATCTCTGATCAGCCACAATATTGGCCATGTTGTGACAATTCAGTGTTCAGCTGGAAAACCATAGGGCTTGGCATCCATGTGAATGTTTTTTAGACATGTAGTACGCATCTAGACCAGACCAGGCATCCCTACCCCATAGTAATGACACTCCTTAATGGCAACATCCCCACTAGGTCCCAAACAGATGAAGTATCCCATTTAACACCCTCATGCTCCTTCCACCACTGCTGTGTTGTCCGCAGTACCCGTTGGTGGTGCTGATGCTGATCACCGGAGAAATCTACCAGCTCATCAACTTCGCCTCCTTCTCCCGTTGGTTCTTCATCGCCTTGGCAACCCTGGGGATGCTCATCCACCGCTGTCGTTTCCCTCTCAAACCGAGACCTTTCAAGGTAAACATGTTGTGCTAGCAAACGGCACTGTGTCATTTTATCCCCCCCCCCCACCCCAACTACTGGAAACTGACCACCTGCTGTTTCATCGGCTCTGGTTAACGACCCAAAGGTGCCCCTGGCCATCGCGGTCACCTTCACGGTGGTTTGCTTCTTCATCGTGGGCCTGTCTCTCTACTCGGACCCCTGGAACACGGGGCGGAGCTGCGCTCTCACCCTGACGGGGGTCCCGGTTTATTATTTGACCGTCTACCGCTTTCGACTGCCCCACAGATGGCGACGCATCTTCAGTAAGTGTCTTTGTACTGAAACAAGTGCACCTCTAGAGGAGTGAAATTGAGTAGCAGTTACTTTTATTGAAAATTAGGAACTATACATATTCATCGAACAGGGCCAGACTGGACCCTCCAACTGGCCAATTTTGGCCCTAAGGCCGTATGTTTGATATGTTTGATCTGCAGGATATGGTTTGCCTTAGATCAGGCTTTGATTAAGTATAATTCTTTCTAACACCTTTTATATACTTCTTCCAGATTATTGCAGCAAACAGCTGCAGATCCTTCTAGAAGTGGCTCAACAGGAGGTCCAGACATACTGAAGACGCCCTGCTTCCTCCACGGATAGCACCCTGTAGTCAAGTTGCACCTGTATTTTAAACAGATGTGTTTGAACTTCATCATGTTTCTAAGTCACTGTTTAGATAAAATACTTAACACTCAGTAGAATTTGGCTGGTTTTTGAGGTACCAGAACATTAAAACTTTTGCAAAAAAAATAAAGTTATTTTCTTGAATCACAGACACCATCCACAAGTCGTTTCAACTTTTATTGAAATATAAATAGAAAATGAGCAGTTGCTATGTAGTTTTTTTTACCAGACACAGGGCTAACATTTCTGTACTGTGGCACGTATCAGATTAAGACAGGTATCAAAGTGTTTCTTTGGTGAAAAACATGACTAAACCAAAGCCCTGATGTTCTTTGAGGCACTAACAGATTTAATGTACAGTCTTGGAAACACCAACTTCAGAATGCGGAACACAGCACATGCTTGTGGAAACGGGTGAACTTACTGCAATGGGAACAAAACTCGAGGATTTATTAAAGCCATACATTATTCTGTGGCATTCGATTCTTCCAACAAAAAAAAAAAACAAAAAAAAAGAACGCTGGAAACGTTTTCCCTTCGGTTTCCCTGTTTTGCTTCGTGACAAAAAGAAAAACAAGCATGTTTACTGACAACAATCTGTGCTATATAGATGCAACATGTTTAGTGTTGCATTTCTGAAGATGAAGACACTGCATGCAAAATATCCCTCTGGTGAATGTTTATATACATATATGTATATATACTCGCACAGAAACAAGAGACAAGACACTTCTACAATTACCTGACAGACATTCCTACTGCGGTTAGTGCTATTTTTGTAATTCTTTGTCATTTTTTGTACATTACTAGCGATCCATTACTATGGATTCAATTCTACGGGTCTAAGAACCGCTGTCGCAGAAGCTGGCGGATCAGACATAGAAATTTAAAAGCTAAATTATATATTAAAATGTGCAAATCAACATACATATACACATATTTGTCTTGGGCTCTCTGAGAAGACGGGAAGATGTGACTGGCTAAGAAAGATCAATGACAGGCAGTGATTCCCACGTTAAGACTTTTACAGGTGGGAACAGGAGGGACCTTTGAGGCAGTGAATGAGGAATTCAGCTCGTTGAAGGAGAAGGAAAAGAAAAAGAAAGCAGGAGATGGAGAGAGGGCAGTGAGCTTCTCCTTAATTTGAGCTGGTTTGTTGAAATTAAAGTGTCCCAGTCATCATTTAAACTTTAGTTCTCATGGACAGCGGAAAAACAGGCCGAGAAGAAGGCAAATCCAAAAGAGGTTAAAACATTTCGATGCTTAACTGAGCGTCCTTACGGGAAATTTAAAAAATTTGTTTACAGCTATGAAAAAGATAAAGGTCCCAGCTGTTGAACAGATATGTTCCAGCTACATTTTGTAAATTTAAGCAAATTTAGCAAAGCTGAGGCGACTCTTTCTGGATCTCCTGCTGGACAGGATAATAATATATTGGCTCTAAAATATTACACTTATTTAATTTTCTCCGTCTCCGATGCTAAACATGCAGCTACGTCCAGGCTGGGGCGGCTGGTAAGTATCGGATCCACATTTGGATCCGCTCCTCTGCTTAAGTGTAAGATTTCTCACCTGTAGTGCTTCAAAAAAACAAAACAAAACAAACAGATGACACTGCCATGTCACAATATGTTTTCGGTCCTCCCTCAACGCTACTTCAGCTGAGGGATGAATTCAGACCAGCTGATGTTGGCCATGCCCAGGTCCTCATCATCCAGGCCCGAGAAGCTAATGTCCACCAGTATCTTGCTGAGGCTATCGTTCATGGTGTCCAGGACGAGGCCCTCTGTGATGGAGCGGTTGGAAGGCGTGGCGCCCCCGGCCTGCAGCAGCTCCCTGGAGCAGCTGCTCTGGAGGCATCCGTTCGTGGGCGACTCCGTTGGCCCGGTCGCTCTGGAGGGGGCGGATGTGAGCAGCTCTCTGGGGGAGTTGAACAGAGGCAAGTCTTTGAAGGGGGTCCCGTTGAAGCTGAAGGTGGTGTAATCGTGCCGCGGGGTGACCGCGGGGCCGCCCGGCGTGCGGATGGGGCTGAAGTCCAGGACGCTTTGGCTGCCTTTGCCGACGGGGGTCACTTTCCACGGCTCCAGGATGACGCTGCAAGGGGGCTTGCTGGGGGTGGAGGAGGTCAAGTGGCTGCTGCTTTTTATGGGCGTCTTGAAGGAGAACTCCCGCTCGGGGCTGTCCTGCGCGTCCAGCTCTCGGATGTCCTGGAACGTCGACGCGTCAGAGACTACGCCCGAGTCCAAGAAAGTGTTATCGGGGCAGAGGAGGACGGGCTCCTCGTGCGCGGAGTGAACCAAGCGCTGTTTGCGGCGGGAGCTGCTGGCTTGTCTCTTTGGAGCGGCTTTGGGAGTCTCGCACTTTATCGGAACACACACCAGCTCCTCCTTCACCTCCACCTTCGGGTCTTTGCTCTTCACGGGGGACATGGCCACAGCTGGAGCGTCGCTTTGTGTCACCTGTCAGACATACAAGCACATACAAGATTTGTAAAAATGTACCAACACATGCCTCCTTCACACTTTGGCTAAATCTAGTCAAAACCCTACTACAGGCGATAAAGTCTTTACCTTGGGAGCTATGCGAACTCTCTTAGTTCCCCGTGAAATGTTCTTTTTCATCTGGGAGCAAGTGGGGACAAAGGGGGAAGACGAGGACGGCAGATAGACGGAAGAGGCCACGGGCAGCTGGATGGGAACCAAGTAGGACTCGGTTCGAGGGAGAAGAGGTTTCATCCTTCTCTCTGAACACAGAATACACAAGCATTGAGAGCAGGGCATCGGAACGACAAACCACACAGGAAGCAGCTACTGATAATACTTTCTTTCCCGTCTCAGTTTAACTCTACAAAAAAACCTCCTCTCTGAACTCACCAGAGCCATTTGGCGTTCTTCTCACATCAGGAAACATCCTCTTCTGGTGCTATGAAAAATAATACGTGTCATCACTTGATACAGTTAATGTACAGGAGCTTTTACGGAGCCGTCACTCCTCTTCAGTAACAACTACCTTTTATGCCTTTCCCTATTCTCTGTGGAAAACAGTGGATATTTTTAGAAGTGCTCATATAGGATGGGGCATATTGTCTTAAATTCACTAGTCATTCTGTGTCAGTGCCTCCCTGCTGCTCATATCAGCTGCCCCTGCAATAAAAACATACACCTCAACCTTCAAACTCCAACTGCAGCTACACTCTGTGGGGCCAAAAGAGTCTGGTGACAGGTACACGGGTAAGTGAAAACTGAAACGATTTTCCTGTCTCTTCTCGCCTCTCTGCTGCCTGACTGCGAGCTGAGGTGACGGCGGCTCCTAGAGAAAAAAAAGTGGCGAATCAATCTTACTTGGTGGGGAAACAAAACCATTGGTGCGGGAGCAGTCATTGGGTCGCAACCAGGCTGTAAAGAAGGGCGTCACAAAAAAAAAGAAACAAATATGAAGATGGGAAAACGTGAAATCCAAAATAACACATTAATAATAACATAATTCAGCAGACATAGAAAATATTACAAATATTAAAAAGAGTATGAGATCCTTCCTCTGGGCAGATGTTGGAGAAGAAGTCTGCTGTGCTCACCTTGTACACCTGATCTAGAGTGAGGCATCGATTGGCCTCGGGTCGGATAGTCCAGAAAGACACTTTACCATCCGGAGACGTCTCGCGGATGAACATGTCGTGCAGAGAGAGGTTATGGCGGATGGAATTCTGCAAATGTTAAGGAGCGAAAAGTCTTAAACGCACACCATCTCTGATGTTTCATCTTCACTTGCAGCAGTTGTGACCACAAATTCTGCTTTTAACTAGTATGTTATTCAGTACCTTCCATCCCGGTTTGGCCACGTCTCTATAGTAAGGGAAATGGTCCTCAATCCACGTGTAAATCTCTTTCAGTGTCATCCTCCTGTTTTTGCGGCTGTTGATAGCAAACTGGATCATGGCCATGTAGGAGTAAGGTGGCCTCTCTGACAGGGGTTGCTTAACAGATTCGGCTTCAACGTGTGGATTTTGAGCCTGTGCATAAAGAAAAAGACGCAGTTGAGTTGTAGGAAATGCTTAAACCGATTAACTTCAGACAAGCAAACATTTTAAATTAACATTCTGGTCATCAACTGATTCCTAGCACAACCATTTTCTGAAGTCTGGGTGGCGGACGTTGTAAATGAATCTTGTGGTGTGTTTTCAGTCTTCTTAAAAGACAATCAAAAGGAAGTAACGAGGAGCAGACCTGAAAAGTCTGTGTAGTCGTGTTTTGGTTCTCCTTGTTGGCCACTAGCTTGGCAGGATTCGGTTCGAATGTGCTCATCCTCCCCAGCCACTGGATATTGGTGAGGCTGTCATCTAAAGGCCCGCAGCTCACATCCCTATTCACTAATGATGAGGAGTGAACAAACATTATTAAATCGAGACAGATTACCATGAATGAAAGAGAGTAAAAAAAAAAGGTTTCCATACATGGTTTAATCCCTGTGAGAGGTTTAGCCTCCGAAGAGCTGAGCTCAGCCTCTGTTTGCCCCAGCTGTCCAGCTGTACTCCTAGTGGAAACATTTTCCGCTTCAGAAGCTCGCGGGCAAAACGATTCACCGTCTTGACCCTCACTCCCACTCAGGAGGATGAACTTGTTCGGGCCCTGGACGCCACACTCTTTGCCTTTGGCGGTGAGCGCCCCGATCACGCTCTGAAGGTCGGCCGTCTTGGGAATGACAACCACCTGGGTGTCGGACATGGAAGGGTGATCCATGATGCGGATGCCGTCTGGGAAGCACTGGCCGGCCGCTGGCGGCTCTGGTGCTTCTTTAGAGCCCGGCAGTCCACGCTGGCTTTGCGGTTCAGCTGCTGGGGGGTCATTTTGCTGAAAAGGCAGTTTTCTTCTCTTGAGGATAAGGGGTCTCCTTGGGCTCCGTCTCATGGTCAGATCATTGAAATGCCCCTTGTTGTTCACTGGTACTCTGTACAAAAATAGCACAATGACAGTTACAAATGTTTGTATATGACCGTAGGTCATCTTTAAACCGAGAAAAAAATACTCTCATCTACGGCTGTGCATCATACGGAGTTAGCTCGAATTACCGGTAGATTAACGTTTAGCTACCTGACAGGAGACAGTTGGGAAGTCGCTGGCTAGCTGGCAGCTAAGCCCGGGCTGAATGCAAATCAATTTAGCCAAGACACGCTGCGAAGACGGGCTAAATGTCGTCGAGATGAAATTCAGATGCACAACGTCCGTGTGTCTTTTATTTAATAGCGCAACAGCTTCTCGGTCGAGCGGCTATTTGTCAGCAGTTAGCGAGCTTCTAGAACAACAGTCGTTAGCTTGCGACATGTCTGCAGTTGGAGATTTGATGTAACGTTCACTGCACACAACATGTATGACCACGAAGAACGAAATAAATTAAAATATGAACTGTAAATTTAAGATATGAACCTAAAATAAACCTAATATGAATTCACAACGTTTTAAAGCAACATATTTTACAGCTTATGTGAAATAGTTTATATCGTAGTATTAATAACATATTCGACACAAACACGAACGACATGTGAAAGAACTCAAAATTAAGTGTAAAATAACTATTCAGAAAAGCTCTCCGGGAGGCAATATCATAATCATTATGTTAAAACTGAAGACAATAGTTTCGCTATTGCACCAACAACGTCAGCTAGCAGCGGCAGGAATGCTAAGCTAAGTTAGCTGGGTGGCTAGGTGTCACCACCGCTAACTATTGTAGTCAACTGGAAAAGCTAGAAGAAGCCAGACCTTCATATTACTGCGATGTTTCAAGGAATTCCGCTCGACTGGCCTCCGACCACAACGTGAAACACTTGCTTCATATTCGACCTTAAATCTCACTATCCACGACGAGTGCGGAACTATTTTATTCAAATCTTATTTACATGCCGTCAACAGGTCGACGCAGAAACGTTTTTGAATTTTGGCGCTGTGGGGGCTGCCCCCGTCGCTCCGATCACGTGGTGTAGAAGCGCACCAATCGCAGCTAGACAAAAGATCTCGGTGTAACCAATCAGAAAAGAGATTGACGTCCGGCAGGTGGCGCAAATGAACCTCTAAGCCGTTTTGGCAACCGATAATTAAAACAAAAGAAGAAGATTATGAAAACAATGGGGGAATGCCGGGAAATAGAAACAAGAAGACAGAAAAAAGAAAAGTTAGGAGTGTAATGTGCGAACGGAATGACCATAGTTTGCTATATGTATTAACTGTACGCAACAAAGGCTATGCTTTACAGTAAGAGACAAGTTAAGGTAAATATAAAGTCGCACTCGTAGCTGCGAGTGTAAACATCCAAGTGTCTGCAAATGGCTGTGCATATTTGAGCTGTTTCAATCTGTTAAAAAGGATAGTTTTCTAATCTAATTATTGTTTTTTTTATTTTTATTTTCATCTGATGTTCAGGGATGATTTCTATTGATGCCCCGCAAAGTTACAAAGACAGAAAAGCCTCCCTTGCTGTTCGCTGAGCGACCTGTGGGTGGCGCCAGACTCCAAAATGGGCCTGAAGTCCGAGCAGCAATCAATCCCAAAGAGTTTTTCACAGAGAAACAACAACAACAGAACAGCTCGACTCTTCATTCCTGGGTAAGATGTGTGGTTGATCAGAAACCCTTTTCTAACGTTGGGAATGTGGTGTGAATTATTAACATTCAGAAAAAGAGGACAGCGGCTTGTAGCTCTCAAGATCCTGCAGATAAACTTCATCTTACTTTACAAGAATTTCACGTAATAATTCTTATAGGCGACTGTAGTTTTAATATGCTGTTCTTTAAATCGTTCAGGTAAAACCAGAGTTCGACACTACAGCTGCAGCTGCAGCTCCAGTGAGACGAGGGAGGAGAAAATGCCAGACGGCCACAAGCTTCCTCGGAAGTTGCAGTCAGCTGTCCAGGAAAAACAGCGTGTGCAGATTCCCCTCATTATCTTTTCACGGTGGCTCAAGAGACCAATCGCACCAACCAAAGAGGAGCCGCAAAAAGAAAGCTGCAGAGTGTACCGCAGTGTCTGATGAGAGGAATCCACAACGGGAATCATGCAAAAACCAAAGGACGGATTCAACCGCACAGTACTCTGACACACCTAAGAGACAGTTGTCCTCTTTCAGAAAAAGAAAATCAAAGACATTTTCTGATAGTTCTTCATCCCACAGCAAATCTTTAGATCAACCTCTTAAGCAAAGAGACGGACGCCATGTTCCACCAAACGGTGCTTCAACACCTGCTTCCAATGAGTTTAGCACCCCTGATGTCAGCAGTGTCGGTCCGCCACCTGACGTGGACACTCCGGAAGTAATACAAGAAGGTAGCAGTCGTCCCTCGTCCCCTTTGGTGCATATGCTACTGGCTCAGCCGTGTACACCACCATGTAATCAGCCACCTGACATTTTAGCGCCTGACACACCGGAAAGGGATTATGGTGTGAAGGTGACATGGAGGAGGAGGAAGGGTTTGATGTTGCTGTTAAAAGAAAAGGGTTATCTCTCTGAGTCAGATGCACTAATTCATAGCTGATGCAGAGAGTGTAAAAAAAACAGATTACGCACTGCTGTGAGTGGAGAAAAGACATTTATTATGACCACTTCTGTGACCAGAATTCTCTCTATGATCTATTTTTATAGCACACTTGACAATGCTGCTGCATATCAGTTCTATTTTAATTTTAATTTTTCATATTAAATAACTTCTGCTTAATCTGGACTAAGTGTTGCGGTTGTTAACGTAACAAAAATGAGCCAACAGATGATATTAAACAACTCTCATGTTTCCCTTCTTCACAAAAATGGTAGTTATATAATTGTAATAAAAAAAACAATTAATCAAAATTGCGGTTTAAGGACTGCAATGTTCAAAGAGCGAGATGGATTTTATTTGTACTTGTTGAGTGCGCGAAAGGATCATTTGAAAACTGCTATTGTCTAATCTGCTCATCAGTATGTATTGAATTTCATCAGTGTTTCCAAAAAATACATGAAATAAATATATAACTGGAAAAAAGATTTATTTATTTATTTTTTTTGATTTAGTAAGACTTCATTCAGGGCACAATTGTTGAGTGGTTACAGATGGAAAAATTGGGAAAACCAAAGTGGATGCTGCAATCTCTGCACCTTTCAGCGAAATAAAACTGCACATTGCTTAATAAAACATTCTCCGGGAAGAATTTGTTCTAAGTGTTTTCAGATGTATTATGTATTAAACCATTCCAAAGACAACAGCTGTAGCTTGCAGAATTCTAACCTTGGACGAATTTATTGAATTATTTATTGTGTCTATTGTTGATGACTATAGCTGGTTAATCACATCACAATTATAAATATATCATTAGCCTAAAAGTCATTTTTGGACTGACTGTTATAATATCAATAAAAATACCAATATGCTTGCTGAAAATTGTGTTTTTTTTTCCTGTTTTCCCAAAACATCAAAAATAAAAATAAAATAAAATAAAAATATAATTTAGGAAATTATGCTGTTAGGCTAACGATATATATTGTAGGTTTTCCAGCTTCTCCACATCCATGGCTCACCCTCCACCTATCCTTGGAATTTCGGCCAATCAACTTCCGCCTAAAATCAGGACGGACCAATAGAAATCCGCGTTCTTGGTGTGCTCGGTAACTAAGGACCGAGCAACGGAGTTCTCCGCAAAAAGTGCTCAACCTCACGAGGATCTTCCTTAGCAACCGTGGATAAACATGAGTTACTACAGCATAAGGTGAGTTTAAAACACCGCTCCGTGTCCGTACTTGTTCTGTTTCGTCACCCGTGGGACGGGAAGCGAAGCCGTGTGCGTGTTACCGTTTTTCTTTGAGCCGAAAAAACTTAACAGTCGCCCTCAACTTTTATAAAGGCACCGTTGCAAACAGTGGAGACTGGGCTGAGGCAGCTAGCGTTAGCTTCTAACGTTAATAACATATCTATAACACCCCCCAGCCCACACATAAGCACAAATAACACGTATATATCTTTTATTTATTTTTTGTCTTTTTCACTTTGCTTATACGCTTTACTAACTGAGCAGCAGGCTTGTCGAGTGAGCGAATAGTTGTCGCACGACAGCTGAAAAAAAATCGCTTTACATATTACTAAGCTACACAATAGGAAAAACATCGAGATAATTCTATAATGAACCGCAAATAGCTAACGTTTTAAACGCATTTTGCTTTGTTCGCTGGTAAATGTGTGTTTCATTTTGCCACCCGTCGTGTCTCATCATGTCAAATACTGTAAAATACGACGTACGTTTGGTTTCAGTAGCCATAATAGGCTCTCATTTCTACTTATCCAATGAGTGTTTCTCTTACATTTATGTAAAATGCCGAGCAATCTCTATTAACATGAAGATCAAATCACATCCCTGCTATGCGGGGTTTCAATATGATATGGCTGCACTGAATAAGGCAGTTTTGGTTTTATTACAGAACATTAAATATGCATTAAACATCCACAGCTTCTTTCACTTGGCGTGAATACAAAGAAGTGAAAGGCATTAGGAAAGACATGTTATCATGTCTGAGCATGCCTTTCTGTAGTCTGTCTTTTTTTTTGTGTGTGTGTGACATGTAGGCTAGCATTCATCCTCCCTTCTCAGTTCAGGAAAGGTGAATCAGAGTGCGTTCACATGTGTTTGTATGTGGCCACAGGATTGAGGCTGCTGTGCACAGTTACAGACACCTATCTTGATTCAGGCGTAAGATTTAAATCAGTAGTTCCCACCCCTTCCTGTTGCAGTGCAGGGCTGATGTTATGGCTTTGAAGAAAAAAGGCTGGCACCCAAAGGATTGACACACATTGTAAATAATGCTTGAAATAAAGCTTTTTGAACGTACGTAGATTTTGTAAGTATGTGGCTTGCTTTATTCAGGAATTAAACTGCATCTGTGATGTGCTGGTGTTTGTTAGTTTGTGAGACAGAAAACGACTTGACACAGCTATGTTTTTTTTTCCCAAGATCTTGACCAAAACGCTGCAACTTTGGGGAAAGACTCGTAACTGTGTCGGTTTAGTAATATGAACCTGAATCAGCACACCAGCTGGGATGCACCCTGCTCTGTAGCCTCAACCAAAATTGACATTGGTAATAGTCAACTCCTAAAGGACACTGCTCTGCGTTGGTAGTAGTATTATTGTTGTCCCTAGCATTGTGTTTGATGTTTAATATTTATTAGTTGATCTTTAATATTTATTCCCTTTCTCTTTAATGAGTAAAGACTGAGTCACTTGGCAGCATGGGGCAGTTACAATTCACGAGGTCCTCTTGTAGAGATGACACATTTGCAGAGTGACAGTTTTCATAACAGCGTCACCACTGAGAGGTGTCGTTTTGGGCTGACAGGAGCGTCATGGCCCTTTGTTGCACATTGCTGGGGTTAATGGTTAGGCCGGCACGCATAACCTGGTTTCAAGTGGACGTCTATATTTACAAGACACGTAGAAGTGTCAGCATGGAATCCACAGCTGAATGGCAATGATTGCTGGCAATTTCCAGAAGATTTGTCGCTGACAGTTTAATCTAGGCTGGACAAAGATTTTTTTGGTGACAGGCACAGTGGAGGTTTTTTTTTTGCTTTTCTGTAAGATCACTATTGAGCTCCCTGGTTGCCATGAGAGTTAGTGTTCAACTCATCGATAGTTTGAATTTGTCAAATGTGTAGTCAGTGGGTCAGTGTTTAGCTGAACCAGCGGCATACCGTGTCTTCTCCTCTAAAAGAAACTGATATTGAAAATAACAAGAAATCTTAGTTTGATATCGTTACCCAAAAAAATCCCCACAAAAATGGCAATTGACATCTTTGGTTTACTGCTGTTGTCCAGTGAATTCCAAACATATATTTCCCTCCTGGCCGGCGTAGCCCGCTCTGTTTCCCATGTGCTTGGAGGTTGAGATAACATTTCTGGTATTTGTAATTCACACACATTCTCTTTGTTGAATGCTGCAGCTCGGCGCACATTTTCATGCAACATGTTTGCCGTACGTCCACGCTGAATCTACGTTATAGAAGTGTGTTTGCCATGATCAAACCATGCCATCGGACGACAATCTATATTTCTTAAAGTTTCTTTAAAGTCGTAAGTGGAGTGTGTCGCTCAGGATACCCAAGAGAAAGGGCATTATTATCATCTCTTGCTGCTTATTTCCATCATTTGTTTTGAGCTCAGTAATTACTCCCTCAGGTGAATGATTCCCCTGCTTATCATCAGTTGACTTACATGCCATTTTACCGCTGTCTCTCGAGGCAAACAAATAAACAAACATATATAACATAGTCCTCATTTCTTTGTGTTTTTTTTTTTCTCCCCTCCCTCTTGCAAAAAGGCGTAGAAAAACGGATGCTAGGCTCTGGTATCCTAGCAACTAGACTGAGGTCCCCACACTGTATCTGTTTTTAAAAAGGGTACTCTATAGTTTTAATTCCATTGAGTAACCTGAGTACAATATCTTACACACAGATTTTGGCAGACATACTAATGTTTAGTGGGCATTATTTTTTTGTAGAAGAGACCGGTACTAATTAAAGCTCTACCTAATATTGCATATAACTGATAAGTCACACAGTCTGTGCACCTGTGGGTTTATCTGTGGTTGTCCCATATGAGTCAAAGGAAGTCGCTTTATTTGGCAGCCACACAACCCCTGTGAAAGTTACTGAAGAGCTGTAAGACAGTGAACAATGGAAACAATGGAAACCTCTGTCGATGATATTTAAACAGGCTCAAATTACTGGGTTCTAGATTCACCGTGTCAGCCTTGCTTAAAAAACACAAGTTAATATAAGATTCAGACTTCCTTGCTTTCCGCTCCCATCTGATCTTTGCAAATACCTTGGCATTTAGGGCTATCACTTTCAGACCTCTCCCTTTGTGGATCCTCGTGCGTTGTCTGAAAGGTGAAGTCATGGTAACAGCATAAGCCTTGCAACCTCGATAGCTGTCACTCCCCAGGGTGGGAGACAGCTACTCTTACTCGGTGACATAATAGCGGAGATCTTGGAGACGGCAGGGCTCACTGTTCGGCAGGAGCGCGCAGTAACTCTGACCGCGAGTGTAAATGTCGATTTTTGTGACGCCGTAGGAGACCCGTGGACTAGCATTCCTGCAGCTGCATCCATGGACACTGTAAAGTCTGAGGGATCTCAGCCTGTCTACAGTCGCTGGTCATACAGGTAGCTGCACATTACAAGGCTCACATATGTATGTTGGTGATGGTACAAGTTGTTTTTAGAATAGGCTTTTTTTGTGCCCTTAGAGGTGGTTTCTTTGTTCGGCCAGGATGACTGGCATTAACTTCTGGCTTTTGGGAATTCGAGTGGTCTGTGCGAGCATGACTGTTCCAGTCACTGCCCCATCCTTCAGGCCGTCTGAATGACATCTTGACCCGCAGTCAAGACGCGCCTCTCGCTCATGTTTCCGCCTCCTTGTCGTTACTTATTCAGGGCACTGTGACTGCGTGTGCTGTAACCAGAGTTGGTGATTTACGTATGTGTCTATCCAGCCTTTTTTTTTTTTTTTTTGTGCATTTGGCTGCTTGATTGGAACGCTTGTATAACTAAGGATGTGCTTCGAATACTCCTCCGGCTGATTACTGAAATAGCCATTTCATTTGCATAACTTAAACGATCATTTATAGGCTCCTGGCTGTTGTGATCTAATCTAATTAGAGTTTTCAATGATCTTCACTCATTGCATTTTGAGATGCTTATCGTAAACCGTAGTAGTTTATCTACTGACATGATTAATCTTGTGTGAATAAGTTTGACAGAAACATAAAACATGAAATATACTATTCAGGGTTTTATTGGTGGTTAAGACTCTGTCGTTTTTGGCGAGCAACTGCTGACGAATTCTTTGCCGAGTCACAGTGAGGCTGCTGTGTTTGGTATCATTGTACTTGCCAGAGACCAAAATCTACTCCTTGACTGCATCTGCGTGATAGCTGCAAATAGTGCTCAGAAATAATGAGAAGGTGGGTTAGTTTAATTATTGTTCAGTTGCAGAAAAGCTTCCTCAGGGTGGTCGCGGAGGCAGAGTTTCGGTAATACTCCCTCTGTCGGGGTTCCATGTGCTGACCCATGGGAAATTAAGCATTCAATCTTATCAGCTCCCTTATTCCATATCTCCTCTAAGCTGGACGCTGAGTTGCCTTTGACAGAAATAAATTATGCTCATCCAACTTCCAAATTCCTTTTTGAAGTGTCATAATGGAACGCTTTTTAATTAAAATGAACAACAGACACGGTGGACGATGACTGGATAAGAGAATTCCTGTGGTTAGTGTCATACAATTTTTAGTAGCTTTGATATTGTCGGTTGGAAGCAAGTCTTGGATCGACTTCTCCTACACTAAAAACATATTAAATTCGTATTCATAACACTCAAACCTCACCAAGACCTCTTACCAGATGTTGGCCGAGCGGACGGCTTTTTTATGCGCGCTTCATCTTTAATCATGCGTCTGTCAGTGTGTGAATCTTTGCAGCTCCGTGCTAAAGGCCTCCAATTACAGCGAAGCTCAAGAACCGGCTGCAGGTTTTTAATCAATGCTGGCGGAGGTGCACTGCTGATGGAGCCAGGATCTCCATGGTTACCTCGATCTGACACACAAGGAAGGGACAACAGTGGCGTGTCCTTCTCTTGTCACCCAAGCTGTGACGGACTAATGAAACATTGATCACTCACAGCTGCGATGAGGCGCCCTGGAACTGTGTTCGTGCGCGCACGTTCTCCAGGAGCATTTACGATAGGGGGCACTTTCGCAATTCCCAGCGGATTAGAGTATTTATTATAACACTGAGAAGGAGCTTGTCACCTGGTGTGCACCTGTCCTCTCTGTGCATTACCAGCTTGGGCGGGTTTATTAGATGACATCTAAAAGCACAACCCGTGTCTGTAAAACCACAGCACAGGGCGTAACATCATTCATATCCCTTAGAGTTCTTGTGAGGTTTTGATCTTGTTGCTCAACCTGTCGCTTCACTGTTCTGTTTTCCACATGTGCTGCGCTTGTGGTCTTGCCAACTTCCCCTGAAGACCCACCAGCTCTGCCAGCTTCTCCTCTAACTCAACAGGAAGGTACATAGCAATGCGCACGCAGAACTCAAACTCAAACACACAAATCTGTCCTGTCATCTTTCGTTTTTTTTGTGGCGCTCTAAAAGCAAACTAACGATTATTTTTATGTTAATATGCAGATTATTCACTAATTATTGTTCACCAATTATTCACTAATTAGTGTCAACAAATCCCAATAATGAAACGTAACATGTTCAGTCGTCAAACTATATTTGCATCTTTTTCCACTGGTGAGACTCTTGTACCAGTTGTGATTGATCTCTAGGCTACAAACTATCTTTGTATCAGGGTGAACTTGCTACTTTTTTTTTCTGAGACGCTGCCTAATCACAATAGCCAAAGATTACCTCGAGGTTATGCTGCGATACCACCGAGGCCGAAAATACCAGAGAAGCTCTGATGTTGTAATGAAGTGGGAATATCTCCAGCCACACAACTGGCTCGCTGCGTAGAAATAACATGAAAGCGCAGCCTGAAGAGAAACCTGGAGAGAGAGGCCGTACTCTGAACTTCAGACACAATTACACGGCTGGATGAATTTGCGAATGTGACAGTCCTTTGGTAAAATCGCCCAAGACTTAATCAACAAGACTTTCCTCGGGCCTTAGCTGTGAAATTCACCTGTGGAACTCCCACCCACCCCACTCCGTCCCTCACCCACCACCTAAATGACAGCACGTGTAATTAAAAACCACCATTACCCACCACTCTCCGGCTCTCATCTTTGTCACCGGCACCTGCTCTCAGGTGCAGTAATGGCCTCCCCGGGGGACCCATCTGCGTGCCAGTGTCAACAGCGAGGGACGTTTAAAGAAGGATTCATTAGAGACGATGAGACGCGCCGGTGCGAGGTGACTAATTCTTTGACGTGGTGGAGCCGGATCGTGACTCGAGCCCCGTGCTGACGGCTGGGTTTACAGATCGTTACGTTGACTGTAACCCGGCTACAGCCTCACTGCTACAGCATTAAATCTGTTTCACATAAACTAGAACTGTGATGTCGAGGAAACACTGGGCTTAAGGTGCTCACGTCCGTGGAAAGGTTGCGAGAGGTGGGGACGAGCGAGACGGATTTCTAATGAGCTTACTAAGTGGAGAGATGGGCGACGTGATTTGAAGACTTCTCATCCGATACTCTTAATCCATCTCTATGAAAAGCTCATTTCAGCCCGGCGGAACACGTCATATTTAAAAATAGAAAAGATATGAAGATAGAAGATACGAGGAAAGCGGTTAGGGAGCCTGTGTGACGGATTCATGTGTGCGTTTTGACAGAGAGATGGGAGCAGAGCCGCTCTAAGTCTCTGATTCTTGACAGCGGAGACTTCCTGCTGTTGCCTTTCTCTGTCTAGTCACTGTAGCTAAGCAACATAGGCTCAGTCCCTTCAGATAAGTGTCCAAGGTGAATGCCCAGAAGCCCGACGGTGTAAGCTGTCTGTCTCTCAGCTGGGCATTGCCCCATTTCTTTTCCTCCTTGCTCATCATTTAAATAACTTTCTTTAAAAATCAAGTGCAATGTTTCGCTGTTTTCACTAAACACTGAAAATGCTTCTTTTTCATAGAAGAACGTAAAAGATATAAAGCCTCAAATGCGTTTTATTTATGCACTGATGCCCCCTACTGGTTGCTGAGCAAAGTTAAATCCAGTGTTACTTTTGCAGACGTGTACAATCTCGCTTTACGGTGTTTCTCCTTTTTTTTTTTTTTTGTCCTGCAGCGGCATCGAAGATGACAGTTCAAGTTTTATGCAGCAGAAGCTGGAAAAACAGGTGGGACCTAAACACATTTGACAGGTCACATGTTGTTATGTTTTTTTTTCTGCTGTTGTCTTTGCACCTTTCACGTAGCTGCTGTGTTTAGTCACATACACATGCTGTAGGACTAGACCTCGTGTTCGGCTCAGTTAACACCCAGCAGCTTCATTATCACACAATGTGCATTTTAGCAATTAGTGTTTTTTTTTTTTTCAATAACTTTCTTTCTGCTGTGTTTCCCTTTATCCACCCATTACACTGTCACACATTTTTTTTTTTTTAAATATAATTTTCCTCCTGAGTCTCTGCTGGTCCCTTAATCCCAAACCTGCAGAGCTGCGGTGTAGAGCTTTGATTTAAGCTGCAGGCTGTAACCCGCTATCTCACACATTAGGCAGAAGGAAAACAGGAGGTCCAGCAGAGAGAGGAGGATTTAGTGTGGGGCGCTTGTCTGTGTGTGTGTGTGTGTGTGTGTGCCCCCCACGACCCCACTGTGGATGACTTGCGCTGCACACTTTCAGCCCGAGACCACTCTCCGGAGCGTCCTCTGTTCTGCCATAACTCAGGAGCACAAATGCACTTATGCCTCGAAGGGATCAGATGCAGGTTATTCTCCTGCCATAAGATGAAAGATAAAAGTATCCCTGTGACCGTGGCTGGATCTGCACCTCTCAGCCTCTCTTTCCCCTCTCTCTCTCTTTTTTCCTTTCTCTCTTTATCTCTCCCGCTCCTGCTGGAGCGCTAATGAGCGCCGATTCAGTTAGCAACGGCGACTGTGCGTACACACACGCGCACACACGCACACACACACACACACACACACACACACAAGCTCACGCACTCTCGCAGGCGCTTGGTATTTGGCTGGGAGACCTTTTCCGTCAAAGGACGGCGTAGCGCAGAGGAGGCTGTTAGTTTATTTGTTCTCAAGCGGAGCTCCGGAGGAGGCATGAGGGACAGGGAGGTAGAGTCACGCCCGGGAGGAGTGCTGCTCCTCGGGGGAGGACGTATCTTCATCTGATCTCAAGAGAAATGGAATCTGGAAGTTTCCTGTAGAAACTTCGGCCGGACGGTTTTTCATGATGTCAATGGAGCGGGTTTGTAGCATAATGTTTCTTTCTCTGATATATTCTATTTTTTTTTCTTCTCTCCGTATTGTTTGTGTGATGCAGGTGTGAGGCTGTCGTTTAGTTTTTCAGTTCGGTCCCACTTACCTGTTATTACTTCTCTTCTCTGTTTACGTTGTGGATGAGCTCATTTCTTTTCATCATTTGCAGCCGGTTATTATCATCATTATTATATGTTAAAAGCAGCGTCTGACTGACAGGGAAAGGGTGGTGAAAAACCCCTGTTATGACTCACATCCTGATGTGAAAATAGCTTCACAAAAGAATGGAGTAGTACAACGTCCGGGCTTAAAATAGTTCAACGGAAGATGAAACAATCGTCTCAGAGTTCAGCACATTTCAAAGTTTTCACTTTAAAAACTTTGTGTTGTGGTTTTCCTTCTGTCTGTGGTCAGGATCTTGATAACACACATATAACAAACTGGCACCTTTTCCACATTTATCACACTTACAGTCTTCATAATGCTGACCCTGCTTTATGTTTAATTCATTTGTCGCCTTTATTTATAACCATTAAGCGAGCACGGCAGCCTGGTCCCCTTTTTAAAATTCTCATGTCTTTTTGTTAATCTTCCCAATTTTAAAGCACCGGTAACGTGGAAACAATCCCATTAATCCACCTTTCATAACAATGATAACAGATGTTTCTGTAGTCAGCCGCAGAATAGAAACAGATTGGAGCTGATTTCCTAGAATTTTCTCGGTGCCGAACACAATGACCAATGAGTTATGAAAGCTTTTTTTTTTTTTTTAGAGGGTCTGGAGACAAGGCGTTCAGCTCACTTCCAGCTAAACAGCCTCAGCAAACTGGACTTGTTGTTGTGCATTTTGTGCACCAATTAATGTGCTTGCATAACACATCCACTGACTACACTGGTTGTTTTGGGGGAAGGGGGGGTTTATACAGTGTGACCGTGGTGAGTTTTCTCCCCTCATGTGCGCTTATCCACACTTCCACACTGAATAGTCATCAGGCTCAAAGGCCAGAGGAGGTGTGTGTACACAGCCTCGAGACCCAGGATTTGTAGAGGCACATAACTTCACCGTATGATGTGTTTATGCTAGCCATTCTTCAATACAGCACAATACTCTCTCAGCACCCATTACCCCGACTATTCACTGCACTCAGAGATATATAGGCCTCAGTGTGGCTGTTGGATTTTATTATATCAGTATATTCTTTCTTTTTTCTCTTTCGGTGAGTCATCCAGCATCAATATCCTGTACTGTACAGTATATTACGTTTACACATGTAATTTACCCGCATATTGCTATACTGATTATTTTTAAGTTGTTTTTTTCCAACCGTTGCCATTTCTATTAAGCGAACCATCCATACTTTGAGTGCCTCATTGTGTTATGCCGTGAAGCAGAGTCTGTCCCGGTGCCAGAGGCAGTCCAGGAATGAGACTGTGGAAGTTTTCTGAGTCTCTTCCCTCCAGTGGGAGAGGTCAACGTGAGCGCGCAGATCCTGACTGATTGCGTTCGCCCGTTTAAAAACAGAACCAAATATTGGATCCGTCTTTTCCACATATCCTCATATTAACATTTATAACAATAACATGGCAGGCATTTTTCAGATAGACAAATCAGGAGGAACATAAACTTTGTTTGAAAGCCGAGAAAGGGTCTGTTGCGCAAGATCTGGCTACACAGATATCTCATCCAGAAAGACTAAAATTGGGTAGAAAGATTAATGCAGCAATATGTTGTAATACCAGAAACTATCTATCTATCTGTCTATATATGGTAGTAGATAGGAGCAGGAGTATTTTTTATTTATTTCACTAAGCATTTACATATTGTAGTGTTACTGTTCAGGCCACTCAGAGGCCCCGGTTGTTACTCATCACACATATTAATGTCAGAGTTATCTCCAGCTCGACTCCTCTACACAGCCCATTACACATGCGTGAGCACATTTGCTTAATGTCATTCATATTTTTACACCACAGGTCTTCGACAGGGTGTCCACTGCAAAATATTTGGTTGATTAGACATTTTTATATATTTTTATTTTTTTTATTCCCCCCCACAGATATTAATATCTTTAAAAACACATTAACGTGATCTCAACATATTTTAGTTGAAGTGATAAACGGAGGCAGAAGATGTTATCTCTCAGTCAGCACTTCACTCAGCGATACAGGAGCTGTCTCTACAGGGCACCACACGAGACCTGTCAGTCTAAGCCTCCCGTACGCAGCAGGCCCCGCCCCTATCGCTGCAGAGCCAATCACGAGGCCGCATTTTACACCCTGACTATGTCAGGTTTCCCAGATGAAATCCAGCTGCAATATTAGCAGAAGAGAAGCTAACACGGCAGCTCGCTCCCGTCAGCATCCGTTCATCCGAGGTTAGATAAGTTGTGTTTCTCACCATGTCCGGTATGTTTACGGCAGGTACACGGTTTGCAATAAAAAAATATTTGAATAGCTTAATATTGAATGCAGAATGATAATGATAATGTATATTTATAAATAGCATTAGGCCAGGGGGTCCCTGCTTAATCTCTCCATCAGTTCAGAGGTCATTAGCCTGAAAAACATAACAGAACCCGGTTCTACACAGATGTAAATTTCAGCCCCTGTTCCTGTCCTCTTGTCCCGTCCACAGCGGGCACTGCTGGAACAGAAGCAGCGGCGGAAGCGGCAGGAACCTCTCATGGTTCAGCCCAACACGGAGGGTCGGCCCCGGCGCTCCAGGACGCGGCGCGGGGAGGAGCAGGCGCCGCTGGTGGAGTCGCAGCTCAACGTCACTCATGACGTCATCATGGATGGTGAGGAACGCGTGTGCGCTGCATGTAAACTGCTTTGAGTAGTAGTCTGAAAAGATTTCCAGTTCACACTGAAACGTGGACGGCTTTCTACACCAGTGTTTGCTGCACTTTATGCCTCATCGCTGCTGTTTTTTGTGTTTGAAACGCGAGTAGGAGGGTTACAGCGGTAGCACGGCTGAACTACTGAGCCAGCACAGGGTTCAAGCAATAACACACCGTTGTTGTTACTCTGCTGCCTCGTGTTGGCAACACAATGTTCACTGCTGCACCGTGGGGTGCATAAAATATATTATAGATAAGGCAGTAAAAGGTAGAGCAATACATCACACTAAAACAAGCCGGTGTTCTTCTTCCACCGCGGTGTATTTTTTACACCGCGTGGTTGTCTTGTGCTTTTACGATCGAGCTCGAGGGCCACAGCATAAAGTGGAGGCACAGAGTTACAGAGATGAGGGTTTTCTTCACTTCAGGTGAGACGCAGTGACCCTCTGCAGCTGAAAAGTCTTCAACGAGGCCCTTTAATCAGTCTTGTCAGATGTGGCTGATTGAGGTAATTAAGCACTAATGTGAGGGGGGTAGAAATGCAGAGGGGCGTGTCTTATCCTGATGAAATACAGGTTATTTTAGTGATACTAATAAAGCAACTATGCACTGTAAAGTAAAGTTTAGAAATGAGCACCCTATAAGATAACTTGCTTATCTTAGGCTAAAAACATAGCGTAGCTTTTCAGTTTTATGCAATTAGCACAAAATAAAACGGCTCAGACAGCAACTGACTGCTTTGCTTTGCTCTGCTCTAGGTATTGATGGTCCAGCAGCGTTCCTGGGCCCCGAAGCCCCCGATCTGGGCATGAGGATCCAAATCCTGTCGGTGAGCCAGTCCCAGTCCCAGTCCCAGTCCCCCCAGTCTCAGCTGCAGCCTCAGTCCCAGCCCCAGTCCCCTGCTTCAGAGGAGCCCGAGAGAGACGGAGACACCGAGACGCTGCTAGAGCCCAAGACAGACCTTCATGAGCTGCTGCAGAAAAAAGGTGACCAGAGAGAGGAGAGCAGTCACGAGTCAAGTTCGTTGTTGAAAAGAAAATTAAACAAATAATTTGAGTTGGTATGAAGTGTGGATAGTGTATGTATCTGTGGTGAGTTCCAGCCAGTATTTATATCCTTGGTAGGAGCCAGGTGTCCCTGCTTTACCTTAACGATTATCTGTGACTGCCGGCTCCTACAGGAAGTGGCACGGTGAACCACAGAAAGGGAGGGGCCGTAACGGTTAAAATGCATCTTTATTAATTTCCTGAAAACTCCCCTGATGCTACTTGGTGTCGGCACATATTACAGTCCCAGGTTTTACAGTTCAACTTGACACTGTTTACCAAGACGTATGAAAGGATTCGCATGAGAGGAGAATAAAGATGTCCCATCGAGATAAACTGTCATCGCGATCAGTGGATTTAGTATTACTTTGCTAATGAAACGACTGCCCCCGATGACCCAACCCCAGATCAGCAGCTACTGTCAAGACTCTTTGTCGTCTCTAAAATTCACAGCGCTCCACTGCTCCATATGGAAAGAGTGGTGTGATTGATGGTGGCGCAGTGAGAAATGGGTCATTTAATAATAGGCCAGGGCATTGTTCAGACTGCAGCGCTCGTCTGAGGCATCATTAGAACTACTCCCACTCACGCTCACACCGGCCCGCCGGTGGTGGAGGAGTTTCTCCATCTGAAATAAACTTAAATAGATAAATAAAAACGATAACCTCTTATCATTTTGTGCAAATAAGCTGTGTTGTTTTACTTAAATCTAGGTGTCTTTCTTTGAGGCCTGAGCGTGACGTGAGGCTCCGGCCGCAATCGTCCTTCTCAATAATGCAAAGCCTCATTATTAACGTCAGCCCAGTTTAACGCAGGAACATGTCCTCAGGAGTTCGAGCAGGTATTTTTGGCTCCCCGTCCTTGCATATTAAACCAGGGCCTCGGAAACAGGAGAAAGAAATAACATTTTGAGATACATTTATATATATATATTAAAAAGCAAAAACACTGGATTTTTAGCTGATTGAATTTTTTTGCCAGCCGGTCCTCTCTGACATTTCCAGATGGTTGATCTCATAAGCCGCTGCCTCACACGACTCTGTGAGATGTTTTAATTGGGGCCCCAGAGTCGCTGTTAGGAGGGAGCAGCGTGTGTTTGGTGATGGATGCGGTTTCTCTCTGGTGTAGCTGCACGTCCAGGATTCATTATGTCTCGTCAATACCCCGCAGCAGATTTTCTGTTTGGCGCCGTCGTCTGACTTCACACGTAGACCAGTGGTTTCCTTCCACTCTCACACCTACCCAGGTTATTTCTGTCTTAACAGTACACGTTTTTTTTTTGTTTTTTGTTTTTTTTTTACGTAAAAGCTTGTGAATAACGCAAGCTACCCTCCGTTCTGTGTTGTTTCCTGACCGGTGAACTACTGTTGCCTCCTGACAGCGGATTAAAACGGACTCTGGCTGCATCGGCCCAATTATAAATGATGAGGCAGACGCGTGAAGCAGCCCGGACCGGCTGCAGTCCGCTCCGAACACTTCAGATTAGCGGCGCGCGTGGACCGGCGCTACGGCTCTTAAGAGGCATCGGCTTCATTTCTTTATGTTAACATCACTCTTTTAGAGGCTGACACAGAAATATGTAGCGCCGCAGCTGAGCCGCGTGTGACCTTTAGTTCGCGGAGTGAGTGAAGCAATGTTGTATTTAAAATTCTGGAAGATTCACAAAAGTTTTGTCTCTTCAGTCATTTGGTTTGTGTTTTGCTGTTTAAGAGCTGAAACCCGTCTCCCTTGTGTAACGGGAGAAAAAAAAGGAAAAGAGGTTCCCTCCTGAATATTTCAGAGAAACATAAAAGGGAGTTCTTGTATAATTCTGTATAATACAGTTTCATATGCATTGCATCATTTTTTTGAGAAATTCGGTGTCACATATCAAAGGCCATAGACGAGGAAAAAAAAAAAAAGAAAGTTAAATCGACCTTCAGGATAGTTTTGAAATCAAAGAAACCCCTGGAAGGAAAATGAGCTTCTTCTGTAGCGGAGCGGAGCCGCTGGAATCCTCCTTCCTCTCGTGGGAACGAGCCTCCCAACAGGAGACGGTAAAAGTGTATTTTGCACCATCTCTAATACCTCGTGCCTCTCACCAGGTTTGTGCGGAAGCATGAACTTCGACGAATCCAGCGAGCACGAGGAGGACGCGGAGGACGAACGGACGCGCTCCCTCTCCTCCCACACCGACTCCAACAGGCCTTCGTCAGCCGCCAGTGGCAAGGACGTTCCAGTGAGCAGCTCAGTAAATCCACTCACCGGTCAGACACAGCCGTTGCATCGATCGTAACCTTAAACGAGACTGAAAACTATGTTAATTCCGCACAGGAGGCGGTAACCCCCGGATCGCCGTCGGCGGACAGCTTAGTAGCGGATGTGGCCAATCTGGAAGAGTTTGTCTTGCGGCCAGCTCCTCGTGGCGTTACCGTTAAATGCCGAATCTCCCGGGACAAGAAGGGCATGGATCGGGGCCTCTACCCCACCTACTTCATGCACATGGAGAAAGAGGACGGCAAGAGGGTGAGACATGGACCAGAGGACTTAATAAGACAAAACCCCACATTTTAAACATATGTCTAATGTAATAATTTTCTTTCCAGATGTTTTTACTGGCGGGAAGGAAGAGAAAGAAGAGCAAAACGTCCAACTACCTTATCTCAGTGGACGCCACTGACTTGTCACGAGAGGGAGAGAGCTTCATAGGTAAACTGAGGTAAAACAGCACTCCTTAAGGCTCATTTAGGTACTGCACGACCTAGACACCTTGATCTACATACGTAGCCTGGGCCGTTGTAAGCCATTCATACTTGTCCGCTCCTCAGTCTGGCTCACTTTGTTAAAACAACACCCAAACACTAGTCTGCGCCGTGTCTTCTCTGCTACTTTCCACTTCCTGCTTCACTTTCAACAATGGTGACTGAAACTTTCGTCGAAATTTCGCCCAACACAAGTCACACAAATGCTTGTGTTCCATCTTTGTTAATCCAAAACAATCAAGTTTTCATGATCAGTTAAGACGCTGTTTTTTCATCAAAGTAATTTGTTAGAAAGATGGAGAGGAAATTTATGAAGCTAGGAGAATGTGTCCTAACTACAAACAGGACTTATAAATAGTAAAAATAATAATAACTAATGTTGGATGTTAGGATGTAAATTTTGCATTTTAGTTGTTTTTGAAACTGAATTAAATGGTTAAATTTCTAATCGAATAATTCCTCAAATCCATTAGTCAGGATATTTTAGTTTTTTACTTTAAGCTGCATCTGTGTCCGTTGAGGGCCACGCTGTTAAACCCTGAACTTACATCAGTGTGAGGTGGTGTAAACATTTAATCACCCGCTTGTCTTCTACCAGGTCCAACCTCATGGGCACCAAGTTCACGGTTTACGACAACGGCACCAATCCCTGCAAAAACCCCGGGGCCCTGCTGGAAGAGAGCAACACACGACAGGAGCTGGCTGCCATCTTCTACGTGAGTTTGGAGTTTGTGTTTCCACCTCCTCCGCTCATTCATCTCATTACGCTAACTTCTCACGCTGCCTGTCCCTTTTTTTTGGCAGGAGACCAACGTTCTGGGATTCAAAGGGCCTCGCAAGATGACTGTAATCATCCCGGGCATGAACATGAGCTTTGAGAGAGTCCCTGTAAGGCCTCAAAATGTGAGTCTGTCAGTGATGGAATCAGAAGTCTAAAACTAGACCTGCATGTGCTCGGTGTGAAGTTTGAATCGGTTTAAATAATCAGCTGAAAGGCGTAACCCCGTACGTGTTGACGTTTGAACGCCAGGAGCAGGAGAGCCTCCTGAACAGGTGGCAGAATCACACGCTGGAAAACCTGATTGAGCTGCACAACAAGGCCCCCGTGTGGAACGACGACACCCAGTCTTACGTGCTCAACTTCCACGGCCGCGTGACTCAGGCCTCGGTGAAAAACTTTCAGATAGTTCACGACAACGACCGTAAGTAGCTCTCTGTCTCACTGTCCCTCAGTTCCACGTTGAGTTTGGAGATACACCGATCAGCCGCAACATTAAAACCACCGACTGACTACCACTGACATAAAAAAACGTGAAGAACAGCAGAAGGTGTTGACCTGGCCTCCATATTCGCTAGATCCCAAACTGATCAAGTATAGCCACATTCGCACTGGACTAGTTTTACCTGAGGACGTCCTGTGATTCAGATATTACCCCCTACATCAGCGTTTCATGTGGCGCATTCACTCGGTGTAAACAAACTCTGTGTTTTACTTAAATTTACAATCCGTTGTTATGGCTCTGCTACTTTCCTTCTCTCTCCCTTGTGTCAGACAGTTTTAATTACTTTGCAAATTATAATGCATGATAAAAATATATTTTTGATACTTTTTATCCCGGGGAAGAAATTACCGACGAACAGGTGGTATTTAAATCAGCTCCACATTTGCCGATGAACACATTAATGATTGATTTAATGTTTTCATCCGTCTAAACAGGCGAATAGTTCAGCGACATCTGTCCAGACTTTGAATTATAGCACATCCTTCATGATTCTTAAGTGACAAGAGGCAGAAAAAAGATGTTGATTAGTATTATCAGAGGTCCTCTGTGTTACGAGAATTATGGTAGGTAATTTGCGGTGTAATTTTTACTTTGCAAAACATGGACGATTCACACGGGATTAAGATCACAAACAACCTCCATGATTATTAGAAATTGCCGGAAATCCTCGGGTAAAACTAATCCAGTGGTTTTGGAGGCACAAGGGAGACCTACAGAATAATAGGAAGGTGGTCATAATGTTATGCCTGACTGGTGTATTTGTGATAGCATTCACTATTTAGTCGCGAGCCCACCGCTGACTGACACTCTGATCCCTCCAGCCGACTACATCGTCATGCAGTTCGGCAGAGTTGCCGAAGACATCTTCACTCTGGACTACAACTACCCCATGTGTGCCCTGCAGGCCTTCGCCATCGGCCTGTCGAGCTTCGACAGCAAACTGGCCTGTGAGTAGACGACAAGGCTCCACGTCGCCTCTCCTGACCCCTCCTGTCAGATCTCCTCTCCACGGGGCTACTCAGCAGCCGACGGCGGAGGCTCTTAACATTATCAGGAATCAGCCGAGGCTGATGAAAACGAACATTGCGAAACTATCATTTCGGTTCAGACGTGTTGGTGCTTTGTTGGCACACCCAACGGAATCTCTTGTTTTCTTCGTGGCTGTTTTTTCGTTTTTGTTTTCGTCTTATACCTTCTGTCACGCACACGTCGATGTGCATGTCTACAGACCAAAAGGGAAAAGCAAAAAAAATTGATGATCTGACCTGGAGACAGGTGCTCCCGTTAGAGACCGAGTACAAAGAGGACAGACGTCGCATTTTTGTTGCCTTTACATTTAATTTCAGTCAGTGTTTCTGGCCACGGCTCAGAGCAGAAACCATCACTCAACAACATGGCCTTTGCTCTGGCGCCACCTGCAGGCCAAACTATAGATTTGTTTATTAAGCAACAAGGAATAGAAAAAAAAACTTTTTCCATGTTCTGCCTGTTAAACCGTCTTCTCTTGTGATTTTATATTTTATTTTTTAGCTTGTTTACATCTTAAAACACAGGAAGTTTTAACCTGCCACCTGCTTATAACTCATTTGGACACTTCATTATCATTTTTATTCTATGTGGAAAGTGTATTATTCAGAGCACGTCTTATGATTTTTGTGTTGTTGTTTTCTTTTGTGAATAAGTATAATTTGCATCTTGTGACTGTGATATATTTTTTGTCTTATCAAGTTGGATCATCACGGAAAGGATTGCAGAATTGCACATTTAAAGAGAAAGGAAGATCGTACTGTAAATAAAATAGGACATCACGCCTCCTTGTTTGATGTACTTTATCACTCTTTAAACATCTTAAAATATTAATGTTTGTTTATGAAAAAAAAAGAGCATGAGTTGGAGCCAGTTTTTTTTTTACGTTGTCTCAATGAATTTTAGCTGCCTCTGACCCTTCACCTCCATTTTTTTATTATTATAATTATTAATAATTATAAGGGAAATATGGAAATCACCTAAGGGACGCTGTCCTGTTTATATGCCGTCATCATTAAGTGGTCCAGGCCTGAACCTTAAAACCTTCAGTGAAACATTTTCTTTGCTGTTTTAAATAAATTGGTCTATGACGTTGTGTTTTTTTTCTGCTCAGAACTTTAAATCTCCGCTTTAACAACGCAAATAACCGGTTTGTTTAAAGATATTATTAATGTCGCAAAGATTTGCTAGCTAAAATTTCACTTGTATTTTTTATGATGTGCAATTAACTATTAAAGACAGAAAAACTGATTTACTGAAAACTATTTTTCAAATGTAGCGCGTATGCTTTTGCTACGAGACACTTCCAGTCCAGACAATTAGAGAAACGATGCCATCGATCGGGCGTGTGGATGTGTTTTCGGAAGAAAAAAAAACACATCCCACCTCTTCGTCATGCTGAGAAATGAATGTATTCGCTTTTATTTTCATGAACCTGACAGATTTGATTCAGAACATCTGTGTGACAGAGAAAAAAGGTAAATAAAAGTACTTATTTCCACCAATGTAAAGTTTTAAAATAACCAAAATAAAAGACATTTTGAAAACTTAAATGCTTCGTTTGTTTGGAATTTATTCAACTCTTTTAACAGTCTGCTCACACGTCTTCTGCTCGAACTTCATTGCACATGAACTGCATGTTGAACAAGACAGCGGTGACGCTATTTGATAACATTTTCTTGACATCATGAACCGAACAATCAACAGCTTAATCACCAATACGCCATCGACCCGCCCTGTGTACCATCAAATATCAGCCTCTCTGGGCGCGTCTTTGTACTTGATGAGGTAGTACGGGTAGCACTGGCAGCTGTCGAACACCACAAACATGTTGGGCTTGGACATGTTGTCGACGCAGGCGTCGTACAGGAGGTGCGGCTTCTCGCCGGAGCTGGCGAGCGGCGGCGGCCGGCGGTAGCTGGACTTCCCCAGACTCACCCTCCCCACCAGGACTTTGGCCAGGAACATGTGGCGGACGTCGTCTGGCTCCGCCTTGGTGGAGTAGGTGTGGGACAAGGAGGAGGTGGTGGAGAAGTAGGAGCCCAAACCGTAGGAGCTCCCGTTTGTGCCGGCGACCCGGGGGTCGAAGTTGTTGTGGCAGATCACGTCCGAGGCTTCTTTGGTCGTGCCGTGGAAGAGGTGTCTCTCCAGGGGCTCCTTAGACTGAGCGTGCAGCGTCTGCATGTACACCTTTTGCCTGCACAGAACACATAGTTCATTATTTTTTAACCCAGCTACAGATGAATCGAGGGTGGAAATAATTATTTGCAGCCCTATATTTGCAGGTAATGGTATAAACAGCACCCTTTCTTTAGTTGGACAAAGAATGAGCCTAACAGAAGGATCCTAGTTGGAAGTAAATACGAAACTTCAACTAGGAACGGATGGTCTCTACATGCAAGGTTCTCACCATGAACCACTGAGAAAGAGGTGTGATGGTGCTTTGCTGGTCACTCTGTTGGAGACTTATTCAAAAATTGAAGGCACCAGCATGGCATCCCCATCCAATTTGCGTTTAGTTGGGCCATCATTTATTCTCCAACAGGACAGTGAAACCAAGATGGAGACGGATGGAGTGTTGCGTCAGATGACCTAGCCTCCACAGTCACCTGACCTAAACCAAACTGAGATGGTTTGGGATAAGATGGACTTCAGAATGATGGCAAAAGGGCCAACAGGTGCTCATCATCTCAAGACCGATGGAGAATGAGTTATTTCACATTTTTTTGTTTAATACGTGTTTCGGCAATCATTGCATCCTGGAAAAAACATTAAATGAGAAGGTGTGTCCAGACTGGTGGTGTAAATGGATGTATAAACAACTTCAATCTTCTCTGAGGACTTGTCAAGCAAAATTAAGGACAGGGTCACCACAACCTTTGGTACTTGTCCCAGTGGAGCTGGTTCTGGATCTGCTCGACGCTGAGGACGTCCACCCTGGTCTCCGGCAGGCTCTCGTGGAAGAGGTCCCGGACCATCTGGTAGGCCAGCGTGCCGGCCGGAACCTCTACGAGGCTGTAGTCTTGCTCGGAGGCCCGAAACCACACCGGAGGGTACCAGCTGCAGAACTCCTCCAGAGGGTCCACGCTGAAGTTGGCTGCAGGAGAGTGATGGACGGCCTGGGGGGAGTCATCCTGGATCCCCGTCCTTGGTGTTGGGGGAGTACGAAGGAAGAGGAAGTTAAATCTAGTCAAAAACCTTTTGATTAATTGATCTGAGCTGGAATTATTTACGTATTTCTGTAAGGAAGGTGACAAAATATAATAATATACACCAATCAGGCACAACATCATGACCACCTTTCCTTTGTGCCTCCAAAACTGACTCAGCAAAGACTGGACATGAACCTAAGGGTGTCCTGTGGTGTCTGGTCAATAACTTGATCAGTTCGTTAAGCATCAAGGAGCGTCGCCGCTATGGGGTAGGGGTACCTGGTCTGGTCTAGGCGGCCTAATTAAGCAAACACCCTAACGAATGCCAAGTTCAAGAGTTTCCCAGCAGAATACTGAATTGTCCCAAGGTGGTCAATGTTATTTGCTTCTCTCTGTCAGTGGTCACAATGTTATGGCTGATCAGTGTACGTTCTTGTAAAAACACGATCCAGGTTACACACTGCAGGTAGGGCCGCATGGACTCCGGGGAGCGGTAGGCGGGTCTGCAGCGAACCTCCCTCTGGAACCCCGTGGTGACGTTGATCTGGGTCATGCTGGTGAAGTCCATCTTGTATTCCTGCGAGCCGAGGGTGAAGGACCACTCAGGCTCCTTTTCGTTCATCTTCTGCAGCAGCCGGGCGGACAGAGTCTGCGGAGGGAGGAACGGACAGGGCAGAGTCTGCAACTCGACAGTAAATAAAGACAGGGGAGAGGCCAGGGGAGGACTGTTCACCTGGTTGTACTCCTCCCAGCTGCGGTTGTTCCACCAGTAGAGCTTCCATTTGCTGGGGAAATACGGGTTCTTGAGCAGACTGTCCGAGTTCGTGAGCCGCCGGACAATGTCGTACTTAGAGGGATCGTCCAGCTCCATGAGGTCGAAGTTCAGAGTGTAGCGGATTTGCCTAAAGAAGGGCTTCCATTGAAATTTCAAGAGAGAAAAATAGAAAAGAAAGCCTTTTTTTCTTTTTTTACTCACCCATCTTTGAGGTGGATGGTCTCCTGATTGACGTCGCAGTAGTTCCTCTCCAGTGTGACCTGGGAGCGTCGGGGAACGTCCACCCACTGGTGGGTGACGTTGGACCACAGCTGCCAGTGAAACGGGTAGGGGGTGTGGTGCATCTTACACTTCCTCCCGGCGTGGCACGTGTCTAGCAGGAACCTGTCGCAGATCGGGATGTTGAAGGAGGGCCTGGTGTGGAACAGGAGGGGGGCGTTGGACTGGGCGCACAGACTGCAAGCGGACGTGCTCGGCGCCTCGGCGACGGGTTGGGGTTCGGTCTTGGCCGGCGTGGCGACGGGCTGGGGCCGGGAGATGAGCAAGGGCAACGACACGATGAGGGACGTGGACGGGTTCGGGAGCGGGGGCGGGTTCTGGGGGCGTCTCGCGGGACACGGCGGCGTCTGGGTGCTCTTGGAGAAGGTGAGCAGCACGCGGGACCTCTTCTGCGCCGGGCTGGACTGGACGGCCGGCGAGGGCGGCGTGCTCTCGTCTGGGCCGAAGGCTGCGCTCTGCCCTCGCTGGGCGGTGGAGGGCGTGAAGGCGACGCCGATGCTGTAGGGGGTGGCGGTCCAGGTGACGTCCACGCGCTTGGACCTCATGGCCTCCCACACCGGGAGGCTGACGTTGGTTTCGGCGGGGACTTCCAGGAGGAGCAGGGACTGGCCCAGCATTATGACTTTGGAGGATTTGGATGGAGGCTCTACGGCCAAAACGCGGACCGAAGCTTTTCTCTTCACTCCTCTGTTGCATGAAGTCATCTCCAGAAAAAAAAAAAAAAAAAAAAAATTAAAAAATGTCCAAATTAAAAGAACAGTTAAGTTCTTGCACTAATCTTACCATTTTAATGTAATATCTGACAGTAAAGATCAAACCACATGACCTCATCTTCGATGCAAACTAATTTAAAGTGTGGTTCTTTGGAGCACGTCCCAGCTACACGCACCAGTAACGCTGCAGCTATGACTAGCTAATAAAGCGACTCATCTCGACCACCACTTCAAGTTAAGGCATTAACTTACCTTTTAGGACTTAAAAAGTCAAACGCTTTCAACGTGATATGAACGATTTGCTCAGAAAAGGTGAAGCTGCAGCGTGGACGCGGCGGTGCAGAAATTGGCGACGAAGAAGAAGAAGAGGCCGAGTTCAGTGGATGGAGGGAACTCTTCAAAACCCGCAGGTACTTTTAATTTTTTTTTATTTTTTTATTTTTTAACTTTTGTGTTAACTCGCGCAAAATAATCCACAGTAATTTGCCCGTCTGAAAAAAAAAAAAATAAATGTATATATCGCAGGAAAATAGTCGTCCAATAATATAGTCTACTACATTGTTATTATTTAATTATTTAGGTTAATTTTACGCACAGGAATAGATTGCCCAGTGGCATAAAAAGCAATTATGATCAGCTGCAAAATTATATCATACATACACTCACTGGCCACTTTATTAGGTACACCTGTTCAGTTGCTTGTTAATGCAAATAGCTAATCAGCCGATCACGTGGCTGCAATTCAATTCAATTTTGGCACGTAGAGGTGATCAAGACAACTTGCTGAAGTTCAAACCCACCATCAGAATGGGAAAGAAAGGAGACTTAAGTGACTTTGATTGTGGTGTGGTTGTTGGTGCCAGACGGGCTGGTCTGAGTATTTCAGAAACTGATGATCTACTGGGATTTTCACACACAGCCATCTCTAGGGTTTACAGACAGTGGGCGGGCAGACTGGTTGGAGATGATAGAAAGGCGACAGTAACTCAAATAACCACTGGTTACAACTAAAAAGACTGCTGCTGGTGGTGTAATGGTGTGGGGGATATTTTCACACACACACTTTGGCCCCTTAGTACAAACTGGGACATGACAATGAGTTCACTGTGCACCAATGGCCTCCACAGTCACCAGATCTCAGTCCGATAGAGGAACCTTTGAGATGTGGTGGATTCACACCGTAGATGTGCAGCCGACAAATCTGCAGCAACTGCAGATCGGGTGCCACATGTCTAAGTAACATCCACACGAATGAATGCCAGGTCCAAAAGCAGAACATTGAAGTCTAAGTAGGATTTTTCAGCAGGACTTTTGTTTGTAATAGATTTGTTTTTCTGTGCTGAAGCAGCCTGCTGCTGCTAGAAAAGATAAGCAATACCGCAACTTATTTTAGAAGTGTCTCAACACCAATGAAAACCGTAATGCTTGCAAAGAGTTTATTTGGAAACCAGCTCAAACGAGCATTAGCATTTGCATATGAAACCCACACACACACATATATATATAAATATACATATATATATAGTATTTTTTACATTAGTTATGCTTCATTTTAGAAATTTGATTAAGTTTCAAATGCAGGGAACAGTGAACTAAAGTACAAAGTCCATAAAGTGCATGCCAGCTCAAGAGAACAAACTCAAGAAATGTAAGAAGGTCAAGGAACAGTGCACCCAGATTTAAGTTTAAACATGTAACTACGATTTAAATGAACAATTCGGAAATTAAGTGCAGAAATTATGCAATTTGCTTTCAGAAAAAAAAAAAAGTTTTATGCTGGGAGAAAAAGATCATCTCAAAGTTCTTCTTTCTTTCTACTACTCAGCAGTTCTCAGGCAAACCTGCACAGGTTTAATGGTCAAAGGGCACTGCTGACAGCCCACCCAGAAGTAAGGGAAGACTTTCTCGGTGAGGGCGTGTTTGAAAGTGTAGATGAGGGCGTTGTTATGCGGGTCGTGGAAAGACACCCTGCCCTTGTCGCAGTCCAGCTGCACCCTGATCGTCTGCGGGTTCTTTTTCAGGCTCAGGCGCGTCAGAGGGGACGTGCCCGCGAAGTACATCTTGTGGTAAAAGTACACGCACAGGTAGCCGTTGTTCAGGACCGAAGACACCTTCTCCTTCCTCTTGACGGACTCTTTCGCCACGCCGACGACCCACGCCGTGTTGTCCCCGACGTGCACGTCCCAGGCCAGCTTGCCCGAGGAGATGCCCTCCCAGCCCAGCACGGCGGTGTCGGGGTCGAACCGCTCGGGGTTGTCGGGCAGCTTCCTCTTCTCGTCGCTGTCGCACACGCTGGTCAGGTCGTCCGACAAGACGAGCCAGGGGGCGGCGGTGTTGGGGTCCAGGGTGACCGGGGCTGAGGAGGACAAGGCAGACGTTCAGCTTCGGTCACTCTCGCTGAAGTTTTCTTGTAGATGTAGCCGGCAGCTTAAAAGCTTAAAAGTGTGAACTCACTGTATCTGGTGATATCTCGCATCTTCTCCCAAACATTGAACATTAAAGACCCCACATATTTGGCCACGTCTATGAGCCCTCCTGGAGCCATATTAGATCCCGCAACTGGACATTGAGCTCTGCGGGCAGAAAACAGAAACTCGTTCACAACAAAAGCTAAGGATAGAAACGCACATTTCAAACATTTATTTTCCATTTTTTTTTACCTTGCCAGTGTCGTTTTACATTTCTGGCGGGGGAAAGAAAAAAAAAGGAAAGTGAAATGCATGTTTACGCGAGCGTTCACGCACGTACTCGTGATTTAAAAACGACTCACGTAAAGCACGGAGACGCCCTCCAGAGCCATCTCCTCCTCCAGCAGGCTCATGGACTCGGACACGGACAGTATGTTTCGCTCCACTTCTTCGATCATCTTCCTCATCTCCTCCGTCTTCTGCTCCTCCTCCCTCCTCAGCGCCTCCATCCGGGACTCCTCCTGCTCGTTGAGGAAGGTGCGAAACCTCTCAAACTCCTCGTGGGTGCGTCTTTGCACAAACCTTGCCTGGGCCTGAGGGAAAAGAAGAAAACTTGTTGGAAAAAAAAAAAAAGACCCAAAAAGCAAAATTATAACTTTCACCAAAATCTCCTCTGATGAGCACCTGAATGTGCGCCACGGTGTCTTCGTAGTTCTTCTTCATTTTGTCAAAGGCCTCCTTCTTCTCCTGCAGCGAGCTGAGCGCCGACTTCATTTTCTCCTGAGAGTGAAACATTGTTAAAAGAACGCAACGGCAGCAGAGCACACAGCGAAAGTCACTATTTTTACCTTCACGTCAACGACCGCCTCGCTGATGGGGCAACATTCGTGCTGCTTGTGTTTCCTGGACGTGTGGCAGACCACGCAGATGGGCTTCTTGTCCGTCAGGCAAAAGAGCTTGAGCCTCTCCCCGTGGTGGCGGCACATCTCCCCGGGGTCCGAGTCCTGCTCGTCTCCCGCCGCGTCCTCCCCGGCCTCGCTCTCGAGCACGTACGACTCGCACAGGTTCTTCAGGACGAGGCTGGGCACGGGGTCGTCCACGTTCTGGGTCCTGCACAGGGGGCAGTCGCGGCTTCGCCCGTGCGGGGTCCAGTACTGCTGCAGGCAGGGCCCGCAGAAGCTGTGGCTGCACTTGAGGACCACCGGGTCCCTGAAGATGTCGTAGCATATGGAACAGGTGAGGTCAGCCTCCGGGAGAGACAGCCTGCGAGCCATCCTGCCGCACGAAGCGAAAGTAGGGGAAAGGTTTCGATCAGTCACAGAGGCCTTCCTAGAAACACACACACACACACACACACAGTCACTGATTAAGTTCCGCTTCACCCTCCTGAATACAAACAAGTATTTAAACATGCAAACCGAGTAACTGTCACTTTTATGAAAAAGAAGGAGTCAGAAACATACCAGGCTATTCTTGGAACCAAAAGACGTGCCTGACTGACTGGGAGCTCTTCCTGCTTCCTGTTTTGTTGAGTCACTCAAAGGGGTGGGAGGGGGGGTGGAGTCTGAGAGGCAGAGCAGGCATTTTTAACCCTTAAGTAGCCCTTCACAGTCTTAATCAACAGCTTCTAAGTGAATTAAGTCTAATGTCACCATTAAATTTCTCGGAATGCCGATACATTTTTAAGACATGGGAGATTGTAAAGTTAGAATGCAAAGTTATATTGCAGAATGCGATACAATATAATGCAATAATTTAATGTGAATATGCATTCATTATGATGAATTAAATGATAAATTAAGCGCAGTTTACCTGACCAAAAACTTATTTGCTGGTTTTTAATTAGCCGTATAAGGAGCTCTCAGCATGTGGCGCCACCTACTGGACACAACAAAAAGTTTATCATATGCCCAAATTCCTCTTTTGCTCATTAGAAAATATTAATTTTAATTAACAGCATGCAGCGATATCATTGGCTCGCCTCCACCCTGACTCCGTTTTTTGCCGCCACCCGTTTGACCTCCTGCCCCCTGGGAGGCGATAAAGGTCCAACAGATTAAAACCCGCCTTAATATTTAACATCTTTGTGCAGGATGTTTATTTATTAGCGTCTTAGCATGTCTATGAATTGTGATTGTTTGTGAGCGCACAATAAAACCGTCTATTCTTTTTAAAAGCACAGCTGTGATGGCTATTTTGCGATTCTGTTGTATCATTAATACAACTGTTAATTATTAATTAGACAATGCAAATTAACGCACAAACATACAGAAATGTAAACATGCCATATTATAGCAGAGATGCTAATTTCCATCTGTAGTCCCTTAACAGGCAAGCTACATGTAAACTCACTGTGGATCAGAGTCGGAGGACCATAGGAATTTCAGATGGAAAGTTTTAAAGGGCAGAGTGCTTTAGTGCAGAAGTCCTTGTTGTTTTGCATATTGCCCAATTGCACAGGATTATGAGGTGCCAGATTGTATTGCACAATGCTCATAGCACATGTTTTGCATGTGGTGCCTCCAAACTCTATGTGAAGCAAATTGAAATTGACTGTGTCCCTTACTTTTTTAAATACGTTTCTTAAAGGACAAATTAGAGTCCAGATAGATATCTGAAGTAGTAATTCCTTCTCGCCCAGAAACGCACTGGACCTTTTGATGTCTACTGGTCACGTGCTAAACATCATGCATAGTGTGTTGTTTTTTTGACGACAGGAGTTTTCTGCTCCATCCTATATGTGCAGTGCTGCTTTTGAATATGTGACCATAAAGTTAGATTTTTTTTTTGTCATAGCCTCCGAGTCCCAAACTGCTATTTTTAAGTTTCAAAGAACGAAAACGAACAGACGAAGAAAAATAGTTTGCCCAGTGCAGTCTTTGATAAATGTATCGCGCAACCCCAGAGCCTCAGTGTGACGAATCTATTCATCTTTATTTTTCATCCTGTCAAATTGTAGTGTAGTTGTACTTGGTCTCCAACCACCGCAGGGCTTCTGTGATTGGTAATACACTTTTTTTCGATCGTCACCATCAGTTGAGTCGAGGCCTGGTAACCCGCCGCGCTGTCGTCCTGCTCTCCCTCTCCGCGTCTGATTAGAGCCCCGGACTCCTCACTATAATCACTTGAGTTATATGGCGGATGCTTTGCAGAAGAACAAAGCAGTTACAGTGAGTCATTACACTCAGGGACTATCCTGGTAACTTTGCATTTAAATCGAGGAAATCAAGACATCTATTTTTTAGAAATGTGGGACAACTTAAGACAAACACTCTCAGTTGGCTACCTCTTTTCGTTTTTCTTTTGTTTTTTTTTTACACTACACACAATTAAGTTAATTCATTTCTTGTAATTGGTGTACAGAGAAATTGCAGCATCTTGGTACAGATTGCGTTTGTGCCGTGAGTCATTAATGAATTGAAAATTTACCGCCCTGCACGTAACAGGTTTTTTTTTGGAAACGTATAAAACGGGAATTACTGCTACCGTTTTATTACATGCCACATTTTTAGTGGCAATTAAGTCCATTCAATTTACTTTAATTTCCATCACTGACGGATGCTGACACGGTACAGTGATAACGAAACAAGGCAGCTGCTCTGCAAGCCAATATGTTTACATGCTAATATTTAGCCATCGTTAGCTTATTGGAAAACACTAAGAGCAGTTCATGGTTATATGACAGTTTAGTTTTAAAAACATTTGAGTTGCATGAGGTGCTACATAAGCCATCACCACATTGCACTTTACAGGGACTAAAATATGTGTAGGTAAACTGTTTTTGATTGTAGACTTCTAAAATGCTAACAGTGTCAATGCTAACATGCTAGTATGTGTGAAGCATGTGAGTCACTGATGAACTGACAAATTAGTACTGACTTTACACGTAAAAGTTTTTTTTGGAAACATATAAAAATGAATTAATGTTACCATTTTATTACCTGCCACATTTTACTGTGAATTAAGTGACTGACAAACAGTGCAATGATATTCAAACAAGTCAACCAGTTTAGCTGCTCTGCAAGAAGCCATCAACATGCCAGTATGCTTAGATGCTAATATTTAGCCATCGTTAGCTCACTGGAAAACCCAAAGAACAATTCATGGTCATATGAATGTCTAGTTTTACAAACATTTAATCTAAAGTATTGCAAAGAGTTGTATGTGGTGCTACCTAAGTGATCACCACACACGCTACACTTTCTATCGTAGACTTTCTACAGCTATGCTAGCTGCTCCCGAAAGCTGCTCACAAAAGCTATTAGCATTCTAAAATGCTAACAGTGTCGATGCTAACATGCTAGTATGTGTCAAGCATGTGAGTCACTGTTCTAAAGTATTAGAAGAACAAATCTGGATTCAAATTGCACAGGGGGACTGTAGCCACATTCTGATCCATGATGCTAACATGCAAATATTTAGTACCATTACCTCATTAGAAAACATTAAGTGTAGAAGTCTTTAACTGGGCATATTAAATAGGGAAGTATTGTTCATAACAAACTAAAATCTAAGCTGTGGTGTGAGAAAATAAGTTAAAGGATAACAGTTAGCCGTGATACAGGTCTAAAGGGACTATCTGTGCCAAATGTCAGAGCAATCCCTTCAAATGTGTTGAGAGATTTCAACCTCGACCACAAATGTCAACCTGCTCGTGGGTCTGCGGGGAAAAAAAAAAAAAAAGTAAGGGGAGGATCAACAGTTATTAGAATTCATCTTCAGGGGAAAACGAATGTCTGAGCACCGTCTGGGGACAAAGTGCTTTTTTTGTACACTCGAACACCTTTTCAATTTTGACCCAGACACGCCGAGGGTGAATTCACTGATTAGAATGAAAACCTGTCGTCTCTCTGAGAGACCTCCGACCGGTGGAGCACTTTACCATTTCGTCACCTTTCGAGAAAAAAAAAAACAAACCTGAGCATAAAAGTCAGTTTTGGAAAACTTCCTCTAAAAATGTCCTTCCTATTCTCCAGTCCACAGAGCTTTTCGTTTTTTTTTTATTTGACATGAGGACGGCAACACAGATGGTCTGTTTGTCATCCTTAACGGAGGGCTTGGGTTTCCGGCAGATGCTCTGGTTGTTATTTTTTTTTTTTACTTCTCTTCATGCACAACAGCGATCCGCTTCGATGGGCCGCTCAGGCGCTTAGTGCCTGTTCAGTATAGGACATTAAACACAGACACACTAAAATGTCTTTACAAGCCTATTGGCGTTATCATTTCAACTTCCTCTAATGATACAGAGAGTTCATCTAAAGGTTTCAGTTTGTAGAATTCTTTTACGCCGTTATAAAATTAACTTATGCCTTCATTATCATGCTACCCCATAACTTTTATGAGACATATGTCAAGTAAATATTTGCCACTGCTTAATCTGCTGTCCTGTTTTACTCATTTATGATGTACCATTTGGAAATTTTACTTCTTGTTCTTCATGAGAAGGCCACAAATTAAAATCTGGCACCACCTTTACATTGTTTTCTTGCAGTTGCTATCGTTTACAACCACTAGATGTCAGAATTTACCCACTTATTGGCTCAAATAGAGCTGCGCAATTGAAAATACTGACTTTCTGCTGCAGCATTCATTCAGCTGAGGTTTCTCATTGCCATTAAAATGTCCTGAGGTAATAGACAAATACAGATGACATATAATCTTAAATTCGGGCCATGCTTTGAAAATATCTTTAGGATAAAGCAGTTAAATGGCCGCATTTACCTGCACGTCACTGTCTCCCCTACCCTGTAAATTGGTTGTCAGCCGGTGTGACCCAGGCTAATAGTGATTCATTATTTGCCCACACCCAGCCAGCGTTCGCAGAGCTTCATCAGGGGCCGAGAGGGGTGGCTGTGTCAGTCTCCCTCTATCTAATGAGGACAGGCGGGCTAACAAACACGAGAGGCGGCCCCCGTCTCGCCGCCAGAATCGCACCGGGGAGATGAGCTGCAAATCTGCGGCTGCAGCTCCTTCTCTGTTGACGGGCGCAGCTGAAACAGTGGCACTGAAAACGTTATCGGCGAAGCATAACAGTTTCGTATTTGTCTCAGCCTTTGTACAAGCCTATTTGCAAACAAACACGTGACAAAAAAAAAAGTCAATAGTCCATTACTGTGCTATGCTGCACGCAGTTAAGCTGGACAGTAAAGAGTGAACTAAAACCTGTGAATTATGGCAGGGCTATAACAGGAATGAAAGAAAGTAAAAGAGAAAGACGAAAATGGAGAAAAATGCCAACAACTTTAGTTTTCTGTTATTTTTTTCAGACTTTGGGGCAACTGACGAACTTTGACAGTGACATTACCACCTTTGTAGCATATATTGTTTTATCATGGCATCCACATGAAATTTAACTGTTTATTCATCCGGATATATGTACTGTGTAGCTAGTTAGCAATGTGCACACCAGCAGTTTGACCCATGTGGCCCAAGTAGTGCGAGGACGAGACGAGGACCGTAGTATAATAAGAGTTACTTTGGTTTTATAGTAGGACAGGACCAGACGAGTCTGGACTTATTTGTGCTGAAAAGCTGAATGACAGTAAAGGTGATAAAAACACTGAATCAGACGTCACATGATGCAGAGATGCTCTAGATCAGAAGTGAACTCAAAAGCCACCATTATTAATTTTTGTAACTCTGGAAATTCATCCCACGGGCCGATTAGACACTCTGGCAGACCGCTGTTGGACCACGGGCCATATTTTTGCCACCTGCAGACTTTTTAAAAACGTACAATTGCATTGCCTCATCTGCACTGGCAACGACGTGACATTTACACGTACATTTTTTTCGCACATTTGAACAACCTAAACAATATTTGCACATTCTGAATGCCGTGCGACTGCGACAGTATTTTATTGTTTTATTTATTTATTTTCATTTTAGTTTATTTTAGTTGATGTGAAGGGAACTTGCAAAGTACGAATGTCATTGCTCAGTGTAACATAAGTTTGCTGCGTATATGGCAATAAACTTTTTGAATCTCGAACACACCTACTACGACCTTGTCTACGACAACCGACGGCAAACTGCCACGTACGTTACACAACTGTGTGAAAGGGGAAACCGCTAATTGGTTGAAAAGCTGTTAACGGCTCAGGTCTACGTTTGTGTCTGCGTCCACGGTCAGACAACACTTCCAACATTTTCAATATATACGAAGCCGTAGCATTTGCATTAAGTTGCATCATGCGTCCGAACAAGTGCCCAAGCTCTGCTTTTCGACTACGCCCGTGCTCGCCTTTAGCAGTATTTGACAGTTAATAACAATCCGCCGAATATGGAAATCGGTGCAGTGTGAAAGATTACAGTCAGCAGGCAGAGTCAGTGCGCGGCGCGGAGACGACATCACGAGATTAATATCTTAGTTAAGTCGTAATTGTAATTGCGACCGGAGAGAACGAGGGCGGCACGGGGGGCGGCAGAGCCGAGTTACACTTTCCCGCCGCGTCCGATCTTTTCAGATTAAAAACGTGACGCAGTGACGAATCACTTTCACGCTCCTCACACGCTGACTCATAAGCTCGGCCGTCATAGGGAAACACCGTCGCCGTTTCATCGGGGGATGCTTTTATTTTGCCTCTTTTTTTCACACGTGGATTGAGTGCCACGCATAAATTGGATTAAATGCACAATTTCACCCGAGCTAGCGCAAGGCACTCAAAGACGAGGTACATGTTTTTTCCCCTCTTTTTTTTTCAATTTTTTTTATTTTGGTCACATATTGATTTTCCCCCGTGGTCATCGCTGGAGCAACTTTTGACAACAATCTTAGAACAGACACCGCAAGGCATGTGTGATATAGTAGCAAAAAAAAATCTGAGTTACGGAGTTTTGGTCTTTCCCCTGCCGGCTGTTTTCAGTGTGTATTTGGAGGTGCGTGGAGTGTCAGCTCCCACACCCACACGTGAACGTGCACGTGCACAACGCGCGTTAAACGCGGTGACATTTTCAAGCGTAAATGTGCACTGAATTGAGGTAAATTCGATCTTATTGGAGGGGATGCTTTAAAGCCCCGGGCTCAGAAACCTCCTTGAGTCTCTGGAAGGTCGCCAGCCTCTCCAGATCCACAGGAAAACCTCGCTTCCTTCCACGCCACACACACACACACACACACACACACACACACCTGCACACGCTGAAATTTAAAGGAGTGACATCAATTCAATAAGCCCAGCCTGACAGGGACGGAGCAATGCGCCGCGACACAGCTGCTCCCTCCATTTCTTTGCTAACCCATTTCCCCCCCTCCTGGCTTCCTCCTTTCCCCTTAAAGTCTAACTCAGCAAAGCAGAATGATGACAATTTAGTTTTAGCCGGATGAATCTGCTGCTGTGATGACCCAAATCTTTATTAGCCCTCCCCAATTTCTCTGCTACCAGAAACGTTATGCGGAGAGTCAGGAAATTGTATCTGTGTCAATCATTTTCTATCGGAATAGAGTCGTTTGTAACTTTCTTTCCTTTTATCTCTTCGGCTTTATATGTCTGTCGGGGGAAAATAATAATAATAAAAGAATCTCAAATTGTAGGCTTGTGAATTGAGTCTTCCTGACACTACGAGGGCCGCGCGGTAGCCATCTATGTGGGTCATTTGGCTCAGCCTTCTGTCACCATCGATGTGTCAAACCAGCTGTGGCGTGACGCGCTCGACTGTCCGTCCGTCCGAGGGCCCGAAGCCGAGGATCTCACGCAGCTACGGACGCAGCTACGGATCGCTAAAATGTGATCATTAGGCGCGTCGTGGTCGACTTTAGCTGGCGTCTAAAAATCCAGTTTGAGAATGTGGGAATAAGCGCGGATGCGCTTTTGTTCTACAGGAACAAATTGGCCCTGGGCCTCCCTTCCTTCCATCGACTGAAGGCAGACCTGGGGTCTCCTTAGGGCTCAGATGGATGTGCGCTTGCTCTGCCTATACGATGCCCAAAGGCCCCCCTGTCACGTGATACTGCACATTATGAGCTGACCTGGGAGATGGATACCCCGCCCCTCGATGGCTCTATATTGGGGCAAGTGCAAGATATGGATTGCTGCAGGGAGGCTGTACAATCCCCAGTTGACCGTATGAGTGCTGCGTGTGTGTGTGCATTGTCAGTAACGGGTGTGATAAAAGAGAAGGTGTGTGATGCATGTACTTCACTTGATAAATGAGCCGATAGTCGTGACCCGGACAAAGCAGTGGCAGAACAAAGAAGCCTCTTTAAAGACACTGGGTGATCAAGGTCTATGCAAGTTTTGCGTATGAATGCCATACTGCTTTTTAAGCTTTTTGTGTGTTATTTCATACTGTTAATTTACACGTGGAATGGTTAAAAGCACAGGTCTTTAAGAGGTTGTTTGCGGAGGTACTACTAGACGGTCGCAAAATCTTTGGTTGATTAGACATTTTTATATATATATATATATATTTTTTTTTTTTAAATTTCCACCACAATTTTAAATTTCTATAAATACACATTAACATGAATCCAGCATATTTTAGTAAAGGGATAAATGGAGGCAGGAGACGTTATCTTTTGGGCAGCGCTTCACTCATTCTGTGATACAGGAGCTGCCTCAACAGTGCACAGCTTCACACTGTCAGGTAGGATGAGTGTTGAGGTGAGGACCCAGATGCAGGACTGAAGATGAGGCAGGGAGTTCAAACAAAAGGTGTTTAATGATTAACAAAAAGCAGTGCGCAAGGCAGGAAGATCCAAAAATCAAAAAGAATCATGACATGGTATTGCAACACAGCAAGGGAAAAACAAGGAACATTGAAACATGGAGGAGGCATAGACAACAAGGAACAAAGGGAAAGGCAGGGCTATATATACACACAAGAGGCCTCAGGGCTGACAAGACACAGGTGAGACACATGAGGATAATCAACACAGGTGAGACCAATAGGCAATCAAGGGACAAGGACGCACAAGACAGGAAACCCAGAACTTAAGAAAATAAAACAGGAAACTTCAAAACATGAGACAAACCGTGACACACACAAAGCGCCACCCTGGACCTGTCAATCTAAGCCTCCTGTAACAGTAGGACCCGCCCCCTGTCGCTGCTGAGCCAAACACAAGGCCGTATTACACACCGATATTATTAAGCTATTTGAATAGCTTAATATTGAATGCAAAATGATAATATTAATGTATATGTTCCCTACTTCCATCAGTTTGGGGGTCTTTTGCCTGGAAAATGTTGAAGACCCCTGGGTTAAGGGTTAAGGATCTGCGGGACATAGACGTAGCCTACGCTAGTGTGAGCTATTTATAGCTGTGTGCTCGTTTGTCTGGATGGTAACAACACCACCCAAACGCTAGCCAACACTGTGTCTTATTCACCAGTCGGGTTAATTTTTGTTTTTACTTCCCGTTTCACTTTCTCCTGGCGTCCTCGGTCAAACTATTGATCCAGAACAATCTATTTGAAAATTGCGATGGAGATGCAGCCGGAAACAGTAAAGCGATGGCATTAGGGTCTGAATCTGGGCTTATACGGTAGCTACGCCATCAAATTGATGCAGAGGTATAAACTGCACAACAAGGCTAAGGGCAAATAATACACCCAAAGTAATACACCGAAGACATAAAATGATAGCACCCAGCATTCCTCGGTGCTGTTAGATGAGTAGATTAATCTAAAATCTAAAAACTATATGCCTTCCATTTTCAGATCATACTTTTCAAGAGCATTAATTAACATTCCCGAGGCTACGCGCACGAAGATAGTTTCAGACAGCGACAATTATTAAGATTAAATAATTTTTTTTTATCTTAGCCACGGGGAGGATTTGAATGATATAAATCCCCATTGCAGGAAAAAAAAGGATTGGAGCTTTCGCCTGACTTAAAGGTGTCAAACAGTCAGCGATGACAGTAATCCTCTAATCTGAGCAGTCAGCAGCACCATAAAGCCCCCCCACCACCCCACTCCCCCTGAAAGGTACGTATGACAAGGGCTCAAGGAGGAGGCTGATGCCGATACACTGCCCTGTCATTAAGGCCGCGGTTAGCGCCTCCAGCCAATACCATCACCTACACCTCGTCTGTCGTCAGGTCCCACCTACATCACCCCAGCAACCCTTTGTCCTCAGCAACACAGTTCTCGTGTTGCTGTGAGGGCTCAGAGGGAAAATGGTGTTTTTCTATGCATCACTTTTTGTTGTCCTCCAGTATACTGTATTTGTGTAGATTTAGGCAACATGAATTTGTGCAAAAAAGAATGGACTTTACTGGCCTGGAAGTCAAGCCTGGAAGGCCCAGAAGTCAACTATTAGTTCAGATAGACCAAGCATTTCTTTTAAAAGTTTATTAGAATATTATACTTCAAACTGCTCCCTTCAAACAGACGAAGTCATGTAAACTCTTTCCAGCTACGTGGTTGTGGATACCACAAGGGAAGGGGTCATTTGCATCGACTCCTCTCGTGAGCAGCATTCGAAGGCAGCAAACTACAGCTTATACAAATGATTAATGAGGTGTGAAAGTCAAATGACATCAAAGATGCAAATGGCAACAAAAAAAAACATAAAAGATGAATGGCTGCTGTTGGACCGTAGAGTCAAATCATGTAGTTTCTGGTGAGGTTGGACCCGAATGCAGAACGCAGAGAGAGGCAGGAGCAGGAAGCCAAAACCACTTTAATGAAAACTCAAAATTCAGGGAGCAAAATGAGCTGCGAGAAAGGCAGCGTATGCAAAAAATAGAATAAAAAGGAAGACCAAAACCACGATGAGAAACACAAGGAAATGGACGCCACAACAAAATGAGGTAACGTAGCAGACGACTTGACAAAGAAGAGGAAAAAGGAAAAGACGGGATTATGTGTACACATGAGGCCGAGAGGCTAATGAGGCACATGTGAAACTAAGAGGGGCGGACCACACAGGGAGAAACCGATCCAACAATCAAAGAGCAGGGAGAGAAACACCAAGGAAGGAAGAGCCTTTCCAAATAAAAACGAGAAACGCAAGGAAAACCAAACAAGGTTACAGAAAATACTCAAAGTTCAAAGCCATGACTCTACCACATGTGCACCAAGAGTACTCAAGTTTTATTTTAGAAAGGGCAAAAAGTTGAGAGTGAAACCATGGAGTCTTCGTTTACCTCTAGTCGATAGATAGATAGATGGTAGGTGATGATTGACCAAAACCAATACGCAGGAACGAGTCTGGGCTAAGTACCAAATTTATGATACTAGTGTGGTCTGTAGGCCGCTCCAGGCCAACCAACTTTCAGACTTGTAAAAATGATAACCGAAGAAGCTGGCTGTTATACATGTTATATTTTTCACTTAGTACCACTTTATTGTTGCAGACAGAGGAGATTTGGAGGTTCGCTAGGTTAATTTAGCAGCTAGCTGCTAGCGTTAGCTCAGTAGATTATCTGTTTTTTCAAGTGTTTTTATTTTTATTTTGCGTTTTTACTTGCTGAGATAAACTCATTCACACACACTATGTAAGTAAGAGTTCAGAAAACAGAATTTGGGCCAAGTTTTGTTGCCTGCCTAGAAGCTAACGACCCCCCTCTAGAAGCTAATTTCCTGCTGAAATTGCCTGTGAAAGCCTTCAGTGCGAGGTACAGCCGCACATGTTCTCTTAAAAGTGGAAGTTGGTTAAATGTGGAAACCTTTTTAACATCAACGTCATGTTTACTGGTAAGAGCTGAACATGCCTCCCAGTTACCACCCTGCCTCCTCCTCCTCCACCTCCTCCTCCTGCTCCCTTATGCACGGGTTAGAGGAAAACATTAGGAGGCTTGGGAAGGGATGAGGACACGTTGCTGGGATACGGAGGCCTGAATGCATTGATTGCATCCCATGCTTAAAGATGTACACTGAATCGGATTACCGGACCTGTTTGTACCTTATTAGTCTGACATTTCCACAAAAGGAGGACGTTGTCCCCAGACGACTCAGAGAATTGGCCGCATTTAAATGTCAGACTACAAGGGCTAATGATTTTTATGTCTTGACATGTTGTGATGTGCTTATGAGCAAAAAAAAAAAAAAAAAAAAAAACGCCGCTGGTCTAAAAAACTGCGTATTTTGGGACGAGCGGAGAAACTGATAAGAGACGTTTTTATCACTCCTTCAAGGAGAGGAGGAGACACGGTGAACTCTTCGAGTGAAGCCCTGGCTGAGTGCATTTGATGATAGCAATTGCATAATGAGACCGTCCAGAAGCTTGGCTGAGTTCTTGATTTGAAATAAATAAACAAATGAAAGAATCACAGGTTTTCCGGGGGCGAGACAATGCCACGTTTGAAGTCTTTGTTGTGGCCCATCTGTTTTTTTTTTTTTTCATTATTTTTATTTTTTCCTGTTTTCAAATATTAATAACTTTGTGATGGCCCAAATGGAATAAAAGTCACATCTAGTTAAACATAGTTCCTCAAATAATTGGCATCGGCAACAGAAAAACACAACTTTTTCTGCAACAGGCCCATTTTTTTTAAATATATGTAATTATTTATTTATTTTAAATAGGCTCATATAAAGAAGAAGGGAACAACTCAAACTTTAAGCCTCTATTGCATAAAAGCGACAGCTATTATGTGACCACTTCTGGTGGCAGCCATCTGTATTGACTCGTGCTACTTGGGCTGTACTTGGCTCCCGGCGAGAGGTGCTTAAAGCGCAGCGGGAGCTATAATCAGCCATCGATCCGTGGACGGAGGGGGCTCTCAGCCGCTGCGAAGCCTTTTATTTATTTATTTATTTTGGTTTCGATGAAGCGGCGATGCACGGTGAAAACGAGTTGAGATAATTGTCGTGTGTTTGTGTTCCCTCCTTGACCATCAGATCGATGCTGTTTGCGGCTTTCTGCACGTATATTTTACATGTACATGAATTACACGGAGAATGAGAAGTTTACAATTGTCAGGTGCTGGATTTGAGTGTTTAGTCCATATGAGGCTGTTTGACAAGTGTAGCATTTAAATAAAAGAAACCCTACATACCAAAGGAACCCTACCCAGCCATTTTTGTTTCCTGCTCCGTGTCCTGCGACTGAACACAGATACAGATCAGCCACAACATTAAAGCCGCTGATGAGAATCGAGAACGCCGACAACGCTGAGGCATTTGTCGATGACTCGCGGGATTAAATACAGAGACTGACATGTGTTCGACAATCTCCGGTCAACAAGTGCAGCTGCCGCTAAGCCTCGGCAGAGCAGCGCTAGTGAGGATCCAGTGACAAATTCTCTATGTGTTTACTTACACAAGCTCTTATCTCTTGTTTAGAAACTCAATAAATTTTCTGTTGTCTGCACGAAACCACGGACGCCTGCTTTTTCTAAACCAAGAAATTGACAGGAGGGAATCTTGAACAATTCATTGTTCTGCTGGGGAGATTTTGGACCTGACGTTCATTCATGTGGATGTTGCCGAGACCAGACCAGGAACCCCCCACCCAATGGCAATGGCAGTCCATGACGGGCAGCACCTCCAGCAGGAAAAAATTAAAAATGATGCAGGAACAGCTAAAAAAAAAAACCTAAACATGAAGATCATCACAAGGTGTAGACCTGGCCTCTAAATTCGCTAGATCCCAAACTGATCTAAGTATCTGAGGGATGATCCACAGAAGTCCCTCCCCTTAACCCATAGCACCCAAAGGCCCCTACTAACTTTTACCAGACACCACAGGACACCCTCAGAAGGCCCATGTCCATTCTCTGATGAGTTACAACTGTTTTGGAGGCACAAGGGAAACCTACACCCTATTAGGAAGGTGGTCATAAAAAAGTCCAAAAAGTGAAGGACCTGGCTGAGACATGTTTTTTTAAAAATTACTTTTTAAGGGACTGACATTTGCTCGTCGTGTTGCAAATATTTATTTTATTTGCGTTCACCTTCCGATTGCACGATTCCTTATAATTACTTTTAATTAGCTTGCCAGTTCAAATAATCTGACGACAAACACAAACATGAATTTCCATTTAAAATAAAAGTATTTAATTGACTAAATCCCAATACATCTCAATATTATTCATTCAGTCATTGCAAAAAAACTAAAATAAAATGCGCGATGGCTAAAATTGCTATTGTGTTGCGTGGCCTTTAGCGATTCCCGCTTCTTCTGTGGACAGCTGGAAATGAACTGGGGCTCGAGTTCGCTTCATCGAGACAGATTCAAGCCTCTTCACGCCGAGTTAATATACACGACCCGGCCAGAGCTCCGGTCGGTGGTTTGCCATCTGTCAGGCTTCCCGTGACGGATGGTTATGGGGTGTGAAAGGTCAGCGCGGTCCAACCTAACCTGCTCCGACTGCGGCTATTCTCAACCTCATTAAGCGGAAATCGCGGGGCTCCTCTTGGAACCAGACGCTCATCTGTATGCCAGGAGTCTCTCCCCGACACAGACATCAATGCGGCTGGCGCTCGGCTCCTTCCGCCGTTTGCCCAAAATTGACCCAAATAAAACCAAATGGAAGACATATGACTGCGGCTGCTGCTGCCGCGCTCGTCCCGTTAACTCATGAATGCCTCTTTTTGCTCCGAAATTTAAGGGAACTTTTAGGGAAAAGTGCATAAAAGTTGCTGCTTTTTCTAGTTAAACTTGCCGGCCTGCTCATCCAATTACAATAATGGAGACCATTTGGGAGGCTGCATCGCAACGCGCCCACACTTAACGCTCGCTAATGAGAATACAGCGGTGGTACCTTGGTGATGGATGAAAACTCATCAGCAGGCGTTTAGCGCGGGGGGCACCGCGCCGCACCAGCTAATCCTTAACATTTTATCTTCGCAACAACGTCCAGCGCCGGGGTCCAGGACAAATTGCCCGCCGCCGAGGCACGTTTTCTTCCTCGGAGTCGGGCCTGGGCCGCATGTGGCGTCATTAAAAATGGATGAGCTCGGGCTACGAACAAGGCGTGATGACTTTATTCGAACGGGTCTCCGTAGCTTTCGCCCGGCGCCGTGGTGAAGTCCTAGAGGTTGATACGGACAAATCAAATCCTACAAGTTAACGCCAAGCAGATTTAAGGAAATGACTAACAGCCTGCTTCAGATCCCGGCTGGTTTTTCGTTACTTCTGCGGAGCTCTTGATTGCAGATGGTCTGTGTTGGCTGTGTTGTCAGGTGGACTTTTATTTACATTAGTAGTAGCCTCCTTGAGCACCTGCAAAAGGGGGCAGCACCGGCACCCGCTTAGCCGATGTGTGTTTACATGCTCGGATGATTCGCAGAGAAGCCCGCGACTGTAGAAATGAGGTCTTGATAAATCACCTCTGAAGTAGAGAGAAACAGACTCATATATCGGAAAAAAAACAACCTCTCTCTTTTTACATACGGTCCCTATCGGCCCACATGCTGCAAATACTCCTTTCAACCTTTTTTTTTATGCAGAAGATTGGTTGAACTGCAGCCGTGGCTCAACCTCTGCCCTTTCTTCTATCTATCTATTTTCTCATCGATTAGTGACTGAAAGGCCTTCCAACCTCTGCCAACGCGTGATCAGGAGCGAGGCTGAGGTGTTTTTTATTATGAACACGTTGACTTCTATTTAAATTTGGTTAAAAAATCTTTACGAGTTGTCTGCATGGTGAAAGACGCTCCGGGAACGTCAGGTTAGCATCAGCTGCGTCGCATGACCTACGGGTCGGTGGTGCTTTCTCCTCCTCCTCTGAGGAGGAGGTGGACGAGGAAGGTTCAGCGTTTGGTCACGGAGCTCCAGCTTTTCGCCTTCCTCTCAGACGGCAGATTAAAAGAGCCAAACAAACCCCAACCCAGCGCACAGACTAGATGACAGAGAGCAAATCAAACAGAAAGACAAGTGCTCCCTCCCCGGAGGGTCCAGGCTCCATCGGTGATAGCGGAGATCCCGGGCAGCTTCCCCCTCCTCCCTTCCCCCTGCCTTCTCTAGCTGCTCGGCTTGGCATTAATCCCATTGTTAAAGGTGACTGCCAGGAACACTGAGGCGCCTCGGGCTCAAATACACATCTATGTTTGTTTAGTTACTTTAACAGAAGCAGGCAGATGATATGTCATCTTAAGTTTTTCTTCGCCTCTCTCGCCCTGGCCATCATTCTTTAGCTTCACCCCCCTTCCGCTAATTGGCCTCGAAGCTATTGTGTAGCATCCATGAGCAATCTATTCACAAGTTCTCTGGGTTGTTTTGACAACTAAAAGTTTCAATTGGGATGTGGAAGAAAGCGCAAGGCTGTGTTCATTAATCTGCAGAGCAAATACCCAAGGGGACTTGGTAGCTGTTCCTACTACAGTCAGTTTAGAAACCGAATGAAAATGCTGCACATCAACAGGCCCAAACTGAATCAAAATTCATTCAGTTTCACAGAGCTAGAATATTCCTTTTGCCAAACTGATCTAAAGTTGTGTAAACGGTGAATTGAAGCTGACTGGACATTCTCTGTCTCAACGTAAATGCGCAGTGACGTTCGAGTGACATTTCCTCAACTAGAGAGCTCAATTATAATAGCAAGACCAGATACTATAAGGCTAACACAATTGCTGATTGACGATAGACCTCCATCTTTGATCAGCCATGTGATGTTTCCACAGATCTGCACGTCACATGTCTGTGAACCGGCCTTTCTATTAAAAGCAGTGGTACGTGTGAACATCAGATCAAAATAGATCACCTCACATGTGAACAGTTGGCCTGAAATATTCAATCAGAACGAGGAAAAAGTCTCTACATCAACCCATTTATCACACAGCGACACGCATATAAACAACAATGGAGGGAGGAGAGAGATGATCGATTTCGAGTTTGTGTCAGCTAAGGAAAAGAATAGATTCGCTGTACACTCTGTGCTGGCGACGCAGTCCTATCTAGCTTCAGAAACACAACGTCATATTTAAAGAAACTTTAAACAGTAGCAGCACGGCACTGTGAAGCTAATGGAGCAAGTAATTTTTTTTTTTGTATTTGCTCCCACAAATTTAAAGAGAGCATTTTCAGTCTTCAGGTGAAATCCCATGTATTTATGGGTGTTTATGTCTGTAGGTATGTTTAAGGCAGTTGCAGTGTAAAAATACACTTCCAACGAAGTGAGTAAAACCTCCCCACAGATTTGCATCTTTATCTATTTATTTATCTATTCATTTTATTGTACTTTATCCAAGAATCCCTTGCCCTCCATAAACTAACTTCGCCCTGTGTCTTACAGTGTCTTTCGTAAGTTGTTTAATTCTTGTTTCGACTTGCTCGAAGCCTTTCTGCATTTTCAGTTTCTGTCATCATCTCCCACTGATCTCTCCTGCTTGATTATCTGCAGCGCTCGACATCAAATAACTACAAGAAGGATCACGTACGTTTCCTATTTCCAATCTAGGCCTTCCTCTTTTTTTTTTATTATTTTATTTTTTTGAAAGGAAAAAGTCTTTGTTTTTTTTTAATATATATATATATATATATATATATATATATATATAATCTCACTTCGGCTCTGTAGTATAAGATTGAAAAGCCATTAATGAGAACATATGCGGGCCATACTGGGAACACAGAATTAAGTCATTAGAGATTAATGAGTTTTTTGAGATTGAGTAGGAGGTGGGGGGTGGGGGCGCGTACAGAGACAGATAAATGCTGGGCGACAGGACCAGACTGTCGGCCGGGAGACGAATCGGGCGAGGACTGTTTTCGACGCCGTCACGCTCCGGCGGCCATGCCGGAGTGTTCTGGCTCTTTCAGATTAATTGTCAGTCTATAAATGAAGTTCTGCAGCGTTGTAACAGGACGGCCGGGGACGGTTATACACGAGTACAGGAGAGGACATGTTTGATTTATCTGGTTGGAGTCGCATTAAAATTTCAGCTGAGGAACTTCTGAGGCAAACTGAACATTGTGCTGCATCGCAGTTCCGTTGTTTCGGTGAAAGTTTCCACAGTCTGACACTCGGAAAAGCTGCAAAGAAAAGTTGACATCCGCTAACTTCCCGAGGGATCGCGGCAACAGCAGGGACCCGCATTATCATACAAAAGTATCAGCGTAATAAATCAGCATTCATTCATTTTCAGGCCGATTATCTTGCTAATCAATAGATTTTCCACTGTTACACCGCTGATGCTAAACGTGTATGATGACTAATTACCATCAAATGGGTTTTAAATGGAGATTAAATACTGCATTAAGGCCTGAATAACAAATGCAGCTGCGGCCTCGGAAGCGTCGGAGGTAAACTTTTTGCTTTGTACTTTGTTTCAGCTACAAGCAAAATGTACAAAAAAAAAAAAAAAGTCTTACCTTAGCTGTTCAACAACAGAAAAAACGTGTTGATCGTATCCCACAGGGAACGCCTGAGATGGTCTTTGTGAAGCAAAGTAAAAAAAAATCTCTTAACTTTTATTAGCTAGGGCACAGGCGTATGAATATTAATATTCAACCATGCTTTATTAATGAAACCGAGCTTCTTGTGAAATTAAATGGGCATAATGGGATACCGTTCATTACCTCATGCTGAATAGATGAAAGCCATAAACTTTGTCGGGAGATAAAGGTTGTGCTCTCCCAAGGACTGGATCGTGGTGGGAATCGATTCTGACTGAGGTGTTTGTGTTTGTGCCCAATTAGGGCGTCATAAAAGAGCGGTTAGCATTTCGACTAATCACAGGGAAAAAAAAAAAAATAATCACAATCTAAATGGCTTTTATTTTCTTGAATGCGCTAATCACACGAATCAATAGTTTGACATTAACAGCGGGTTGCCTGCCACGTGAGGGTATGTGTTTGGTTGTGGTGACAGGCCCACACAAAGTAAATAATCCCACTCTAAGTGTTGTGCACTGTTCATTTCTACTGTCGCCAGCTTTGTTTCTAGTTTTCACTTCTAACGGGGAACATTAACGGCTAAAGTTGCAACACAGCGGAGGATTTCACCGAGTAAGAACCGAGTGGTTGGTGGAGACCAAAACCGAGCTAAACGATGGTTTTTGTTTGATTGAATGGCAGAAAAAAAAAGTTAAAATTAAAGAAATCGGTGCTATAATTGGTGACATAACATGTACTCTGCATAAATCTGTGTATACTCTACCCCCAAGTATAAAACATGGTCCACCCTTTGTTTTGACAAGCTAAAAAACATGCTGGATATATTTTGTTGACCAGTCACTGAGCTTAACAACAACTTAAATGATGCAAAATCTAATTTGAATCTTCAGTTTCTTCCATTGTTGGATTTCAGTCTACTATAGTCTACTTAAAATCCATCTAAATGTGGTTCATTGAAACAAACTGACGCTACATACAGGAACGTTTTCCAAAGTCTAAACTGTGTCTACCCTGCAAGAACTGAAGTAGTTGTTTTTCAGTGTCTTGTTTTTAGAAAGGTCGGTAATTTCCCAGCACGGCAAGACTTGCTTTAGTGACCATGAAGTACAGAGTTCGGTCCAGATGTGAGTGCAAGTTGAGTGGCTGAACACGTCAACGCCGCAACCATCAGTTGCAACATTAAAAAAAATGGAGAACTGAGACGAGGACTGAATGCAAAGTTCAGTCCATGTGTTGTATTGAGCCTCCTTGGAAAATTGTTGCATGTTCTTAAACGTGGCAAATAACATATATGAGTCTGCATATATATTGGGTCTGATAGGCTGAGGGGAGGGGCCTCAGTTACTTGATCAGCAGGGGCGTCACTAGGTTTTAAGGACAGGGGAGGCTCAGCCCCCAGGGGATGCACCGAGAATTTATTTGTTGTTATGATTTTGACTAAAACAGTTGCAACTTCAAGCCCTGAAAAATGTTGCTTAATTACTTGAATTAAATTAATATTAGTGAGTGGAATGGATTGGATAAGGACGCAATGAAGGGGTTTCACTATACCTGACACTATGAAATGAAGGGAAATGGACACATTTATGATTACCTTTAAGTGATCATATATATATATATATACACACTCATATTCTGGTTATTTTATATTTGAATTTGTTTTTGCAAAAATAAACAAATAGAACAACATCAAATTAAAAAGGCCTAACGATGCCAGTTTGGGATCTAGTGAATTTGGAGGCCAGGTTGCATTCTGCCATCAAGAGGTGTCATTGCTATGGGATGGGGGGGCCTGGTCTGGTTTAGGTGGGTGCTACATGCCTAAGTAACATCCACATGACTGAATTCCAGGTCCAAAGGTTTCCCAGCAGAACATTGCATTGTCACAAGTGTTATTTACGTCTCCTGTCAGTGTGTTTGTGCCTCAATATTGTAATTCTATCAGAACCGAGACTCCTGTATATTGTGCATCTTGGAGATTCGACCCCTCACTCTTTTGCTTTTCCTGAACTCCCTGTAATATTCACTTGTTTAAATTTGGACGGTGGCCTCTGTGCGCCCTCTAAGACAAACTAGTGATTAAAGGCAACATAAATAAACCTGACTTGTTTCATTCGGCGTGCTCGACAGCTGGATTCAATATGTGGCCGGACTCACATTTAAATGGCGGTCGCGGACCCCACAGATGTTCAGTGCATGTTTGTGCGTGTGTGTGTGTTTTGTCTCGGCCGTGACAGGATCGAGAGCCCTAGCGGGGGTGCGTTGTGTGAATCGCGCCGCGGAGACATTTTGTTCCCGCATGCCTCGTCCCCGAGCATCTCCTCCATGTGATGAATGAAATGTGTGGACTACAGCGGCAGAAAGCACCAATCTGATCTCGACTCTGGAACGTGTCATCATGAGTTGGGGCTCGCGACGCACTGCGCACGATTATCTTATATCTAAACAGTTTGAGTTATTCGAGGGGATGTTCTTAGCTGCGGCTATTTTCACAGCCGTAAATTCCACCTTCCATTTCCTTTCCAGACACAAATTAAAAAAGGTGTGGAAAAATGACTTTCTTGCCATTTCCTGGCGGTGTTTGTGTCAAGGAATGATGGGATGAAGAGTCAGAGCCGATGGAGCTCCTACCTCCAGTCAGAGGAGAAACGCCACGGCCGACTCCGACAGGCTGATTTCATTCGGTTTCATCACGCTCTCGCAGCAGACAGGCCCCAGTCACCGCCGCCGTCCTCTTTATTGGGCTGCCAATGGACATGTAGTCAAGAAACAGGGTTACTGGAGCTTAACAGCGACTCCATCCATCCCCGGCTCTCCGCTCGGGCTCGGGATGACAGCAGCCAGTTTAAACCCGGCGAAAATAACGAGGGATCACATTTCACTCAAACTCCTTTATGTGTAAACTGTTTTTTTCACGCCGCTCCCTTTGCTCCATCCCTACAACAGAAAATGAACTCTTGGAGGAAGCTGCTGGGGATATTTTCCCTCGTCGGTCATATCTCATTTAATCAAATGAGGGAAATGATATCACCGGAGAAGAAGCTCCTTGCGGACGCCATAAAACCTCTCGCACACTGCTAAAGGGACGGCTGACGGAGTGGAGGGGGAGGCGGTGGGCAAATGGATGAAATGTATTATTGATGAGCCGAATATGAGACGGCAGCGGTTGGAATGGCGTGTAGCGTTATCAGCGGGAGGGTATGAGTCATGCTAATTACTGACCATCATCGGTGGGGTGATGCTGTAAACCCCAACAGTGCAACATGATGCCGAACGCGGCGTTATCTCTGCCACGTTCGTCGGGGGCCGAGCCGCACGAACGAACAATGGCCTAACAGTGCGGGGTAATTTAGAAAAAAAACAAAAACAAGCCAATTACGCATTTCATGGTCAGAGAAATTACGCGGATCGCTCTCATTTTCTATTTTTGAAAGGTTCTGAAAACATTGCTCGCCGAAGCCTTCACGTTCACCCGCTCACCCAAAAATCAACACCTTCGTCACTAGTTTCCGTCTTGACTTCAGCTGCACCAAACATTTCTCATTACTCGTCGCTAAAACTCCTCTTTAACACCTTTCAAAGCAAGCTTTCAGGTTTAAATGTGGCCAAATGTGTTAAAGGCGCACGACTCATCGCGCTTTTGAACTTTAAGCGTGAGTGTTAGTAGCATCGAGCCTCGCACCTCTGTCAACCTTTTTTTTTTTTTTTTTTCACACAGCTCTGAAAGAAGGTACACAGTGCGAGTTAAAGGCCAAGAATTGGACTTGAGTCAGACTTGCATCATATAAAAATTTGTTATTGACGTGGACCTGACTGCTGTGAGAGTCCCCGAGGACTTGACCCAAGAGCAAATCGTCCAATTTTGGCTCAGTGAGTTCACGCAGCAGTAAAACAAACATGAAATGGCACAAAACAAGTGCACTGAGTATGAACTGTGAAAACAGGCGTAGTTTAAAAAAAAAACAACAGCTTATGATTCTGGTCACACATGACATATTACACAACTAATCATCTTCAAAACTTTTTTTGAACGTCTATAGCGTCGTGTCTATGGAAGCCCATTAGTGCCACTGTGATACTTTCTAAAGAAATATGATATAATATCAAATATGAACAAAATATGAACAAATAAATCAAATAATCTCAGCTGATGCTGTTTCCTGTTATTTTTGTCATGCAAAACCATTATTTTCAGAATATTTTATATTTCGTTGGGATAAGCGTTCAACATTTGGCTCATTATTTTTGGCATATTAATCCGTTACCTTTAGATATTAGTATATTTTGAGAAACTTTGCCTGTATTTTGAAGCAACAATTCATCATTATCAGACATTACGCTATCATTTGGAGTTTTTCTTGGTATTTTAAGATATTAAAAGATATTTGGCGACACTGATTATGGTTTTCCATTATTTGATACTAAAACAACCATTTGAGAAGGTTTCTAATTATTTTTTTTGAGATACCCTAAAAAAGTTTTTGATGATAATGACTTACAGAATTATTATTCTTTCCATCACATTGGCAGGAACAGACTTCCGTACACGGCAACTGTGCAAACAAGCTCTTAATGTGTCGGTGCCAAAGAAAACTGCAAAACTATTGTTTCACTTTAAAGACATTTGTTCAGAGATTTTCAGTTTCCTACTTTTTGAGACTTGGACTCGTCTTGATTTAGACTTGATAAATCCCTAAAAAAAAAATGAAGATGAGGCGCTAATGCTAATTTTTGCTCCTCTTTGAATTAATAATGGCAGATGTTTATCATCATGTCTAATGGCTGCTTAGAAAATACCATTAAAGTTGAAATTGGCCGTTACCATCACATTGTGATTCACTCTGAACAGCGACTTAACAGCAGCCTCTGTCAGGGAAATGTGTAATGTAATAATTATGACTGAAAGAGACATTTTTTTTTTTTTTTTTGGGCACTATGAGTCATTTTAATGTAGTGCAGAATGAATTTGTGTCAGGGCTTCAATCAATAACCCAGGCCTGGAAAGACGGCCTTATGGTGTGATATACGAGGCCATTCATCTATGTGTGGACTTCAGAGAGTTTACAGAGGCGGTCTGACATCAGTATTGTACACAGGACTTTGTGGACAGAACTAATGGCACACTTTATTGATTGTGGGTGCTGTAATCTGTCAATCCAGGCTCGTCCAGCTGTGGCAGAGCGCCGGGCTCGCTCTGTAGGGTCATCTCTAGCCATCTGCCATTCCAAACACGCCGACAGTCGACGCGACGTATTACCACGCTGCCTCTGAAAGGATATTACATGACAGCTCATAGCTAAAATGAAGAAACATGAGAGGAAGAGGAATTGACTGCGACTACAGGTCAACCGGCAGATGGCTGCACAAAAGAGTTTCAGGTTTAGTCATCTGAGGTCAACATCAGCCATTTTTAAGTTTTTGTTTTGGATGCAACACTTAGCTGATTGGTCAAAAAGAAATCGGTGCTAGGCCACTTAATCAAGAATGTCATTACTTATAAAAAAGGATCATTTGTTATATTGTTTTAGGTACAACAGAGATAGTAAAGTCAAACGTAATTTCCTGTTGCCTCTGCCGCAAGTTCTGAGTTCACGTCTAGCGGCAACCTGCGGAAGTTTAGAAGATAAATTAAAAAATTGTCAAAATCTGCAGTTCCACAAATGGCCACTTGGGGATTTCAAGTGGAGTAGACCTCAGTGTTAAAATGTCTGCTTTTATAGCACAAATAAACAAGTTTACAGCCTGGTGCAAGTATTGCTTTGATCTCTATAGCTAATTTTCCCATTTTTTCCATAAATCATCTGCTTCTGTCAAATCAAGCAATTAAGTTATGCATCAATTAAGCATTTTCAAATTGGAGTTTGGGGAACTCAAAAGTAATTTCCTATATCTGTGTCACTGTCGTTGCCTCTGCAGCAGTTTCCGAATTTATACCTAACGGAAACCTGCCGAGGTTTAAAAACTTAAGTGACGAATTGTCAAAATCTGCAGTTCTGCAAATGGCCACTTGAGGCTCTCAAACTCCAAAGTCCTACAATTACAATTTTAGCTCTTTCTGCCACTGATGACAACTGCGTTGGGGTAAATTTATGTACAACCTGTTTCTGTTAAATCAAATCTTAAAAGTCTTCAATTAACCGGAATTTAGGCGACAGCCGGCATCACCTCACTGGGCTTAACAACATGTCTCATGTGATCGATGTCTAAACATTGTGAATACATAATAGAGGTGTGCAAACCATCCAGTATTTGTATTTGTTGAGGGGAAAAAAGTATTCGAATAAAATTCAACTAAGTTAGGATATGCATGTGTAAAAATATGTGTTCTTAAATTAGCCATTATAATAATTATGTGTGTACATACAATATTGTTTGATGTTTTGCATTAAAAGCAGCTAATAGAGGTGATTCAGGCTGACCTGAAGGGGCAGAACATGACTGTGATGATGATTTGGTGCTTGTGGGAGATAATGCGCCTCATGCTGAAGTCTCCTTGAGGGAAGACACTGAACCTCCAGTTGTGAATGGGTGGATGTGTCTGTGACTGTAAAGTGATGTGAGTACAAATAGAAAGAAAAATCGTGATATGAAAACAAGACCATTTACCAGTAGACGATAGTCTGAATTAGCGAGCTAACAGACGAATGCTAACACGAGAGAACCTTTCTGCAGACGTCTCAGTGCTAATGTAACGTAACGGAATAATGTCCCGGTCAAACTCTGCTTCCCAAATGTTATTTGCTGCCTCCATAACCCAGTTAATGTGAAAAAAAGAAAAAAATCTATTGGACAACACTAGTGATTGAGTTAAGTCGTGTTTGTTGTCACGTTTTCCATTACTCATTTGAGTCGAGACTTTTCTCCCTGACGTCAGTCAATCCGGGCCGATGCACGAATGTTCCCTGCGGTCACATGAGGACAGGCAGCTTTTTGACAGGACGTTTAAAACCGTATTTGTAAGTATTTGTAAAAAAACTAATCTGAATCCACCCCTAATACATTCATGTATTTGTCTTCTGGACTCAAATGATTTAAACTTTTAAAAGTGACCGCATTTAATCGAAACAAAATAATCTTTGAAATACAGGCGGGAACGAACCCAGCAAACAGAAACAAGTCAAGCGCCTAAAAACGATACGAACGACAATCAGAGTTTATGGACATGACGTTGGAAATATGATTTGTTGCCGTGAGGGTCCACATGAAAAGCTGGAAAACAAATCCAGGGCTGTGCTGTTTGTCGATGTTGTATTGATTGCTTTGGACTCACTTTTCCATGGATCAACACGATATTTTATGTAACTGCAGGGGTTTGACTGGGCTCTTGTTCCCAGCCCGCTCGCTCTGTGCCAGGGCTCACACGTTTTTTGTTTTTTTGTGTGTGTTGTTGTTGTTGTGTTTGCCTCCTCTCCGTTGGCATTGGGATCGCTCACCGTCTCGCTGTCTCTGTTTATATGTTTATCTGTCCGTTTCTTCCCTCTATCAGCTCTCGCTCTCTCTACGTCTCTCTCCCCGTCGTCCCCGCGGATTTCCCAAGCACTTTGGCTTTTCTCTCCCCCACCACCCTCCCTCCCTCCACCACACACACACACACACACACACACACACACACACAAACACACACTCTCATCCTCCATCTCTCATCCTCTCTCTGGTGTCTCGGTGAGTGCCAGGCAAGGGCGTCCCTGGAGTGACCTTGGGGGTAATGAGCTCCTGATCACGAGTCAGGAAACCCGGCATTCAACACCCTCCCCTCACCCCCGTGCAACACACACACACACACACACACACACAAAAAAAAAGAAAAAAAAAGTCTGCACAGCTATCGCATGCTCAGCCCACAAAGAGAAATAGTATTGGAGAGGCAGGGCAGCAGGGCAGAAGTGCAGATGAAAAGAGCCTAGAGAAACTATTGCTTTAAGCTCTGATATACAACTACCAGACCTCCAAAATAAAGTAAGTGGATTTCTTTTTCTGGGCTTTCTGGTGTAAAGACTTTTGCAGGGCAAGGTGTGATGTGAGCAGCCAGGCAAGTCAAAAAAAAAGAAGAAGAAGAGGAAGAAGAAGAAGAAGAAAAAAGTTTAGAGCTGAACTTTATTCTGTGCTTTGGCGGTACAGATGGTGTGAAGGCTATTTGACGCCGCTGGCGGTGCAGTTTATATGTTTTTTTTGATTTGTTTGTGTGTAATTTAGCAGTGGGAATGGGATTTCTATGATTTCCCGAACAACCCCCCGCCTCCAACCCTCCCCCATCCTCCCCCCTTCTCCATTTGTGGCCGCGTTACTTTTGAAAACCCGCAGAAAGAAAAGTTTGGGTAAAGTTGCGAAACATCTTGTGATCACAGCAATCTTTCCCATTTGTGCGTTTTACTGATATTTCGCCTTCTTGCTGAAGCACTTCTGTCGACATGGTCCTAATCGCCTCTTTGTTGTTCTTCCCATTTTTTTTCTTTTTAACGCAGATTTTGCCTCGGGGACTGTTGATAGGAGATGATAAACATTTGAAAATTATGAAAAAAAAGCTTGAAATGCTGAGAATTATAACGGCAGATGGAAAAATTGGCTTGTAGACATATTGGGTAAACAATTGGAAAGTAGTCCCCAATAATCCAGCAGCCATGGGCTACGGGGCCGCGCTGTTAAATCATTAACGGGACCGTTTCCTCAGTGATTAGACTTCAAACATCCGTATGTTTTGTTTTTAATCGCTATCAGCCAAATACGTGCGAACCCAATTAAGTCGATCGGTGCATGTATGCCGGATTGAAGTGGGCCACTTTTTCCCAGGATGTTGTAATTTGGGTCAGGCCTGACTGGAATGACAAACCCGGAGCTGCTGTATTGTATCAGCGCTATGTGATCCAGCAGACCTTCTGGTTTGCGTTGCCATGGCTTTCTCCAGCCCTGGTATAGCAACCCAAGTCAGACCAAACACTGTTCCTCTCTGTCTTATGGGCATTCCTGCTCCCGGACAAAAGCTCTCCACGGTTCATTCTCACTCAAAATGAGGTGTCCGCTTCATTTCTTTAGAATCAACACATGGTGTGGTCCTAATGAAAGAGCAGGGGGAGATTAAACATGAAGTGGAGATGAGCTTGAGAGCCCCTGCTTTGGTCCGTAGGAAGTCAGGACACAATGTGGATTAGGCTGGAGGATATCCAGCAGGGGCAGACTCATAAAACCCCTTTGCTCCTAAACAGGTCCTGGCATTTCCCTTTCAACGTTTTACACATTCTGCCCTTTTCTCTTGTTAAATGCTTGCCCCGCAAACCTCACCACGTGATCTTGCCTATATGTCAATGTGTTAAACACAAAGCCAGTTCATTTCCCTGTGTGCTTGTGTGTGTGTGTGTGTGTGCGTCCTCGCAAATGCTTTGACGAGGCTGCTCCCCGTGGAGGAGCCGGAGCAATAAGGCATAGAATTGTCCACTCCGAGAAGTCCGCTCCGGGGGGGAGGAAAGTGCCGTGAATGGAGCCAATTCTCGTCTATAGGGCACAAGTAAGTGAGAGACAGAGACAGAGAGAGAGAGAGAGAGGGTAGGGGGGCTGAGGACATACACAAAGATTCTCACATTGAGTGGCTGGTTTATTTTTGTGGGGTGCGCGCTGACCCCTCACATGTGGGGATGAACAGAATGAGCCTTGATGGGGTCCAGAGGGCCTCCGCAGAAAGGGAGGAAATAATAAAAGAAAGGGATAGAAGAAAGGAGGTGGGGAAGGGGGAGCCAGGAGAGAGGCCTGTCAAGGAACCCGTCCTGCGAGCGTCCCGTTTTAGACGGTGGCGCGGCGGCGAGGAGCTGCAGTCAAGCGGAGCTGGGAAAGGTTAAAGGATAATTCACGGGTCTTGCAACTTTTATTTTTATAGTTCTGTGGGAAAAAGGGTTCAAAGAGGAACCAGGAGAAACAGTCGCTGCAGGTTTATGTGTGCACGTCCTCGCACAAACTCAGAAAAAGATATCATGCAGCATGATACTGCGTTGGTGCTGTTCGTACCAAATGCATATCAACTAGAACCCCACATAGAGAGCATGTTTGCTCCCTGTTGATTGTCATTATTTCTTTATTTTATTTTATGCACCTCTCCTGGTTGAATCCACTGCTCGTCATTCCCTTTTCTGGTTCGGGCCAACCTTTGAACCAGTAAAAATCCGACTGACGCAGAGCCTCAGCGCAGAGGTACGACCTGCTGTTGGCGTGTTGTGTGACTCCCCGGCCTCCGCACTGGCTAAATAATACCACAAGCCTTCACTTTTTCCAAGACAGAGCGGCACATGAACGGACGCCAACAGAGAACCATGAACGGGCCTTTGTGGTTTTGTAGATGCGTCCAGCTCCAAAACAGGAAAACCAGATCCTACAGTTCCCATAATGCAAGAGTAGCCTGTCCTAATAGAATAGAATAGAATGTTATTGTACAGGTACAACAAAATTAAGGTGGCCCAAGGTCCGCCTTTGGTACAGTAGAAGTACAGGAATAGAAAAAATATGTACAAAAAATAATATGCTAACACAGGGGTCTTCAACCCCTTTTTCAGGCTAAGGATCAGGAAACTGATCAAGTAGAGACCCTCAACTGTTCTAAACTAAATTCCGCCTAGTGCAAATTATCAATATACATTTATAAAATATACAATTGGAGGAAAATCTTCAACATTTCCAACCCTCTATCATGTTTGAGGGATTCTTACCATCTTCAACGCCTCCAGTTCCAGTTTATTGTTCTTGTTCCTTGCACTGATTTCTAGGGTTTCTGCTTTCACCACAGTCCCTTCAGGAGACAGAAAACTCTTCGCTCTTCACGTTCCCCCAGCACGTCATGAAAACCTCTCCCACTGTTTCATTAAGCCGTGACGATGAACGGCGGCCGCGGGGGGTGAACCGGCCCTGGAGGCTGCTGGGTTAATAGTCACGTGCGGAAACGCAGACGTCTGGCGTGGGGCTATCTCTTTACGGTGAGAAAATCAAAGCAGCCTGAGCTTGCGTGGTGTTGGTCCTCATTGTCCGAGGGAGCCCACTGAAAGGGCTGCCAACGCCGTTTGTGGAGGAAGTTTGTGAGTATTGAGGCACACTGTGAATCCCTCATTGGCCTTTTGGTCAAATTTCTGCGCACATGTTGCTTTTTAGCCATAAAAAGGTGTTAATTCATTTCCTTCCTTTAAAAACTGCACAGACTTTTCCGCTTTTCCAGTGGAAAATCAAATATCTAGCTGTGGCCGGCGTCTCTCTCTGCGCCCTGCTGTTGGCTTGATCTGGCGTTTGATCCTCGCAGAGCTAATGATAACCTGAGGCTTTCCACTGTAATCAGCCGCCTCATTAGTGTCCCACTCAGACACAGAGCCACCCACACACACTCAACACGCACGACCAGGGGCAAACCCTCCCCAGACCTGCCACGAGGCCAAAGGTCACGTGGATGCATTCACAAGTTCTGCACCTGCTGAAAAAGCAATGCAACACTTAATTGGATGCCGATCTGTTGCACATTAAAATTTAAACGAGCGTTCTTCAATTTTCCACCCATTTCCAACAAACCCTTCGTTCAATTATCCTGTCTGCCGTTCCAGACACCCGTCACGCTGCACTTTTCTTTCCCTTTCCCTCATCTAATTCACATTGTTCTTGTGCAGAGTTTTCAGACCTAGTTATGCTCGCTCTCCATTAATGGCGGCGATGAAGCAGACTTCGGCAAACACGAAATTTGCAGTCGCCGTGCGCCGCACAGATCCTTGGCTGATTTTGCACAAAAACGGATGAAAATTAATTGCTCCTGGGGAAGCCGAGAGAGAGAGAGGAGATGCAATCCGAACCCGCATCAATTAGCCGACTGGAGGCTTGTGCAACAAGCTGTAAACACACCGTTTACACGTAATCACGGCATAAAGTTGATACGGCAAACCGACGGCTTATCAAGCATTCACCGAGCGCGACTGGTATTCATTTCGAGTCGTGTTTTTTGTTTACCTGACGGAGTCCAATCTTCGCTCCGGAGGGAAATATCCGACTCTTTTGGTTGCAAAGCGTTAGACGGTGCCAGTCAGGTAGTGTGCGATTGAAAACAGTTCTTAGTTAGTCCTGAAAATAAGCCGAATAAGAGCAATGAGGGTGTAAAAATCCAAGAAATGAGCTCGGAAAGATGCATGAAAACTGTGTAGGGTTAAGAAAAAATTTAGTAAACGCGTGACCTCTCTCGCATAATCGTCATTTGATCTCTTTTTAACATATGAAATATGAATTAAAACATAATATTTAAGCTAAAACCTGGGAAATGTGCACCGTTTGAACAGTCCCTTCAGAAGATGGAGACTTATAATTCGGGGAATACTGGTCCTGAGAGTTCTTCCCCCTAGCCTTCGTTTGTGTGTGTGTGTGTGATGCGCCGGCTTCAGAGTGTGAAGCTCAGGGGAATGGGTAGTGTTTGTATTCCTCTAATGAACTGAGGGATGATCTTGTCTCTCTCATCACGCAGAAAAAAAAAAAAGCTCGAAAACTCGGACGGGCGAAGTGGATAGACGCATAAACAGAGCTACTTTAGCACAAACAAGAGCAAAACGGAAGGCATCTGGGGATTAGCATTAGCATGAATCCGGTGACAGCTACTTCTAGAAATTTGTCGTTTTTAGATAATGAACATCTGGTCATTTTCCCTGTGAATCTGTCGCCTTCTTTTTTCTTTCTTTCTTTAATAGGATGCGCAGCAGAAATAAAACCATGTCTCAGTATCGACTCTGAAGGACTTTTCTCCAATGCAGAGCCTTGCTAAATGGTTGAGGAGTGAAACGTGCTAGACTATTAAATAACATGCAGCCAATACACAGCCGGAACGATGGCTGTAATCTATTGTCTCAATCAATGCAATCTAATTTTACTTAGGGCTGGAATGGATCCGACCTGGCCAATAGAGTTCTTAGTGATATTATAATCATTTCTGTGGAGTGAATTTGATTTTTGCTGAAAGGTAAAAGGAAGAAACTGTTGAAAAAAGAAAAAAAGTATTCAGAGTTGCAGGGATTTGTTGTGATGTGGCCACTGGTGTCGAATGGAAAGCTAAATTGATCGCGAGCATGGCGGCGCACGGCCCGCCACTTAGCGTCTCCATTCCTGCCCCGCCGCTAATTGGATTGCTAATGGCCAAATTTGCACGGGGGTGAGAAAAGTCTCTGATCAGAACCGTTTGCATTGTTTATCAATCGTGGTTTTGGGCTTGGCGGTTGCATGAAGAGACAGATTCTCGTCAGCAGAATTGAGGAAAAAAACGCTCCTCTTGCAGAATGTTTCCCCCCATCAGGCCCTAGCTGTGGTTACTAGGCTACTCGAAGGGGTAAATCTTCCATATTTAATACCAAAATAATTTTAAACAGTTTACACAGCCTCCTCATGCCAAAGGGGGCGTCTAATCCTTGGTTAAATCTCAGCAGGTTTTAATCAGAGGCCCAGTGGAGCATTTCTGCAGCTATGGGATGTCTTCTGATTCCTCCCGCAGGGCTGCGAATTACGAAAGAAGTACGATTCGAAAAGCTAAACGCCGATGACGTACTGGGGGAGAGGATTAGATGGGCCCACTCTCTAGGTTACAATCGCAAATTATGTCTTCATATCCACCCACTAATAAGTGATTAGAAACCGTGATCAGAAAGGGTGGAGGTGTTTTCACTTGCCCCAAGTAAAATGTGTGTCACATGTGCTCAGTTACGCAATTTAAAAGTTTCAAACACATGGAGGCAAAAGGAGTGAGAGAAGAGTCAAGTGGGAGGGAATCAAGAAAGAGAATCATTAGTCATATCCATTAGTATTCCATCCGTGACTTGTGCTGTGAGACAGCCGGTCTGTCCAAACAAACAACCGGCAGAAGGGGGGGATGCCTCATTATAACTTCCCCCCTTTTTTCTCACCCGGAGTTCACATTCCATCCGACCATAAACACCAGGCCGCGGCTGCGACCTTGCCCTCCGTCCCGGCAGGAGTTTAGAGATGTTAGCGGGGTTAGTGGAGAAACAGTCCGCATGCTGTTCAAAACACGACGATGACAGTGCAGTACACGGCGGCATCCTGGGAGAAGGAGACAAAAACACGGCGTGAATCCGTATCGTTTAGTCCTTGGAGCGTTTCAGACTTACGCCCTCTTCAGCCTCGGAGTCATTGTCTGGTGGAAAGGGGGCGTCCTTCTCACCCTTGAGACACTTTCCGCTCCTATCACACAGAACCCGTTGCTCCCAGAAGGACTAACTAGGAGGCAGCTTGGATGTAAACGCTTTTCTAATGAATGAAAGAGGATCTGAAGGAATCTTTGCAGAGGCCGTGTCTCAGAGATCCGCACACAAAAATGTAAATCAGCCACCCTCTACCTTTGGGTTTGAGCTGCACATGTTCTGCACACTCACCACTCCAGCTGCTTTCATTTTGGCTATGCAGCGAGGTCAAAATGGATGCAAAACTGGAAATGCACCATGAGATATCAAATAAAAGCTAGTGGAGTAGTACTTCAGTGAACCATAAGATTTGGTTTATTCTCCTACAGCAGATACGTGCAGAGCCTACGCTGTTGCCCAGTTACTTTTACTGGAACCAGTGCAACAAAGAGATAAGACGCATGAGTAGGTGGTGGAAGACGAAGAGAGACGTGGTTGAGGAAGATGGATTGCGGACCAGTTGTTTGTGGTACTTGCATTTCTGCAGAGGTGCACGTGAAGCTATGGCGTAGATCCAACTCGGATCCACCAGTCGGGCTTACCGAGTACCTGAATTTCCTTTCTTTCGGCTCAGCACACCTTGAGAAGTTCAAGTATGTGCCCTTTATAGTGGCCTTAGGATAATGAGAAAATCAGAGGTCCCGTCTTAATTTGAATGTCCAGTCTCCCTGTCCACCATTGCTTTGCTATACAGCATGGTTGGAGGGTGTAGTCGAACCAAGCAGATGTCAAAGCAGTGACGAGGACATGAACGCTCACGAGCTAAGCTAGAAGCAATGCTGTTGGAAGTTGAATAGAGGGTCTCCTGCTGTTCCTGGTGTCTGGGTGCTTTAATCCATGCCTTAGCTTACACTAATTCTAATTTATTTCATGATGAATTCGTACAAACTCTTTACCTCTGTTGCCATGCTTGGACTCAAGGATTTGATGTCCAACACCTAACTACACTAAATAAGGTAATTACGTCTATTTCCTAGAACATAAAATGTTCTTGCCTGGTGGGAGACGACCAGCTCTGCACTCGAGTCACTGATTTGACCTCTTCACACAAGGTGAAGCCACCTTGACTGCAGCGGCTTGTTTGACATACACACACATGCACACACACACACACACTCTTTTCAGAGTACATACATGAGGTCCCGGCGTCTCCTCTGACTCTTCTAATGCTCTGTGGCAAGTTGAAAGGTTATGTTCAATGCTCTGGGCCGTGACAGCGGGCAAAAGCCATCCTCCGCCCCCCTTCCAACCTTTAACCCTACATCCACCCCACAGCTGAGCGCAGCCAGTGTCACAGAAGGACCGCTGGCATTTGCACAGCAGCTCGGAGTTGTTGTTGTGTTCCTTCCCCTCCCCTTGGTTTTTAAATGGGAATCCGTCCATGCAGCAATATGACTCGCTCCCTTATTTAGTTGCAAATCGCATTGCGTACAGCATCGCCGCGTTTATGGTTTGGTAAATAAAGCCGGGGCGAGCGGTGTTTTGTGCAGATGAATGCAGACAATGACGGCAGCCGGCACGCAGAAAATCTGGTGGGTTTCTGATGGATGGAAATGGCTGGCTGCTGAGGCAGGGCGGTGGAATAGGATGGATCGGAGAGGCACAGGGCTCCGGCGACAACACTGCTTTGTATGTGTGTGCGGAAAGGCTAAATGAGTTGTGTTGGAAAATGGGCTTTATTTAAGGAGAGGGAAAAAGAGAAAGAAGTGAAAACAGTGTTCCGCATTATCATACGGTGTCTACCTTTACACTGAGTGGCTGATCATTCAACTAGCAGCTTATTGGAATATTGGATTGTTCAATGTCCTATTACACAACTCTGCAGGAATCAACGCCGCAAATGAACCGGCAACCGAGGGTGTTCCGTCACGCGGCACACCAAACAAATAAGAGGCCGATTCATGGAAACCTCTTCCTTCGTTGACATCCATCGGCCCGAAACCATCAGCGGAATGGCAGACAAACAGGCAGCGGCCGATTGTTATTGTGGAATAAATTAGACGGTGCAGACGCTTGCGTATTGAATTCCCATCAGCCACCCCCCCCCACGGCCTGACGTCAGAGGACCTCAGGCAGTGGATCTCGGTCCGCTTAAAACTCTCTTGCAAACACAGACAAGCCTGGATGCCTCGTACATACAAATCAGTTATCCCATCCAAGTCGAGACTGCCACATGTAAGTCATTCGGATCTTGCTTTAAGATGTCTGAGATTTCTTGCGGTGCTTGCTATTTTTCTCGAGTGATAAAGACCTACATAGTGCGTCATCAGGTCAGCGGTTTGCTTACAAGGCCAGACTCGGGGAAGAATTGCATTTCCCCGTACTCCAGATTCTCCAGACTCTAGATTATAGACTTTATCTTTTGTCCAGGAAACTTTACACTCTGTGAGACAGTGCTAGATGAGGGCAATGCTCAATGTTAGCCTCCCGATTCGATCCCCTCGTGCCAAATGGCCACAAAGACAATAAAAGTGAAGGATTTGCTTCAGCCAGAAGTCATGTCCTTGACCGATCAGGGATGTCCAATCTTCCTCTGTCCACCATTCTTATAAATAACATCCCCTCCGCTCTCTGCTTCTCCGATGGCTGGAAATAAGACTGTCACAGAGTCCCGGAGCGTGGTGCGTCGTAAGCTACGTTTGATTCATTGAGGGGTCGAGAGGAGTCCGGCAGAGCAGGGTCTGAGTGACACTATCATTGGGAACTGGAGTAAACAAGTTAAGAATAGCAGGCTTTCTGCCGGCGTGGAAGGTTTCTCAAAGACGAGGCCGCGTCTCTTCACATTCGGCACAAAGAAACTGAATTAACCGCAAACTGCAGAACAGCAACATCACGGGTTGAATGCACGAAATAATAGAATACTTGTAGTTTCATCCATCTCGCTCATGCCTTCCGTCACACCTCTGCTTTTCATTAAGACTCTTTTGTTAATGCATTGAAAGTCGGATGATATCTCTTTCTTTATGCTTCATGGAAAACAGCAACAACCAAAAAAAAAAATCCCTACATTTATTAATCGTTGGTGCAAAAAAAAAAAAAAGAGGACAAACAAAGATGAAAGAAAAACTATTAAAAGTTTTAAGCTTCACACAGACATGAAGTTCAGTTTAAAGCCGTAGCATGTGCGCGGCAGAACAAGGTGCAAACGCAACGCTGTAAATGTCACGATGTAAATAGCCACGTTATTTTTAGCTCTGTTTTTGTTCTCCACCCGGGCCCTGGGGGAAAGTGATGATCAGCGGCGCGTTGCTAACTTTTTTGATAACAGGTTGTCACCAGGCGGAATTAGTGTAGTGATTTTAATTTATAACCCGTTGAGTTGAATTGTGGGGCTAAAAACCAAAACAAAGCACTTAAAGAGGCTAAAAACGTTTTTTTGTTTCTTTGTTTATCTTTGGAACTTCAGGCCAAATGCAGTGAGAGACCCCCTTCACATAATATGTCTCTAAACCCAACTATTGGTTTAGAGAAAGATAATTTAGTTCCATGTTTTATGGTTCTGTGATGAAATCCAACAACATTGGGCCAATATTTATGATAATCTACGAGAGATATCAAAGATACAAATCCCATTTAACTCTAGACCATTTGTTTCGGGGTGACCATTCAGGCTCTGACAGAACAGGATAAACATATCAGAAGCATTGTCCAAACCAGAGTAGGATGTGGAGATGGCACGAGTTGCAGCATTTGAAAAAATGTCACATAAACACTTGGGTAGATTGAACGTATACGAACCAAAGTGAGGCAAATACTTTATAATTTCTTATACGCTGCAGAGACGACGTTGACTGATCCAAGCTTGAGGAAAACAAAGATTAAGTGAAGCAAAGGTGTCATGTCTCATATGTAAGCCTGTTTTGACACCGCACTTTCTAAAAGACAGAGATTTGACATGTTTGAGAGGCTCCCGCAGTCGGTGGGTATTTCGTGCTTTTTTCCGGCGAATGAATTTTGATGGGCCGCCGTGGTGCGGACGTCTTTAACAGGCCCGACGAGCCTTTGTTCTTTTCCCGGTTTCTCATGTCTGATCCCCAACAGCCCACAGGGGGAAAGCTCTGTCTGCGGCTGCTGCTGCTGCTGTGAAACCTTTTCCGTTTGATCAACTTCTAACATATTTGAACAATTTAGGCAGGGATGAGCGCAGGTGATTCAAAGCCCAAAGCCCCCCCACCTCCCAAAAAAAAGAAGAGATGAGAAGGACGCAGGACCAAGGGTGGGTGGGTGACGGGGGAGTAGTGGAGAAAGTCTGATTTCTCATTTCTTCGTCTTCTCTCCATCAGTTAATGATGTTTCCATGTTTCCATACCACCGATTTCCTTTCTGATCCTATACCGAGTAAAATTCAGGCTGGTTATCGGCGTTACCGATCCAATATCGATACTTTGTGTAAATACACCATAATCCAAGTTGTATATTAAACTCTGCCTAGTGCTTCTTATAAATATATATTATTATTATCATTTTCCATTCAATGTCAAGCTATCCCTCATACCTTTACTAAAATAAATATGTTGGATTCATGTTAAAATCATAGCTTCATAAAGAATACAACACATCAGAGTACTTTATTGAAGTATATTGAGGTAGTGGCCTCATTTACTATATAGCCGAGCTAATACAACAACAGAGTACAATACAAAGTATGTGAAAATGCTGTTTCAAACACTAAGAAGAAATAAGTAAAATAATAAGATGATTAAAAGAAATTATTGTTTAACTATTAATTCTGACTATGTGCTGTCCTCCTCATCATAAATGTCTCGTATTCTGTGTTGTTTCAATAGTTTAGTTACTTTACACTGTGCTACTACATTACCTCGAATAACTGAAGTATCGCATCAATGTTTTGGTTTGACAATCGACTCACTACCATCAGCGAGGGTGATATTTTTAAATGAACCCCTAGTATGGTTGACACCTTCCATGTAAAGAAAAAAAAAGAAAATAAATAAATATAAAATCTTCCTCCTTTCCTCTGCTTTTCCTCTGGCAATAACTTATTTCACCCAGTAGAGGCCAGTGTGTAGTTGATGAGGTCATCCACTCAATAGGACAGCTACACATCACCCCTCAAAAAAAAAACAAAAAAACCTTTTCAAACACCTTCTTCACACAGAGGTTAGAGTGAAGAGAGAGGACCTCGGTTATAATTTAGTCCCAGAATCACCGCGAGGAGATCAATGGGACATCGAGCATCGGGAAACAAAGACACGCTGCCGCTGGCAACGGGGTGAGCTAAATGATAAGGCCCCCCCCACCCTGCCCCCCGCCGTCGCCATTGTTTGAGGTGGGAAAATAGAGCGGGCGCGAGTGAAAGGCCCTGTTCAATACTGCCGTGAAAGGACGCTGATGGTGGGTGTCATTAAATACAGTCGCTGCAGCAGAGGTCAGGGCCATTACAGATAGATCATGAGGGCCCTCTGCTGACAGTTAAATCAAAAGAAACCAATGTCATCATGAAAACAAACTCTCCTGCCTCGTTTTTTTTTTCTTTTTTTTTCACATTAGGAAGAAAAATAGCTGAATACGTGTGATCATGTTTCAGTAGTGGTTGAGTCATCTGAAATTAGCTGCTGTTTTTTTCCCCCCTCCCTCTTCATGTGGAGAATCGAAGCGGGACTGGAAAATTACCATCATCAGTTAGTCCTAAAATCTTAATTCAAACACCCACCTACCGCTGTAAAAGAAATGAAGTAGTGATTTAGTGATCTAAAGGGAGGTGTGAAAGTGATGAAGATAGCAGCGTGAATGTGTTAAGGCTTTTTCCGCGAGCCCACAGAAGTGAACCGCGCTTTAATTTCTGATCCCGTTCGGCTTTTACAGCCTCATTTGGCAGGTTCGAAGCTGCAGAACGAATCTAATCTGAGGGTCGAGACGAAGTTATCGAGCTTCACGTTCAATATTTTTTGAAATTTTGAGACTGTCAAGTGAAATTATTTTGCATGTGTGTGCGGGAAACTTTAATTTTAACCTCCCTTTTTTCAACAAAATGAGCTGTAAGTTCACGCTGCCATCTCATGAAAAATGCAGATTTCAGACAAAATAATCAAAAGTCAACTTCAGACTCCAGTTCTTCGGCTCCGTCTGCATATTTTTTCAGTTTCAGACGGCTGCCGCGAGGTGTTTCGGAAAAGAGTAATACAGTCTTTCAATGCCTTTCCTATATATGTATATATATATATATATATATATGAAGGAAACGCAATACAGAGAGAAGAAACGACACTCCACAAGTCACAGTCTCACAAGTGACAGATTTTGTGACTCTAACAAAAGGAAAAGGAAAAAACATTTGTAGATTCAGAGTTTTTCTAACTATGGAAAAAACGTTTTAACTGAAAAAAGGAAAGTTTTCACAATCAGAATCTTAAGACATAGGTCTTCAACAGGGGGTCCCCCTAGGGGGTCCACAGAGGTACTGCAGGGGGATCACAAAATTGTTGGTTGATCAGACATTTTACATATATATTATTTATTTATTTATTTTAATTTTCCCCACAACATGAATCCAATATAGTTTAGTTAATAATAAATGGAGGCAGGGAATCAAAATATATTTTTTGTATATTTGAATAGCTTAATATTGAAAGCAGAATGATACTAATAAGGTATATTTAGAATTTACAATGGGCTGAGTTTAATATAGAGCTACTTTAATATAGTATGGTATAGTAGGTAGGGAGTCTCTACTTAATCTCCCCATTAGTTTGACTTTCCTTAGCCAGAAAAATGTTGAAGACCCCTGTTGTAAGACATATAGAGAGACATTCCCTATGTAGCTTAGACAATAAAAGGCTGCACGGATGACGAGGAACGAATCTTCAAGTTATTCTCCTCTCTCTGCATCTCATTTTACATTTTTGTTCACACTTATTTTTGCGGGTGTGAAGCTTTTATTGTGTATACGGTCGGTGGTGTGAATCTGCAGAGAGATGGGGAAAAAAAAACATACGAGACAAGCGATTGAGTCTCATCTTGTGGGTTTAGGATGAAAAAACACAAGAAAAACAACAACAACTAAACAGCAGCAGAGCGGCACAGTTTTCCAGCGCTGCTAATATTACAAGTGTGAAGCAGCGGAGAGGATCAATGAGGCTCATTTGTTTTTACAGCAGACTTGACACTAGATTTTATAAATCTGATAACATAAGATCATCTAGACAAAAAAAAAACGGAAATTTAAATGTTAGATTGTACGGAAGCCGTAAGCGGCCATGCATTCATACATATTATTTCCTCTGTTTTCCCATGATAACAAGTTAATTTCCCCTGTTTTCTCGAGATATCGCATTATTTATGCCGTTATCTTGAGAAAACAAACTTAATCGAGCAAACATTAATGCACAAAACAAACAGCTCACCTCACAGTAGACGTATGACATTAGTCTATTATTATTACTACATTATAGGGTTAAGGACATCAGTCAACATGACGGAATTCCTTCAAATGAAATACATCAAGATAGTTTGTTTTCTTGAGAAAACAAAGGGAAAACGTAAAAAATAATATGTGAATACATGGCCGCTTAGGGCTTCCATAGATTTGCAATTCCGCAAGATGCTTTTTAAGTTTTGGGCCAAAATGAGCTACAAATATTCACAGTCAACTTATAAAAACCGTATAGAGAACATACTCCTTCAAAACTAATTATTTCACATGTTGTTTTAGTGTTTTAATTTGTCCCACCCACTTACATGGAGGGGGTGGAGCTTAAGACCTATACCGCAGCCAGCCACCAGGGGGAGCTCCACTTGCATTGGCTTCACTTTTGAGGAGCAGTTCTGCCGTCCATCTTTATACATATGCTTTATATTTTAACCGAAGAGTTTTCTGAGAGGATGAGAGTGCTCTCTGTTGATATTTGTTCCGTGCAGAGTTTTGGCAGAAAAGCATGGAAAACTTAAACAGGATCTCCCTCCAAAACAGCTGCAGAGGAGCAACATGGTTCATTCATTCTCTCTCAGCGTGCCGTCCTCCCGGGGAGCGTCGCGTTAGCGAATGTTAATCGAATGAAACTTTGGACATAGGAATCGAACGGAGGGGTTCGGGACGCGCTAATTAACGAGATACGCGCACACCTGCCGCAAAGCGTTCCCGCGCATGCGCTGCAGCCTGAAGGGCCTCTGACGAGTGTCCTTGGGAGAAAATAGTTGAAAATGACCAGCGATGATTGCCTCCTACCGAGTGGCACAGGTTAGTGATTAAAAGGCCTAAACTCGCTCGCTTGCAGTCATCCCTGAAATTGGACGGATATTGAGGTAATGCCGCGACTCAAAGTGCTGTACAGGCTGGCTCTTACTGCTATTTTAAAATCAATAGGCTTTTTTTTTTTTTTTTTTTTTTTTCTTTTCACTTATTGGGGGTGGGCTTGACTGGTTGAGGGCGTGTGATGTGCAGATGTTGAACTGTGACTATTTCTTGTGATATGCGGTGAGCATCAGCCTGGAGGGAAATTTACCACTGCTTGCCTTTGTGTGGATTTTGTAATCTGCAGTCAGGCTCTATTCAACTACAAAGGAACAGACGGACGGGGTCTGCGGTGCTTCAGCAAAACAAATCAGCCATACTGTACTTGTTCCATTCACCGCATAGGCCTTTAATATGTATTTCAAGAAGGTCTGGAGAAGCATGCATCACAGCATGAGGGCCCCGCGATGGTGCCAGTTTGGATGTGATAGGTAAATATATCTAGCTTATGCTGAATATATTCTCCCGCGTCCGTGACAGCAGCGTGACACTAATGCTCTAAACGCAACATTACTTCTCCTCAAAACGGCTGGAGGAGCTGTCAAAACTGTCCGGCACAATTTGTTGTGCTGAAGTGAACAAACGCATCGCGCGCCCACACTTTCTGAATTATTCGTCTTGGGTCGGTGTCAGACAGTCGAAAACTTCTGATCTGGCGCGTGTCTCCGTGACAGCGCCGCTTCAGCCTGAGCTGATGCCGCCGCCATTGTTTGCCGCCGCCGCCGCCGCTTCCTTGCAAGATGCAGGATGAGATCTGCGGGCAAAACGAGACCTGGACGTTTATGAATCCTTCTGCTCCTAACTCATGTACAGCACAGCACAATAGTCCACGGGTAATAGAAATGTCAAACGTAATCACATGTGTAAGTAGCAACGCGGGCAGCGATAACAGAAAACAGCATTCTGCTGCTTTGCATTCTGCAGACTCGACATTATTTTTCACGGCCCCGCTGCATAAACCTGTTAAATCAGCCAGCAGAATCTAGCCTGTACTGTGCCGTGCGCTTTTTCAGACTCCCGTGTCATAGGTTAGGAAGCGTGAGTAGAACATCTCGGCACTCGTAAATTTCCCACTGCTGACCTTGAAGCTCTATTAACCGGAGAGTGGTGGCTGAATTTAATTGATATGGATCCTCAGAGCTGAGAGGCTTCACACAGCAGAACACTTTTATTTTTCCTTTACTGACAGGCATCATCTTCACAGAAGCATTTGAACTGTGCATGTTCTCGCACTTAAATCTTACAAAATCCACACTTATTATATCAAGACTGTGCGTATGTATATATACACTGCTTTGGTGTACTTAAAGATGAAGAAATAGTCAGTGGATAAGCTTCCTGAAGAGCAGTTCTGAAGCTCAAAGTGGCGTCTGCGGATGCCGCCATCTTGGAATCACCTGGTAGCTGCCTAGTTCAGCGGTTCCCAACCTTTTATACTCAGGGCCCACTTTAAAATATTGCCGATCCACCTCTGAGCCCATAAATTAGGAGGCCATACAACACATTCTCAGAGCATTTCTTTTAGTTTTAAATTGAAGAAATGAACTGAATACAGGAGAAACACGGTGGAAGCTCCACGGTAGCTAGCGCAGCATCTATAACGTGTTGCAACACCTTCAGTATTACAGTTTTCAAGGAGCTGTCCATCAGCACCACACAGAGATCAGAAATGACAAGCAAGGGGCCGTCTCTTAACAGGCTGGTTAACGAATTAAAGCCCATTAAATCGATATTCTTACAAATAAACACAAACCCGATATAAAGATAAATTCTGCCCGGGTCTAGCTAGTTGAAACCTCAATTTAAGCAAAATCAATAACATAAAAGAAACAAAATTAAAACACTGTGGGCCGTAGCCTACATGTTGGGGAATCACTGGCTTAGTTCATTCATCTCGCTGCCACTCTCAAGAGAGGCTGAATCGATCATAAATATATGTTTTTAAGGTGACTTTGAATGTTTTCAAATAGATTATCATATTCATCTCAGTCACCTACAGGTAAAACTGTGGCTGCATAATCTCAGATGTGAGACCAAGTTGTGCCGGTATGTTCTGGTGCCAATCGAAATGACTGCAAATTGTTGCCTACGTACTCGCAGCTGGGGGAATGAACGACACTCCTCACATTCAGCTGACTGAGAATGCACAAATAACCGGTGACATTTCCACACTAATAAACACGATATGACTCTTCATCTGCTACAAAGCATTGTTTTGCTACTCTCGACAGCAGGGCGCTCGTGTGCTACGGCAGGAGTTCCTGGATTTTTGGAAACAATCCAAACAGGTTTTAGGTTTCTGGTCCATTTGTAATAAGTAGAAGGAAATCTGAGAAAATCAAACTCCAAGGGAAAAAATGAGGAGAGGAAAGTGGATCTCTAGGAGGTGGAGTGCAGAAATGTAGCAGAAAATAATTTGTAGCAGCTAAACGTATTGACAGTCTTACTGTATGCTCCTCTTAGAGTATTCGGTGTGGGGTTAATCCCAGTCTGGTAATGCTTTGTGTGAGAAGCTAGTTTTGAAGTACAGGTACCCGTAGGCTTTATCTCTCCAGCAGCAGCAGCAGCAGCAGCAGCAGCATTCATGCTCCCTCTCAGCCTCACAATGCGACGGCTTGTTGGTTGGGGGGGGGAGTGAGTGGGAAAGCTCTGTGGGGAAATGTTGTGCAGGTGGTAGCTGTAGGTTATTCAGGGATGAGCAATAACTACCATACGTGCTATATATCCAGTTTTCAGTCTACTGTCAAAAGCCAACCTGTACAAGGGAAACATGTCACTTCCTCATCATGCAAATCAAATTATATTGTGATGATTGTGCACGATTATATCCAGCAGTGCCTTCGAATGTCCAAATGTTTTGAAATCGGAGGTGCTTCAGAATGTAAGGGGCACAATACCAAATAAAATTTACTTGGATGTGTAAACCTTTTTGGTATTGCATTTGCATTTTTTTTACGTGCAAATTTTAGATCAGTTATGGAACAAATGACATATTGGGGTAGAATTTATGACTTTTTTTGGATTAGGTTAGGATTATAAAAAATGCTGTGGGGACGAAGAGATTATAACTTTGTCTGAGGTGGCTTCACAGCATTTTGAGATTTGCATGCACCAATGTTTGAATAGTAACTTTATGTATTGACAATCACATGGTTTGGTGAACTTTTATGAATGCAGGATTAAAAACAAAAAAAAAAGAAAGGAAAGTTCATACAGTAGGAACTTGTTTTTGTATGGGTGTAATGATTTTAAGGCGCTGGAGCACCACGATGGTTCAGCTTTTGATCGTGTGGTCGAAGCCATTGCATTTTGATCAAAGCCAGGGTATCATAAGAACCCCTTTTCCTGCAATGCTGCGTGTGAGTGTGTGAGCGAAATCCATCGCTGAGCTTCATTTTGATCTGAGCTCTTTTTCCTCCACATCAAATGTTCATGGTCTTTGTTGTTGTTCTACCCCGACTCAAACACAAGTCTCGTCTACTGACTATGTATAAAGATGGACAAACCCTCCAGGATATCATCCGTAGGACCGCCAACGAGTAATTTTGAAGCTCCATGTGGGCGGCACCGGGCGTCGTCATCTTGACTCTACATAACTTTAAACTTGGATATCATTTAAACTAATGACTTCTACAAACATTCACCTGTGTATAGGTGTCATGAATGGCAAACTTAACTGAAATTAACACTTTTAATATGTTTATTTGTGCTGTGAAGTTGGACATTTCCATTTGATTTGATTTGAGTTAATGTGACTCGCCAGCCTCAAGTGGCCACTCGGGGAACTGCAGTTTACTGCTTTGGTTTCATTTATCACGACCCAAAGGATATGCTATGAAACATAAAGGACACTCGGGCAAATAAGGTTTAAGAAAAAAAATCACTTTGAGATTATCACAGTGCAAACTTTGGGTGTAGCAGCATTAGTTGCTGATTTTTTCCATAACTGCAGGCCATTTAATTTTCTAAAACCAGAAATAAATCATAATCTTCTTCAAAATACGTAAATTTAAAGTGAAACTTTTATGAAATAAATAGTGAATTAGATTTACAAAGGTCGACATAAAAGTAGCTCTGAGAATATCTAAACTGGTATTTCTTGGAGAACTGCAGTAATAATAAAGAATCCCAAAATGTACATGAGCAGAGATCAAATATACCTACTAGACAAACAGTGGTGAACTTTCTTTATATATATTTAGCAGTTTCACTGTGGCATTCATGTGGGTGAGCCATGACTGACAGCCGCATCCGCTTCAACATTATGTTTCCTAATCCTGAGCCGACTAAGTCCAGTCTCACTTTCAAGAAAAATGTGATTTCTGGGGTCTTTAATAAGCGGTTGCTGGCTTTTCACTGCAAATATTCTATTCCACAGTCTGTTTACAAGCAAATATTAAACACACACAGAGATATGCATGGCAGTGTTCGAGCGTACGGACAAACAAACTATAAGTCTCTGCTAAATAAAAAGGAGCACAGAAACTGAGAGATGGAACAGAGAAAAAGGGGGAGGAGGTCTTAATCAAAAAGCAGACAAAACTGCCCACGCTGTGTGCAAAGGCTTTCTCATCCAGCATACTTTAATGAACAAGTGACTCAAGGTACTTTCAGCGGGTTCCTGAGAGGAACACACACACACAAAGATAAATGTAGCCTACTCAATTAGACAGACACCGCTAAATTGGCGCCTTTGGAGTGTCGGCTGGAGAAAGTGTCTGAGGCTGAGAGAGAGGAGAACGGGAGGTGGTGACTGTTGATGCTAACAGCGTGGGGCTCGAGGGACGGAGCTCTGTGGGCTGTCAGCGGCTGCCGGGGGATGGGGGTGGGGGGGGGTGGGGGGGACAGACTGCACAGGTCCGGCAGCCAGACAGCCAGCATCTGAAGGGAACAAGCACAGCTATTTCTAGCAATCAAAAGGCACCCAAACAGAGAGAAAAGGAAAAAGGACAAGGAGTGGTGATAAGACGTCCCTTGCAGCGAGCTCGTACACAGGTGTCTCTACTGTAGCTTTCTTCACTGAGAGAAATGGAGATTAATGGATTGGCTAAAAATAGCCGACTGTAAGAATACAGGTCACCCGTGTCGTCTGAAATGATCAAAACCTGCTGACTTACAATACAATCCAGAAATACCATAATCAATATCTTCACAATGAAAAACAGAGAAGCCGGAGTACCTGGAGGAAACCCATGCAACATGCAAACTCCACCCAGGAAGGCCAGAGTCGGACTCAAACCCAATCTCGAACCAAGATCTCACCATCAAATATTCAAGATCGAAACAATAACGTGAGAACAATAAAAATCACAATGCACGTGGCTCATGGCATGAACAGCGTCCACCCAATACACAGCAATCAATATACAAAGTCACCACACACAATTAACCGCAGTCAAACAGTCATTTCAGCACCACAGACAGGTAAACAGGTCCGTGATGTTGTGTCCCAAACAATACGTAAACTACATCATCAATTACATTTTGTAGGAGGAGATGTAATTTCACAACGATCTGCGGAATCTGTAGACACGACAAGAGATTTTAGGACTGGAAGCTTTCTGGTATCTGCCGAGCAAATTTTGCTTTGTAGAGCAAAATCCCTTAAAGCAAAAATCTCACCACTTTATTGATCTGTGCCTCAAAATGGTGAACTATATAACTTTATATTTTGTCACACATTTGGTGACTTCATTATATAATTCATTCATATTCATAATATAAATAATGAAATAATCCCAATGTCCACATATAAGGACATTTTTTTTCCCCCAAAAAAACTACTACTTCCTGTTCAAAGATGTTGCTAAGTTTTTATGCATCTTAGGTCCTCCTCATCACAAATACCATGGAGGAAATAAAAGCCAAATAGCCCCCCGTCTCTCTATTGTGCAACTTTGGAATATTTTATTTTCACAGAGTTGAATTTGAAAAAAGTTACATAAAGTCATTGTTTGAATGAGTATATAATCCAAGAATTAATCATTTCTAATACCAGTTATAGAACGGAGCCCATAATATTCTCACAGCGTTAATAATATATATATAAACAACAGGGAGATGAGGGGGAAGGATAAGCAAATGAGTGGGTGTTTGGAGGCGTACTCTAATATGATCAGCTTCTTAATGGAGGCGCTCATGCATAAATTCAAGTCTTCAACTTCAGCTGTTTCAGCTCCGGCGCTTCTCACAGAGCCATTGTTTGTCGTCCTTATTATTGGGTTTTTATCATTAAACAGGCCCTCAGTTCAAACTTAGCTCTGTTTTCAGGACTTGGACACAATACACACACATATACACATTGAAAGGCACACACACAGTCACACACACACACAGAAACATTGAGTACCACACATGCTGTTTTTGTTCCAGAGCCCGACTCCCTGGGGGACTCCTCCGGGGCTGTTCTGAGAGATAGCGGGGACCCTCTCCACACACACTCTCCCCCACTGTCTGACCTTTACAAAACACAAGTCAGAAATGTGTGGCATTCTCCTCTAATCATTTGCACCTAAACACATGAGAAATGGTGCTCAATTAAGACATCCTACGCCCCCCACTCCCTCGTGAGAACGCCAGTCACTTTTCCTCAACAGCAGCCATTATCAAACCCAGAGGCATTACTGCACTATTATTTAACATATAGTTATCTACACTCATTTCTCATGACGGCTAATGCTGTTTTATTTTTTTTCCCCGTGCGGCTGCATATTGGATCTATACGCCTGGCTTTACACGCTTGTCTGCTTCTTTCATAAGCCTCCCTCTGTCCTCTAGTCAATACACTTCTCATTTCATCTGTGCCGGAATCTCTCAAAAGCTCGGCTCAAGGAACACACACAAACCGAGAAACTCCTAAATAAATCCTTTCAATATGCCCTGTGTCTAGGTGAGGCAATCGCTGCTCCTCTGAATCGCAACTGCTGAGATGGGAAAAGCCACGGAGAAGTGGATTTTTCTAGCCTGACTCTAGACAAGGACACCGTCTTGTCTGAAGGGAAAACAAAACTGCAAAATGCGCCGATGCAACTTAGCGGTTCAAAATATCAGGAAAAAACAATCATTATCCGAGGACAGACATCACATTCACTTTTCAGTTACATTTCTGTGTTATTACTAGATTTATTCACTCCGTAAGGCTGAGAAGACGTCAGACATTAGTCCTGTTGAGATTTGTCTGAGGACTTTGGAAGAAGTCGACGGGAACAGAACAAAGCAGCAGCAACAACAAACATCGCCTATGCTAATAATAGGTTTACGCTCCATTGTGTCTGTGTGTAAGCGGCATTCATAGAAAAGGAAGGCGAACTTGAGTTGTCAGAGATCAGCAGATCACAGTCTGGCATGTCAGCATGGTTCGGTAAAATGCTAGACGGCGGTGTTGATTTCTATGCCTCTGTTTTGTGTTTCTTTGTGTGCTTCAAACAATGTTGACTGGAACTGAGCAGGCTTAGAGTTGTAGCTACTAAATGTTGAACAACTGATGCCTCGTGCAGAGAAAAATGTTGGTATGTGTCGTGTAGGAGGAAGACTTTTCGGAGCTTGTCCTGTCTTGCACCAGTGGCAGTTGTTGAGGTCTGCTTCCCCCCGCGATTTGTAGTGACTATTTAAGGGAGGTGCACGATGTACCGACAGTGTATCCAAGAAAGGGAACTGGACATTAAAGTTTTGTCAGTGTCTTCAAGAAAAAGTCCAGTTGCCTTTCTTTTGCAATGTTTTTTTGAAATAAACAATGACCTGGATGACTGAGAACCTTCACAGACATACCTGCACAGTATATCCAATGTGGAAGCATATTATTGGGTGGTACAACAAGACAAATGAAAAACCTACCAAATAAAAAAAAGAAAAAATCCTTTGTCTAAATCTACGTGCTACATGACCCGTACAGGAGGTGGTCAAGGGAATGTGGCAGAGGCAGACAAAAGAATATATTCATTAATTGGTGATGCAGTCTTGGGATGTTCCCCTTGACTGTGACCTCGATTAAAGCTATGAGTGGAGATGGGCATTGATAGGATTTTACTGATACTGATGCCATTCTGCTTATCGATCCAATTCCTTATCGATTCCCTTATCAATTCCTACTAAATCTTTGGTCTAGAAAAAGTATGCGTTCATGGTTTTGTGTAAACAACAGAAAATTATGTAAGAAAACAAGTAGGAAATTTGTCACTGGATCCTCACTAGCACTGCTCTGCTGAGACTTGGCAGCAGCTGCACTCGTTGACCGGAAATTGTTGAACACATGGCACTCTTGGTATTTAATACGTGCATCGCTGACAAATGCTTCAACTTGTTGGTGGTGTTGCCGCCTTTGCTTGAAATTATGTTGCTGCACAAAGTGCATGTTGCGCTGTTACGATCCCCTTTGGTGAACTGAAGCTGCTGTGGCCTGTTTCAGTCTTTCCGTCTTCACATGATGTGAATGACGTGCTACGACGTGAAGATTCTTCTTTTGTTTTATTGGCAAACAAATTCTAGGTGCATTACGGTCACCATCTGCTAACGAATTGGCACAATAAGGGGAATCAATAAGCATGAAGGCTAATGATATCATTGAATTGAACCAGTTAGAACCAATTCTTTAAAAGAACCGGTTATCGATGGCCCATCCCTAGCTACGAGGCAGATCATATGGAGAATTGCCTAGAGGGCATCCATATGATTCCCATCCAAAACAGATTCTGATGTGAAAAAAGTACTTTACCCACCAAACTTGTGCAAGAACAAGCTAATGGATCAAAGGAGTAGTTGACCAGAATCTCCTACACTGGAAAAGACCCCCATTTACTGCAGTTACTACATTGATTTCTTCCAAGTGGGGTATTTGGTAGCAAATCAATGTATCCAGCAATTCCTTTTGTCTTGCTAAACTGTTTTTACTAATGCAAGGAAAATATTAGTGTTGTAAGAGTATTGTAAGCGTAGGCGCTGATCCTGATGGGTGGTCATCTGGCATGTTTTCTGTTTCAGTAGGCACTGGGTGAGACCCACCTACTGACGTTCAAAAACCCCAATCCTGTGCTCTAACACAGCAGAGCAGGTGGCATAATGTTTGTTACACCGTACGAGTGCTCCCATCTGCTCTGTGAGTCGAGGGAAGCTCCAGCGCAACCTCGATCAGTTTTCCATTCCACCACAAATTTATCATGTAGTCGACACCATTAATCGGGTTGCATTGATGGAGTGGTGTAGCCTCTGGGAATGGTGCTTTGTTTGATGTGTACCTGTGCACAATCCATTGCCTCCTTGGAGATTTGGTGGAAGAGGTTTGGATTGGCAGTCATGGCAGTCTAAATGTGTAATCTGGACAACAGAACCAGTGTAATGTAATATATTCTTCTAAGAAAATCACCAAGCCTTCGTCAGGATGATTTCACACAACAGGTGCCATGTTGAATCCTTTCCAACTCAGTAAATGTTCATAGATTTGTTACAAATATCAATATTTGCACCAACACTGATGTCTTTCATTGCAGCGCCTTCACATCATTTCTATTACTGCTCAAAAATCAGATTTTAGCGTGGGTGCAGTACCACTTGTTAGGCCAGTCCTCTTACTTAGCTGGTGGCAAAAGAAAAGTGGCGGTTCGCTCCAGTCTGACCTGCTATTAAACATTGTCCTTGGCTACATTTAATAGATTTACCTGCTCATTCCGGAAATCATTGATGTGGTAGCGGAGCAATAAGCAATTTGTAACCGTTTGAGCATGAATGTTGACATTTACAGAGGAAGAGTGGCTACTTGAGTCACCTCATAATTTAGAATGTGCTATCTCTTTAAATATCTTTCTAAAGGAAAATAAGAAAACCCTATATACAATAATGGATTTTTTTTTTTTTTTTGTATTTGGCCACTTTAGAGCAGAAGCAAAAACACTTATAGCTGATAGAGGAAAGTCTAACCCCGTCCCCACATTATGTTTGAGTTTGTGTTTTCAGCTCTGCTTTGATCAGTGACTTTATCTGGTGTCAGTGATGCTTTGATGATTGATTAGTACATGTGCAGGATATTGGTTATTTATCTTAGCTCTTCCATATGTTGTGTTGCGTGCCTGTAATTAATGTGTGTAGATTTGGGGTCAGATTGCTGAACGCCAGCTCCTCACAGCACATTGTATACAGTTCTATTTAATATTCAAAATCATTGCATCTTTCATGTCAGGGAACTTCATATATTCTGCATAACCCTGCTCGGAGTTTGCATGTTCCCTGTGTTCTTGCTTCCTACCACAGTCCAGAAACATGCTTGTTAGGTTCATTGGTGAATTTCCAGTAGGCGTGCATGTGATTTTCCAATCCCATCCACCTGCAAAACTCCAGATTATAAATGGTAATAGATAACGAACAAAAGAGGACCTACTTAGTTTACCTAATTTTGGCATCGTCAGACAGTGCCTAGAGAGACTTGCTGTTTGAAACTACACCCTTTGATTTTCCGCCTCAAGGGGGAAATAGTTATTATCATACATGCATAATTTATATCCAGTAAAGTCATACTAAATACATACATGTGTCTTATGACACAATTTTTTTCATTAACATATCATAGAAGTGCTTTTGCCCAATTATGTGCTCTTTGTATTTACTCTATAAGTTCCCTGATTAAGAGCTGAGTCGTGTGAGGTTAATAGTTTAAATTAAAAAAGCCTTCACTAAGAATGGCTAAAGGTGGAAATCTTTTTCACTCAGCTGCTAATAAACCCGCCGATTCCCCTTTTCTGGGGCCCGCATAATTGATTCATTAAACCGCTCTCGCCTTGATTCCTACGCTGTTGACTCCGGCGCCTCCTGCCTTCATATCAAATGCAAGTAAGGGATCATATAAATAGATTCTCAGCAGGGATTTCGTCAGTCCTAATGAGAGAGATGGAGGGCGACTTGAATATTGAAGCGGAGCGTCTTGTGCGTGTTTGCCGAAGCACACGAGGAGTCACCGAAGGTCCATCAATTTGTTGGCGAGTATTGGCTTTCCTCCTTCGTTGCTTTCACCCGGATCGATGGGGCAAATGAGAGGGTTTGATAGGACTAATTCTCAGTGGCTCAGGAGCCACAGCGACCACGGGATGTTTCTGGTGTTACAGCTAAAGTAACCCCTCGGTGTGGGGTTTGCAAACATTCAGTCCTACTGTTACGCTTTTAGCGGGGGAAGAAGGGACTATTAGATTTCTACATCCATCTGACTTTCCTTGCAAGGTAAGTGGGAGTGTATCATCTCCCACTTTATACACATTTATAAGAAACTACTCAGTTAGTACAGACAGGCCTTTTCTTCTCCAGAATGCCAACATGACCTAGTAGCATTTGCAGATGAACAAAGTTTCACAGACTATTTATGCTAACTAAAATTAGTTTTAGATGACCATGACTACAGTTAGGGTTAGACGACCCTAGGGTTAGGGTTAAAGGCTGCTAGGGATAGGGTTAGAGGACCCTTCAGCGGGGGATACACGCAGAGAAATACAGCGCAAAATTGATGTAAACATATTTGACGCTCTAGTAAAAACACAATCCAGCACAATTTTTAAATTGTTTCCAGACGTATCTGGGAAGAAAGAGGACATCTGGTCACCCTATTGTAAACGGTTTGGCAAGGGCAGGCAATCAAGTCAATGAAGCATATGATGAAGTGCCAGAGGAAACAATAGCTTTCATGTCATGCCTTTTTATGTCTTTTTCCTAAACAAAAAAAAGACCGTCGTCACACCTAAACTATAGCCCTGCTGGTTGGTTCACACCTCTGTTTTTATCAGTCACCAGTGCACACCTTGATGGCTAGCAGGATGGATCGTCGTGTGTTCCGGTGACTTGTAGTCTGTTCGGCATCGACGTAACACAATTACCTCATCAGCTCAAAGAAAGAGAACCAGTTACATTCGTCGTTTCATTTTAGGTAGTTATAATACTGATGCAGTCAAGTTATTTTGTTTAATTTGTTTTAGTTAGTTATTTGAGTATAGAAACATGCCCATCAGGAAAAGCATACAAACACCGTGGGACCGTGAAAGTAGATGCTGTGTATAATCAACATTTCCTCGTAACTGGTGGAGGTAGAAAAGAGTACGCAAGTGTGTGCAAATTTCATGACTCGGACAGTAGCTACTACCCCGACTCCAAACTCACAGGATGGTGCCACCTGTATCCAGGGACAACAGCATCAGCTTTTGCAAGGAAGCGGAGACGCCTTGTTCATATTCATCATATTTAAAGCAAAATGCATTGTGGACCACAAATCACAACACATTTTTAACCGTTCACTGGTTTTACCACATTTGAATTGCTATGCTGAGGTTTGGGGCAATATTTATAAATGTACACTATAATCACTACAATCAGTTCTGCAAAAAAAAAGAGCCATGAGATTAATTCATAATGCCAGTTGCAAAGATCACACAAATGAACTATTCTTAAAATCAGAGACATTAAAGTTCATTGATCTGGTTCACTTTGAAACCTAATCTGAGGGTGGAGTACTATCTAAAACAACTTTGTGTCCATACAACAACATCAAAACGGTTTACGGAGTCAAGCTGTGGAATGGATTTGGTGCAATGTCAAAGCATGATCCAGTGCAAAAGGCGGTACAAAAAACAGAAACACCAAAATCAACAGATGTTAATTACTGAGAAGGGAGAAGGAGTAGAATGTGTTATGTCAACATAGTTTTCTCATTTTGACTTCACTCATTTCACTCATTCATATACGGTCAATGGTCTGGACTGATTGCAGCTTCTAAGACTCAGAATGATCAACATATCATAAATTGTGAAACTTTTGCCATTAGCGATAATGAGAGTCATGGCTCAAGAAATGACATACAGAGAGGTGGGTTTTCAGTCTGTGGAGGAGTGACTCTGCAGTCCTGACTTCCTGAACAAAATGTCATGTTGAATTTGACATTTACTGCACAAGTCAGAAAAAAAAAGTATTCTCCCACTTTCACAGTGGGTGCACATTACCTGAATGTGTTTCTCTGGCTGGGCCTGCACAAATTTAATCCCTTTAGTGGTGCAATGCTTGGTGGTCTATAAACACCGGTTCAGAGGGCGGCTCTTTTTTAATGTGCAGGAAGTCAGTGCGGTCAGTTGCAGCTTCCTCATCCAAACACACTGTGTATCCTTTGTCGTTTTCTCCAATTAAACACTGCCTCCTTCACAGCATATTAAAATAATTCATGGGCTCTTGGCAAAGTTTTCACAAGTTTATGATCTTCTACAACTTCTGGGGCATTAAATGACTTTATTTCATTTGAAGAGCTTCATTTCACTAAATCTCCAGGTATGGCAATATCCTTGCCTTAAATATCTATCTTCGGATCTGGGGACACGTTCAGTCGTGATTAATGACCCCCTCCCTTTCTCTTGTGTCAGGCTGCTTGGGTATTAAGTTTAGCAGAACATTTGAAATCTCTGAGAATTTGTCCCTGATATTCATCTGTGTTTTAAAGAAATCTGGACAAAACACACCCACAGCAATAACCAACTTTTTCTTAGATTAGATCAGATAGATACTGTGTTTATCCCAAAGGAAATTCAATGTCCAGTAGCTTCATCGCATAGAATAGAATAGAATAATAACATATAATAGTAATAATCCTAATAATAATGGTCTGAGTCATGATGAATGGCTGATTCATGCTCAGGTTGCCAGGAAATGAGAGTTGTAGGAATAAACCTCTGGAGTTTTTTTTCTCATCTCTTCTTCTTGCTGTCACAAAGCAGAGAGCTGTAGGTGGTCCTCACTGTGCAAAAAGGGCACGGATGTCCTTTAACTACTGAATGAATGATAGTGAAATGCTCCAACCCACTCGTACCTTCCATAGGTGCTGCGATATCTCCAAAATAGGAGCTACAGCTACTTACAATATACTGACTTTTAAAGGAGGAGGAAATGGTTAAGTCAGCTTAATTCCAGGAGTTTATTTTTTTCTTCTATAACCTACAAAGTTGTCAGCCCAGTCATTTATTATGTCTCCACTGCACCCATCAGCCTGCGTGTGACTAACTGAGAGAAAGGCTTTCTTATCTTTTGAAAGGCCGTAATGCCCTTTTCCTCGGAAGACGATCTTTATCAGGGAGCTTTCACTGGGTTTTTCTCTGTGCAACTCATTGTATTCCCTTCTTCCTGGTTGGGATTCGTGTTTGTTTTTTTGTTACAGCAGTTTAGAACTGTCTTAAAAACAGTTGAGAAAAACAAAACTGGGAAAGGATTCTGAGGTATTTAATCAAAATCTGGGTTTCTCTGCGAGCTGCCACAGTCAGAGGAGGATGAAATCAATCAAGAGAGCGATTCAGAAGTCTTCCCCTGCCAGGAGAATCACACAGTCATCACCGTAGGGCTCATTATGAGTTTCCAAGAAGAAGACATTAACGTTATATTACAATATACTTCAGTAACGTCTAATAATTCAAGATAAGGAACAACCACCTTTACATTTCTCTCACTGTCAATCAGACTTAACGTTTACAAAAGTAAAAACTGAAAAGTTGGGGACGATTCAATACACAATGGGATGGTGGACCCGGAGCCAGCTCATGATTAATTAAAAGTGACAAATGTATATTATTTCCCTGCCAGACTCAACTGTTTGACTGGAACTCGAGTTCAGAGAAGCGTTTTTTTGGCAGCAGATACTTGGTAATTGTCTCCTGCTGTCTCACTCTCACAGAGACGGAGAATCTCATTCAGGGAAAAAAAAAGAAAAGAAAAAGGCCAAAAAGACTTTTCTTTTTTTTTTTTAATGTCTTTCATGCAGTGATTTCACCCATTCATTAGGCTGGTGATGGGAATAGAAATACCTCTCTCCTGATCCAGAACCAGCAGCAGGATCAAGGAAGAAAAGGATCTCAGACGCATGATATCTGAGCTGGATTTGTTAAACCTTAACTATTAAATCTCAAAGGATCAGTGAAAAAGGAAGGACAACAAAGAGAAAGAAGACCCGGCCAGTGGCTGTATAACAGAGGTCACACAGCCTTCCTGCTTGTTTCTGGCTCCAGGTATAATCTTCTTTTGTGCAAATACGGTGCAGGTCAGTAAGTCTGTTTGGCCCCAAAACTTCTCAAGCTTCTCAAACTAAAAGCCTCTCGGCTGTTTTACACCTCATGCGCTGCAAATGCAAATGCAGTTTGTCCAACATAGAAAGTTAACGGAACTTTTACAAATTGTGGAAACCAATTCGTACGACAACTTGTGAAAACCAAACTTGTGAAAATTTGAGAAGCTGTTCCTCATTTTTTAAAAGTCACATCTGTCTTCATCAGCTTAAAGCTATTGGAAGCCATGTTGTGCCAGAATCAGTAGAAAGACTGCTCCCTCCAACTTACTGTAATTGTGGAACATATTTTTTTATGATTATGCCAAGAAACAACAGGTGTTCAGCAGTCTGGTTATGGGCTAGAGTTCACTTAACTCACCATTTCAATGTTTTTATGAAGAGTTGGTGAAAGAATCAGATTTGAAACATTGCAGATTGGGGAGGATAAGGTTGGCGTGGCGATGCCAAACCTGCAGGAGTATTATCATGCTGCGCAAATTAGACCTGCAATTTGCTAGTGTGATAAAAAAAAACAAACATAATAATAATAATAAAAAAAAAATATGTAGCCAAATGTGAAAATCTGGAACAATTCATACAACGGGGAGAAATTCAAAGTCTTACTGATCAAACACGTGGATGCAGTCAATTTATATTTAAACTGTGGTTTAATGTAGTAAGAAAGTACAAACTGTGTATAAAACAGGGAACTTTATGAACTTCCAGGATATTAAACAGAAAATATAAACTAAATAACCAAGATCACTACAGACAGCTGCAAATAAGGGACTTTGGATAAAAAATGGATCATCAGTGGAAGTGGAATCTACGATTCAAACAACTATAGAATAATATTTACAATATGTGGCCACCTAATGGAGAGAAGAGGGAATACAACCTCATATGTAAAACTGAAATGGGAAAGACATCTAGGCATGAATATTTCTAAAGATGACTGATTGAATACTTGGAGAACTCAACAATCAACTGCGTCATCACAAACTTGGGGATTATATTGTTGGAAGAACTTAAGAACAATTAACAACAAATACACATCTGTACCACATCCGTGGAGATCTGAATTTAGATCATGAGGTCATGTTTTTTGGCTCTGCCCTAAGATTGTAAACTTTTAGGAGGATGTTAACCTAATTATTGGCAGAATTCTGGGTTATGGTGTACCTAGATCATTTATGCTACTTTGTTTGGTCAGTACGACAGGAGTTGTGTTAAGATAGACAGATATTCACTGTAAAATCTTGTTGGTGGCCTGTAAGAAAGCAATCTCTGGGAAGTGGTACAAGTCAGACTCACCAACGCAAAATCACTGATTGAAAAATATGACTGAAATAAATGTTATGGAGCAACTGACTCATAAGATATGGACCCAAGAGGATCAATGTCGAGAAGAATGAGAGACTTGGATTGTTTAGACATCAACAACATATTTTTCTGATGTTAGTTTTTACTTTTTGTTCTGTTGTTGAATGAACATGTGTTGATTCAATGAACATTTGTGTGCGACGTTTTACAGTATAGCAACTAAAAAGAAAACAGTGTTTTTCAAATGTTGTCTGCATCTTCACCGTATAATGACGGAAGGAAAATACAACATTAAAAGATCTCTTCAAATATTAATTACTGCATTAACCTTGGGAACACTTTTATGGAAGAAACTACTGTAAAAACTGTCGCCGTTGTCACAACTTACACACTTTAAAGGGGCACTATGGATTTTTTGTTTACATTCACGTTTGCACAATTTGAAAAACGTGAAAAATTTCCCATGTTCCTCAAATTAAGATACTCAAACAAACTGTACAAACGGGAAAAAGGAAATCTAATAAAATCTAAACATCATGGCTTATACAGCATATGGTATGTGTGTGCATGTTTTATGTATGTGATTCGAAAGGGTTTAAAAGAAGCACCCGTAAAGGAAGTGTAGCGTTAACTTCTGTCTGTATCATTTTTTCTTGTTTCCTACTGAAGTTGCCCAGAGTTTTTGACAAATCAAAGCTGACCTTGTACTGGCGACTTTATCCATCTTTGACAAGATTTCAGGCAACAAATACATCCCTGACTTTCAGTGTGATGGCAGCGCGGACAATCAAAGTGTTGACAAGAGAGAGATGAGATGATGGGAGATGGGAATGCCCCAGGCTATTCCTCTGGTCCTCTGGTCTCATGAGGCTTTGGTCAGCTATTGCTTTTCCCTCCACCTCCTCCTCCCCCTCCTCCCCCTTCCCCCCCACACAGCTAAATATGTCAAGTTCAGGTGCATCTGCAAAGAAACTCAAAAGCTGTCGAAGTTGTAAGTTGTTCGTTGACATGTGTAGACAAGGCATTCACTGCTGGATTTGTGTTGGAACAGTGAAAGTGACTGAAGGCTCTTGAATATCTTTCAGAATGAATGGACAGAAGCAATGGACACGGGTGGCTGTGATGGCGCTCCTGGTGCTAACCGTGATGGCAGCTGAAGGAGGCAAAGGAGAGAAACAAGGTGACTCTCAGACCATCAGCGTATACTTGCAACATGGACAATTGTCAAATTACCAATTGATGTCTGTGTCGTCGGTGTCCTAGGTCCCTCAAAACAATGCATTTAGTGTGACACAATTTTTAACATGTGTATTAAAATAAAAAATTGAAAGTAGATAATAAAAAGAAAAAACGTTGAGGTTGTTATAATTGGTCTCTTTGGAGAATACACCAGAAACAATCAGCAACAATTTGGAAAAAGGGAACGAGTCCAACTAATCCTGCTTGGGTGAGGAAAATAACTTTTAGCCTAATTTAAATTCAAGGGAAAATGCTCATTTGCATTTGAAATTGGTGCACCGAAACCCATTACGAAAAAATCCAAGCGGAGGAAAAATACTTTTTTTTCTTTTTTAGATGCTGCAAATGGCAGTTTACAGTTCTGGTTTTAATAAAACAAGATTTTTTTATTATTATCATTATTTTACGCAGAGGTGAATCACATAAATGAGTTTTAGCCCTGCAGAGAGATCTGAAACTTGACTCATGAGAGCGGGAATGAATCATTTAGGCGTTGTTGGCCACAAACCTTGACTTGTTTATGAGATCAACATCAGCTATATACAATAAAATGTAATAAAATATGATTTTATTGGTCAGCGTTCGGCGTTTGGCTCTTCAAAGTGTATTGCACCAATGTAACCTTGTTAGAGTACTCAGTGTGGATCAGACCCTGACTTTACTTAATTCTTGGTTCAGTTAAAAATGGCTTGAGTGGAGCTGAAGTTGGAAGACAGCTAGCAACCTATGAGGGCATCAACCTGTCACTTAAAGCAGCCACACCCCAAAGTCTTATTAAAAGTGGACATAAACACATACATATAATTAAATTTTATTAAAGATATGCTCTGATGGACTTGTTCCATGGCAGGCCATAAAGGGTTAAATCTTTAAGTCTTACTACAGTCTAAACAGTGAGTTGCATACAGGTCAACTACCAGAGCTGTCATAAATGGAACAATTGGCTACACCTACACCCTTTCATATTAAGGGCTTTGAACGTAGTTAATTCTGCTGTATAGTTGGATATTTTGATGTGGAGGGAGCCTCGTGTGGTCATTTAAGGAACTGCAGCTTTATTTTTTAGCTTAATTTGTGTTACGACCGTACTTATGTTCTTGTGGACAGAACTTGGGCAGCAAGTTATGACTTTGCATTACTGTTCCAGACGCAGAATGACCACACTGTACCTGTACTTCCACGTTGTCCAATACCAATTATGCCGCACTCCTAGCTCCCATGTTGCAATCAATCAAGACTTAGGCCTCGTCAGTTCAGTCAGAGGTTAAGGTGGGATACGCTTGTGGAAGCCAATATAGCATCTAGCTGCTAGCTGGCTTAAACAGAACCCCAACCAACATTGGTATCAGTTGAGGCAGTTTATTAAACTTTGCAGCTTTTGGAGGCAATAACACTCCCCCCTGTTCCCCTGCATCCCCCAGGAAAGAAGGAGCGCAAGTCAGACTGCGGGGATTGGCAGTGGAGTGTGTGTGTTGCCAATGAAGGGGACTGTGGACTCGGCACCAGGGAGGGAACACGCACCGGCACCGACTGCAAGCAGACCATCAAGACCCAGCGCTGCAAGATCCCCTGCAACTGGAAGAAGAAGTTCGGAGGTGAGACGCAATGTTGAGCAAAACACTGTGCCCACACGTTCTGTACCCATTTGCGGCTCACCTCCCTCTCACCTCTCTGTGATCTATTGTGGCCCCTTCATTTGCACAAACAATGGTCTCATTTACAGGACCATTGTTTCTTTTTCGGGAATAATCCTCCAGCTGTGTCATTTGCTTTTTGGGCTTGACACACTGCATTTTTTTTTTTTTTCACAGCAGAAATGTCTTGCAGAGACAAGCCTGAGGGATTTTAGTTCCCACGGTATGGCCTGTCAGGCAGGAGCCTGCTGCTTCGCAATGAGCCTGTCACGAATGATGAACACACTCCAGAAAATAATGGCCTCACTAACTGGCTATAAAGATTATAGCAGCAAAAGTTTTGGAACAGTGGCAATAAGTTACATGTCTCCGGCTGTCACAGTGTGGAAAGTTACTAAAGCGGAGCTAAGGACATCATACAGAGGAGGCTGGAGATCCTTTCAAACCGAGAGCAGGTTTTATTTAGGTTATTTCTGTATTTTAAAAACATAAATAAATACTGTAACATTTGGCGCCCGCGCCCCGTAAATTGTGTCAGAATAGGTGTGAAAAGACTCAGCTGAACCGTATCTAAATGCAGCCCGAGCTGCTATGGTTGAATTACTGAGTGAAATGTTTGTTTGCATTAATTAAGAGACTATTCCAGCGCTGATAGGGAGGCTGATGCATGAAGGAACGACATCATGTCAAAATGAAAACGGGGGAATTTGAGGTTCTACGCGTTTCTCCGTCTACATTTTGGAAACTAAAGTTTGCTGCACGCGGCCTGATTTGGTCTTCGGGGCTGTGCGGCGGCGTGACCCAAAAACAAACGTACCTGTGGGGCGGGCGATACGCCGCAGCTAATGGGTCCGAACACAATGAACCAGAAACGCGGCCGTACGATGGTGCGACAAAGGCTCGTACGGGGAACGTCCACGGTCACGAAGCCCAAACGGATGAATGCTCTGAAAAGAGTTGGAAGCTGAAAGGGAACCGGTGACAAATGATTAAATGCGTGTTTCCACTAGGTTCACATTTTCACAGAAAAATAAAATAAAAGTTCAAAGGGTGGGGTCGCCTCGCTGATGTGATGGTAGAGGAAAGCAGCGTACACATTACCGAAATAAAAGCAAATCAAATCTCTTGTGGTTCCTTTCCAGCGAATCTTATTCACATGTAGGACACGTAAGACTTTGACGGATGCCGATGAGTGGGCGCGTTCACACTTTTCCGACCATTTTCTCTCCTACACACATCCTACGGAGGAGGGGCTGCCTGACATATTCCCAGGAGCAAGCGCGGGGAGCTCTCTCTCCGTGAGACAAATTATAGGTATGAGGGCGCAGGGTATTAAAAGCTGCTTGCTCAGGAGGTCCCGACGGGGCTCTCGCAACAGCGTGCCCCCGTCATTCCCTTTTCCTGCTCTCCGTCTCCTCACCTCCTCGCCTCGCCTCCCGCCTCTCCCCCCTCCTCCGATGAGCGCCCTGGGATCTCGGGGCGTGATGCTTTTGGTGCGAGTGGAAGCTGACGAACAAGTGTCACAGCCCCCCCGCCGTCTCCCCCCGTCACCGAGGGAGATTGGCAACAAAAGTGTACAGTGCACCAGCTCTGCAAACATACGCTGGCCACTTTCTGCCATTTTCCGGTGCCATCTCGCATCCTCTTTGAGTTTACATTTCATATGAAAGTGGAGCGTGAACCAGGGGGAAGCTGGAGGTACTTTTCTCCACCCTGAGCTGCTGAGATCGTATCGTGTCTGCTATTCCTTGGATGCAGCGGCAGCAGCCAGGCTGCGTTTGATTACATGCGTCTCTCAGAGAGTTTCATCATACGGGAGATATAGGATCAAAAACCGTGAAGCACCATGTGTTCCTGCAGCCTCTGTTTTGTTAAGAATAGCATCTCATGCATGTTGGACTCGTTCTGTTGCTGGAAATAGGTTTTGAATGAGCGGCTGACTATTACCCGCGACTCACAAGTCCCCAAGTTCAGAGGACTTGTTCCAGTCGCTGATTGCAATTGGCTTCAAGTATATGTATATCCGCCGTGTGTCACACTACCAAGTCTCTTGCCTGATCACACTTATAATGCTCCTTCTCCGAGCCACTTCACTTAACAAAAGCGTCTAATTAAGCGTTTTCATTTTGCTGTGTGCTACAGGGGAATGCAAGTACGAATTCCAAGCCTGGGGGGAGTGCGACCTGGCGACGGGCAAGAAGAACAGAACGGGACAGCTGAAGCGGGCGCTCATGGACGCGACCTGCGCCGCCACCGTCACAGCCACCAAGCCTTGTGGGAAAATCCCCAAGACCAAGCTGCAAGGTAAGCTGAGGGGGATGAGACGCGCAGAGTTCCTGTTGATGGATCACCACGTCCTCTTAAATGTGGGTCGGTGCGTGCAGGGGAAACGGATACGATAGTCGACTGTGAAACAAGACGTGCATGATGCTTAAACAGACGTTGGCACCTCACAAATGGCCTCATAAGAGTGACGAACCGTTTCGCCTATTCTTTATTCAACGGTGTATATATATATATGAAAAAAAAGAAAGAGAACATGCCAGCCACTGTAGGGCGATTTACAGACATCACCTGCAAAGTTATCCAGCACGACGCAGCCCGTTGTACATGTGCACAACATAATTTTGCAGCTACAGGTGAGCCACATTTCTCTGCCTGTGCACACTCCCAGTACTGGCCTGTTTGCCCCTCCATTAGCAGAATTAGCATTAGCAAAATTCTTTAAGAAATAAAGATTGCACAACAAAAAACTAAAAAAAATGTTTAAAAGCCAGTCAACAGTGAGCATTTGGAGCAAATAGGATAAAATTAAACTACTGGTAAAAACAGCGAGTAGATGCCATAATTGTTAAAGGAGCATTATTGACAAAGTTCAAATACTGCTAGCATTTTTTTTACGCGCAGGTGGATGTTTACGTCTTAAAGGGTTAAAGGTGGAGCCAATGCAGAAAGTGCATTCCTTCTAATGGCCAGCAGGAGGCGACTCCGCTCCAAGAAGAAAAGAATTTTATGAAAAAAGTTTTATTTATTACGTCATTAAACATTTTCATAACGCTTGGTCGCCATTTTAAAGAAATCTTCAGTTAAGTACAATGCACATTGGTGGCATTTAGAGTAAAATAGACTGTAAACAGATTTTACCGTAGAGCGTGACTAGGACGTTGTTAAGTGGGCGTCCATACTGTCCTCGTCTTGCTCCTCTTCGTTTCTATCCTCTCATCCACACGTGGTCATGGTCAGGTTTTAAGAAACAAAGATGGCGACGGCCAACGGGTCAGACTCAAGGCCTCAAAACTACAGCCCATAAAAGCAACAGCAGACGCCTCCGCTCTGATGTGTGATGTGGAAATCTTTCATAAACAGCGATGGATTACAGAACCCATCGCCCTTTTCACAAAACAAACACCATTACATAGGTAAATGTGTGCAATAAAAGCCCCGTTACTTGCTCGTGACGCAAGGACAGATCTGTTGAAACGCGCTGTCCCTGAACGTGACGTGCGATCCAAATCCGCACGCCTGCTTTTGGGCTGATTTTTATGTGTTTATTTCCTCTCTAATTAGGTCAGTTTGGATCAAGAGCCAAACCCACGCACAAACAAACACATCTTTCCACTGTTGGATCATTGCAGGGAAATGTTAGATCAGTTTGCTTAATTAATTGTCTACCACTCATGCGTTTTTTTTTTTTCCAATGACCTCAGGCCGACACGCTCGCAGATTTCAGATGTTTGTTTTAATTCTGTCATAACACGCAGGTCAAAACCAGACACAAAAGGATCCCAGTTTCTTTGTAATTAGAGTGAATTAGCTTCAGCTTAAAGTACGTATCACCACGCATGGAAGTGCAAACGTCTTCTTCTCCTCTTTGTAATAATTACTGTGTAAGTTCAGTAGATGTTTATCTTGTCTTCGGCTACATCTCGGACTGATTGCATCTCCGCCAAATCCTACAAAGCCTCGCAAATGATTTAATCTCTGGAGCTGACAGCCGTGATTCACATTCGCTCAATCCGGCATCGGCTTGATGGAAATCCTCCTACTTAAGTGCTAAGCTGAAGCAGTGACTGACAGAATTAAAGCAGGGGTGAATAGGTTAACTCGCTATTCAGCTATAATTACAACCTTTTAGCTTTCTTCAGTCACGTCAAAGACGCTGAACTCTGGTTTCCTCCCCACCCCCCATCTCTGGGAAATGTGCACTTATCAGAAAAACTTGAGCAGAAACAAGACGTGAACTAATGGGTGAATATTAAATAACCGCACGGATGCATGTAGAATATTTTAGTCCGCTCGCAGAGACCGCCGATAAGAAGCTCTACGATTCGTTCCGAGCGAGTCGGGGGCCTTTTGTTAATTTCGTAAACAGGGACGTAATTGACCCGCCGCGAATGCCCCACTGTCCAAACAGGATTATAAGTAGTGCAGAATTGTCGCCAAAGGCCACAAACTGCGTTGTTATCGCGCTCTGCAGATGGCGCGTGTGCACACAAAGAGCTTGGCTTTGTCGAACAACCGGACTCAGGTACGGAGCCCCCCCCGTCCCCCTGCCCCCTTCAAATGACAGAGATAACCGAGACGACGGCCGGCGCTCTCGTTAACAGCCTCTTACTGCGGGGAGTCCTCGCGCTGCAGCACATCTGCCCGCTCGACTGTTTGCCTTAAATTTTTATAACAAACTCTATTTGACTTTCAACCGAAGGATCGTCTGAATTTTCCGCTCGGTAGCACATCATTAATGCATTGTGAGAGGAAGATCCTTGAGGAGCGGCGCTACACATCCCATCTGTGCTGCTCCCTCGCTCGCTCGCTTTGCCGGAAATATATGGTAGCGTTAAAATATATAGAGATTAGATAGATACTTTATTTACCCTGAGGGAAATTCCGTAAGTACAAGTTTGCTCAATATCATTTACTTCTCCTGTCAGCGGTTTTATTGTTGTGGCTGATCGGTGTATACGCATATTTAGCCAGCGCCACGTTATTTCATTAAATAGTGAGTGATTAGAGATTCCAACTTCATGGAAAGAAAAGTGGATTTTAAATCAAGGCCCTGGAGCCCGTCGCCGTCCAGGGCCTGGATCAGGAAGTAGTTGGCGGCTACAAGTACCTGGGAGTCCACATAAATGACAGGCTGGACCGTAAGGACATCAGTGATGCCTTGGACAAGAAGGGCCTGAGTAGACTCTAGTAACTCACTGCGCACATTAAAAGAGCTGAGCTTCCTGAGAAAGTCTTTCTACCAGTCTGTGGTAGTGAGTGACCTGTACTTTGCTGCGGTTCATTGGGGGTAGTAGTAGTAGTAATAGTAGTACCAGCAAAAACAGACATCAGTAGGGTCAGCAAATTGGAGTTGGAGGCGTTTGTCTCAGTGAGGGACAGGAGGACATTGGATGAACTGCTCTCTGTCATGGACAATCCATCCCACCCACTACACCGAACACCAGAGAGGCAGCTCCGCTCCCACAGTGAAGGCTACCGGACTTTTTCTACACCAAACCCTATCCAGCTGTGTGAGAGCTTGTCTTTTTGTAACAATGAAGCTATTGTGACCAATGTCCCTTGTGGATCATTAAAGTCTAAGTCTAAGATCTGATGACATGTGTTTTACATTCCCATAAACATCAATCGATATGCAATGGAATTCAGATTCAGATTCAGGAAACTGTCTCCGCAGGGGCAATTTAAGGCACATGAGAGCTGCGTGATTTACACTTTTAAGAAACAAAAAATAGAAACAATTATGGCGTAGATTTATTTTTCTTGTGTATGTACTGTGTATTGTTCCAACTTCCCAAACCGTGCATGTAACCCTAACCCTAACCCAAACCCTAACCCTAACCCTACGACCATATCAGTAACGTGAATGAAGTGCAATTACTGGGATAACATATTTACATGCTTGCAGAGGTTGTACGTTCAACAACACCGGATTCATTCAACAGAAGAAGATGACCATATTTTATTTTATTTTTTTATTGTATAACTCCTTTCTAACACCGCCAGACTTATGCGGCTGTATTCACATCATTAGAGCCACATTAGTGTCCGTGTAAACGGACCGTTTATCAAACCCTGCCACGTTTGATGAATCCCTTTAAAACTTCCTTCCTTTGGAAAGCGCAGCTGCGGGAGACGCAAGTTACAGAAGTCTAATTACTTTACTATTCAGACGTTACACTGCTGATATGAGGGATCTTTTGAGGAATTGATGAATTGCTGCTCCGTTCAAAGAAATCCATAAAAAAAAAAAAAAAAATCCTTCCAGAGGATGCACGAATGCAATCCGCATCGCACGCTCGCACTGTGATTATTCTGCCTTTTCATTACGGATGCGCCCAATAAGTTCCACAGCATGAACTTTTCATGTTTAAAAAAAATAAATAAATAAATGCAAATGCACAGTATTTATTCATCCGTGTTTGCCAGCAAGTGAAAATGTGTTTGATAGTATGGTAGCGGCGCTGCGTACCTGCCTGCGTCAATTCTGATGAAGGTCAGGCGCTGGGGATGTGGAGTGACAAGCAGAGAGGTGCGAGAGCTGAGGGCGGAAGAGAAGAGGAGTGAAGATGACAGTGGCTGAGATGAAGGGCGGCGGTGGGGAAGGGAGACCTGCTATCTGGGCGAGGTGTGATTTCCCATATCTGCCAGTTGGAAGATAAGCCCTGGGAAGCAGAGGGGTTACTGGGAGAAAGGAAAAAAAACAGGAGGGGGGTGCAGTGCACAATGAGGTGTGCAGGGGAAGGGGAATTGTGCATGCTTTTCTCTGTGTGTCAAGGGATGGCAAAGATACAGTCCACAGCAGCGGGATCAGAGTGGTTATGAGAAAAAACAGAAATGTTTGGCTTCCCGGTGATTTAGATAGCAAGAGGAGAGGCTATCTAACCCCCCGTTCCCCCCTTCCCCACGGCTGGGAGCGGAGATCTTCCCAGCCAAAATCTGCAATTCTGAACAGCCACCTTGGGTTCGGCGAGGGGGGGGTGGGGGATAGGTTTCCCCGGACTGCAGAAAGGCTGCCGTGATGGAGGCAGCATCTGTCATTTGCAGATTCCGGAGGTAGACAATGCTAAGAGGCGCCTCGGGAGTGATCCGAGATCCAGAGTTGCGTGTCTTTGCTGTCTAGTCCAGGTGAAACGCAGACCCCGCGGAGCGCAAGGGGGAGAACAAAGAGTGACAGAAATGAAACATTATGAATGCCTGTAGAAGCCTCACGGCCCCTGCCTCCTCCGCTTTTCAACGGAACCGGAGGGAGTGCGCACAGGAGGGAGTGTTTGGACGCCCGAGTTGATTTTTAGGTTAAACAAAAGGCTCTGTTGAGATAAAGCTGGCACCTCCGAATCTGTCTGGAGCAAATTTGTTTTTTCCTCTCGGACGGACAGCTGGTGTCCTGATTTTTAAATCAAAGGCGTTCGCCGCCGCGCGCGCACGGCGTTGGTGTTACGCTCGGTGCGAGCTGAGCTGAGCTGAGCCGCAGCTGCAGAAACCGAAGTAAGAAAAAGTAGATGTGAAGCTTGAGGTTGTGACAGATTCATTTTCTGCCTCACTTTTTTTTTTTTTCATCCGAGCTCTTCTTAAAACAAAAGCTGATAGAGCAGTCACAACGTGAGAAGAAAGAACACTCATTTAGATCTTAAGGCAAAGTTCAAATACAACACTTTCCTGTCAATTTGAGGCACAATAATTAATTAGTAGCCACGATTCTCTGTCGGTTTAGCTCAGTCGCACTGTGACAGCCCGGAGATGATCAAAATCGAGTTCAGCGACTGCAGAAAGAGCAATTAAACAATCGTAATTGAGGGTCTAAGAATAGAGGACGTTGTATCCTGAAGCCCTCTGAAACAAATGTGTGAAGAGTGGCTGCAAATCTACAGTACTTGCACGGCGCTTTTTAAACATTTTCTTTAAATTACACTTAAGAATAGATGTTCTTGGGCCTTGGTTAGACAGAAACAGCAGGAAATGGCGCGTGCAACAACAGGTCTGCAGCTCGACGTCAAACAGGGACGTCGCGGTTCGCGGCCACCGCGTCATCACTGAGTTATTAAGGCCCTCATGCGACATGTCGGCGCCACGCGACTTGCAAACGCAGCAGAAAGTCCACATCTCGCACGCACAGAAGAGGCATCAGTGTGATGCCGAATCATTTTCCCCCTTTTCCTCTCCGAGGAGTTTAATGTGCTGACGCAAAAAAAAAACCACGGGTGGGCGGGTACACCAGAGAAAGCATCCAAAACTAATGGAAACAAGTAAAGAAATGCGATGGGAGAACCATTTCTCCACATTTGCATGGGCGAAATGTTTGTGGCCGTGGAAGTTCTGAGGAGATTCCCTCCGGCTAATCTCATTGACTAAGTGGAACTTCAGAACGACTTGTTGTTGCGATTTGTGAGTTGTGGAGGGATTTAAGTATCCATTTATGATCACAATATATCTCTTAAGATACAACACATGGTGTCTTTTCACTGGTTTTATAGACATTGACTCCTTTTGCTACTCCTTTTGTTTGACCACTGGTTAAAAAACCACATGGTGACTTTTATCTTACATTTGACACATCTGCAACTACAGACGTGTGATGCAGGTTCATTGAAATTTAAGTGTGGTAGGAACTTGCTTCGGCTCATGCTCATGTGCTAAACAAAAGGGTGTGGATTAGCCCGGATGACGCCTCTGTTCAACATGCCATAAGCTGAAAAGCCTGCTAGAAGACGGCGCTCGCGGTGAGAGATTAGTAGAGCCAAGCATCTAATAAATACAAGCAGAGATTTTTAAAGAGGAACTTAGCATAAAATGGAGCCCCATATTTACATGTTCAATCACAGGGAAAGCACAGGCTTTTACTTATGACAGTGGTTTTATTGTGATGTCTAGGTAAGGCGTACAGCTAGTCTCGTTCCTGGTGTAAAACACCACGCAGCACCTGAAAACCACTCACACTGGTGTGTTGACGGAAGTCGAGGGTTTTCAGGTGCTGTTTCACTTTTGCTAACGACTAATTGGCAACACTACATCACAGCACCTATGCTAAACTAAAGCTAAAGATAGATCAGGACAATGCCTGGACTGATTTAAAAACGCTTTTTCTCACGTATCCAACTCTGGAAAATACGGTGAGTGACTAAATTTAACATGGGGCTGGCGTATCTCTTTAAGTCATCCTGATTTAAATTGAAAGAATATATGAAAAAACTGATGCTGTGTGGCAGAACAAATTAAACCAGTTAAATGTTTTAAGGCTGCTCGAAGAAGAAGAATGAAGATGTCTTCTGTCAAAATTCCAAAGGCGTCACGTTGTTTCACCACAAGATGCGCTCAAACGAAAGCAAACCAACGGGGATTTAAGATAAAAGATAAAAATTCGACTAAGAGACAGATATGCACTCCGCCGAGCGGATGCGTACACCGAGCGCTCAACAGTTTGACAGTCCAGCGAGCAGTTAGCCAGAAGCCATTGGCCAAAACCACCGTGGGCTGTGCTCTCTTTCTGTTCAGCAGAGCGGAGAGGCCACGAAGCAGAAAGGGAAGCCATGCACTGTGGCGCCTGTCATGGCTGCCAGGTACCGAGGCACTGTTGCGGGAAGTTGATAATTTTTTATTTTTTTTTCCCACGGATTACACACCACACACACACAAACTCGGACACCAAATCAATCCCCAGGACGGAGAGCAGGTGGTCAACGCGCGGCGCGGCAAAACAAACTGGTTAAAGGTCACAGAATCTGACATGGAGAGCTTAGAGACTGTGGCATCTGCTCGTATTCAAAGAGGAGAATTGTCAAAGTAAAACTGTTTATTTTTTTCTCTTGTTTCTTGCAGACGCAAAGAAGCAAAAGAAGGAAGGCAAGAAGCGAGAGCGCACCCAAATGGACTGATGAGGACGTTTGCGCCTGAGGAGACGTCCGCTGCCCTGATCTCAAAACGGTTCCTCTCTATATGTCCTGTAGGTTGGCAGTAGGAGCCTGTATAGCTTTGACAAAACCAGTGGAAATGTGTGCTTTTCTTCTTCTTCTTCTTCTTCTTCTTCCTAGCGCCTCGTAAGAAGCAACGCGTACGTTGCCATAGGAGATATAATACTCAGTGGTATAGGGACGAATAATGAGAAGATTTGTTGACTAGTGTTCTCAGCTAATGATGTTATTTCTAGGATTATTTTCTTAAAAACAAACTGCCTAGGATTTTGTCGTCCGACTGCATAGCCTAACCTTAATTCGGAAAGCTTCAGCTTAATGAAGCCGTGGAACTACATACATCTTCACTTAATTCATTTTGCAGTTGTTCCCATCGCTTACTGGTGGTAAGTGACAATAAACACGATAGTCCTGTCCGGAGGTTGCGTTTTTTAGTTTCTTTTCCTCTTGCTGCTCTGTTGTACCTCAATTTACACCCACTGATTGTTACTCTCCTGTTTCTCCTGGCTGTACAAAAAAAAATAAAAAATAAAAATGTAAATGAAAAACAAACAACAGCAACAACAAAAAAAACATTGTACTGTAGTCCTCAGTTGAGGTTAACATTGCTTTTGTTTCCTGGTACATTTCCAAAAATTGAATAAAATAAAAAAATAAAAGTTAGAAAAGACCCAACGTGTTTCTCCTCCTTGACATGCCAAGAAAAGTCCGCACCAGTGGTTCAAACACATTTCATATATTTTTATTTGAATTTCATTCTGAGAGAGGATATGGCACAATGTAACCACTTAAATGCAGTTCATCTTACAGTGTCATAAGTGGGGCCGGTGACGGTAACACTCGGATTTGTTGTCCGCGACAAATAGTTGATTAAGAAAAAAAAAAAAAGAAAGAAAGAAAGAAAGAAAAAGAAAGAAAACAGAAATCAATACCATTAGTTTACTGTACAGGAAGTATCATAGACGAAGGGGAAGAAGGGGCAGGAGCATAAATGAGGGATCGCTGTTGGGGGGGGTGAGGGGTTAAACATTCAGATAGTAGCTATTAAACATGTGTATGTACATTTCAAATGTACCACATCCGAATTACATATAATGTATTTTAATATAGATATATACAATGCAAACAATAGACTTTTAAATTTCCTATTGCAAGAGAAGCCACAAGCCACAGTGAGTGATACATAATGAACATCTACGTACATAAGCAAATGAAAAGTTAACACCTGAATGTACATTTAACACTTGCAGCAGGCTACTGATTTAGCTTTTTTTTTTTTTTAGTTTTTTAATATATAGTATTATTATTTTTTAATTTCAACATTTAAAATACTTTTGCAACCCAGCTCAGGTCGAAAACAGCCTTCAGCACATAACTCGCTTCAAAAAATAAAAAATAAATCACCTTCTCCCCAGAGTGTTAAAATTGCAAAAGTTATAAAGAGTGTCCGGTGAGATGTAGCAGGGGGGAGGGGAGGGGAAGGGAGGGGGGGCGGACCAGCTTCTTCTTCTTCTTCTCAAGGTGAGTGTGAAGCTGCATAAATTTACAGGTGCAATCAAAACGAAGCCCCTACCTGTGGGCTCTGAACTGAAACTACTTTTAACTTTTGTCCTCCTTTGGGGGTCTTTCCCCACCCCCACCACCCCCGCCTCTTTTAAATTCCATCATTCTGGCTGTGAAAGTCCCCCCCGCCCTCCCTCAGTGTGTTCAAGTTTTGCTCATTTTTACAAGGCAGGAATCCATTTCTTAGCAAACCCCAAATTTGAAATGCACATATATTTATACCTTCTGCCTTTATATATATATATGTATGTATACGCTCTCTCGGAAACACTTTCATAATCCATAATATTAATATCACATTTTTAAACCAAAAGAAAAAAGGCTGTACATTGATCGTATTCTAATTTATAATACTACATGTGCACTTTTTTTTCATTTATTTATTTTTTTTTACAATAATAAAAGAAGCAGATTTACAAAAATGTGATAGAAAATGTGTGATATCTACACGTGTTCCTGTGGCGCGGAGTGTGTCTAAGGTGAGGCCCGTGGAAAACGGTCACTACTGAAGGACGTGGGTTTAAAAGGAGTGACGACAGGAGAGAAAACGGACGTGATCGCGTCGCGTGCATCCTCCCTGATGTGTGCAGTGATATTTTGTCCGGTCTGGTGTCTTCGCGCCGAGGAACGCTACACAGCAGCAAGTTGCACACACACACACACACACACACACACACACACACACACACACACACACACACATAAATGACAGCGCTGATCTCGACGTAATGACACATAAGGTTGTGCAGGGGGAAGGGTATGACAAAAGTGAACAAATTGGATGGGAAATCGACCAAAACGACCCGCTGTGTGTGCGAGATAGTATTCAAATGTGGCATTCCTGTGACTGTGTGCTGTCATGTGGGGGGGCCAAAAAAAAAATAAATAAAAAAAATGTGATGATTATTTTAGATTGTTCAGTCCGCACTTTCATTGCTTTTGCAATCAGAGATGGAAATGACAGTAACGGGAGCTCAGAGCTGGGGGAAGGAAAGATCATTTAGGGAAAGCCGAACAACACGCTCTTCAAGGAGAATCTCACTGCAACACAACTTCCAGAGCAGACAACGACGCAGGCGGTGTGGGGAGGGGTTCAGGATAAAAGAGCAATTTGTTCATGTCACTCCAGATAAGGCACTTCAAATTGCTCGGTACAATCCGACGATATATAATATATATGTAATCATATATAAACATACATTTTCCGTGTCACCTTGCGGAACCCGCTGCGTTTTCGCTTCATCCGCACGAGACCGTCGAGAGATTCATCTCAGCGACGGCGGCTTCCCAAGAGTGAAGCCAGAGAAACCTTAAACTTCGAGTCGTGCGTCATGTCATATACGTGCTCCGTAAAAGGAGCGTAGCCCTTTGACATAAGCCGTGCGAACGGGAGCCCAGCTAGCTCTGACGGCACATTATGATCTGTTGATTACAACAGAGACTGTTTATTTTACTCACGGTAGACAGATGGACATTAGAACATATATGCACACGTACACATGGAGTATGCTTTTTAATGGCCTCGTAAAATGTTAAGGTTATCGCTTTAGTGTTTGCCGAAGGTGAGAATGACACAATGAAAGCAGTGTGGGGTGGGGGGATGGTGAACGGTGCGGTATCCCGCCGTGTTTACGCCAGGCGGCAGGTTTCGTCTGGGACATTGAGATTCCTCCATCGGGACCTTTGGCTGACCTACCCCGCATCGCTGGGACTTCTCCAAACATGGACCACTCTCAGTCCTGATCTTCTAGCTTTGGAGTCTGTCACCGCTCTCCCTCCCGTGCTTCGCTTCTCACAGCCCCGCTCGTAACCCCCCGGCTACAAAGGCACGCTTATCTGTTCCGAGCGCTCGAAGAACGCCTCGGGGCCATCAGCTGGCCTTCCAGCTCGCATGCGCGACAGCTGTGTACGTTCCTCCCATATCACCCACCTCCCCTCGGTTTCCACCAGGCCTGATACAAGAACGTCTTCAGCTCCGCCGACTTGTCTGACTTAAACTGTTTACCAGAACTTTCTTTGGAGACAACCTTCGCTAAGCACTTCTTCTGCTTCTTCTTTCTTTCTTTTTTTTTTTTTTTGCCCTTTTCCCGCTCCAGGAGGGCGATAAACTGCCATCACCTTCCATCAAACACCCAAGCAGCTGCTCAAACTGAGACCCCTGGACCACCGCTTGAGCTGTGAGCCACTTACTCCCCTGCTGGTATCACTCAAACGACAGCTTAGCGGAGATTAATCAGATATTCTGGAAGGCTCTTTACCCACTACCGAGATGTGTGACGGATGTCAGACAGACATGGCTCCACTTATCACCGTGACGGATGGTTGGATGTTGAACTTGGATGTATGCCTCGGTTCCTGCTGAAACTGCTCAGATAATCACAGGCCGGCCTTGACTGGTGCAGTGGGAGCGGGGAGCTAAAGTGCATGCACTTAAGTAAACTTTTAGGTACTTTTTCCTCCATTATTTTTTAAAATATGATGACTACTTTTTAAACTATCGTTGCAGGTGAGAAGTAAATGTATTCTAAATTTCAGTAAATCTATCTGAATCATAAATGAACATGTAAAGCTTGTATTTGCACACAAAAGGCAACTGAACCTGTTTTACGTTTCACCACTAGAGTTCAGATGTTGTTGAACATCCAAACACAAACTCAAAACTACCCTACGTTTTTTTGTTTTTTTTTTGCTTTTTTACGTGATCTGACTTCTTTGTTGCCGAGTTGTCTCGAAACTTTAAACTGCATCCGTTTAAACTCATCCGTTTTAACCAAACACACACCTAGCGCTCTCCGTTAAATCAGGTGAAAGCCACCGTGAGAGTCTGTCTGTAGCACCTGGTGCAGGAAACTATGGATTAATCCTAGAAGGCTATTGATGTGCTGCTTTTCTCCTTACGCCACCTGAGACTGTCGATGAGAGCATGTTGTTCAATCAATAGCCCCAAAAACATTTTAATCAGCCTAACATTTACACTTTATTCCTTTTGATTTGGTGCGAAGTAGTAAATTACTGAAATACCTGGAAATTTCTACAATTCCAGCACATTGCCGCCATCTGCTGTTATGTTTTGCAGAATCGTATATTAGAGAGAGTCTGAACAACTAGGGAATGGACCGTCTGAGCTATCCCTCTATGCCGATTGGTTCTGAGGTGGTCACGTGTTTCATGGGCACCATTTTTGCTACATCTAACCAATATTCACCCATAGAGAAGTGGCAATAACAGAGAATAAAGGCTCCAGCACAGGATTCACGGGAGAAACGGTGGAGTTTCCCCCGTGAACAAAACGGAGGAATTTATATGAGCGTAAGATTAAAAGGAAGAACTGGATGTCAACTAATTTCTCCCTGTTATGTGATGAGATAAATGTCAATGTCTCTCTTTGATGTTGTTAAGATTTTATAGCGAAAAAATAAAGTCATCCATCATTAATGCGAACATTGATCTCAAAAACACCCAACACCGCTTTACAAATGAATGAGGTTTGAAGTTAACTTAGCCTTATGCTAGCCTCATGCTAGCTAGTTATCTAGACTAAAGGCTTAGAAAAATAGCAGCTAGCGTCATATATACTGTGAAACCCATGTTTGCATGTAATTTATGTCCATGTAGACAGACAAATTTAATTGACACATAACTTTGCCTCGTTCACTACTAAGTTATTATGGCTAGCATGCTAATGCTATAATGACTAAATGCTAATGATACTAAATAACAGGAAAGTTTCATTATTTCTGAGTTTTCTGAGTAATTTCAAACTTTGAACGGTGATGGATGAACACAGGAGACACAGTTGGCCAGACTCTCTCTAATATACAGCTCTGATGTTATGGGTCACAGTGCATCCCCTAGCGGCCAAGTTAGGAATAGCAACAACTTTTATTTGTTTATTTTTATTTATTTTTTTGAAATTTGCAAAGATTTGGGCCAGATAGGATCAACCCTGATATATATAGTATGTCGCACATTATTGTTAATTTAAGCACTAAGTAAATAAGTTAACTTTGTTTGAATGTCTTTGCAGCCACTGAAGTTTAAATCACTCTATTAGAGGTTAAGATTTGAGCACAATAGTATAGGAATGGCCAATGCTGCTGCAGTCTGGATAAGTGGTGCACATCTTAAAGTAAAATTCAGTTTAAATTGTTGATTATTATATTATTATATTGTAGCTCTGCACGTGCATCAGTGAAATGTCACAGGAGAGAATATCTGAATGAATCATAAAGCAAACTGACGAACGCACACGTGACGTTCGTGACCTTACAAGACTTTGAGTAGCAGGATCAGACACCGAGCGTAGCACTAAGTGGGACACCGGCGGGCGCAAGCTGAGCGTGTAATGGGCAATCTTTAATCTCAAATGTAGGTGTTCCACATCGTCCCGTAATCTGATCAGCCTCCCGGTGAGTTTTCATTATAGCATCTGTCCCAGATCTCCGTCTTTTTTAAAAAAAAAAAAAAAAAAAAAAAAAAAAAGAGACAGCCTTGAGGAGCTATTCAGTGCAGGCGTAGTCCTCTCGCAAAGCCCCCCTACCGGCCTCAGTGGCAGCCTCCTGATGGCAAATGCTCATGCATATTCATCACTCCAACCGGCGAGCATACAATTACTGTAACCGAGAATGGGCTGAAATGATGGATGACATGCATGAATACGCGGAACACGCCTTACAGTAAATTAATATTTTCGCCTTCTTTCATTATAATAAATACTTTAATTCCACAGAAAAAAATTAATTGAATTAATCTACTGAAAATGTAAAATGTGTGAATGAATTACAGAAACGCGTAAAGACACAGAAATAGCCCTTTTTTAAATCACGAGGCGGTCACCTGTGATCTGAAGTAAACTCCACTCTTGGAGCGCACAAACACCCATCAGCATGTACACCCACATATACACACACGCGCACACAGGTCTTCACAGGTGTGTTCTGTACTCATCTGTACAGTAGAGTACAGAACACACCGTGACATTAATCCACTAATCATCAGGATCAAATGAAGTCTCCCACTCATCCACACACACACACACACACAAGACTATAATAAAGGACAGCTCTGAGCTCCAACCACCTGTTTCACGCACTGAGTGGGAGGGTTCTTCGCAGGGGTGAAAAAAAGAAACATGACAGGAACCATAAATATCTTAATAGCCTCCATGAAATAAACATCTGACATCCTGTCAGCGGGAGAAGCCGTAGCTGGTGATGTGTTTTCTGGAGATGGCAAATCAAAGATTGCGACTGAACAATCTCATACTACGCCCCCCCCCCATCCAACTCCCACCACCACCTCTTTAAATCATAGCTGTTGTTATTTGATCCGATTTATTTTCCTTGCAGCTATTACAGCTATTTCTCTGTGATGATACATGGCAGGTTGTATACAGGAATTAAAAATGTAGGAATCCACGCAAAATAGTGAATGTGGAAAATGAAGGTTTTGCAAGGGGACTTCCCCAGATTTCATGAAGATCTTTGCTCTAAGACGAAAGAAAAACAAAAAATAAGTATTAAGTTTTTGTACAGGTTAAATGCGTGTTAGGCTGGAGATACGCTCGCTTCCAAGTCACATGTTCAGGCAGTTCACACGGCGCCCCCGCGTTCTGAACTGCATGGGTGTGGGTTGTGTCACTTTGGTGTGTAAGCTTTTCTTTAAAACTCGCCACATATCAAATCCTCGTGCCGCCGCCTGAATCACATGTGCGCGCCAAAAAAGGCGGCCATGATGCAAACATGTAGTCAAAAGCGAGTATATCTCCGGCCTCAGAGGTGCGGGCAGGTGGATTTTATTTTTTTTTCATCTAGAACAGAGCCAGGTAATTGTTTCCGTTTGTTTATATGCTACAATAAAGAAATGAAGAAATGCACATGCTATGCTAAGCTAATGAGCTGTGTTGACTAGGTCTTTCAAATGAGGGGGTTCCACTGTAGATGTAGAATCATCCAATTGGTCCAAATAAAGTTTTTGCAGCCAAAATAACAAATAAAATACTTATTTTTCTCTTTTTCACTGCTTTGGTGTGAAAGGCAGATATTATATATATATATAAAAAAACATATCTGACCTTAACTAAATTGACATTTTAAGCTCAAAATTATTTATAACCACTAGTGGTGTGCAAAGTTGACAAGTGCAGATTGAATGTATGAATATATCTATTAAGTATTGATGGAAACTCATTCCCGTAGAGCCTCGTCCTCAGATGGGATAGCTTCCAGCTGTGGCGTGACCGTATTGGAAGCAGTCTACGCCAAAATGCCCCAATTCATTTTACATGTTGCTGGTTGGATGTGCCATGGTTGGAAAGAAGACGGGTGGAGGGGCGTGATTGAATATACACCGATATGTACAGCTATCTACAGGTATCTTCACTGAACTTCAACCTTGTGAGGTTTGTAAATTCAGACAGCCCTATTTTCCCAAGTTGTCGATTTCTTGTGTTTTTATTCGCACAGTGCAGATGTTCCACTGCTCTTTAACTTTGTGCATTTTTTTTAATCAGCTTGGTGTTGCTGTGTGTCCCCTCCCTTTGCTTTACTTTCTTTTTTTTCTTAATTAATTAATTTTTTTGGGGAGCACACCGCTCTCAATAACACTAAATTTTTCACAACCTCCCTCATCTATGCTGCTCCAGCTCCAACAAATCTCAATGCAACTGGCTCCAGTTGAATTTGTGTAAAGTGCTACAACCGGTCATTGAGAGGAATTGGATAAGTGATCATGAAACGGTGGAAAGTGATTTGGAAAAATGTACTCTTGCGGTATTTATCATGCTTACGAACCTCTTTCACAGACACACATGCACATGGATGGCAAACACACAGGTAACTCATACATCTGTGCTTCCTCCCAAGCGGCCCGTATTTATCTGGCAGACCTAATATTTTTGTATTGGCAGAGGAGAAGGTGTTTGAATGTCTTTTTGAACGTGACATTGCACAGGGCGTAGCAGGCTGGATTGATGGTGCTGTTGATGTAGCACAGCCAGTAACCAATAGTCCACACGGTGTTGGGAATGCAGCTGGAGCAAAAGGTGTTAATGAGCACCATTACATTATAAGGAGTCCAGGTGGCCACAAAAGCTACCAGGATGGCCATTATGGTGCGGGTAACCTTCTTCTCCCGCGACGGCGCCGCTTTCTTCTTCTTGTTCGGGGGCTGCTTGGTCATCTTCACAATCTTCCGGGCCACGTGATTCTGCCGCTCTGAGGTCGGGACGATCTCGACGGTGGCGTTGGAAGGTGTGTAGCAGTCACCTTTCGGGGATTTAGTCTTGATCTTGATGCAGGTCAGCTTGGAGCCCCCTGCTTTGGCCCGCTGACGAGGAAGCGGCTGGCTTGCCTCGGCGCTGGAGTTGGCCGCGGACGGCGCCGGTTCCTCGTCCTTCTGGTTGGAAGCGGCCGCGCTGCCGGACGTCGAGTCATTGGAGCTCTCCTTCTCCTCTCCGGGAGCGCAGTTCTCTCTCGCCACGTCTTCGCCTTCGGTTTCTCCCTCGGCCGTGGTGGTGGAAGGTCCTTTGCCATTTTGAAGTTTCCCATCATGCTGGTTGGCGCCATCCTCTGCATTCTGGCTCTGGGAATGCCCCGCATCCGCCCCCGGTACGTTATTATTGTTGGGTTTTGGTGTGTTTCTCCTCTGGACCGGTGACAGAGGCTCTGGGTTCACCCCCGACGGCTTGCGGTTATCTTTCTTGACACGGCTCTTGCTCGCTCTGGAGATCTGCCAGTACAGCTGGATCATGATAATGACGGGCAGGTAAAAGGCCGCGATGGCTGTGCCAAAAGTGACAGCAGCGTTGGAAAAGAACTGGATGTAGCACTCCTTCTCAGGCACTGTCCGGCCGCCGACAATGAACTGCCAGAAGAGAATGGCGGGCGCCCAGAGGATGAAAGACAGAACCCAGGCGGCAGCGATCATCATGCCCGCCATTTTGGTGGTCCGTTTGACAGGATAGCTGAGGGGCTTGGTGACGCAGAAGTATCTGTCAAAGCTTATGATGAGAAGATTCATGACAGACGCATTGCTGACAACATAGTCCAAGGCCAACCACAGGTCGCACACCACTGGCCCCAGAGGCCAGTAGCCTATTACTATGTAGACTGTGTATAAGTTCATAGAGCACAGTCCAATAATTAGGTCCGCACATGCAAGGCTGAATAAAAAATAATTGTTGACAGTCTGTAGGTTCCTGTTGACTTTGATGGAAAGCATGACCAGGATATTCCCAATAACTGTGACCAAGCTGAGGGAACCAGCCACCAACACGATGAACACCACCTCCACGGTCTTGTAGGCGCTTTTGCTCTCTTCCACAACTTCTGTCTCATTGCCTTCAGAGGCATTCCAGTATGTGAAATTGAATACATCCATGGCATTTGGTCTATTGTTGCCACCTCCTACTCAGATGGAACCTACGAGAGAACAAAAGAGAAAAGAAATGTTGTAATAAATTGCAAAACATGACTGTGACAGCCTCGGCTTATTAGTCATCTGGAGGATTTTGAATTAAAGATACGACGCACGTTTCTCTAATGTGGGAATACTTCACTCGTTTTCTCATTTCAGAAAGAAACTTTCAATCCTCTCCCTTTCCCAGCTTAGCAAGTATTTGCTCAAAATACACAAAAGAGAATTGATTTTGTGTTTTAAATAATCTAAAAACACAGGAGAGCAGAAATATAATTGTCTGAATTAAAATACCAAATGGCTGTGTGGCATCTGGCGCGTTTAATATAACACGTATTTATTAGTTGCGGGCGCATTCAGTTAAAACTATTCAGCAGATGCGATGCTGTCTTTCAATGTGCGATCGGAGATAGGTTGCAAAAATAAATGCACGTTTCACCGAAACAACACCATGAACACTACGACCTTTTGTTTTACACCAATTTTGAGCTCCGTCTAAAAGCAATTCATCAAATAACAGTGATAATTTTGGCTGTACACCAATTAGCTGGGTAATTAGAAGCTCAGATATCTGCCACATACACTTTTCATAATCAGTACACGAATAACACCTACCCATTAGACACCTGCTTAGTAATGGATAATTAAAAAAACAACTAAAATGGATGGTACAATCTAATTGTGCATGAATGGTTGATGAAAAATTAAATATATGGAACAGGAGAGATGAGGATATCACAGTAACATTTAGTTACCTCAGGGCACAACTATAGTCATTTAAATAATGAAGTCTTTTGATGCCAAAATTTCCATCCTGGTTAATATATCGACACTTGGTTCTATGACAAACTCATTGGACTTGCTGCAACTACTTTTCTTTTTTTAAACGTTTTAATGTGAAGTCATGGCAGTAGGAAGCAGTCTATTAACCCATCAGGTGTAATTTCTTCTTGAGGTTTTACTATCCAATTTCGCCAATGACATTTAGTTCAAAATGATGAGAACATTATGACTTCCTTCCTAATATTGGGTAGGTCTTTTGAGTTGTTCCTAGAACATTTGAGTGCATGTGCAGGGGGTTGCTGCTACTATCGAGTAGTGTCATTTCTATGGGGTCTGGTCTGGTCGAGGTGGGTGGTACATATCTAAACATCCACACAAATGAATGCCACATCCAAGCATTTACCAGCAGAACATCTGACAAGTCGCTCAATGTTATTTACTTCTCCTGTCAGTCGTCGTAATGTTGTGGCCAATTGGTGTGTAGTAGCATAGTGGTTTTCAAGTGTGCCACTTTAAGCCTGCAATATCTACCCGACCTGCAAGGTTAAAATAAAACAGCATTTTGTGGATCACATGAGTTTCTACCTGGAGAAATGTGTTGCTGGGCTGTCATGTCAAAGCATGAGCATTCTCCACTGCTATCAACATTTTTTTTCCCCCCTTAAAAGAACCTTAAAAGCAGGACCATTTTCTCGGCTTTTGTCTGCCCATCCACTTTGATGGATACGCTTTAGACCACATAATGCCTTATGACTAGCTTGAGGCTTAAATGACCGTCTTTTCATTTTCTTCTGCTTTCTGTTTCCAAACCCTCCCATTTACAGCTGACGGATCAAACTGTGAGCGCGCCGTTAAAACTAAAACATGCATTCTCAAAAAGAATAGCAGGAAAAATGTAATTATACACCACAAACAATCAATATTAGCAGGAGGTCAAGAAAATAAAAGTAAAAAAAAAAAAACTTTAAAAAGAATTATTGACAAAACAGAGCTGCCATTTTATCTTCAAAAGTCCATTTGCAACTTCCCTTCCCTTCACACGGCACTATAAAATTCTTTTGATCCCCATGTGACTCACTAGTTCTCGTTTTTAACCCTAAACATGTGCCTGTGTTGTAGGCCTTGCTTTGATTTTGAAAATGCTGCTCCGTTCTGCAAATCTACTCATGCTTTGATATTTATGTATTCAAGATGATGAGCAGACAAACGGCATCTCTCCTAATATCAGCACTGCTTCAATTCTTTTCCTCGACATCCCCATTTTGCACTACTCAACAGTATTTCAGCCGTGAAATCAAAGGTAAGGACCATTCTGTTGCTTAAAAGAAAGATCAATACGCTGTCCGATTGGCACTTGTGACATTGAAGTGAGTACAAATCAAGGCAATTTGACTAAAACCCACTAGAGACGGCCAGTTAGCCTTGTCCAGACAGCACGTGGAGATAGAAATCTATTCGAATGTTCACCCACTTGTGAAGATGTATTCCTTTCTGGGGTCAGTCATTCAGACAAACTTCATAAACATAATTAACCCTTCAGAACCGATCTCCATTAAAGCACTCAACTCAAAATGGATGGCGCTATTGACAAAATTCAAAGTGCGGCTGAACACTGGTAAATCGTGCTTTGTGACATCTCAAGGGTATAACCAACTTCACTGCTCCCCCCAACCTGCAGCCAACAGCAATGGTTCATCATCATTACTGTAATGGCAACTTTTTTCCCCCCAGAAATCCCAACTTCGTGTTCAGCAACAATGGTGAGTTACGGTAATCCAAATACCACAAGGATTGTTTTGTTTTATTTATCCATAGGAGGATGTTCAGGTCTTAAATAAACAACATTTGGGTTAGGGTTAGGTAGATACCGTCAGTTGACTTCATCAAATATCCAAACTTATCCATTTTCTTGATGATGCTTCTGCAAAAGCAGTCTTGTCCTAAATTTTGTCATTCTGGCATCAGTTCTTTAACCGTTGAGCCAAGTTGCTGAGTAACTAGTGAAAACTCACTTATCAGCTGTGCCAGAAATCCCTAATCATTGCATTAGGCATGGAGCTAAGCTGGGCTAATCCCCATAAAATGTTTAAGTCCTCCGATTTACATTCAAAAACACTAACAATACAAATGGGACACACTTGTGGCTCACTTGAGCCTAGTGGATTAGAGAAATAAAGTGGATGAGTATAGATGGTCATAGCACAGTGGAGGCAGTTAACTCCCATGGCTGCTCTTTGTCCACCTCCAGCTGCCATAAGCCTCGTCCCACACCTGAAATCTCTGCAACAACTCAGCCAAAGCTGCACTACTAAAGATACTCAAATCCCTTTTAAGCTCAGTGTGGACAGCCGTGGGTTTCAAAAGAAGGAGAAGAAGAAAAAAAAGGATCAGGGGAGCCTAGACTTGATTTTAAAGCTGCCAGCCATTCACAATATACCATGTGTCATGTTAACACTAACGTCCTACAGAAGGTCCTCCAAGGACAGGCAGTAATGGGCTGTTATTTCTAAACTCAGGTTGGAGTCTCACATGTTGCTGATAGGATTCTTGATTAAACGTCTTCATTTCATCTGAAGAAAAGTTGCACTGAACGGGATAACGACATCTCGGTCGCCGAAGCCGTAGCCTGCTGAGCTGGAGCGCAATTGCCGTCGCCTGGGGAGAACAGCAGCGGCACTCTTAGCATAGCTATCAATCATGTAGCTCACCGGCAACACTCAGCACTACTGCAGTCGGTGCAAGTGCATCTGACAGAGCCCAATCAGAGCGTGAGTGACACATCCATTATTATCATCCCAAGAGAGATGAATATTCAGAATATTTTTTTTGCTCCTCATCACACGTCTGCACAGATTAACATACCACACTTGGAGTAATACATAAAATAGGTTTGGCGTCAGTCTTCACCGTCCTTAAACTTGGATGTGACAAGTCTGTTGCTGCCAGACGTGAATAAATGAGCTTGAGTATTGTTCTGTGTTCACACTTAGGTATTCCTCGAGCTGGCTCACTAGAGCTGAAAATTGCCTATGCCCTGTGGGATACCGAGAGGGCCAACTTTTTCCCCACAGCTTCTGTGCCCATTTTGTCTTATGGGATGAGGTCCAGTCTGACCAAATGACCACAGAGCAAAAAATTGTTTAGAAAACTGTTGTTTCTGCTGCACCTTTCCTTATTTCCTTCTCCTTTTATTATCTGAAACTAAATAATCACTTACACAGGTCACCGGTTTTGCCAGGGACAGACAAACAGGTGAGGGATTTTCTGTTGAGGTAGCTTCTTCGAGCATAAATCTCAGAAACATTATTTCCTACTGTGCTGCTGTGCACTCTCTCTTAAACCGTTGCATTTGACTTCTTCCCCAAGTGTCAAGATTCCCCGTCCCCATCTGTGAGCACTGATCCCGAGCAAAACCCGGAGCACCTGCCGCCTGCTTTCGATGATTACATGTATTTTCATTGCTGGCCCTCTCCATGGAAGCGTGCGGGGTTAGGCCTTCGTTTACTTGCCGTTTGCACAGGAGCATGACTGGAATGCAAAACCCATCATTGCTGCAGTAAAACCCATCCACTGGGGGTGTAGAGCCAGAGCCAGACCTCTCAGTGTGATATTACAAAAACTAAAAAAAAAAAAAAATTCTCCACTTGTTCATCCCAAGATCAGGGCTTCACAATTGTAAACGCAAGCTGGTTAATCTGGTTCATATCAATGGCCAGACATTGAAAAATAAATAAATAAAAAGGATTTTTTTTCCTCCCTCCACTGAGGCACTCTGCTACATCCTTTTGGAATCTACTGCGATGGCAAGTTCCTACTTCGGTAAATATTGGCTCATTTTATCCCAAGTGTGTGTGTAAACTTCTCTCCAGCAGGGCTGTCATTCACACAGGGATACCGACAAAGACCGGAGACACACACGGATACATAAATGAATACAAATATTTGGGGGGAAAATAAATAAAAAATTGTTTAGCAGGAAATGAAAACTGTTGCGATAACCATCGAAGCAACGCACCACCTCTGTGTTTTGATGAAACATGGCTCCGAATCTTGAGCTGGAGTATAATTACAAATTTGCATTCATTTCCTCGAGCTCTTTCCACTGTCTCAGGGGCATCAGACTGTGAGTTATAGAACTTGACAGATGCCTGTAGAGATTTGGTGTAAATATTTAGACTGCGCCAGATCAAAGCCATTTATCCATCCGTTTTCAGTCATTTATTGTCAGATCATGGTGTCCTTGGGCAAAATGAAGCAGGCCCCAACAAACCTGAGCTCTACCTGGGTAATCTTAGAATCCTCCCTGTGCTGAAATTACATGAAATCCCTCTAGCGTATCCTCCAGGATGTCAACTTGGAAGAGGACACAGCAGAGACCTCCACAGGGGATCCCCTAGTGGGATCAGGTCATGACTACTCGCTCCTTTTAACTTAAGAGCAGTGCTCCAGCTTAAAGCCTGAGTCTAGACGCTCTCTGGAGAACGTCATTTTTGGCTGCTTCCCTCCGCAGTTTTATTTTTTCAGCCCCGAACCAGATGCCTTGGCTGTTGATAAAGGTTAGCCAACGGACAACCAAGGAAACTGACAGCCCTGCGTCCTCTTAACCGAGTCAAGTCAAGTTTGAAGCCTGATTTGACTTCTTATCTTCATGTTCTGCCTTTGATTTTGAGTTTTTAACTTTCTAAAGCTTCTAAAGGTTGGAGGTTCAGAGGAGACCCCAAATCCTTTGAGTCAAGGTGCATATTACCCATATACTTATGGAATCATTCCATGGTTTTAAAGCACAGTACTTAAATCTCAGAATTAGAGATACACCAATCAGGCATAACACGATAATATTGCGTAGGTCCCCTTTGTGCCTCCAAAACTGTTGTGACTCATCAGAGAATGGACGTGGGCCTTCTGAGGGTGTCCTGTGGTGTCTGGAAACAGGATGTTGTTAGTGGGAGGGCTTTAGGTCCAATAGGTTCAGGGGTGGAGCCTCTGGATCATCTCAAAGATATTTGGTCAGTTTTGGATCTGGTGCTGTCCATGTTTTTTGAGTTGTTTCTAAATGTTTTTTATGTGTGAGTGCCTGTGTCAGACTGCAGCCTGTTGGCTGGGGTGGCTGCTGCCATCAAGAAGTGTCATTGCTATGGGATGGGGGTGCCTGGTCTGGTCTAGATGGTTGGTACACATCTAAGTAACATCCACACGCATGCCACGTCCAAAGGTTTCCCAGCAGAACCTGTCAGTGGTCATAATGTTATGCTGGATCGGTGTACATAACAATTCTTTAAATCCAACCTACTCAACGGTTTTTGATGAATGTCATAGAAAAAGATCAAAAGAACATAGACATGAAATCCTGAAGGTGAACACTATCCACTCTTTGGGTGCTCTTTCAAATTATGTCCAATGATTTGGCAACAACTGGAAATCTGGGAGGAGCCTGAATGCCATGGACAAAGCATGCATCTCTTGCTAAGAACATAACATACTCTCTGTCTCAGTGCAGCTGCCACAAACGAGAAGGCTCATAGCGATGGCCTCTGTGGTTACCAGGTAAATCTCATTTGAATTCTTTTGTGCATCTCATGACTTGGCTGGTGCCTGTCCCCCATTGGTGTACTCTAACGAAGCCTTGGCCTAAAGGAGGCATTATCTCAACAGTCAAATGTAACATCACTCCTACCAATTAAAGCTGAAAAGGGCGTCTCGGAGTCCCTCCAAGTCTTGATCCCCGCCTGCAACCCCCTTTGTGGTTTTTCTGCCTAACGACACAACTCCCAGGGTCACCAAGGTCTCGCACAACCTCTCCAGTACGATGAGATTACGAATCGCTAATGGAATGTTAAATCGTTACGAATTGACTTGACTGTGCCCTCTCATTAAAAGTTTGGCAATGGCACTCTGCGTGAGATGATGCAATTACTACAAGGGGAACCTCTCCTTTGCAGGTGTGACATAGCCTCTCAGACCCAAGCCTCCCTGTCTGGTGGGGCTTGCGTTAAGTGGACACAAAGAAGGGGATGTTAATGGAGAGTTAACAAGCAGGAAACGGCATTCAAGTGGGAGAGGGGAAAAAAAAAAAAAAAAAAACAACTACCACTATCAAGAGATTCCCCAGCGTGTTAGAAGGAATACAACAAATCTTGGCCAGAGTCTTCTCCATCAATCTGCAACGGGGTCATTCAAAAGAAAATCAAGAGACTGCTCCGCTCTTTTTAACGTCCATGGATGAATTGCCTTTGAGCCTCCACAGCAAAAGGCTCACAATTCTTTTAGCGTGACCTTTAGATGCCTCTTCACAGAAATGAGACTCCCACTGATTTACCACAAATTATCTCCGGCGTGGCAGGAATGTCATCTTAAGGTGCCTTCCGCTCAGCCAAACTCCACTCCCCACCTCTTCGGAGATCTGTCTATTGATATTCCAGCTACTTTTGCCGTGGCAGCCTCCACACCATCTGTGAAAAATGACAGTGTCACACAAGACCTCTGCTGTTCCGCTATAGGCGGCCGAGCCAACGATTCACCGTTAACCTGCCACGTTCGGCCCCCAAAAATATACGTTGGGTGCACACATTTTGAAGTGTGTTTTAGCCTTCTGCAGAGGGAACCAAACGAGATTGTTTTTAACGGATACGGGTCAGTAGAAAGGTCTTATACAGTTCTAACCGACAGTTCAGAAGCCATCCTGTCTGGAAAATTTCACAAACCTTTGGTGATGCAAAAATAAATAAATATATAAATAAAAACCCCTACTGGAGCTCAGCCAGCAATGAATGAACTATGTCCTCAAGCAAGCTAGGCAAGGTAAGGGGGACGAGTCAATTTTCTCCTGTCGTAGAGAAACACCCTGCAGCAGCCACGACTTGACAAACGCCGTCACTGCTCCCTCCTCAGACTGCTCGCGATCTCGCCCCTCGCTTCACATTAAACATCTCACACAAACAATTTACCCCACGTCTGAAAAACCATGCACCGTGTGTCCTCTGTTGATTTGGCTTTAATTAGCAGATTTCCATATTTCTAATCAGAATTTCCTCTTGAGTGCAGAGCATGAACTGCCACCCCACCTACCTACAGTGGGATTTCACTCGTTTGATTCTCAGTGGGAACTTTTGGGAACCAGACACATTAGGGTGCATTTACACACCGTATTGGTATCAGATCAGTATCACGGGTACCAGCCTGAATTTTACTCAGTATCGGATCAGAAAGGAAATCACTATCTTTTAATTGTTTCTCAGACATAAAACTCATTTGTAAGTTCAAAACACAAACTGTGCAATGAACATATTTAAAAAACATATTTATATATAAAAACTACAAATTATATTTCTCGTTAACAAATTAAAGAGAATTCTTTTCTATTTATCTGAGGTAGCGTAAACTGTGCAACGCACATGTCCGCTTCTTAAAAGTGCAACTTAAATTATATTTCATCTGAAAAAAAACTAAATTAAAAAACAAATCCCTCACCAAAATAACCAAATGAATAATACAAATAAACAAATGATTTTTAAGAAAGTGCATCATATCCCGTCCTGTCTGACATCGAGTTGCATTGAGTTTTAACCGCCTCATGATGCATCGTTACATCCCTACTCATTATCCATCCATTCCACTAGAGACGTCGTACCTCTTTCACTCTCATCCTCGTGAAAGCTGTCCCAGGTGTCTGTGAGTCGATTCATGACAAAGGCTTTTCACCAAGCAAGAAAACTCTAGAACAAGCTATGATCAGGCGAACATATTAACCGACATCTGCCAGGATTGTCATTTCAGGCCGAGGCCACGGACGTAATAGTGTAAAGAATAACACCCAATGACCTCATTGCGCATCATTCTTTCCACAGCTCTCTACGCAGAAGTCCTTTCAGCTTGAAATTAGTGTATTGACATTTCCATTTCTCCCCCATAAAAATATGCCCACTTTTGATTATCTAATCGTTGTCTCCTGTGGGGGGATAAAAAAAATAAAAAAAAAATAATAGAACATTGACGATTGTTCTTGCACAATACATTTGCGCATACATTTCTCCCCTGCTTCTTAGGATCTGAAGACTACAGAAAAACTGAGTCACTGCTCAGCTTTGCAAGGCCATCATGTACTTTATATGCAGCAATGAGGCGTCTCGCCCTATTGTTGCTATTAGCTAAGAGCATCTCCCAAGTTATATGCCCACCTTCCCCGTGAGAATCACAATATAGCCTGTTTTGTTATTGCCTATTGCCCTTGGGACCATCCACCTCCCTCTGCCGTCCTTTCTTCTTCATACTATGCATGGTAATGAGCCGGCCTGCTAGTCTCTCCCGGTAGTTTCTGGCTCATTACTGGTTTCGCATAGAGCGCGGACATGAATGCGCTCCTCGCCGAGTCTCTGCATTTACGCAGCGGCTCGGTAATCGCCTCACGCAGGTGACGCGCAGAGCCGCCAGAGCTGCACTGGGGCCTCTTCTCGCAAACTTGGTTCAATTAAACTCTCCTCTTTGCCGCCACCGCTGAACAAGTGTATAGTGTCACCTCCACTAGTCTGGTAATTTAGAGGAACGGGTGGAGAGCGCGTCACGGAAATATCCATACTTCAGTTTGTATCGGGTGAGGAGTTTTAGACGGTGAGAGGAGTGAAAATAAAATATGAGACGGCGTCTGCTGCAAACAAATGGAAAGGTCACCTCCTATTAATGTGGCGCAGCGTCGCCTCTGCATAATGAGTCTGTGTTATGCAAGCAAGCTCTCAGGCTTTGCAGAGTGAGTCGTTCTCACCAGTGCCCCTCAGTGTGGACTGACTTTTTGACCAGACATTTTAACTCAGGCCGGTGAGCAATTATAACTTTTTGACTAAAGTGTACTTAGCTGGAAGAACATAAGCCTGTTAATATCACTCTCGCCGTGGCACTCTTGAAAGGTTTAACTGCTACTCAGAACGTGTCAAGCACGTCGTTAGTATTCAGCAGTCAAGAAAACTCATCTGATATTGGCACACAGAGGCTGTAGTACTTGAGTGCTTTGATTCCAGGTGTCAAAAGATGCTGACTTTGCATTTTTTCAACTTATTAAAAGGTAGTCAGCCATTCTAGTCCAATGCCATTCTAGCAATTTTTTTGCGAAATTCAGCAAATATCTCCTCGTGGTCCGTCGTGTGCTGGTCTTTGTACCCAGTCTTGGCACTGTAAGCAAGAAAGAACGGCCTGAAGCATTCAACACAACAGTAACCGCCGCAACAGGGGGCATTCGTGCAAAGTACAGCGGGGGAAACGGAGGGGAGTTGGAGCTAAAAGGGAAGCGTGAAGGAGAGAGGAATAAAAACATGCGACTAATGAACTCCAACAAAGATCAAGGCCTTTCAAATAGCCCAAAAGGAAAGCAAAGTAAGACGGCTAGATCTAGTTTTGTGAAGAACTTGGTGGAGAGATCTCTCAGTGTTGAAGATGCAAAGGTCGTTTTGTGTGCTGGCTCTGCATCTTAGCTTTACAGCAACACCAGAGAAGTAGTTATCTAACCACAGCACATGTACCAATGCCTAGCCACGCCACAAATTAATAACAAATTATTGCCTTAATCCGACTTTAACTGGACAACAAGTGCATGTAAACACGTTACTCTGACTTAAATCAGAGTTCTCCTTATCTGATTAAGACACCCAGATAATGCGATTAGAAATCGATTTTCTCCACCATGTATACGCCTTAATTGGACTTTGAACTGGACGACGCGTGTGCGCATGCTCCACAACTGCTGCACTGACATAACCCTGGAACAAAAACATCCAAGAAAGCCGGTCGTAGAAGAAGGATAAGGTAAACAGAGGTGGTAGAAGAACCACCTGAGGGTTAGCACCATCTCATCTGCATCATAAGTAGCGCACACATTACATACGAGATTAAAAAAGCTGAACTATTATTTATTGTTGTTGTTGTTTCAAATGCCGCATGAACGACTCTTTTTTATTATATGACGTGATGGGTCAACCAGAAAGGGCGCCGTATTAACATACTGAAAAGACACATATCCCCACCTAGTGTGTAGGAGGAGGACATGCTCCTGGCAGTTATTCACTTTTCTTTGTTACATGTAAACTGGGACAAGGGCCGTAGTCAGAAAATCAAATTTCAAGCATAATTGAATGAGGCACTGAATGACACTCCTTGATGGCAGCAGCCATCCCCAGCAGGATGCAGCCTGGCACAAACACATGCACAAATGGCTTAGGAGCAACTCTAAAATCATGTTGACTTGACCTCCGAATTTATTGGGACGATTCACAGAGGCCCTCCTCTCAACCCATAGGATCCAAAGACCCCCCCAGCTAAAAACATTCTGTTGCCAGACACCACAGGACACCCTCAGAAGGCCCACGTCCATCCTCTGATGAGTCACAACTATTCTGCAGCTAATAGGGAAGGTGGTCATTATGTTATGCCCGATCGGCATATGTCCATGAATTTGGGGTCTACTTTCTGACACAGTGCTGAGGGGAGGACTATTTGTTGTTGGTTGTTAAACTTGAAAACAAGACTAAACATTGGTCCTGTAACCTTTAACGAAATGATTGCAGGTACATCTTGGACCTCGAATCTTTTATTTATTTTTGCATTTAAATTGACTATTCAGGCTTCTGTTTTGACTGGTATATATATCTCAACTTGGACCTGATTACCATGGATTCAGATCCCAATTAGCCATGTCTCCCTCACCGCCTCTGCTCAACACACACACTGGCCGTTACACAATTCAGGGCCCTACTAACATTTTCATCTGAAGGAAAGCATGGGAGTCCGCTGTCATTTCCCTGAGCATGATGGTGCTCTTTTGCTCACACTCTGAATCAGCACGTCTGTCTAAGCGCTCTTAATCGCTCTGCCTGCCGTCCTGTCCTCACTCCCCCGTTATGTGTCCTGCCTACTAGACGTATCGCACCGGCACCATCCCTCGATAGAAAGCGGTGGTGCTCATTAAGATAGAGAAAGATAGCAAAAATGGAAAAAAAAAAAAAAAAAGACGAGGCGAGGGGGACAAGATAAAGCTTGTGCCTGTTGGATTTGTTCCACTTCATTGTTTCTGTATTTCACTACCCTTCCCCCCCTCTCTCCGTCTTTCTCTTGTGATTCTGTATTTTTCCCCCCTGTGTTTAATGATAAAATGCAGAGCTATGTTGCCCTTGGACAAGTTGTTCTATTTTGAGAACCTGGTGTAGTTTTTACAGTCAGCCAGGGAATGATTTGCGGTAAGTTACTACACATGAAACATAAATAACTCATCTTTAAACTCACAGTTTCCTGTGTTCTTCTAATGCATCACCCAAACAAATGAAGAAAATAAAAAGAACAGGAGACTGTCTGTTTCGGTGAAGCGTTCAGGGACATGCGGGCCAAGAACTACTCATGCATTAAGGCTCTCCGTGGTTGTTCACTTTCACAGGGATCCGTCTCACGCCTGTAAAGAGACAACTTCAGCTGTGTCTGATAAGACTGCAATGCAATGTGTCGGAGCCGGTCACAAGTGGCCGTCGGCATCTTTGGCAGTTATCTGGGCTCCAAAAGCCATGTGGTGTCGCTGAAAAGAAAGCTGGCAGATGCTAATCCACGGTTGTCAACCCTGATCCGAATAAAAGACGCGGCCGAGGCTCAAAGCCTTCAAACACGACGGCCTGTCAAGCTGTGATGTCGCAGAGACAGGTAATTCCCAACAGGATCCACTTGTGCGACTTTCCCGATTTGATTACCTTGTCACTGTTTCTAATTTATCTGCTGATGAAAAGAGATTTGTAGTTGGGGGAGTAACACGTTGCCTGACATGAGGGTTTTCATCTTTTATTTCGCCACAATGCCCCGTTTTAGAGGGAAACCACATTGTTATTGACGGTTTCAATGAAATTTCCGAGACTACTATTTTACAGATTACGTAAACTCTTACAAAAGAAAGCAACATGAAGCTTCACCCTCTGAATCTTCAGTACAAAATTATTTTAATCCATTATACTTGCTATCATCTTATTTGGATCATCTTCAGAGGCTGTCCTCTTTGGATTAGTTAAAAGACAAATTTAAAAAAAAAAAAAGATAAATAATGATCACAGGGTTTCATTTTCAGAGAAATCCACAGGAAGATCTGCCGGCGTGCTGTCAGGGCCATTTTAATTTTTTCCTGGGATTTTCTGAAATGCAAGAAGCATGCTCCTGCATTATATTTCATTTATTTTAGCTGGCTGCTATTCTAGCAGGTCTTGACACAAGATTGATCCTACTGACAGACGCTGAACTCGGTGGTGCAAATAAGAATAAGTGGAAGCTCACTAAACATGGAATAGGTATCCTGTCTATCCAATAAAGCAAGTGACTTTAAAATAATGGACAAAACACACATTAAGACACTGAGGTGCACACAAACAAAGCAACCGAGCTAAATGCCTCGCAAAATATGTTTGAAGGCAAGAGGTGTCAGCTATGTAATTAGCTCATCTTGGTCTGTCCTCCCCTTACTTTCAGCTTCTTATTCCCTTGTGCTCTGACCGACAGCTTTTTACTTCAGTGAAGTATAAACCACTGGACTTTTGTGCTCCAAAACCACACTCTCCACTCTGAAAATGTGGCTAATTGAGGTTTCACGTTTGCTGGAACAACAACGTTGCACCAAACCTAATATCTCATCAAAGCATTGTGCCTAGAGTCAGTCATTTCAAAAATTTATTTTTATTTATTAGCAGACCTGACACCAGTGGTGGCTATTCTGTTGAAAATGAAGTGCATGAGAGGGAAATAAATCAGAAGAAACTGACTGTCATTTAGTTAATAAGTACATTTTTATGTCATGCAACCAAATTTCACCGATATGAACATACTTCATCGATCACAACATTCTCGATATAAGAGGTTTAAAGATTAGAAACAAATTAAGATGTTCAACCTCTGCTAAAATAGCTGTGAGATTGAAAATAATCTGAAGAGAGTCTTGTTTTAGCATGGATTTCTCCAGCAAAAATTTTTTACAGTGGAGTACCTCAAGGAACTTGCCTTGGTCCTCCATTATTTTCACCCTTTACGGCTTCTGTCATGTTAATGTTAATGAAACAAGTTGGTGGACTGAATAGACTGGAACTCTTTTAGATTACTTTTAAGACACTGTATGCCTCAATTTGATGGCAACATCAGAGACAGACAGGAAATGTGGTTAAAGAGAGTAGAATGACATACAATGAAGGCATAAACTAAACATAACCAAAGCAAAAAGGGTTGTTTGAAATTATTGAATTAACAAGATACATGGATCTCTAAGTTATGTTCATATTATATTTCCAATCAGAGCATGTTAATAGAAGCACCATGAGACAAAATAACAAAAAATACTATACAAAAGTTTACTGTTTTTATTCTAATTAGTTTATTATTTTAATCTTGTTGGGGTTGGTCTAACCCCAGGATTAACTTCTGCAATTATGCGTTTGGCAGTTCTGCTCCAAACAACATTATAACACATAATATAAAGTTAATACATTCTGGCAGCCCAGCATGTAGCGCTGGTATCAACATGTGGCTACACCAGGATTCATCCACTCAGCGACTCCTGGAGCCTTTTTCAACTTGTATTAACCAAGATGAGATGTTGACCACAACCAACCTCACCTTCTTGAGCTGATCAAGTACTTTTAAGGAAAGTGTCATTTGATTTTTGTGTTATTTATTCTTATCTATTTTGTTAACTGCTTTTGTGTTTTCCTTAGCCTGTTCCTCCTGCATGCTCTGCTGTTGTGATCATCTTCCCCGGCCTGATCATTTTCACCTGTGCCTAATTACCTCAGCATATTGTCTGTGTCTCTTAGTCCTTTGCCAATTCGTTCTGTCTCATGCCAGTAGAACCAGCGCCATCTCTGCCTTGTCATTGTTTTACCTAGAGCTTTTCCTTGATAATTCTGTCCTTGAGTAGTGCATTTGCATTCAAGCCTTGCACATTTGTGACAGAAATTCATAGACAGATTTAGAGTTAAGTCTTACTTGAATCTGCTTTTTCAAATAAAATAAGTAAATGTAATCCCTTCTTTAATTTCACTATAGAATCTTTTTCAGTGACGTCAGTGCTGCCTATAGTCATAAAAACATAATTGGTATATTTCACATTTTCACACTGATGACTACAGTGCAAGAATATGGGCTTTGTTTGCAGTCCTCTCGAGTTTGTTTGTAGTGTTTTGTTCCCTCAGTGTAATTCCCCTTATCTTGATTGGAAATGGAAAAGTTAATGAAGCTAGCGGGGATTTATTTCAGGGATTATTTGCCAACAAGAAGGGAAATAAACATTGGTGTAATTAGCCAACAGGTAACAATAGGCTTATTTGAAAACAGCCAGGCCTGCACAGAATCGATCGCTGCCGATCGCAGCACAATGCATGCTGATTAAGTGTACCGGCATACTCTGATCTCATGCAAATGGGTGCAGCGATAACAGCAATCCGGGCAGGTAGAATGTTTGGAGCAAGGCATTGCAATTTCTCTTCAGTGATTGCAAGGATTTATTGCCCAGATTAAGCGAATGTTTCATAGATGTTGACTTAGAGAGCCTGAATGCATTCAACTCACATTTTAGCTCTCCCGGTCTACTGGAAATCAACTCGGCCTCATACATTAATACATTTGCCTGCAGGTTAAAGAGTGTAAAGTTCAATGTTGGGGGTGGAAGGTTAGATTCTGGCATCAGTCAAATGCAGGAATTTCCTTGTCCGTTTTCAACAGTTTCATTCTTATTTTTTGTTTTTTTAGGTACTTTGTGTCCTGTGTTGGACCAGGTATACACCGCCACAAAAAACAAAACAGCACTTTTGAGAAAGGGTGCTGCCTTTGGCATATTTTGCAATGACAACCACAAATCCCTTTAAAACTATGAAGGCCCTAAAGTACTCCACATACATATCACACTTATGTCTTTGCCTGGGGCCCCACAGGCACCTTGAATTTATTTCCAAGTATTTTCATTTCAGTCAGAGATTGCTTTGGTTTTGGCACTGGAATTTCTTTGTTAGATTGCAAAAAGAAAAAACTTCAACAAGGATAATTCCTCCTATGTGCAACAAGCTTCTGTTCTTATCTTGGATACATTGTTAATGAGTCTAACCCTTCATGACAGACCAATGCGAATCACTGCGTGTACTGCAGCTTGTATTTGTTTTCATTTTTAATTATACTTATTTGCCTGCTTCTTCTGTCAACCATTAGTGTATTACCAGTACCACTAATGAATTACATACACGCCGTTTTCTTCTGCACTAACCAAAATTCTTTATGGCTGCACTGGAAAAACTTTCCAATTATGAGATTAAGACATAGAGTCGGAGGGATGCTACACGGTAAATAGATACCTGAAACCATTGATAATTGCATTAAAAATGAATCCTAAAAGATATTTTGTGGTTCGGTTTATTTATTTATTTTTTTTAATTTTTGGTTTCCAGACCAATGGGTTAAGCTTTGCCTGAAACTTCCAAAGGGAACCTCTTCAAACTTCTAAAAGAGGCTGAGCGCTGCCTCTGAGTGTCAGAGTGCCTACACAAGTGGGACAGTGACAATGATAAACTCTGATTAATTCTAGTGAGTTCATCTGACATTTCTACTCAAAGTTTGTCACGGCCTGTAATTTACAGGCAAGAAGCTCATTTCGACCCCTCTGTTTTGTTATTTCATTCAACCGAATACCATTTACACAAAAAAGAAAAAAGGATAATTGACCGGAGTGAAAGGGCGAGAATAGCCTCGTCTCTGCAGAATAAATTCAAATCTGTCTCAGCTCATCATTATGCTCCACTCTTAGTGTCAGGCTGATGGAAAGGTGAGAGAAAAGCAGAGGAAGAAGTCGCCTCCATAAAAGGATCATTTGCCACGTTCTGCACAGCTATACAAGAAAATCTCGTTTCTTGCACTGTTATTCACCATGCCAATCAAAAATTAAAATATCTCCCGTCTTAGAGTGACTCACTCCTGTAATCTTGTTTCATTTTCATTTGCTGCACATTGACACGTTTGTCAATAATTTCAGTAATCTACATATAGATTACCAATAGGCAATAACACAGGGAGGGCTTCAGACGACACACTGCAGTGTAATTGGGTCACTGTTGCCTGCTGTTCTGTTCAAATGCTGTTAGCATTTTTCTGTTTGGTTTTAAAATAAAATAAAAATACCAGCAGCAAAATGAATGATGAAACTCTGGGAAAATGGGAATTACACTGTGTCGAGTTTGGTGAGAATAGTTTGGAAATAGTTTTCTCCATTATAGCTTTGCCATCGGTGATTTGAACTTTTTAGCATTTTTTCTTAAAATCTCTCTTTAAACACATGAATGCGATGAACACAATGTTAACATTGGAGTACCCCAAGGAACCTGCCTTGGTCCTCCATTATTTTCACTGTTTATGGCTTCTGTCAAGTTAATGTTATTGATATAACTGCACGAGTTGGTGATCTGAATAGATTACAACTTTTTCAGATTACCTTTAAGAGATTTTATACCTTTATTCAATGGCAACAACAGAAATAGAAACGTTTAAAGTATATACACTGGTTCAGATGTATGGTTGAAACCGCTCTCTATACATGTGAATATTTCATATAAGTTAAAAAATATCTGCAAAATAGTTTGGTGAGATCATAAATTTTATTATCTCCCATCTGTACACAATCTGAAAAGCACAGTGGGTTTTTCTTGCTTATTTTTAGACTACCCTTCACCATTTCTATAGCCGTTTTCTATCCATTCAGCTGAAAGGTCAGCCTTGAATAGTGTATCTGCTGCGTAGTCAGATTTGCAATGGGGGCTCAAGACGCTAAAGCCCCTGTCAAACTACGGCTTAAGTTTCAGAAGAGCTCAACACGGATACGTGGTTTTCTAGTGGAACACTCAAGAATAATCACTGGCCCAAAAGGAACCACCAAGCTGATATCAAAACATTCTTATGTGATGTATTTGCAACAAACTGGCACACAATTTGCTCTGCATGGTGTTGAAGCCATGTGAGTCAAGCCGCAATGCTTCTTCAGTGCGTCAAATATATCAACTCTGACCCCGCCCACCATTTCACAGCTGCAGGCACTCAGCCGTTGGGTGATTGAATTGGAAAATAGACTCCACAGACATGAGAAATGCACTGGATTTACTTGATTAGTAGTTTAATTCTAAAGAACACACTATAAAAATATAAACACATCTCTTTCACTGAGATTAAAATAGATTATAAAGTGAGATTTGATGATTTGATGGCTCTTTAAAATTAAGAAACAAGAACATTCAGATGAATATTTTATATTCACAGCATTGATGATATTTATTGCCTGACTACAGACCGCTGTATGTATTCGCTGAAATATTTATCATCACATTTTGCCACAGTTCAGAGACATTAACTAAAGAAGGTCAGATTTAAGAGCAGAAACAACGAATGAATAATTGTTGAGAAACAATACAAACACTCTATATGACAACTGATGATGAAAAAAAAAAAGATGCTCGATGGTTTGTCTACATTTAAAACACTGCAGAGAGAATCATTTTTCAAACAGGGCACTTTAAGCGAGGTTTTTGACCATGCAGATGGATATGGATGGATATTTTAAACAGCATAGTAGTTATTATTTTTAACTCACACATTATTTTATTGCAGTCATGGCTGCATGATTGTGAATAATAGTGACTGCATGACTTAATTTTTTTCTTTCATCGTTTGCACTGTTTCAATGTGGCATGCATAATTTAATTTCTCAATATTTTTTCTCTATTGAATGGCTCCTTCAATATATATATATATATATACATATATATATTTACATATATACATTTATTTTTTAAAAAAAGCAAATTTTGCCATCTCTAACCTAATTATTGAAAATCTGCTGATCCCAGCCAAATCCCACATTTAGGCTTTTGAAAAATTATTAGTAGTTGAAGTTTTCAAAACACACCAGATTCAAAGGAATGGCTCCTTATCAGGCCACTGCAGTGCCTGATGACGAGCTGATCATTTGAATCAGGTGTGGTGGAGGAAGGAAACATGCAGGGCAGTGAGTCCCAAGGACCAGAATTCAGAAACACTGGTTGAAGTGAATCATCTAACGATTGCCTACCTGCAGCTGTAAAGTGGTGGGTGTGGTCTTATAAATACAGCTTGCAGTGAATGAGAAAATAGAATGCATGTGATGTGATGTGATGTTCCTGTTTCGTTACAAAATGTCATGAAATTTTATTTTGGGGGAAATGACAACAAACTGTTTTTCTCCCTTTAAATGAGAGGAAACTGCTCCATGAATCTAAACTAAGTTCAGGGATGTTATCTTTAGCTAGTTTGGTTACTCTCCTCTAAAATCTGTGCTTGGCTCATCTTGCCAGAATGAAAGGAGTCTATCAAAGAGGACGTTTAATTTGAGGCGGATAATGGAGGTTTAACGGTCCTTAAAAAAAAAAAAAAAAAAAACTCCTATGTTGTGTTTGCTTGGTTTAATGCTTTTGATTTGTTTGTTTATTCTCTCTCGGTGTCTCTATGTGATTTCCCCTGGCTCCCCTGTGGTGCAGTGCTAAATGAAGTGAAGTCACACACACACACACACACACACACACACACACAAAAGTGGCACTCTTGTCTCGCAGCGAGCTGAGGGTGGTGGTGGTATCCATCACTGCAGGATATGTCTCTCAGGAAATGATCGATTCTGGGCAGGCTGGGATCACATGGATACATTGCATTGCTGCGTTATTTTGTCATTTGGATTTTAAAATGTCTGAAGACATGGTTTCATGAATTAAAGGTCCAAACACAACAAAAAGGCTGAAGTAATTTTTCTGAATGAAAGGAACAAGCTGCACTCTTGGTGTACATGCACTTTTTAAATGTCTTCCGGTTTATAATTTTCTTTGCTTTATGTTTATAGTGCACTGATGGATTGTTGTAATCAGGATGTCATTGGAAAAGAGGGCTTGCTCTCAATTTTCCCTGAATGAATAAATAAAGGGAAAAGAAAAGAAGGCTATGTTGCATAAGCAGATTAGAGGTTACAGTATTGTGTCATTGAGTAAAACTGGAAGAGCTACAAACCCCTGTGCAGAGCTGGAGTCTCCTAAATCATGCAGGTCAGTTGGTCCACAGCTCATTGATTCTGGGCGATCATGATAGATCTGTGTATTTGGATGTTCACATGGGATGCAGACAGAATGATTGATTTTGTTTGATAAATCTAAGGAAATGCGATACACAATGGGCATACAATACTAAAATCCATCAGGATGACGCAATAAAGTCACATGACTCATTTCCATTAATGAGGCGAGCAGTCTGTGTGCTTATTGTGTCCAAAAGAATTTGGATAACTTTAGAATGTAACCACAATGCAGGCCTCACGGCGTCTTTTCTGTAGATTTGATTGGTCTGACCGTATGCACATGCTGGAGATGACCTCTTGCTCCATTAACTTCTATGCTCCAACTACAGAGCCCTTATGGGATGTCCAAGCCTCTGGGGATCTGGCTAGTACTTAATGCTCCTATCAGTTACAGACAGTTGACTTTCAAGGCCAACATTAAGGCTTAATTTTAAATAACACTTTGCATGACCATATGAATTACATTTTAGCATACGTCAAAATGAGTACGCGTCCCGTTCTGTGTCATTTAGCCTTTTAGGTTTATGAACAACAAAAGCCCATCTGTATTATCGCGCTCCCCCTCTGTCCCTCTCCTCCTGCTCAGCTGTGTCCATCTCCTAATCAGATTAGGACATTTATATTTGAGGTTGTTGGCGTAATCAGTGTAATAAAGGGTCTCTGAGAGCATTGCCGCCCATTAGTGTCATTAGGCTGTGGCTTAAAGGAGGGATTTGTAGAATCTGCTTGATCACCGCTGCTCGGAGGAGGTGAGCATCCATCTCTCAGGTGGGCCTATTGATCTGTTTACTCCCATATGAGCTGGGCAGGACTTGTAGGAGTCTACCACCACCACACAGTAGCTAAATTCATGCTTTCTGAAAGGGGCTGCTGTTCTGTTGCGTAACCAATTCATCTCTGCTGCTGGTTTAGGGAAGTAATACGACAAAAATGCCAAAACTGTTGGAAGGAAGTTGGAGGATGTTGGTTACTCTTTATAACCTTTTTTTAATTTTTTTTTTTTTTATTGTTTGAACAGGGAGAGCAAGATCAAACAAGGACCAAACTCAATAAATTTGGACGAGACTTCGGTATTGGGGGAGCAACTATTTGGAATATAAATGGAATGGTAATTCTTATCTGGCTGTGGCCCAGAGCTATGACTTTTGTCAGATCTATTGTTATAGGCCGTTGTGTGCTTCTTCTTGCAATGACGGAGCACTCAGTGGTTTTAATCTGCAGGCCTCACGCTGTCATTGCTTTCATGGCACAGTGGGTTTGATAAACCGCCGCTAAGCGCTGTGTGCCTACAATGGCAGGAAGCGAGCAGAAGCGCTGCCAGGCGTCAGTCCAGCTGGACGACTGCAGCTAGACTCCAGGGGCTGGCATCAATATGCTACACCGAGCTATGCTGCCTTTATCCGGATGAGGCTGAGAGACAGTGGCTTTGCCAGTTTGATTTATGGCCCTAGATTAGCAGCTGCATCGAGGGCTGGACGTTGTCATCCTCTTGCGTATAAAGAGAGATGTTCTCGGGAACGAGGAAGGTCTTAAGCAAACTTGTGTGTGTGAAATTTGAATTGCGTGGATGCTCCATTGTGCATATCTAATCCCACCTCTGTCAGCATGTGTACCGCAATGGACAACCTCGTGGTCCGCGGGTACTGAACTGCTCTCAGAAAAATTCATGAAAGGCCCATTATCATTGACCCCGTCGGCAATAAAAGCAGCAGCATTCTGCATCGAAGGCTGGGGAGGCTGTATTGAGCAGCCAGAGAGGCCAGACTTCAGTAATGGGTCACTGCACACTCTCAGCAGAGAGCTCCTCAAAGCCTTTTCTTCTGCCAGCTTCCGTCATCCAAGGATGGTTTTTCTCACTGCAGATTTCACTGATGTAATTGCCAGAACTTCAGAAGTGCATATTTAGTTTGTTGCTAAGTAGCCCAGCATAATCATACAGGAGTGTGGATGGTTGGAGTCTTGGGAGATTTGAATTGTTGGAACAGTTTAAACTCATGGATTCCTCCTTCTGAGAAGGCTAAATGAAGCTGGTGGGGGGTGGGTGCAGGTGAACTTAACTGAACTGAAACTCAAAATCAAGTCTTAAGTTTGCAATCGACCTAACTCCTACTCCATTAGTCTGCTTATCAGTAATGTTCTGTTTTTGTGTCTTTTCTTTTCTACTAGCTTCCTCAAACCACTCCATGATATCAGGCCTCTGCGAGGACCTTAATGACCTTGGCTGTATGTTTGGGTTCTTTGTCCTGTAGCAGAATAAATTTGGGGCCAGTCATACGCCTCCCTGATGGTAGGTGATGGTGATGGATAAGTATCTGCCTGTATTTCCCACCATTGAGGACACCATTAATCTTGACCAAATCCACAACTCCATTTGCAGAAATGAAGCCCCAAACCTCCGCCGTGCTTCACTGTTGCCTGCAGACGCTCATTATTGTAGCCCTCTCCAACCCTTCAGTGAACAAACTGCCTTCTGCCACAGCCAAATATTTCAATATTGACTCATCAGTCCAGAGCACCTGCCATTTTTCTGACCCCAGCTCCTATGTTTTCGTGTTGAGTTGCTTGGCCTTGTTTCCATGTCAGAGGGATGGATTCCATGAAGACCAGGGTTTACCTGGGTCCCACTGGTTCCTGCCAGTTCTGAGTTGATATCACCACTGGACATCGTCCAATGTCAAAGGGAAATGAGCTTGCTGTGTTTTTCATCTGCTGCACTACGTTTCCTTGGCCGACCACTGCATCTACAATCCTACAAAATCCCCGACTTTGTGCAAGTGTACCTATAACGGTTAATGCCGGTTTGAAGGCAAAGGGTAGTAACCCCAAATATTGATGTGACTTTTCTTTTGTTTGCTCACTTTGTATCATTCTTTATATATTTTTTAAAGCATTCTTAGTTTACAGCATTTTTTTTCCTCCCCACACCTGCCTAAAACATTTGCACAGTACCATATCTGTAATAAGTTCCTCTGTGAATAATATTACATCTCAAAATGCAAGAAAAAGTATATAGTTAAAATGATGTATGACTTCTAATAACATTAAGCTCCCTTTGGCACCGTTTTGTCACAGACAGAAGGCAATTTTACAGTCTCATTCCGGACTATAATTTGTAATTATGTGCTGGTTATGGTGTTATGATTCTGTCCGTGGCCTCTGGTTCGCATTTGACAGCCAAGGGATGATTAAAGTCACCCATCAGGCCGTCATTTGAAATTATTCACCCACGCAGGCAGCTGTAGTATGTCCGAATAAGTTGTGTTGCCGAGTTGGTGGACAGTGAGATGTACAGTGTCTGAAGTATCGGTGACACAAGATGAAAAATGTGCTCTGTCGCAACCAATATTCATAACAGGGAGCTGGAAATTGAGCTGAAGAGAAAGCTTTAGGTGTACTGTGAGGAGGAAGCGCCTGATGCGCCTCAAAATCAGTCTGCAAAGAGGCTGATCACGCCAGTTAAAGTTGTGAATTGACCCCATTTGACGTTCAAAACCAACACCACCAAACCTAAAAGCAGTTTGGGTGCCAATGACATGAAAAAGTAATTGGACAAAAATCCACCACCATATTCTCCTCCTCCTGCCTCCAATTAAATTGGACTAGCTCGCCTGGCCCCCAACTTATCACACATGTCCTTTCTGCAAATCAATCTTGTATTCAATTTCAGCGATCACTGCCAATCGACCTATTCTGCTGTCGTGTTTTTTTTTTTTTTTTTTTTTTTTTTTTTTTGGCATGAGGACGTGTTGCTGAATAAATATCCTATGAATTCTGAAGCATGCAATAATTACTATTGATACAGCGATGATCCTGTGCAATTTGTCTGCAGCGAAATGACATAAAATCATGCAGGGCTAAATGAATGCGTGTATGTTTGACAGTACTAGATGTTCCCCTTAGAATATCGATCAGGTAGAACATTTTCCTACCCGCTGGCCTCCGGATTGGTTTAGATAAATGGGGCGGGGGTGATTTATGCTGGAGCTAAAGAGAAGGGCAGAAGGAAAAATTACCAAAGTGGGGAATGTTGATCACAAATGCGTTTATCATTCTTTGCTCTATAAGGCCTTAAAATTGTGTTATTCTGCTACTGGTCCATTCTTCCTTTGTAGTGGGTAGTATTTTGTTGTGGATTTGTCCTTTTCACCGCTCTGTTCTCACCTCATAAAACGGCTACAAGCTGTGACTCGAGCTGACAACACCCTCAGACCAGAACAAGGTGAACTGACATTCAGTAGCAGGAGAGGCGCCATTAGAACAGTTGAATAGAATCATGTCTGGCACGTTGCCATCCTAAGCACCTTAGCAAAAGTTATTGAACAATGTCCTGTTGCCGACATGCTGCTAGTGGGATTAGTTAATACGATTACCAGGGCCGTCAAATCAACTGTGGTGAATGTGGCTCATAATTTACAGCTGGGGGAAATGAGGAAGGTGTGTGACAGAGATTAGAAAAGGTGAACGCCAGTGAGCTGTGCACAATTTGGCCTCCTCCTCCCAGCTCGAAACGTACACACCAGGGTTAAAATAGGACTGTTGTACTCCATCACAATGCAACAGCTAAAGCAAGACTTAGGTTTTGTCCTGGGATGGATTTTTCTTGAAGAAAAATATGAACAATTAGCTTGTGTTTTCTGAATTAAAGGGCAGATCACAAGAATTTATTTATACAGAACCTGATTTTCACTTAATTTAATTTATTAATTTTGGCCATTGAGCCATTTGTTACAAATACTTTTCCATTTAGACTGTAATTTGCCGTTATTGCTGCAAAATTTCCATATCCACGCTAGTTTTTGCTCCATTTTTGGTCTCCTCGGCCTCCAAACCTTAATTTTTGTCTTTTAAACTGTTAAAAAGACACCTTGTTCAATTGATAACTGTTTCTTGATGCTGGGCAGATTGGAAAAAGATGCCTCTTCCTGTAAAAACAACTGCCTGCCAACAGTGAACCAAAACACTGCATAAATATTCTAGAAGAACTATAGAGTTGGGCGATCGCTCTTTGTGCATTACATTTCATTTCACTGTCAGCCGTTTAACCCTTTCTGAATGCTGCGTTTAAAAAAAAAAAAAACAAACAACAAAAAAAATCAGGTCCATCTTATCGCAGCTGGGATTTTGAACGTGGACATTGTCCTTCTTCTGTTTTGCTGTTTGAGAACTATTGAATCGTCATTACAACGCTCATCATCAGTGCAACCTGATGTGATGCGATTTGGGCTTAACTACCTGCCAGACACTAGGGGGCTCACGCGGACAGTGTCAAGACGTCACTTCAGATGACTAAAGTCCCGTCTCATCAGACATGACAGTCAAATAGACTGTACTTTAACCCTGTCCCTGTCTCCTCACCCATGTGGGGCGCCATTAATTTTCATCACACGTCACGTAGATGTTGACATTTCATTTACTCTGTTCCACTGGGATTGGCCTCAAATCAATTGCAGGTTCCTGGAAGATGCGGTAAATCTTCCTAATGGGCATGCCTTTAGGGTAAATGAAAGTGACATTACATCCTCTTGAGAGAAATTCGCAACAGCTGCAGTACTGTATGTAGCTTTGGCGCGTGGAAACGACGCACCAGAAGAATTTGCTTGTTTGCTTGAACAACAGGAACAAAATTCTCTTAATGCATGTAAGAAATTCTCCAAGGTAACTTGTGATTGGATAGTATTTACGCCACATCTGGTTTCTGCACAACTCCACTACCTCAACCTGGTCAATGACCTGGTCACCTGATCGGGCTGTCCTCATCATTATCCATCTAAAGTATTGATGAGGTCCTCTGTATACAGTATAGTCGACAAATGTGTTTTAGGTGATATGTGTCTAAGCTGTCAGTTCTCCGAGGTAAATTATGTGTGTGTTAGAATCTTCTACATGTCTTCTTCTTGTGGCTCTGCAGTACTACGTGCAGGTTAGGACTGACCATAAGGGTTAGGGTTAGTGGTTAGGGTTAGGACTGACCATAAGTGTTAGGGTTTGATGGAGAATTAATTGTTTGCGTCAAGTTAAAACATCAATTTAACACTTGCATTATCACAAAGGGATGAATCAGTTATGTGGCCGCATGTCACCTTTGAAACTAAAAACTAAGTTACCACTAAGCCAACTTGCACGTTTTAGTATTTTGAATCTTATATTGGCACTTTTGCAATACATGCAGACTTTGTCAGAATCTACACCTGTCCATCCCTCAACCAGTGTTCAAGGTGTTTTGATGCAAGACTGTACTAAGTCTGCTGTGGACCAACAGGTAATAATACTGTATCTCAATATAATATACAAAAGAAATCTGGAGTTCATGGACTCCCCACATCCCAAGGAGAGAAATGAGCCTTATCTTGGAGAGAGGCTGCCATCCATCAGCAATTTCTTTCAGTTTATCAGCCTGCCCAAGTTGAAATGTGAAATGATGTCAGGCATTAATCAAACGCTGACACTTCACATTCAGGGCTGAGACATGTGCCCTTTTTTCACGTCCAAATCTGGGCATTGTCCCGATGACTCTCTCTGGCTGCAGACTTAAACCCTCTTGTGGTGCTCTGCTCTGCGCCAACATCTGACAGCTGGAGTATTGTGCCTGGGCCACGTGAAAAGAACGACACGGCGTGGAAAGCGCTGAGAGTGTGCAATGAGAAATCCAAAAAGCAGCATGTTAAAAGCCTTGTGCCGCGACCACTTCATTACAGTGTTATTTTCACAAATGTACTGCAGAAGTGCTCTCGGGAAGAGCAGAGCGCCGTCGAGAAGGGGAGAAAGTTACATTTGCAGCGTGTCGCCGTGCCAGGAATAGGTCTGTCACTGAAACTGCGGCATTACAAGGAGAGTGGGAGCTTCTTGCGGCCAAGTTCGCCGTCTCTAAATCTAGACTCCCGACTGGCCGCTCATTCGTTCTGTTTAGAAATTACTGAGTGCTATTGATGCGCTGAATTGAAACCCTCGCAGGAGTGAGGTTTGTCATAAATTGCACGTCTTGGACACTGTGCGGCTGGCTGAGAGTCTCCACTGGTCTGTATTCATGTCAAAACATTGATCTAATGTGGACAGCTGAAGGTTTGTCTGCGTTACAGGAAAATAATAAAAGGTGTGTGTGTGTGTGTGTGGGGGGGGGGATGGAAGAAAAGTCTATCACTGATGGGAGCACTTGATTCAACCTCAGAGTACTCCTGTGGTAGATCATGAGGCCCTTTGGAGGACTTGAATTTTTCAGATGGATGAATATCTGGGTACAAAACAGCAGGAAGCCAGATGTGACTCTGGAAACAAATCAGCTTACTCTCTATAGTCAGAGGGAAAAACGACGTTCTGCATCTGCTATTGGTTGACCTCCCTTCCTCTGCGTGTTATTGTTCTGGTCACTGCAGGACATTTCAAAAAACATTATGTGTCAGAGATTGCACATATTACTGTTGCGTAACCCCTCCGCAATAAAACAGAATGACTTGACTTGTGTGCTTGCATCTTTCCAATTGTTTTCAACAATGTTCAAACCCTGAGAAATGGGTCATTTGAGTCAGTGTAACAGTGGTGTCATACTCCCTTAAATCTCCCCAGTTGAGAAACTTTGAGGAAACCAGTGTGTAGAACAACATTAGACTATGCAACAACATTCAGTTCACTGTTATTTTGATAGTTTATGATGAGGTTTTCTAGCTACAGGGGCTACACCCAGAAACCCAGAAAGCTGTAGTCGTCTCATCTTGTGGGCTCACAAATCTGGGGAGAGTCGTAAGCCTTGGACACCTGCAGCGTAAATGCCCATTTAGAGTCCTCTCTGTTAATGGCCTCACCACAACACTAGATAGAGGAATTGTCAGTGACTGGGTTTTTCACAAAGTGCTTGTCAGTAAGTCCAAGTTAACCCTTTATATGGCGAGGAACCATATTTGGTAACTTCCGTAAACATTTTAAATTGCGTCCCAGTGCCTCTCGGTGAGGATGAGGATTAAGGGATAGCTTAATGTTGAATTCAAAATAATATTGATTTATAAATAGCACTAGGCCAGGTTTAATATAGAACACATATAGTAGGTAGGGGGTCCCGACTTAATCTCTCCATCAGTTTGGGGTCCTTGGCCTGAAAAACACTAAAAACCCCTGGTCTAAATGCCTGTTTTCATTTGTGTTTACCACTTAAGCGTGAGGAATCATTTATGGCAACAAGACTGACCTGGATTTTCAGGGTTTCAGAAGAATATGAAAATTTTTTGAAAAATGTTTCAAAAGTAAAGTCGTCTTAAGCACTATCGGGGTTTAGAATTTCCAAGTATTAGAATGAATTCCCTGTATAGGTTTAAGTTATTTCACTGTAGCATAGTCGCTGCTGAACTGTAGCTCAAGTGATCATTGTGATCAAATCTGGCAAAACAAACACACATGAATCATTTGGGCTTCATCACTTCATTGGAGGACTCTCCAACTTTAGATTTTTGGGCCGAGCGTCACTTTACAGCTTCATATTGCCAACGTCACAGCAACTTGCCTTTTTTTCCAGCAGCATGAATAAAGCCATTTCATAAATTTACTGTGACAGCAAGTACCATTCGGAGCAAGCCGTAGTCTCGTGGTAGAAACGATTTATTGATTTCCCTCAAGACTTTTTGCTAGTGTTTTTTAAATCTCCACTGCAATGCCCCTTACTGTTTTTATGAACATTTTTTTTAGAATTCTTCTGGTCCCCAGTTGCTTTGCTTTTACGACTGACGTTAATGTTTTACTGTCCAACTCTCGAGGCTACGAGATATGACTGAAAAAGTTTAGTGTGATGCATTTTATTTTATTGAAATTTGACCTTTTTTGTCAGTAACAACTCTACACCTTTTGCACCAGCGGTGGAAATCATGAGAAATGTCAGGAGCAATGCAATTACAGGTGGCATACACTGTCTCTCCTTTGCACCGCTGACATCATGAAGAGTGTGAAGTCACGCAGAAAATTGCATTTTTGATGTCACCCACAAACTGACTGGCTGTAACATGTATGCAAATCCCGGCGCTTGAGAATCTTTCCGACTTGGTAGAAATGCAAAATGACTTCCCCTCGTAGAGTGTTCATGATTGTTTAATGCGCATTCAGTATACAGCACGACGCATGAGAGCTGAGGGCTAATGTTCGTCCTTTATGAGATTATCTATTTTATCACTAATGGCCTCAATGGACGCTAATGATGACAGAGCAGACTTATCACATTCCCACTGTAATGCTCACGTGAACCAGCCACCCGTTACGAGAAATGGTGCACAAACATGACACCAATTGTCCACCACCACCTCCGCTGCTGTGTGGATAAATATACTGGTAATGTCCCTGCCTGGGTGTTCTTTGGTGAAGCACTGTTAGGCGTGACTCTCTAAACTGTTTTTGTGTGTGTCTCTGTGCCTGAGTGCCATTGCTATAGGGTGGTGGTGCCTTGTCTGATATCGGTGGGTGCTCAATGTGTAAGTAACATCCACTACAATGCCAGGTCCCAAAGTTTCCCAGCAGAACACTGCATTGTCACAAGATGGTTGATATTGTTTACTTCCTCTCTCAGTGGTTTTAATGTTGTGGCTGATTGGCGTATAAGTGGGGAGATTTATGCAAGAAAAGAATCGTTGAGCTTGAACAAATGCAGTTGTATGACTCAAGGTCCTGAGCAAAGCCTTAGTATACCTAGGAAATCGAGCCACATTTAACAGTATTTCACATCAAAATTTAGTCTGACGGCAAAGTTAAGGAAGCAACAATGACTCCTGCCTGGTCACAAACTTGAAATTAATATTGGGAATCTCATCTCAACCTTATTAGTACCATGTTGTGCACCATTTCTGCAAAACTGGATGTAGCTGTAGAACCTAAATCAAGGGTTTGAGGCTCTGAAGACGGGGTACGGTTCATAAAAACTGCTGTAATTCCTACACATTTGCTCTGATTTGGATGACTCTACCTATTATCAATCTCCACAGCTGAATGCAGCAGAATTTGGCAACATATGTGTAGCTGAAAGCCCTATGAATAATAGTTCACGCAAGCCTGGTCACACATTGCTATCAAGCAGATATTTGGAGATATTTTCGTTCATGGAGATTCCCACAGGGCACGTCAAAGACAGAACTGTAATCAATGACCTGGTTCCAGTAATTACTGTTTACTTTAGCTCATTATTCTCAGAGCTTTGATTAAGCAATAGCCCTTCTGTGAAGGATACGTGGCCTTAATTGGTGGTTGCCAGGACACATCCCCCACTGGTGTTGAGATGCATGTTGGGGAGGAATGGAGGTCAGGAAGGGAGAGGCGCCTCAGGTAGCTATTCTTGGCGCTGCCTTTGAGCCATTTACATTCGGTAATTGTCAGAGTCAACATGTGACGAAAGACGAACGGCAGCGAGGCAAACGCAACAGTCAGCGCGCACACGCTTCACATGGTGGACGACAATGGTTCACATGTTGACATTTACAACCTAATTAAAACGAAGAAGGGAAATGACCCACAAAGGGTCAGATGCTCATTACACGCGGGTAGTTACACACAAAATAAACACAAGGTATACAAGCCCGCAGATGGGCTTGTGACGATCCTACACACTGCTTAGCCGCTCTCTGCGCACGTTTAGCGAAGCACCGTTAATCCCACCCAGCTGGAAAACCTGCTCATTTGAATCCACATTTCAATCCTTGGATGATTAAAATATATTACCGTGTCAAAGAAATTCATACTTGTAATATTAAAGATGTATGTATGCACATAAATTCCCAGATACCTCCTGTGTCTTGATTAGAATCTGAGGGAAGAAGGAAGGGCGGGAAAAAAACCCAGAACAAATAAAATGAATCAAAGGTGGAATTTTAAACAGAACGAAGTCGTTACAGGAATTTTTTTTATGCATCTCTGCATTGTTTGTTCACTAGCACGCTCTAAATCTACCCAAGGCTTAGCGGAGTCTGCTGTCACGTTCGACTTGTCAAGCCGGAGCGTGCCTCTCAGACACTTGTTTCAGTTTTGCTGTAAACTGCGGCCATAAGCTGAGCTCTGGTCTTCCGGGTGAAGGACTTTTTTTTCATGTAGAAATGATTTGGCTTTTATTTCATAAAACCGAGAACCAAAAATAAACCAAAATAAAAAAAAATCTGACTTTGGTTTGTAATTCATAAAATATCTCCGTTCAGTTATTGAGAAAATGAGAAACAAGGTATCCCCGTGTGACAATGTAGACTGTATAAAGAAGCCAAAGCAAATGGAGCGCCCCCTGGTGACTGGCTGCGGTGTAGGACACAAGCTCCACCCCCTACATGTTTGTGGATGGGGCTTAGGTTGAACTAAAACACTAAAATATACGTTCAAGGATGGTTTTTATTCAGTAATTTTATTCAGACTGTGACAGGTGGAAAGAAAACTGGGTCCAAGATGGCACCGCCTGTATCCCTGGCAAAACGGCAGTTTAACCAAAGCAAGGAAGTGGTGTGGCGTTATTCATATTTATATATAGTCCATGCCTGACAGTCATTACTGTTGCATTCCCTAAGTTAATTCATTGAAATCATCTTTCCCCCGCAAAGAACGACGTCTACCAAATGTAGTCAACCCCAGAACACATGACGACATTGGAAAACACTTGCTGTGATGCTGCGCTTGCTTGCGCACATTATGACACCGTTGTCATAACGGGAGGAAAATAAACCAATTCCCCCAGTTTAGTCTTTTGTTTGAATTCCGTGATATAATTATCATGACGCACAATGAAAACTCATTTGCGACATACTTAACATTTGTCTTTGCACATGCATCCAGATTTCTGAATTTTTGCTTGTTCAGTATGTGTAAATCGTTTGCAACTGGCTTTCTCTGTCTTATTTTCATGGGTAATTGGCTATGCAGCACATGGAACCAGAGACCTGCAGGCGACACAGCGGAAGGGGAACACTGGGATGGAAGAAACTGCAATCACTGAAGCGTGTCCAACAATCCCCCCCCCCATTCAATTACTGTATCTTGTTTACTTATTAATTTTTGTGCTTTCCTTCTCCTCAAACGCGCCGCAATCTGGCAAACCATCTCTTTGTATTTTTCATACGCTCGTCTTGGACCAGTCCCGGTCCTTCTTTCATCCGTCTTGCCTCTCCTCCTTAATTCTCCCCCTCATTCTCACTCCTTCTCGCGCCGAGAATGCACCCGCATCGCGATTAGACCTCTGGAAAACGCCTGTGCAATTTCCTGGAAGATTATAGTGATGGATTTACACAATATCAATCGGAGAAAATGTGGGGCCCAAAGCAGTTCTCTCTCTGCTGCTGGCTCTTTTTTCTTTTTTTTTGAGCAGTGGTCAAGGGGAACCACCAGAGACAAATTTTCGACAACGGTGTTTGAGAACATCCCGGTTGAAATTGGCTTCAATTGCAAGAAAACGTGCGCCGAAAATGATTAAACAACACAGAAGAGACGCCGCGCGAAGATGAGCCATCTAATTCGACCTGTGTTTCGCTCGCTTCCTCCAACAAGCAGCTCTGAATGAGGTCAGATTCTCTTGACCTCGGGGCATTATTACCCTGTAATCATGTGTTTTTTCTGCATGGCTACATTTGTTATTTCTTGTTGACAGCCTAATGCTAGAAGAAAGCAATTTTACCTGATGGATGATCATAAGAAGGGGAGAGGCTGTATCAGCTTCAAGCCTCAGCCGGTGAATTATGCACAACAGAATCCTGTAGATGCCCAAACCGGCTACCCGCAAAACCTGCCTCCTCAAATATACCACCAGTCTACACGCATGCTTAACACACACACACACACACATGCAAGATATGATTGCCAGAGCTGTGCGGACTCTTCAGCTTGACAAGTAAATACTATGGTAATGAAAAGCCCTCATGCACATTCTGACGTCTTACATCAAACAGGCTGTCAGTCCTTACATTAGCGCAGCGCTATGAAAAATTGTTGACTTATTTTTCAGGCAGCGTTGCTTGCACCGGCTGATTCATGGGTCTCAGGCCGTTCATGATCACAGAAATCAATGGGCACTGCTCCTCTGGCCCGCACTTTGTCTGTTGGCGGCAATAGGGATAACGTGTCAAAGTGGGCCTCCTCAATCTTGTCACTTTAAGTGCAATCAATAGTGCTTCCCAACCAACCAAATGCCTCTGAATAGCAGCCCCCCCCCCCCCCCCCCCCTTCCTCCCCCTCACGCCGAGCTGAACATTTCAATCAATATCTGACTGCAGGCTAAAAACATCTGCAGAAGGAACGACGGCAAAAGCGAGGTAGAATTAAATGCTTTACAGTTTACAGAGGAAGAGGAGGACGCACTCCGAGGGAGCGTCCCCGCTGGGCCACCGATGATATTTTCTGCAATGGGTCTACGGGTATTCCTGAAAACACGCTTGCAGCACCGAGCATGCATTGTTGCTGTTGAATTTTGCGACACGACGTAATCCGAGAATTAACCCGCAATTTAAACTAGCATATCAAACCCCCACGCCGCGGCTCAATTAGCGCCGCAGCGCAATTAGCGGTTGCGGCGCGATCTTTACGCGCCGTGTTCTGGCCGTGTTTTCTATCCGCGTGTATATGTTGTCCCCACAGTCCCATACATCACCCTGGACAATTCTCAATGCATTGCCAGCCGTCGGCTTCGAGACGGGTCCAATCCATAATGGCGAGCCTCTGGCCAACGCATCTGTAAATTAGTCTACCTAAAAGAACATTCTACAAGCCCAGAGACAGAGTGGTCTGGTGCGAGCATCTAGGTGCTTGGCCCTGGAAACGATTGTGTTAATTGCCTCTGGGATTGCGAGGCGCAGACCTCCACTCCTTCATGCATATTTGACACTTCTAGCCACGGCTCAAGCCCCCGTTGCAGCTAATGGATGATGTTTGGAGCTCTGTTGCATATGCATTAGCTACCGAGTCATGAGAGGGTACGCGGCGAGCGCAAACCGCTGCATGCCTGTCCGTGTGAGCCGGTGTGGCCGCGCCGTTATCTTGGACCAGCCAGGGCGAACGTAGGAGCAGGGTGGTCGAGTTGCCGGTTCCTAATTGGTGTGACTGCTCCCACTGCTGTCGGCCCTCGAAGGCTGCCCGCTGCCCTCTTCTGTTAATCTGTGCCAGAGATTTGGCTCGCTTGACACAGAAGTGACCTGACAGCCCTTTCAGGGGGAGGTTGTGAACAAACATGTGCACAAGAGGGAAAAAAAAAATCAAAGTAAACCGATGAATATGCGGTCACTTGAACCAAAAAAAAGACATGAATTCAAATGAGAGGCAAGCACATTCCACAAAATCTCAGTTCAAAGAGCCGTAACTGTATTTGAGATATGGTTCTGAACAGGGAGAGCTCTGACAGTGCTGCTGGTGGAACCGCATCAAACGGATGCCACATCTGCTGATAATGTCCACACGTGGCCCTCGAGTGAGAAGCACCGACTGTCGATATCAAGTGCCCGAACACGGCTGTACACGGTGTCCTTTTTGTCTGCAGGAGATGGTCTGGCACGGGCTGCCGACATCTGATCTGATGGCTTTTGAAACTTCTGAACACACCCTTCAGAAATCTGTTCCCGTCTAATCAAACGTGCAAATATTTTAATAACGGGAGACTGACGGGGGGGAGAAGTCATCAAGCCTTGAAACGTACGCAACTGAATCACCGGCGATATTGATGGAACAGTCGCTGTCTATACAGTATATTTGCATTGGAGCTCGAGCCTGTTGCGATGCAAAACGCCAGTGGAAAAACCCACAAAAAACGGTCACGATGAGAAAACATTGCTGCAGATACGGAGTCTATGAGTAAACTTCAAACAGCCCAATGAACCGATGATCAGTCAGAAGCAGCAGTCTTACACCAGAGATGTAAATGCCTGTACACTGTAATTTAATTGGCAACAAAAAGCCACATTTTATCGTACTACATGTTCTATATTAAACTCAGCCTAGTGCTATTTATAAATAGACATTATTATCATCATTTTGCATTCAGTGCTAAGCTATTCAAATAATACACAGGTTCAAATATTCTTTTTTTATTTCAAATATGTGCAACAGTAGGGTGGCCATGCCAGAAATTTGTGGGGCAAAATTAAAAAACAAAATGTATATAAAAGTCTAATCAACTAAAGACTTTGTAACCACCCTGTTGAAGACCTATGCATTAACCTATACTATAATAGATTATTTAGTTAATTTCTGCTGCATGCTGCCTGCAGCACTATGCAGTTTGTGGTTTTATGTTATTTCATGCCTTGTAATCACAATCAGTACCATCCTACCCCTGCCTTTCATCATATTGATAACGGTTTTGTCCACCAGAAGACTTTAAGGATTGTTTAGTGTCACTGTTGTGGTTGTTAGGGTTAGGGTTTAGGTCTTTTTTTTTTTTTTTTGCCTCTGCTTTGGTCTCCACAATCTAAGCTAAACTAAATACACTGTTGTTCTTTCTGCTATGCTTAATGCTAAATTCTCTTCAATATTCACAAGCTAACAGGTGACCATCCACCATTCTGTGTGTGTACAGAACCAGTGAACTGAACAAAGCTCAAATGAAAAGGAAAAAAAGAAAAAAAACATAGATAATGATGATTTTAATGAGGATAGAAAAGCTTCAAAAGCTCAAATATGGTGATTGTGAATCCTTCAGAACGTCTTATTAAAAAGGGCTTTTCTGTAACGCTGTGCTCTTACAAGTCAAATGACTTGTGGTAAATACCGCAAGGGTAGATATGTTTCCAGTCCGATTTGCATTACAATGAACAGCTACTTACCTGAGATGATCTGAATTTTCATTGCACAATTAACCCCACCCACCTAGTGCTCTAAATCCTCCCGAGAGCTCAGCACTCCGCAGAGCTCACTTTGAATCTTTCAATGGAGGTCGGGTTCTTTTAATTCCTTTGACAAGTTTGGGAAATGTATCATAGACTTGCTTAAATAAGGGCTGAAGGATTTTATGTACGTTAAACCATCTCAGAACTTGAGAGCACAAAGTCTCGCGTAGTATTTTATGTGACAGGCTGCCTCACATTCAACAGGTTAAACCTTGCATATGATAGTGGACTTAAATGTTCATGATTAATGCAAAGCCTCCTGGGTTGATTCAGCTTCAGAAAACATGCCTCTTATGTAGATTGTATGTAGCAGTAAAGGAGTGATCATTTAACATTAATGCGTGATACCTCACTTCAAAATCTGGACAGATGAACATAATGACTCATTCTGAACTCAGGGCAAAGGATGAGTTCATCTCCTTTGAGGCTTATCTTGGTCCGAATGTCATGACTAAACATTCCGTCAATGCAAAGTCAGAGTGTGTCTGTACTTACAGCGAGCGCTAAGCAGTCTGCTGGGCGTCCTCGCGCTTGGTTGACATATTCGAGAGAGTGCGCGTTCGACGTAGCGCCAGGAAGGCCTATTCGGACGGAAGGAAGTGACGGGCGTATCTGGCTCCTGCTTCATGGCTAACAGCCATGGCCACTGCACAAAAAGAGAGCAAAGACAAACAAGAATGAGCAAAGGGCTTCCAGTTACGTTCGATGTTTTCGAAGTATTTCTATGACATGCGCGAGAATATAACGTTTGTTTTTTTTTTTTTTTTATCGTAAGCTACGCCAACCTTCTGCAATGCTTTCTCCTGAAGACTGGTATGGGTTTGCCTAGCTGTGCACAAAGTCTTAAACTCGCTGTGAATCACATAATGTATTCCATACACAAAACAGAAAAGTGTAGACAAGTTCTGCACTATGGCTGGTTAAATGCTTCATGGAGCTTACCGACTCTTGGCTTTAACCTAATATTTTATGCAAAGCTACAAGTGTGGCCTTTTTTATTTCCTATCTAGCTTTCAGAGGGAAGGCAAACCTTCCCAAAAGGTCAAAGATTCTTTTGAAAATCTGGAAATGAATAATCGGAGGTTAACACTAGGACAAAAGCACTTGGTTCTAAACTTAAAGTGTGCGATGATTCATGAATTTCAATTCCTACCGTCTGCCCTGAGGGGTTTTCAACCTTGATGCTTTGACATTTCCATTTTGCTGACTTTCCACCCAATTTTGACACCAAATGTTTACTTTAAAAAGTGCAACACACTGTTCCAAAAAATTCTGCACTGGTCATCACGAACCAATGGTGTTGGTGGAAAACAGACCTTTGATTTTAGGTTTTATTGCAAGTTGTAGCACCCCTGCGGACCTGTAACACCCCTTATACTGTGATAATGCACATATCCCGCACCTCAACCAAAGGAAATGATGGTCGCCCCTGTGTGGCCCTGAGACCAGATGATCTAAGAGGGCAAAACGTGTGTTTAAATTCAACTTTTAGCCAGAGCACCTTGCAGGAGCCGGAGCAGTTTCATGGTCTCTTTGCACATTTATTAAAAAAACAACTTGCGACAAGCTTTAGCATGTGAAGAGCTAGAACGAAACTGTGTCACACCTGCTTTTAAAGCCGAGGCAGAGTAATAACAGCTGCAGAAGCTGAGGGAAAGTCTGGAGCAGGTGATAGTGTACTAAACACTGTGGCCTCGGGGCTCAGGGTTTATCCTATTAAGCCAGTCTGAGCTGCTAAAGAGATGCATTGTCATGATAACAACTTTTTGTTTATACCACCTCGCTGCTTGGACACATCGCCAATTATGTTGTGCAGCATGCCACTCACTGTTGTGACTAATCACAGAACACAAGGCGGCAGAGGAATCACACCGGCTTTCACTAGGAACGGCTGCCTCGAAGAAATGGAAGGTTGTTTCTGCTGGAACACCAGCGGGGCTTTAGTGAGGGGAGGATTTGCAGAAAGTTGGAGGATGTTGAGGTCTCACATAGTTAGACAGTAGATTGTCCAAATGATTTCCCCATGGTGTAAATCTGCCTAATGATCTTTGTCTCTGGTGCTCTAATTAATTTATTATGCGCCGTTAGTCTGATCAGACGTCGCATGAACGTAAGTGTACTTCAGTGTTCTCTAATCATGTATCAGGATGATTTGAAGGTTCCTAGCAATTCGGCAGACCTATAAGCCGATGCAAATCCTTCGTATAACTGCGAGACTATGATGAGGGACTATGATGAGAGACCATTTCCTCGGGAGCAAATCAGAGAATTCTGAATAAATGTTACGTAAGGCTTAAAAAATGCGACCAGGATATACTTCAGACTGATTGGCTATAGGGTGCCACGACCTACGATAAGTTTCTTCTCCGAGACGGTGAAAAATATCCAAGGTTATAAAACGCTGTTTTGTCTCTGAGGACAGTCAGGTGGTAGTCTTTATCCACACTCACTCTATCACTGTAATCTCCCAAGAATTACCTCAGCCTCTGGAGAGGGGGACCTCTTATTTAATAAAGTGACCAACTTGCGCAGTATACTGTCATCATGGAGGAGAGCTGAACGTTCGGTAAAGAATGGGCCTACTAACCATAAAACCTTTATGTGTGTCTAAGCCCTGTGAATATATAGGAATGAGTTTTGCCACTTACTGGTTAGTGTACAAGCTTTTAGCTGCGGAAGCCGGGATTATTTTCTCTAAGCTATTTTCAAATCTTCTTTCAGGGATCTTGAAACGGAACTAATTTATACGACTTATTGTGTGGACAATCTGATTTTCTTCTAGCTGGAACCAAGATACATAATGGAGCCGCTGTGTTGCCAACTAAATCGCATTTACATCTGATTACGTCTCCAAAAACACATTCTGTTGGCATATGTTCCACCAAGAGGGTTCTGCCTGATAAATGCTGCGTTTATAGCCCAAACGCTGAATAAAAGTGGTTGTCGTTCTGCTGCTCCCTGATATGTTCACGAAATGAGAACTTGCTGTAGTTTTTATTACTGTTGAATTTCACTTAATGTCCAGCAGATTGATAACCTCTTGATGTGATGAGATAAGATGCGTGATTGCGAGTAGCAGCTGCGAAAAGAGACATTTTTAAGGCAGTCTGTGTGAGATCACTTATGGAGGCAGTTAATTTAAATTTGAAGTATGGAGCATAGGTGGAAGGAGGAAGGATACATAATAAACCAACCACCAGAGCTTGCTTTAATATGACGGCACGTGCGCAGCAGTTCTATTTAAAAAAAAAAAAAAAATTAGATATGATGTTTTCTTGTAAACAACATGACGCTTACACTCAGGGTCACGGTTGCAAGTATGCATGAGAGATTTATTTTTCAGAGTTAATGTTTAAATGAATGCTTGATGCATTTCAAATGGCAGGTTACTAGGAATGTCATTTCACATTAGCCAGCAAATAATGTTTGGCAGAGTTAAAGAGAGAAACGGTTACACAGATGGAGAATGCAGCGTCTAAAAGTGTGGCAAAGAAAGGGAGTTATGAATGTAACCACGGTTCTATGAAATCACTTTAATATAAACAAGAAAGGAAAAAATATATCTGCATTCAAAGGATGGAAGAAGAAATTGATCTGAAGATGAACATTCCTGGTTGGTTTATGAGCCAGCAATGACTATTTTACAGAGTTAAAGACGGATGCCACCCCAATGATAATCTGATTTTCGTCACTTCCCTTTTTCATAGAACCTAGGTTACTTTTGTAACTTCAGCTTCTCTGCTACACTTTTGGTTGTTGCTGTTTCATGCTGGAGAGTACTAGGTTTTAGTCATATGTCATGCATGTGTCAACAGTGTTTTTGTAGTTACTCTCACCAACAGAAGTAGGAAGTTCTACATTATAGCTTTAAAGTAATCCGCTAGCTTTCCATTACAGATTTTCGCGAAATAAAAGCAATATTTCAATGCAGTTGTGCTTTGTACTCGTTTACATTGAAATGTGTTACTGAGCTGTAACTCTGGTAAAGTCTTGTCTCACAATATACATTTAAATACTACGTAAAACAATATCACAAACCTGATGAAAGTACACCGTGACACATCAGTTAGAAATTTGGGAGAGAGTGACCAATACGATTTTGAGAAGATAAATACTTGATCTATCAAAACTAAACCACTCTGTTAGAATCATTTCATGAGAAGGGCTAAAAATATTTGATTCCAACTTTTATGGGTGACAGTGTATATGGTATGTAGGTCACAAAAACATGAGAGAAGGTACTTTCCACACTTGATTTGATTTCCACAGAGATGAAAGCTTTCATATCACATTTTCCCTTATCACAACTTCGCCTCAGTATACCCCTCTGTGAAATTGCTGTTTTATGTCTGATGACTTCTGCATCTCCATAAGATGACATGCTCCCGCTATTGTGAACTGTCGGAGGCACTTTGGAGAAACCTCATCGAAAACGCAAGTAATAAAATACGCCTTCCAGTGTTTCCATTTTTAAATACTCCAAAGGGATCGTCCATAATGCAGTTTCCTAGTAGTTGGTGTCTCTTGACTGCAAGTGCTGAAGCCCTGCTTTAAGTGTGGGCTGTTGCTTTACTGCAACATCAGCTATAGAGGAGGGAGGAATAGCTCCTCAAAGTCTGGACCTGGTCATAGATCTCAGTGGACATCTCCACTGGATCTTCATTATCCACTCTCAGCAAAGGTCTCAATACTGGGACATGTGTCTGAATAATAATAAAAAAATCTTGATTATGTAACTGTCTGATAGGCTGTCTGTCAGCCCACTTACAAGCCAATGCATCAACCCTCTAGTGTTCCTGCATCTCGGACTCACAGTATGCTGCCAACATACATGATGGATCTATAGGCGTCTTCCGCTGCTAAATGTTGTCCTCTGATTGATCAGGGAATCAAAATAACGCAGACAACTGCAAGCATTTATCAAATCTGTATCTTGACCAATATAGACATCCTTTTTTCTTTTTTTTTCCTGCCCAGTGGGCGGATGTTTTTACACCTGCATGTGAAGCCAAACGTTTTCTCCTGAGAGACAGCAGAGCAGTGGCGGCACATGTGACGGCCATGGATGTGGGCGCTGCCCGGATGTGCAAGAACCCAAACCAAACAAAGATGGAGAGATTAGCATGTCTGTTTACCCTCAGGCCAGGGGGATTCAGTGTTAGACCACTGAGTTTGCTTCGTTATTTGCACTCGCAAGCCTGCCTTCTTCTCATCTCCCTCTGCAGCATGTCCCAGCATAGTGGCACTCGGAGCAAACGGCGCTAATTAGGGAAACCACTGAAGGATTTTTTTTTGGCAGCGAGTAAACAATGTTATTCTGATTAGTTGCACGAGGGGCTTTGCCATCACAATGTCTGTCTTGATTCAATGACGAGTCATCTGCGCCAATCACCCCATTAAATATGTAATCTGTGGTGCATTTATTAAAGTACTCCAACTAGGAACTAAAGTACCTCTAAGCTTTTTTTTTTTTTTTTTATAACTTCTCAGACAAAGAATTCAGCAGCACACATTTTCTCTGGGTAGCATAAGCGAGTTTAAAATAAAGCACCATTGGTGCAAGAAATGAGGCAGATCTTTATTAGGATGGAAGAGGAACATAAATTAGAGGTACTGTAAAACAGTACCTGGCCTTGATGCCAAGTTAGTCTAATGTAATCCTTGGAAATGAACTGTAGTTTCACCCCAGGGCCAAAACAGTCAAACAGAAGCTAAGAAATGCAAAACCCCGATCAAACAAAGCCATCTGCCTTAGATATACTGTACTATGACCTGGAAGGATGGTGCTCATATAATGGAGAGTAAACTGGTGCATGGTGCAATAGAGTAGACAGGTCCTCAAGGCAAGACTCTGCCTGCATCTAAAGGAAAAAAAGGCCCTCTTTTGAAGATGGCAACGTAATCATTCCAGACAGAGAGGACAGATGGTTTCATAGAGGACTGAATGAAGCCATCTGTGTTAAACTGGAACAGCCATCTCAAAACAGAAGGGAAGGCTTACAGGTATGGCGCCACCAATCAGTCGCACACAACGCCGTCCTGACGTCCCTCCTCAGGGCGGTTTCACCACCCTTCGAACCTTGATTCATGTGAGCGACGGGTCATTAACGGGCCTTTGTTCATGTGAGTAACCACCGATGGGGAGACCCTAAATAAAACCTGGAACAACCCTGCCAGTATTGGCTAGAACCAAGGAAGCCTCTTGGACGAAAAAGAAGAAGAACTGGGGATCAAAACACTGCAATTAGTGGAGAACGCAACCAGCTGTTTTATATCGAATAAAAACTAAAGTATAAGATAATAAAGAAAACAGCACAACATGCCAGAGAAAACTGCTCAGTAAAAAAATGCATTTATTTTGTTGTTTTTTTTTTTTATGCACCCATTGAGCTAAGCCCTTAAGAGCTGAGTGCAGATGGGAGCTTTGTAATGCTTCTGGACTCTTTAGAGTGTGGAAAGTTTCTACAGTGTTTTATTTCCACAAAGATAGAAAATTACTCCTATGGCAAATCTGGAACCTCTTAAGACCAAGGAAAATCTATGAGCTTAGCGTGGGAAGCCAATATTTGTTGGGGGCTGTCTTTCAGAAAGAAGTATGAGGAAATGTTCAAAATCTCTTTCTGAACAAAGATTAGGTCTTCAGTTATATTTCATTTTTTTTCTCTGGGGCTTTTACTCCAGAGCCTGACTCATAAATTGCTTAGGAACTAGGTGGGTAATGAGATACTCGTTGCCTTTCCACCACGAGGACCAAGATCTAAATTAAGTTCCGGAGAAATGATTTTCCCAGTCAAAATGTCCCTGCTCGGTGGATAGTACTTTTATAAAATATATGAACTTGCGAGGTGAGGTTTGCTGCACTGAGCAAGTACCAAAGAAACTCCTATTACGTAGTTAAGCTCACAGATGTTTAAAACTTTTTTTTTAAATTAGTGTAACAATTTGTATGTTTTCAGTCTACTATTACTACTACTACTACTCACGCATTTGCAAAGATCACAATGAATTGCAGTGGCTTGAATGTACTATACACTGATCTGGCATAACATTAAGACCCCTGACAGGGGAAGTACATGACAAAGTTTTTCTGGGAAACCTTTAGATGTGGCATTCATGTGGATGTTACCTTGACATCCACACCCCACCCCATAGCAATGACACTCCTTGGTAGCAGCAGCCATCCCCAGCAGGATGCAGCCCGACACAAACATGGTTTAGGAACAACTTAAAAAAAAACATGAAAAACAGCAGAAGGCCTCCACACAGGGGATGCGGCATTAGGAAGGTGGTCATAGATACAGATTAATCTTTCTGACCGTTGTGGGTCTATGGTGAACAGACCATTCCTAGGATTTAAAGTTCTAGGTATCTTCGGTGGAAATGCAGCTGTAGCTTATTTATAGCCTTCCCTCCTTTACCCATACTTCCTTATTCTTTTGAACATTATGAGGGCAGCAGATTCTTTGAGCGAGCAGCCAACTCTCTCATTATTCTGTAGTACCACGGTAACTTTCGGACCATCCTGCCAGCTCATTGTTATCTAACATCTAAAAATTCAGACCCTCTATTTCTGCAACTGTGCATCACTGATCTTCATCCTGGATCCTGCATGCACTGGTGTTCAAAAGGCTAAACTGGTACCTTCACATTGTGAGCCATTGAGACAGTGGATGGGACGTCCTCACAGATGTCATGGTGTTTACAATCAAGATAAACCCTCTCACTGTTTGCATAACGGCATTTGAGCGCCACTGAAATTTTATTTAGGTTTAATCTCAAACAACTAGTAATCACATGTCCTCACGCATTCTCATGACTTATGGAACAGTGCTATTTATCCTCACCATGTTTATTAATTCCTTTGAATTACCCAGCGTGATCTCTGTGCAGACGGTATCGGAGCATAACAACGTTGTGTTAATGGGTTCGAGGCTTCGCCGCACTCAGGGCAGCTCGGCACTTTTCACCAGGCTGCAACCAGACATTCACCCCAACAGGAGTATCACCGAACATCAGCGCAATAAGAGGCTGCATTTTTCTATTTTTTGCCCGAGTTGTTGTGTCGCCTTTTTTAAATCAAACGAAAGCGTGCTCACAGGCTGTCTGAAAGTGAAAATGGAGAATAAGTACAGCAAATAACATGAATTTGTTTGTTATACCTCTCTGGCTTTCAAAGCAAAAGGGTACAATTTGATCAGAATCTGCAGATGGAAAGACTGAGATGTTTTTTTTTTTTTTGTATGTGTGCACTCCAATAAATAAGCTTGAAAACTATTATTGTACAAAGCCAGAGATTTTCAAATGAAATGGAAAAATCCAATTTCTTTAACTGTTCACAACGCATAAATTTAGTCTTTGCCCCCTTCGATAAAACCACCACCTGGACATAGATCTGTGTTTTTATATGGTTCACTCACCCCGTTGAGTGAAAATCATTTTCTTGGCCAAGACTTAACAGAAGGATGAAACGGATGTAGGCTAAAAGTTTGAAGAGAACCCACGAAGAGGGTTCAGACGGGTTATCCAACAACATGCTGCACTTCTCTAAACACAAGACACTGATAGCATCAGCTTTGCATGTCACACCCAATCAGACACTCCATAAGGATCCCTTACAAGGAGATTAGCTTGAATACCGTCGCGCTTTGATCGAGCATTAATCTTGAAGGTAAGTGACTGGACTTTTTTGTGCAGTGCTGCTACTTTTTTTTTTTTTTTTTTTTTTTTTAATCATCCATTTTCTGGGATTGCATTTGACAAATCCAGTCACGGGATGGAACCTAGACAATTGCACGGCAGCTCCGTGAGAGTCTTATGGCATTTCTTTTCACTGCACTGTGGGAAAAATAGCAGCAATAATAGAGCGTGTGATTAAATTCACAATAGACGCATTTTGGGGAAGAGTTATTTCTTAATCATACATTTCTTTTGCAAAACGTCAAACAGCAGGGAATAGCTGCAGCATTTTTGCCGGGTTAAGTAGACGTTACAAGGGGATGCTAGTGGCTTATGTGCGGATGCAAGGATGGAATCTGTCATTTCTTTTGTGCGTTTGACATTCCATTTGGTTTGAGACACGGATTTATACTACTGTTGATCACCGTGGCGGATAAACCCAACGTGATTTCGGCTGCTTCTCAAACTGAGCTTTTAAATTAGATGCGTTATCAGGTGTTGCAGATAATTTACTCGTCTTGTCAAAATGCATACGATAGAAATTGTAAGATATGACCTGAGAGGTGTGGTTTTCGCTCTTCTTTTCTACAATTCGCTGCTTCTTCTGATGTTACAAAATCAAGGCTGCAGTGGAATTTAAATTAATGTAAATGTTATTGACCTGTTTCGCACTGAGATACTGTCTGTGAAGTAGATACCTGTCCTTTCTCAGTTTCTTCTTTACATAGTTTTCTACACGTTGCCTCCTCAGTATTGTATCCCAGACCTATTATGCTCCCTTTGTACAGAGGCTGTGAGGCCAGAGCAGAATATCAAGAGAAACATCTATAGGACAAAGTGTAACATGAGGAAATTCGCAGGACGTTGTTGTGGAAACTTCAGCCTTCAGTAAATTTCCATTACAACATCTTGAGCTCACGTTATACTTTCAACATCTGCACTCACTGCATGAGGGTCCATTAAGGCCCAAGTGATGGAAATGTTATTATCAAATGTCCAGACGTCTGTGCACCATCTAATTTGTTGTGACAGCTCGGAGTGCGCTACATCGGCACCAGCTGATGGGTCCTCAGGCACATTAGAAAGTGGTGTAACACAAATAAGTAGGTGTCTGTCTTGTCTACTGCTGTTTGCAAAGGAGTCTAATTTAAGCAAAAATAATTTTCTTGTCCAATGACAAGAGGCCTTTATGTCACTATTTTTAGATAATGCAATTCCTTATTGTTGCTTTTTAGTTTCTAACAGTTTGTAAGCTTCACTTCCAGAAGAAATGAGGTCATATGATTTTAACAGAAAGTTGGAGAAAACATGTTTGGGGTGGATGACGGGCACACAAAGCACATGACCTCAAATAAGTTGTCTTTGACATGAGGCCATTTGGATTTGTATCGAATTATCATATTTTTTAAGTAACTGCATTTTCTGTACCAGTACCACTCTTCTCCACATGGAGTCAAAAATGATTTGAAGCATTTTCTATGGAACTTCAAAGGTCAACCCTAGGGACCTTTAATTTTTATCTACACATCTAACGCCAGCAGTCTCACCACCCTGAAGGTTAGTTTTACACAGCAGCCGTACCTCATAATATATCTGCTGTCATAAAATATGAACTTATTTTCCATATCCATGAATAATAGGAACTGATTATAATAAAGCAAAGACTGAGTGAATCTGAAACCATTTGGGTGGTCATGCTGTCAGACTACAGAGGTTTTTCTTCATTTCCAAAAACCATTTTAAAAAAGGGAACTGGACGTTTTGAGAAGACGCTTCGCCTCTCATCCGAGTAGCTTTTTCAGTTCTGAGACACTGGTGGGAAGCTTAGGTTTAAATAGCAACATGTGTGGGTGCAGCACATCAGGAACTTGCTTGACTTGTTTCCAGAAAAGAAACGGGACTAGTGTCCATTAAGGGGCTAGATACTTACCTGTCATTATTAGCGTATTAATGTAAATATTCTTCTCTTTTGATCTGCTGCCAAATGCAAAAGCGGGTTCACTGAGGGGGGGAGAATCTCTCTTTGCAGAGAATTTTACTTTATAATCATGAACAAAGCCTCAAGGCTGTGCATAGTCACTGAGCAAATTTAACAATGAATAAAAGCATGATAAAATATTAGTGTTTTTGAAAATGTAGGTTTATAGTTTTTTTTTTTTAAATTTTTATATGTTTTCACGGGCTGCAAATTATGTCCTAAATTCTCAGAGCAAATCGTTTTGCAATCCTCCTGGGAGATTCCATTCTGCAGCCCGCTCTAGATTAATACCCGGGCATTTCGTTTGGAATTGATTATTTAACTTTTATTTTTTAAGTGTTATGTTTTATCTCAGCCGGGCAGAATGGCTCGGTGCTGTCATAGAGGGGCTTTGCCGCTGAAATCCGTCTGTGCAGGTGCGGAGAGTGGGGCTGTGAACGGGCTACTTCACTTCTGCACTCGGCTGATAACTTTAACATTTGACCACGTATTGTGCTTCGGCGGCTGGTTTGCGTGAAAGCACGCGGCGATGCTTTCCTCCAAAGAGATTTTTGTTCTCGCACGACTTTGCTCTCCTTTAAAAAAAAAAAAAAAAGAAAAAAAAAGAAAGTCAAACTCCTTTAAAGGAAAACGGATGGCGCGCAGCTCCACTTGCTGCGCAGGCCTGATTAATGAGCGTTCCTTATCAGCGATCTGCTTATTTCTTTGCTAACTTGGTCGACGCTTCAGACAAATTGAACCGCTCCTGCTAAATGGGTGCTGAAGTGGGAATACATTTTTTGCATTTACCTCCACTGTGGGCAAATTTGAAATGATTTTTTTTTCAGACAGTCAGCATTTTTCCATTTCTTGGATTCGGGTTGTAACAGCGTAGAGTTCTGGCACTCAAATGGCTTTATAATGAATTAGTCAAGCTTGGAAATGAAAACTTCACTGTCAGCTGGATGACAGTCCGACCTGTTTGCGCCGCCGCTACAAGTAGAAGTGCTTGCACGCTGATTCCGATACTAGGTTACTGGTCACTCCTCCCTATTCTTGCTCTCTCTTTCTTTCTATTTCTTTTTCGTTTTCTGTCATGTTAATTAAGTGCTTCCACATTTCAGATTTCCTTCATACCCCTACCTTGCTCTTGCTCTGACACACAGACTGTATATAAATATGGACAACGCATCCCCACTTCCTCCCATTGGCCAAACTGAGGCAAAGTAACCCAAGAGTGGAGTCACACGAGTCATCAACTTTTACAGTTCAAACTTCTTTTTTATGTTTATTAACTTTTCTGGTTTAATATTACTGGCAAATTCTATCAATAGTAACTAGATATAGCTTTGCTAATTAGCAAGTACTCGATTGAGGACATTGGGACTTCATAATTTGCAAGTCTGTTCTTGTACAGCAATGTTCAGACATGAAAATTAACATATTTTGTTACATATTGGTAACTTTATTCTAATATTGAATGAAATAATTCCCGTGTCCACGCATGAGGACATTTTTTTTTACCCGAAAACTACTTCCTGTTTAAAGATGATGCTTAGTTTTATAGCTCTTAGGTCCTACTAATCCCAAATAAAGGCAAATGGAGAAGTTAAAAATGCATAGCAAACTAAAGCTCAGGTCTGAGGAGGTTCATTTTCATCATCATTACATCACTCTGCCCCACTGGACCACTTTATCGAGCAGTTGCCATGGCAACTGGTTGTCGTCAGTCATTATGTCACATCCTGTTTCTATGGCGTCAAATAACTCAAATGAAACTCATCCAAAGAACTGACGATGCATCAACATTACATTATTTACCTAAATTGACAAACCATCCTTTAGTGTTTTAGTTTACCACGAGTCCCACCCACTAACACGAAGGAGGTGGAGCTTATATTACAGCCAGTCAGCAGGGGGAGCTCTGCTTGCTTTGGCTTCACTTCTGAGGAGCAGTTCCATCATCCATCTTTATACAGTCTGTGCTTTGAATGGTTACATTCACAATCAATGGACCATTTCCATGCGACCAAAAAGCTCTTCCAGCCCCTCCCCCACCACCAGTCCCTGTTTTCACACTGCATTTTTTTTTCCAGAGCGATTTCAGGGGATAATAGCACTCACAAATCATCTGCTGGGCAGTGAAGCTTGTGAAATTGATGTGCCTTCATTTCAAAACAATGGAGGTTCCTTATGAGGGGCCTCATGATGTTATAACTTTAGTAGCTGACAGGCCGGGCAGGTGTAGTTTGGCTCGAGGAATGGGCACAAGGCCAGTGAAAAGCAAGTCGGGACGGCTTAATCAATCAGCCCGGGAGACGTGCTCAGTCACACTCTCCGAACTGACAGCTTTCACCTGGGAAAAAAAAAAAAAAAACAACAAAAAACACAGCCACTCTCATCTCCATCTGTTTCTGTGTGCCGTGTCCAATCCAGGAAAACAGATCAACAACAAGAGCCAGAGAGGAAAGACAGAAGTTGCCTGCAAAACCCAGGACTTGGATTAAATATATTAACGCAGTTTTACTTTTACAGCCCTGCATAATAGAGTATTACACCAGTGAGAGTTGGTTGGGGTTTGCCTGAGAGATAAATTGAGTAATAAATTATTCATGTGGGCGAGTGGAAGACCACTATAAATCTCAGGAGTTTTTGAACAGTAAATGAGTGGGTTGGGCATCAGTGGTGCTGCCATCCTGATCCGAACACATATATTAAATTAAAATGAATTAACCGTGTAATTTTTATTTTATTTATTTTTTTTCTATCACGGAGGGAAATCAACATTATCCATAAGACAGACCGCCTTTTAATTAATTCCTCCCTTGCATTCGTTGACATTTCTCACAGAGGGTGCAAGGGTTGAGTACACCAACTGTACGAAAAGATTAAAAAGCAAGTTACATACTAAAAGAGAATTATGGATGACTGAGGAGCGTGGCTTAATTGGAAATTGATTGACTTGGCTGCGTTACACCTGGTCTCATAACGTTTCCCTCACGCGCGGGGAGTTTGATGCATTTTTCAGGAAGCGGTTCCGCGGCAGCAGAGCCCTCTCTCGCGCTCACGTCCCTCCGTGGAGAAAATTGCGCGAATGAAGCCATGTTGCCCGAGCAGATCCAAGCCGTTACATCAAAGAGACAGTGTGGGGGGATGATCTTTGCATGACGGATGCAGCTTTTCCTAGCTGTGGGTGCCTGCCCGGTGAAATGAGCGGCACAGCATATATGGGTTCTGTTGCAACCACAAAAAAAAAACGACAACAACAACAAAGAAAAACAAAAAAAACAGTAGTTTCAAGGGGCGAAGCAAAATCAGTTCCTTCTTTTTCCAAGATAGATCTCGCGTGTCTTTTCGCAGCACTGGTTACGTTTGCAGAATTCTGCTGGGGAAAGAGTCGCCATAATTGAAACATTTTTCACATTTTACTCTTGAGTGTTTTTCAACCTACGTACGCAATACATTCAGCCAAATGACCTGTATGGCTCCGCTGTCACGAACCGCTTTTTCATTCTACAAGCAGAGGGGAGCGTGAAACTACGCCCATAACCATTTATCAATGACTGGGCAACGGGTTGAAAGTGGCAAAAACGGAAAGGAGGAAGTTCTTTTAATTCCTGCCTTCAAAATATGCCAACGCTAATTGAAACGGTACATGTGGTTCCCCGGTAATGTGGAAAGAATTTCACCTTTGCCCATAGCTAAGACAGTTTTTCTGAGTAAAAGTTTGCTGGCACTCCTCATATTGCAGTTTCACCTACTCCTTAGGTTATGTTTAAATGGCAAGAGTAGGAAGTAGATCAGTCCCATTGTTACATCCTTAAATATCTTTTTTTTAAAAACACCTCCTGCATTGGGGGGAAAAAAATCAAAAAAACTAGCTAATATGTGGCTCATAGTTCACCTTCTTACTACACAGTAAGAATTAATAACTCTCCAACCCTCAGGAACTACAGACTAATACCAGGACTTGTTGCAAGTCATAATGTTGTGGCTGATGTGGCTGCGTATTTTGGCATTAAAACCCAAGTACCGGATGATTTAATTGGCTATTTACGGGGTAAATTTAGCTGCTAATTAACATTTTCCCAGCATCAAACCTGTGGCACAGACTCAATTTTGTGACAACCAGAAAATGAGCAATGGCATTTATAGATTGCGTTCCTTAATCAGTGGATCTCTGCCGAGCAAGGTTTGTTTTTTACATATAAACTTTAAGGTGATGCTTAACATGAGACTTCGCCTTTGGAGAGGTTTGAAGGACTTTAAGTGCACTTGAAGCTACAGCAACATGAGGGGGCACAGCAGACCGAGATGGTCTTTGTGATGGGCCACGCATGGCTGCTCCAGACAGACGGAGGCTGACGGGAGAAACGTGGGACCGGCAGACATAGGAAACTCCTGTCCTCTGCCTATGTACGTCAGCCCGGGTTACAGGCACTCCAGTCCTGGGATGTAAATGCATCTAAGCTTTGCGACGGCAGACGGACAGACGCGCACACCTCTCTGCGAACAGAGCACATCTCTGCCTGTCAGACCGGACCGAAGAGGTCGGGGGAGGTCAGAGTTGCTGAGCAGGAGCAGTCAGACAGATTGTCAATGTTGCTGACAACCAGACGGATGAGCCAATACTTCAGGGAGCCACATTTCTACTTTTCTGTTTCTTAAGACACCGTTCAACTGCACTTGGACATGCTCCAAAATGCTTACACTGGTTCATTTACACACTCCTCCATTCCTCTTATACTCATAATCTGTCTGGCTCCCACTCCTTGCAGCTTGGATCTACAGTATATGCACTGTTTAGTGGGGCTTGGTTGGCTCAATCATTTGTCACTGCTGTGAGTCTCAGGGAACAGAATCTGATCCCAGAGTCGACGTTAACATGGCTTTTCTAGGGCAGCAGCTTCATTATGAGCCCAGGCCACGGTGAACCAGACCATTACTGCTCTGGATTTAGACCAAGCACGGAGAGCAGACGGGGAGACAAAGATGAGAGGCTATAGGATAAGGGGGACGATGGTGAGGGATGCGGGAGTGTGAATGAAGGATGCTAAGCATGGGGACAGAAGGAGAAAAGAAGTGGCTAAATAAATCAGCTGCCAACGGATAATTGGACGCGCTGCACTTATTGCGGTACCATGAAAAGTGACACTATGATTTGCAATTAACTCCAAGAGGAGGAATGGGGATTTGGTTCCCTTTGGATTAATTCCAGCTTTGTGATATCTGACAAGATGGTCGCCATAATGAATGTGCTAGGCTGCAGGAATCATTATCATCCCTTAACTTGTATGATGGGGCCTCATCTGTAGGGAGTTAATTCCCCAAACTGAGGAGCGGAAAACATTTAAAAGTAGACCTGGATACCAAATGACACAAAGCAATTAACATGCATGACCACAACAGGGCTGTATTCAGATTGTCTGGTGTGCAATTTTCGTGCTTTCTCACCTCCTTGTCATGTAATACGGTATAAAGTTAAATGACCTCAAGGACGGGAAGAGTCGGTCAACATTAACGGCCACTTCTGCACAGAAGTCATCCGACAAGGGGCGTAATTACCCCCAAACACGCACTCACTCTCTCAGAGAAGTATAATTTAAAGATAGGATCGCACCGATACAAGGTTTGTAATTGCTAATCTCCAAAAAAAGTAAATGTACTTCTGTGAAGATACAAACTTTATTGTTTCACTCAGCGGAGATAAGGAAAAAGTCATTATTGGTGTTTAAGTACATTTAAGTACACGACTGAGACAGAATAGAAAGAAAGGCAAGGTGACATTACTTATCTTTAAAGGTATTATGTAGATAACAATAGTAGTAGTGGTATATAGTTCTTTTTTTCTTTGCCTTTCAAGTATAAACTTAACCAAAATCCAAGGGGAAAAATGGTTGGGAACCACTGTTCCAAGGGACTGACAAGGTACGATATCACGGGGTATAAGATAGATTGCAACAAGTTTAAATCCAGTGATCCAAACTCCTTTCCAGCAGGGGGCGGTGACAAACAATCACACCAAAAGTGGCAGAACTGTGCAACACTTTGGTGGGAGTCTGAATAGGTGAGGGTGAAAAAATGCCAACAAGTGGCGGATAATTCTCAAAGAGAACCAGAGGTGAGATTTTTACTGTCATTGTTTGAATGTGTCGACAGTAGCGTTAGTAGCTAATGTTAGCCTAGAGAGTGGGATTGCTGCTCTATGTCCTTCTGTCTCAGTGGTTAATGTTGAAGTACTGACCCTAACGGTCCAGATTTTTAATCCTAAATACTAAAAAAAGAAAAAAGTTTGATATTAATTAGGGCAGCACAGATGAGCCTGTGAGCGGTTTGGGAGGTTTGAGAACAGATCCTCACATTACCAGATAATCTTTCAAACTCTGGCACCAAGTAAGGTCGGCACCGGCTTCTCTGCCAACTGTCTGTTTTTGTCTTCTTGATAACAGATTACAGTTAATATATCTGGCCTTTTAAGGGTACGTTTTCCCGTTCCCTCAGTCGACCTTTTTATTCACATCTTATTGGATATTGCCTGGATCTAACTGAAAACTTAATAACCCTGATTAGGCAGCTGCAGAAGAATACTGTCTTAAAATTAATGTTTTTGCTGTCTGTGCTTTTAGCAAACTGGCCGACCTTTCCAGTGCACCTGCCTCTAATAAAGCACTAATTATATTATGAGTCTAATTAGGATCCGAGGACCAGGCAACGAATAGGGCTTTAAATACTAAATCAGAGTTTCGGCGCCCATCACTGCAGGCAGCTCCCGACATAAAAGTTCTGATTACTTTGAGGAGTAAAAGACAGAAATTACAAAAACTAAGTTAGAACATATTTGATTAAATAAGGTCTGACAAGACTGATGAAAAGTCAAATAAAAGACAATCTGCAAAAGGTACGTAGCTAAATGAAGAGACCCTAGCCATTTCTAATGGGGTCTTTTGTTATTTTAAATTAAATTAAATCCCGTGTATTGATCAGCTAACTTAAATGAATCACGTTTTACCAAGTGTTCTTGGCATAGCTGGCTGGTAAATTCTGTTTTCTATGATGGTCTAAGACAAAGAATAGTACATTGTACACCAATCAATGGGCCCAATTTTAGGCGAACAGAGTGGATGCAAGTCATATGTCTACTCAAGAGTTATGGATTTTAAAATGAAAGTACTGTAGTGAGCATACAACGATCAGGCATAACATTATGACCACCTTTCTAGCATTGTGCAGGTCTCCCTTGGGCCTCCAAAACACTTGAGATTGCATTTTGCATTTTGAGGAAGTAGCTTAGCAACTCAGAAACGAAAGCCTCCAGTTCTCGCAGCTTTGGTAAATGTACGCTATGTTTTCTGGCAAGTTCTAATAAAAAGTCAAGGGTATTCAAATATGTGACAAACTGAAGTAGAAAATGAGAAAGTGCCATTTTCACTCACAACATCCAACACTTAGCTTCAGCTTTCAGCACAAAAGCAGCGCAGCTTCAATTTCATCCCAGAGAAGGCAAGAAGCTAAGCAAATTGATACTCCCGCCCCGTCCACCATCCTAACAGCTTCCAATTATGAGACGACTGGGGAACGAGACCTCTCTGATTTAGTCGTGTTGCACGGTATTGATTAGGGAGGAAAACTGTGTAAAATTGGAGAAAAGTGGGATGACCTTGTCTCTTGCACTGCTCTCCTGATTGACAAATAAAGTAGGGACAGCTGTGGAGATGTACTTGCATAGAAATGACCCCCTGAGCACGGAGTCTATGGGGAATTACAATAACTGTAGGTAGTAAGCAACATTGTAGAGAAGCAGGACACTGGTTCTAGGACTAAATTTAGAGGTAGGTGGTTCTTCGTCAAGATTACGCAACAACAATAGGGTTTTTAGGATGTTTACTGGCAGCCTGTTGAGAAACAAGTCCTAAGTATTTCTCAAATAACTACTAATTACCCAAAAGCTAACAATTGTTGCCACACTCAACCCTTATCAGAGTCTGGTAACAGGTTGTTTGGATTTCACTGTGGAGTGTGTTTCAATTGGTACTGAGAAAGATTATCTGTGCACAGAATGGGATAGTCATAGAACCAATCAGGGTTTGAAACAAATTCAAATCAATGGTGCCCAGATCATGCATGTATGACTATATCACTGCTCAGACCATCACCACCTAAAACCCGCCCAAACCATTTGACTCGCCCAGCAGATCTTAGATGGAGCATGATCAGTGCTTAACTGCAGACCAACTTCCCGTCGCAAATATTTTGTGGGAAGTCCACAGATTTTCCAAGAACAGTAGCCAAATACGCCTCATGTAACCACCTCAGCCAGAATAGACAGAATCTGAGGTAATTTTCCATCGGTTTGAGAGAAGTAGGAACTGGAAAAAAAATGGTTGTAAATCCATTCTTTTTTCTGCACGTGTTTGCCCCATGTGGGTTAACATTTATGGAAGAACAAAAACCTGGAGGTGTTGAAGAAGCAGTTACCTATACTGATTCAGACGTTCCTCTTTTCAGTGGCTTTGTTAGCATGGCTCTATCTTAGCATATTCCATTTAATGATTTCAGTGCTGTCAACAACAAGCCGGGGAATCTTCTTCTGTTGTGTTTTAGCCAGATTTGATGCCCCAAAAATACAATTTGATCAAGGTTTTTGAATATGCGCCGAGTGATCTCAGTCGGGTTGAAGAAACATTATCCCTGTAAACATAGCTCGAGTTTTCTTTTATCAGTCAATCGGACTGATAAAAGGACAAGCCAGACCAGAGTGAGTCAAATAGTCACATTTATGCTGAAATCCAGTGGCTTAACTTCACTTTAAACACTTTAAAGTTCGCTTGTGCATCACTGCAGCCAGATGAGAAGCTGAAATTATTACTAAAAATCAATCAAACATATGTCATAGCAGAAGAATTGATGCTGAAACAAAGGGGCCTAGAAATTGTTGCTGTTTTTTTTTTTTTTAAGTTGTTTTGTATGATCAGACATGTCTTTTCTCTGCACTGGCTGCTTTGTTTGTGAGAGGACTGTCAAAAAGGGCCATCAGAGAGTGTGAGCATAAGGCCGGGCGGGTGCCTCATACGGCGAATCTATCGCGCAGTCTGTTTGTGTTCCACTGACACGGAGTAGTCTCTGGACTCTGTCAGCAGCCCCTGTTCCTGTCAAATCAAATAACAGCATTTTCTGATGGGTCCTCTCACTCTGACACGCCGGGATGGTGGAACAGATGAGCCAGAGAGGTTCAAGAGAGTGTTTGGGAAGCGCACCCAAGTTGAGCATATGTCCACTGTAGAATGCAAACAAGAGGCCCTACAAGGTCCGCAACACACACACACACAAACTCAGACGACCTAAGAAGTGTCCACTTTCCTTCTCGCTGGCATTTCTTTCCAAATGTCAAATCATTCACCTGGAACGCGTTACACAGACCTTCAGGGATCGTCTTTGAGAATGTCAAGCTAAACCCTGAATCTGTACAAAGCTTTGGATAAAGTGCAGCGTCCACTGACTTCTTACAGTGATGCCTGAGGCGAAGTGAGACATCCAGGTCTCGGATGACTCTGTCACGCTGCACTTATCAAGTGTACATGTAATCTCAGGCCATGTTTTGTCTCAAATAACCCAGTCATGTTTATCCTGTGGAAGTGTCTCATGACCCTATTTCCTGTGCAACTTGGAATAACACAGCGTGTCTGCATACTCCAGTGATTTACTCTGCTGTCCCTCAAGGCACCTCAAAAACAGGACAGGGCGTCTTGTCCCAGGGAAACAAGGCAGACATCCACCAAATGCCATCAAACGCGACAGCGGTATTTACTACCATTATCTGGCCTTTGTCTCACGTTTACTTTTAAAAAGACGGCGCTGACAGGGTCGATAAATTGAACCGGCGAACCACATAAAAGGAAACTACATTTTACAATGCCTTGGGGCATTAAAAGAAACACAGGATGGAACCAGGTTATACCTTGTGGCAATAAAAAGGTCTTCACTTGCAAAAGCGCAGGAATAAAACAGGACCTGACACAGAATGCTATAACAATAACAGGCAATGATTGTCACTAGACTTAATGGTATTGACCCAGGAACCGAGGCAAAGCAGCCACTACTCTTCTGCCACCTCCACCTCCGTGTCGGCTGGTGTCTCTCTTGGAGTGTTTACCTTTTGACTTGATCCACAATATCCAGGGTTGGGACCCGTCTTTATCTGTTGAGTGTGTACACAGGGCTGAGCCTGAGCCTCGCGTCAAGTCGTCCATCTCGACTCAAGAGGCATTGGAATCAGGGGCCCCTATAATTCAGCTTTCATTTCACACTTTTCTCACCGAGTGTAATTTGTTTCATCCCGTTTCCAACCATTTATAAAATGCTTGCACGTTTCTTTGTCATTATATATATATTTTTTATTTTTCTTAGCATCCCTAAAGCTATTTGGATAAAATTAGTGATTATCAGAATAGAGCAAATAATAGAGTAGATAATAGAGTAAACAAATTTAGCTTTAATAAGAACGGAGAGGAACTGAATATCCTGCTGATGGAGAGATGTTTTCCATTATGAAATAAACTGAGGGTGAATCTGACCTTGCTTTCTTACCGGGGGTTTCGAGTTAATGGACTTGTGTTGGTTACGGGTGATCAAGCTATTCGGATTTTTAGGAAAAGCCCGGGCACACATTTTACTAATGATTAAGACTGTGGGTACAGAATGCAAAAAAGAAAAACGATCCCTGCTCATATACTTAAAAAGAAAACATCGCTTGCTGCTTTCTGCAGCCTTGTTGATTAATGTGACCCAAAGTACACAAATTTGAGCGTTTTAGGTTAATTTGCATTGATGATAATCGAGCGCCGCTGAATGTGTTCAACATTCAGTGTCGAGTTCCATCCAGACTGGGGCAGTTTCTCATACTTTGTGTCAGCACTTACCAGTTTGGTGAGACTTATGAGTGATACCAGAGGTTCTGCTGCTAACCCTAACCCTAACCCTGTAGCTTGGACCAGTCAAAGCAGATGTCTCCCCTGGTTAAACAACAGCTCTATTGATTTGACTTGTTGGCTCTTTGATGCACAGTCTCTGAATTCAGTCTCTGAATACGTGCCAAATAGTTTTTAAGTGTAGCCATCGGTCTGGAGGGATGTAAGAGGTTGCATCTTTAAATCGACACTCTGTTTTGGATGAAATTTTAGCTTTTTCCAAAAACATTTAAGAAAAGCAGCTGGACTTGTAGAGTTTCTTGATGACGCGTCATCAATTCTAAGGGACTGGTGGGGAGGTATGACGTCTTTGTTTAGCATGGAATAATAATAAGCAAATGAGAGGATTAATCTGTGAATACCAAAATCATTACTGGTGGGAACTGAATGTCTGCAAGTCTTCCAATAGTCATCGAGCACTCTCAACCTGGACCAAAATGGTGGACCGACTGACTGTCAAACTATCCAGGCAGAACAAGAGAATGCCAGTGACAGGAGGGCAGTGATTCATTACCGATGTCGGGCATGTGCCACCTCCATTTGGCCATCGTCCTGGTTTATCCGCTGTAGGCGAGACTGTAATTAGAACAGCAATGTGTCCAGGAATACAGTTGGAATTTTATCTCCAATTCAAATAGGAATCCGCCACCAGCTGCTCATTGACTTGCACTTAAAAGGGGATGGATTAATACTCAGCTATTTCCAATGCGTCAGTGCATCATACTGAGGTTGCAAAACTCTCAATGAGATACTGAATGTTCGGTGCACAAGTGTCCTTTCAAAAACTGTTCCAATGTTCCTCTCCACCCAGCTTGCTGATGATTTCAAGCTGCTTTTGTTATCGACAACAACTTTTGCTTCCCAGGACGACCACTCCCTCCTTGTAAAAAACTAAAACAAAGATTTGCCTTATACTTTGTAAGCTTGGCTTTTGTCCCCTGAAATACCGAGTGCTCTTGCTGTTGGCTAATTGCTTGTTAGTGCTCCTGGCCAACAAGAAGGAATAAGTCACACAGGGCTACTTCAAAAAAAAAAAAAAAAAACCCACACAGGCAGCAACTGCAGCAGCACAGGGAGATATTAAGGCACCCTGTCAAGCTGGCGGCATTTACAAGAACTTGTGACACCAGCCGGAGCTGTTCTCCCTGCTGGAAAAGTTGGGGCTGAAAATTTATGGACTTTTTTTGTCTACATCTTACCAACTACATATGAACGCGTATTCAACCTATCCTCACTGAAGAATTACAATAACCCCTCCCCATCCAAGGTTAGATGAGGGCAGACAGCCCCGCAGAATCAGAATGTTTTATGGAGAAAATGATATCGGTAGAGCCAGAGACTGAAGTGGCTGACTGGAATTATCTGGTACTGAGGCTTTGAGTAATTAAGAGCAGGGAACGGCTGCCCGACATTATTGCTGGATGAGCGGCAAGACGAAGGAACACCTGAGGCTTTTGGAAGCCCAGCACATTCAAAGGGCTCTCTGGAGATTTTTCGGGTGCCGCTGCAACTGCTGTTCAGATTTGGAAAATGTATGACTCTGTCTGTTAACGCTGGAATGCAATGGTGACAAAGCAGGCTGGGAGATTTTAATTTTGCAAAGTTGCACTGCCAAGGTTAATTTGGATCCGGTTTGATTAAAGATAAGACTGCGAGCGCAATAAAAACTCCTTCCCTCATGTATTATTCATTTTGCAGTACAGACAGTCTGTCAGTGTTTTTTTTTTTCTGATTAAAATTAATCATTATCACCATGGTGACCTGTTTTGGTTAAAAGCAAGTTCATTTCAGCTACATGAACGTTGCTGTGAGCACTTGCCAGGTGTACAGTAGGCTGTTTACACACAAATTCACCTCATTCCATCATAAAATTAATTATGGAGCTGAAAATGAACTGTAGTAACAAACCAAATTCAATTAGTTGCAACCAAAAGATGTGTTATTTTGCCTTGACAATTTCATGAAAAATTTTAATCCTCGTAATGGTATCACTGTAATATTTGAAGCTTTTGGTCTTAAGACTTTCATCAGAGCATTTTCTGTTTACTTTTCTAGCACCTTAGCAAAGACTTGGCCAAGTTGAGCAGTAGGCCTTTTACAGATACAAGCTTATAATCCTTAATAGAAATTGTATAAACACACAAAGTTTGTGCGGAGATGCCTAGTTTAAAGGAGCCATGTTCCAGTTTAAAGGACTAGTGTGTGGAGTTTAGTGACCCCTACCAGCGAGGTGGAGGATTGCAACCAGCTGAATGCCCCTACCTGGGCCGTCTCTTTCCGAGCATGAACTATAATTGTTGAAACCTCAATGTAAGATATGCAACAGGCCCTCTCAAGAGCCACTGTTTAAGCGTGTTTGTGAAGACAAAAGATAAAAGAACTGGCCAAATTAAAATATGTGTAGTCATCACCCATGGGCTCGAAAATCAGCACAAATGAATGTGAATGTTGCTGCACGTGTGATGGGTTTAGAGCAACTTAGAGTACTAAAAGGATGTCAGCGTTATGTAAACACACATATTTTGCTGCCCCCTAGTGGCCGAATAACCTTGAATGAAACCAACATATGCTCTCCTCACTCTGTATTTCTTTGGTTTTGAGCCACAGACTGGTGGTAAATCATATCCCTGTTGTAACGTCTGCAAACAGTGGAATCTCTCCCATCTCTTTGAAATTCTTTAAATACGCACCGTGTAAATCAGGCTTCCGGTATCTCCCTCTGAATCGCATGGAATGCCACACGACGCAAACTGCATACTTCAGGGAGCTGCTGAATGGATTTAATAGAATAGATTTTATGAGCAATTACAGTGTCACCGAATCCATTTGTATGCTGATGAAATATGCTGACCAAATGCTTGTAAGTAGCGCTCATTCCGTCGAGTCCGAGTCTTTTGTTACAAATGCAATTACACCAGTTTGTTTCGTCTAACTCTCTCTGTCTGCTAGATAATGACCTTAAGGAGGAATCTCCATTCTCCCATCCTTTCCAATCAATGCCACTTCGTGCTGTGGTTTAGTGGCACTTCATATTGTAAAGCCCCGCAATCACTCAGCATCTGATAAGGAGCGCCGCTAAAGGGTACACTGTCCATTTGAACGTGGATAGATATTTATGAACATTGAGGCTTATGAAACTGTACGTATGAGTCAAAGACAGCCCCCATCCTGTCAGCCTTTCGTTTTTCTTTTCTTTTCTTTTTTTTTGTAACTGGCCCCATCTCCATCCAGACATATACTTGTACAAGACATGCTCACTGTTACGTAAAAACCAATTCACAGAATCTCTTTTCATCTCTCTCCACAAAATTTCCACACATTGACTGGGCCCATTCTTATGCTCTGGCTCAATTAGACCTCCCTTCAGCACCCTTGCCACTGCAGCCCGGACTTCCCGAGCCCACATCCACGCGGAGCAAAAATAACATTTTAATTGAGTGAAAAATAAAAATAAATAAGTGTGTAATGACGGAAAAAGAAAGCGATTAGAGCAGGAGCTCAGTGCAAATAGAGGAGCCTGGTGCGGCTGAAAGCGTGATAATTAGACATTCCTTTCTGTGTGTGCCAGATACACAGATTCACTAATGTGCACTGTGCAGCCTCTTCTCAACCGAGGAGCTTACATCCATGGAATGAGGCACCCCACTGGCTAAATTTAACTTTTTACAAAGCAACCACATCTCTAACAATTTTTTTCCATCGCTGCCAAAAACATAGCATTAGCTGTATGAGCATCCACCGGAGGTAGAAACATTGGAACGAGACTTCATGTTTGTGTGGCTAAATAAGATTAATTCATTCTCTTTTGTGTGTTTGCATTGGAATTATAAAGGAGAATGTTGGTCTGTATGATTTCAACAAGCAAAAATCATACCTGCCAGTGTCTTGTTTTGTCCACAAGGGGCAAAGAATCTATGACTGATTCTTGAACGACAGCAAAACTCCACCCTATCATTAATCGGTGATAGATATGCTCTGCGCACTTCTCCCTGTACTCTCATTTGCATTAACCAACATGCCAATAAGCAATTTTCGTGCATAATTGCTGGCCCAGCACGGTGTATAAATCAATGCACGTCATCCTTTGCCATCGTGGTCAAGCGCACCGACACCAGATCACACGCACTCCATCATCTCTGCACCTCTAATGCGATATCAATGGAGTTGGAGAAAGATGTTGGGAAGAAAGGGGGGGCAAGCCACACATCTGACCTTGGTAAACCTTGGCGGGATGGCAGAAATTGAAAAAGCCCCATCAAATAACGCCTCAGTCATGGTGCACGCAAACCTCATCCATCAACATCAGGATGTCAGACGGGATGATAAGCGAAAATGAATGGCAACAAGTCCGGGAAACTTTTTCCAACTTGCACGAGGCGGGGAATGAGGTGATGCAACACATTTGCAAGATGCAAGAACACCAGATAATGATTTTTTTTGTTTTGTTTTTTAATCTTGTGAAGTCCGCAGCATTATTTAAAATCTTAATATTTCTACAGATGTTAATGAAGATTGGGGATAAAGAAATAGTCAAAGTGCACTCAGATGTGTGAGTGTTACACAAAGAATGGGGAAATTAAAAACTCTCTAAAGACGTGGCTGTTGGTGCAAAACTGACAGGATTCTGGATTTAATAAAAGGTTGTTGTTTGGTTCTTGGTCATTTTAAGCATTTAAATAAATGTTCTTTGTCTCTTGGTGTAAGAGTGATTTGTGAGACCTAAAAGTTAAGTGCCCGCCACAAATGGAAGAAGAGGTGAATCTGGAAAAAAAAAAATGTCCTTGTTTTCTTTTAAACCTTGGATCGGGTTCTTTTCCGGATGGATGAACACTATTCTTCACATAGAAACTTGGACCTGCGCTCACTTGTTCCCCTGCAGTGTTATTTCACAGAAACATTGGGTTCAAAATGGATTCCAGACAGAAGCGACAACTGTTGTAAATCCGCTTTTCTTTCTGGCGAGGCACCAAATCAGAGTCATAATGAATGTGCAAGAACAAAAGGAGCATGGCCTGCAAATGCAAACATAGGAACAGTTGGTGGCAGTAAGAGACACCAAAGCGTTATTAGTCCATTTTTTTTTATTTTTTTTTTTTCATTGTTTACCTGCCACTTCACTTCCTCAAACAAAACCAATTACTGCTGGAGACATAATCAAGGTCAGGCTACAGCACTCATTTATACGCAGTGCAAATAAATCTCTCTGCACAGATGTTGGTGCTACAGGTGAGCCAATCAGACAGAATTAGCAGCTTGTGATGAAATATGGAAATAGGCAGGTAATGCTAACAAGCGAATAGTCCAATAGTCTGATTTTCTCTCCATGTGCTACAACAAGCAAACAAACACTTTTCATCCCGCTCTAGAAACTCTTGCACTGACTTCTTTCTATTTTATTCGTGTAAAAAGCGATGGTCCAAACCTAAAACCTACCTCCATTCATTAAGTAAACCTCGTCCGACGTCCCACAGCACTGATTCATCCAGCCAAATAACAGAGGGAGAAGACATCTGCGTTTTTTGGCTCCGCTTTTCAGTCACACGGAGGCAAACAGCTGTAACTGTCCTCGTTATAAAACAAACAAAAAAGGCTACAAAGCCAGCCTAAAATGTTGCAATATACACATGCACCTCTGAATATCAAGTACTAAGTCCGCTTGGTTTATTGGCCACATGGTTGATGTACGTCACTCAAAGCGTTATTTCACAGCTCCACTCTGTGCGTAAAAGCATCTCGGCTGTAAGAGCTGCAGTCATAAAATCCTGTCGCCTCCGTTCTGTTGCGTTGCGCTTTTACGCACGCCTGGTGTGGCTGCGACGCGAAATCAACCTTGATCTCTGTCTTAAAGACGAATATATAAAGCCCTTAATCTGTGTCGTGTCGGCTGAGGAAAAAAATAAATAAATAAATCACACGAGTGCGCATACTTTTGCTTCCTACAGTGAGGAGCGAGCACACTGGAATCAAGAACGGCTGATCGAATTGATGAGACGGGAGGGAAAAACCGCCTCAGGGCAAATGTCTCACGCACAACGATGCGCATCTGTGCCACCAGATTCACGACTATACACCGGAGTTACGGCACAGGTGAAATGTGAAATGAGAAAAAAAAAGACTCTGAATCGAGAGAGAATACATTAAACCAGCTGTTTCATGAAAGCAAGAATGAAGCAATGTGCGGGGTGTGTGCCCAAAGCGCATTAGGGCACGATGGTGTGTTTCTGTTCAACATTTATTTTGGAAAAAAAGAACCAAAGCATAGTTTGTGAAAAGCGCGTAAATGGAAACGGATTGAGAATGTGCAGCGAATGGATGGAATGGATTGAAATGCTTATTTCATCTGACATCTGATGAGAAATCCTACAGTGTAAGCACGGAGAGGTTGTATTTGGTCTTGCTAAAAACGTTACATCAAAATATACATGACAATGAGACCGTTTCAGCTCTCGTGGTTCGCAAACACACACACACACACACACACATACACACACACACACACACACACACATACATACATACATACTAGAACCACAAAGTTCTTCCCTCATTGGCGCCGCTGTGTGCGCCATTTGGCACAAACAGCTGTGGACCAAGCGTGAAATATTTTGTTGTCTTCGTGTTCCACCGCGCAAAGCTGCCTCAGTCTTGTTTTACATTCGTTTTTTTTTTCTTCCTGGGATTAAGCGGAATCAGATCTTGTAAAATTAGCCATTCACGATTTTTCTGTTTTCCATCTCGAGTTAAAACAAATACAAGTACTTTTTTGTCAACCTGGCTCAGCGAAACAACTTTCAAATGTGTGATACGTTAAAGAAAACACTCTCGGAACAACAGTGTGGTGACCGAGTTTCGATGTTTTTTGCTTTTTACGCGCTGGAGGATCGTGATTACAGGTGTCGATGTGGTTGGACAGACCTGGACAGACAGTCCCGCATCTGAAAAGTCCGAGATTCAGTCCCAGGAGCCACAACTAGTTCCTCATATCGGAGCGTCCTTGAGCAAGACGGCTTAACAAACCGTCTTCAGGTCAAGAAGACGCGCTCAATCTCTAGGTCTGAAAGCTTTACACAAACCTGCTCCAGAAACATCGACTCCTGTGTCTTGTCACATGGAACATAAAGGGGGGAGAAAATGAAATAGGTATCCCCTCACCTGCTTTCACGGTGTCATGCTGGTGGCGTCTTTTGGTCCGCTTCATCGCACCGTGGCTGCATGTCTGAGGACATGCTTCTGGAGACAGGCTTTGGAGACGAGGAGCGCCTCAGCTGCACAGGAGAAAGTGGGGAGGGGGTCGGGGGCGCGTGAGAAAGGGAGGAAGAGAGAGCGAGAGGAAGGGAGAGGGAGCTATAAGAAGGAGGCTGGCGTTTCTTTGACGATAATGACAGTCGTTATTTGCCTTTTTAGATTCCGGGAAACCAGAATTTAGTACAGGTGAAGAAACCCGTGGTTTATTCGTCGACACGCCAGCAGAACCAGGCATAAGCCAGTTTGTAAAATCAATTTTATCGACAGGCAGCGCGATTAATTGCCTTGCACTTGTTAAAAGAAGATGAGGTTTTAGTAATTTGCGTAATTTTTCAGTTTTTATTCTGAATGATTGCGATCGCTGAGTCTTTGCGCACACTTTCAGCACCGAGGAGAGCGCTCATTTAAAGAGGAGGGGAAAAAGATAATAAAACAGCAGGCGTTTGCCTGCCAAGTGTCTAACATACATTTTATAGTGTCTTTGGGCATACATCAAACATCTATAATCTGAATCTAAACCGTCCAACGTAAAGAGAAGGAGAAATTCTAACAGCTTAATATGTGTTACCTTTCCCCCCCACTCTCCCTTAACACGTGGCCAAGAAGCTCTGGTTTTTGTCAAGTTGTGCACATGGCGTGGCCCGAGCTGCACTCCCTCCTCCTCCTCCTCCTCCTCCTCACTCCCAAGGAAGCTCCCTCAAACCGAACAGCTCCTTTTATCATAACTGACTGGCACTTACAGAGATTTACCCGCTTAACACTTGTTTGAAAAGACAAATTCCTGTCTGATTTATTGCAACATTGCATTTGGGAACCAGGCTGCTGGTATTAGAGGCTTAATGTGTGTTTTTTTTCTTCTTCTTCTTCTTTTTTTTTCCATGCAGCCCATATTGTTGAGGGAGTGGGGGGGACAAGGGGGGTAAACAGGGTGATGTGAATGTTTTGCTGACACCTACTGGGGGAGTGTTCTCAAAAGAACATTTGCGTGTGTAGGTCATCAGTCAAAGTCAGTCTTCTTCCTCAGCTACACTGACAGAGACCAGCTTATTATTACAATATATATTTTTTTACATAATGAATACACTTCAACAAGAAACATAAAAAATGAGTTATTGCCTCTCCTCTCTCCCCGTCTTCATCCTGTCAGTCCAGATTTCATCCCATCATCGTTAAGTGTTTTATGCGTTTTCACATTCAGAGGGAAAAGCCATTAGCGGTTCGAACAGTGCCATCCTGAACCTCAGCTGCCAATTAAAACGTATCAAGTGGCAAAGCTTTAGCTTTGGGGAAACAAACTGTACTTGAATTATTCAGCAGCGCGGCTCGCGGAGCCACAGAGAAATTGCCGTCGCGGGGAGGTCACATTTAAAGCAGGGAGGCTCCGCGAAGACGGTGGGAACTAAATGAGACACAGAACTGAAGGCTTTTTTTTCTCGCCAAGTGGCACATGTCAGACACAGTTTTTTACATATTTTGAGGAATGCGTTCAAAGATTGGTGTAAAAGTGCGGTTGGGTAGGCTCGGGAAGGGTGGTATTTTATCAGTACCACAGATAGAGAATTGTCTCTTCTTGTTATAAAATCCCATCTGACGGCCAAAGCCAATATTAATAATAAAAAAATGTTGGGTGACAGTCAAAAAACACCCACCACATGTTATAGCTATTCACAATACATCTAAGATACATGACTCACATTTCATGCACACATGCTGCTCACCACTCATAATGTGTGTGTGTGTGTGTGCGCGCACGCGCGCTTGATCATCATGTGATCATGTGATGCATACACACCTGTGTTATGCTGATGAACAGAGGAGCCTCAAAGGCCGGCTTGAGAGCGCCGCAATTAGTTACAGGAAATCGCAGTTTTAATGGACTCGCCATTTGCCAAATTAAGAGAGATACTGTGAACAAAGCGTCATCTAATGCGCGGTCCTGTAAACATGTCCTGTAAACAATACATCAAAGTGTGTCCATACACCGATCCAGCCACAGCATTAAAACCGGGAGGAGACAGGAGAAGTGGCGGACGTTGACCATCTTGTGAGAATTCAGTGTTCTGCTGGGAGGAAAACTTTGGACCTCATGGTGTTCGTTTGCGTGGATGCTACTTAGACGTGTAGCGCCCACCTAGCACCCCCACCCCCGCAGCCTGGCAAAAATGGTTTAGGAACAACTCAAAAAACGTGACAAATCTTTTGTTTTTCATGGCCTCCGAATGATCCACAGAGGCCCCTCTTCTCAACTCATAGGACCCAAAGTAGCCAAATTCAGTTGCCACGGGTCATAATCTTATACCTGATCTGTGATAATAAAAAGAAAATATTTTCTTCTTCTGCTGGAATCCGATGTATTTCGTCCCTGCCTTCATCTGGGCTCATGTTATCCGTTGCAGAAGCAGCAGAGTGAGCCTCTCGTCATCGGCCTGATCCCGGAGCCTCTGCAGCCGCCGCTTGACAAAGTGTTTGTGTCTCCTGCTCTTTGACTGACATCTGGAATTGCACATTTGCAGCCAGTCACTCACACAACCCTGACAAGGGGGGAGCGGGGGAAGGCATTTCAAAATGCTTAACGTAACACCTTGAAAATGCATTAGAGAAACAATGAAAAAAAAAAACAAACGACAACAACAAAAAATGTGAATGCATACATTTGAATTTCATTTTTCTTGAAAGAATGATTTACCATAAAGGCTTAAAATGAGCGCAGAGTGAACGACTGATGTGCATTTCATTTGAAACAGGCGTGCAGTTTGATTGTCACTGCAATTGCCTCCTTCGTGTGGGGTCGCGTTTGCAGTGTGCAGGTGCAATGCTCATTTGAACACCTCCCTCTCGTAGTATTCACAACCTCATGAAAATTGTCAGCGATCACGAGCTGTGACGTGCTTTTCAGGTGATGTCCCAATAGTTTTATACGTCTGAGGCATTTACTGGCATCCCCAACAGCCTATTCCTCACGCCTTTGTATTCCCTACATTAAGCTAACCGGTCATTAGCTAGCTAATGTGTTGGCTACGGTTACCATCAAAGACAGCAACAGTTGCCTAGCAGCAGTGCTCACACTATACATTACCATATACGGTCGACGTTTCCACTTGAACGTCAAGCCCTTTGTGTACATGGAATATAACGGACACATTTATGAATTGCAAGGTCAAACCGAATGCCTTCGCAAATTTTTTTTGCAGGCGCATTTTTGTCATTTTATTCATTTTTGGTTGAATGTTTATTTAAAGCTACAGTGTCATTTTTATGGCAGTGAGAATAATTACAAAAAGCACTTAACGTGTTGTGCATAAGACATATTCCTGGAGTCCCTGCCTCTTTTTCTCACGTTCTTCATCAAGGAAAAGCAAAATCACTGGTAATCCAGGCTTATCCTCGCCACTTGTCTCTTTTTAGGCCGTAATCCATCCCCTGAACAATGACTTTCTTTTTTATCTCAGACCCCTTGCTAGGTTCTAGTTCATGCTTCCCAACCAGAGATGGTGCATTCATAGAACCCAGGTTACACTCCTAATTACTGATGGTTATTTTATCTTTGTTGCCTGTGGCTGCTCTCTTCTTCATCTCTGGCAAAAATAAAACCCTTTCACCCTTAAAATTCATTGCTACTGGTTCACCAGAGTACACCAGAGTACACAGTAAAACATAGAGATTTATATCTATATTCTTATATTATACACAATCATCTGGATCGTGTGGACTTGTTTTGCAAGGGCTCGACTGTAACGGACATTCATTTATATGTAAATGTTCTATTTATACTTCATCTAATCTAAGATTACGTATGGCTGAATTAAGGATTTACACTTCCATCGTGAAAAAGAAAGGAATTCTCACACGGTTTGCTCATTGAGCATAATTCTAGTTTTTAGACGGCCTTGTGGTTAAAAAGAAAATAACCTGTTTTCCTTTCGTGAAGCTTTACTGTGTTTTATGTAGACTATATATTTTGTTAATGCTGTATCTGTTACATTTTGCAAGAAGATGTTGGAGCCAACTGCAGGATACACACAACAATAAAGTCATTTTAATGATAGGCCCACAAGAGCAAAAGGCACTGCAGAGCTTAGGCAGCAAGGTCCAGACAAAGTCCAAACAAGAAGGTAACGGAGCAGAGGTAAATCCATCCTGGAAAACAAAAAAATTGCAAGAAAAAAGAATCCAACAAGCACCACAGGAAAACTACACAACCAACAACACTAACATTATTCACCTTGATGACTCTTTTATTTATTTATCTATTTTAAACACCACCATTTTCTGTTTATCCACTTCAAGAGCAGTTAAAACACTGCTGTCAGTCCTTAAGAATGCTCGAGAATGTTCATTGATCGCTGCGCCGTCCGTCAATATGAACAGCTGTCAAATGATTTAGACTTTATCCATCCACAAGGGAAATTGCTTGGTCACAGTTGCTTGGTTGAACATAAAAAACCACTCTTGAGAACCGTGAGTAAATGGAAAAACAGATAAAAATAGTTAGAAAAAAAAGAAGTAAAAAATAAAATAATAATAAAATGAATAATCAAAAATAAAATATAAGTAAAAATCCTAGTAAAATAAGATACAACAAAATAGTATGAAAAAAATACAAATGTACAAATAAAAGAGACAGAAATAAATATATATTATAATTATATATATATATATTAAACCGAAGGGCGTAATCCTAAAGTATCCTAAAGCAACTCTCACACATATGTCTTTTCGCAAAGTCTTTAGAAACTCTTCAAGTTGCTGAAGAGCTGGGAGCACATGTAGCACGGTTGATCCCTTGATCACCAAGTAAAAATAAGAACAAGAACGGGTAGTTCGGTCCTGGAAAACAGTCTAAGAAACAAGAAAGAAAGCAAGATAGTATTAAAACTAAAACACAGAGGTTCAACTTGGAAGCATACTAGAGCGGATCGGACCTCAAAGAAAACTTCAGGATCACGTGTAAGTCTTCACCATACCGTCATACAAAAGACAAAATCATTCAGTAACACGGTGAGTCCCTGATGCCGAATGTTCCGTAGGATGTGCTGTGATAGCAGGTAAATGAGCTGGAGTTGGGCTATTTTGTCTTAATCAAGTCCGGCCAGTCCCTGACAAGCCTGTCCCATAATCCTCTGAGGACCACCAGAACAAAAGAGACAAGCTGGGGGAGAAAGGAGGCGGCGGAGGAAGAAATACAATACGGGCAAATCAATAGAGAGAACGGGGATGGCGATTTACCTGCGATGCAGGGAGCCGGCCAGACGATTGTCACAACAGTTTCATGTGCAAGCTAATTAATTGCTTTCGTGAATCGGTCCTTGTTTTTGTGTGTCACAAGTGGGTGTTTTGGCGCTGTCACATTCCTTTCTCCTGGGAGCTAATCTTCCTACTCCGTTTACAGTTTGGTATAAAACTAGCGGACACTGTTCTGTGTCGGTCAGCATTTTAAGCTGTGTTTCACCAGAGCCTGATGACCCGCCGGCAGCTGTCTCATCATTTTCTCCTGAGCTACAAGTCTTTGTATTTGGTGGCGCCATTAGCATGTCACTTCCACCAGTTCAGCATTATCCAACAGAAACTAAATGTGTCTGCATGTGCATCTTTTTTCTGCGCCTGTTCCACTCTCTACAAGTTTTTTGTCTAGCTAAATTCTGTTTCCAGCCACTGCAGGACGTCTTGTGAGCACAAATCACACGAGAAAAAGCACCTAGCATCTAGCTAGCGTGAAAAATTATGTCAGTGAATTGAACCAGTTGGAACCTAGCATGCACCTGGTAAGAATGACAGCACTTTCTGAAAACTATTCACTATAAACAATGGGCTGTTTGGTAAATTTCTGTGTGAAAACATACAGTATACTTCCTGCCAAGAGGCCACCACTGGGGGGTAGATGAGCCAACACAGTGGCAAAAAAAAAAAGTGTCAAAATCTGCACTTCCTGGAATGGACACTTGTGGCTGCCAGTGAATTTTAAAATCTCTAACTTTTTACAGCAAACTTGTTCACTGCCTTGCACAAAAGACAGTCTGAGTCTGGGCATGCTGTGCAAGTTGTAAAGTGGACCCTGTGCACCCCTGTGACACCACCCACGATTTTTTGTTCTTATTTCTTCACATTCTTACAATATTGTTGTATGCTGCTGCTGTAACACAACAATTTCCTTCACGGGATTTATAAAGTACATAAATGTGAACCAACATGCATAGGAAAAAACGGCTTAAAAACCATCAAAGGAAGAGCTATCACAGTCAATTTTATCTTAAAACCACACTATAATGTTGATAATTAAATCAGATCACACTCACAAATTGGCTTTTAGTAGAAGACGTTACCAATTTAGGCAGTGTTTTTGTTTTTCTGCTTCAAAAATCCTTGAATGCAGATTTTGCTTCCACCTCTTAGGGCCTCGTTTAGGCTTCGTGCCATCGGAGACGCACCTATTTCAGTCTGGCCACGCGACATTAATAGAATTCAATCGTGTCACTTGCACCTAATGGGCAACAAAACCCTGTGGATGCAGTCAGGAGAATAAGACAGATTTTGATAGTAAATGGACGTATTTTACGTTCGACATCTCTCGTCCAACACCACACAGCAACATGTGGCTACAAAAGGTCAGCAACCTGTTTGCTGTCAGTGGAGCGGATATTAATCTCCAAGTATTAATTGAGCGGTTTTATAATAATTTTGGGTGGATTTTCAGTGTAAACTCACTTTTTCTGTCTGTATAAAGAGAAAGGAGTGGAGTGGCTTATCTAAAATGCCTGGGGTTAATTGCCCTCAATCCAGAATCTGCTTTTGAATGTTTCCACGTCTCCAAATTAGTTCATTAGCAATTCTTTGCAATTCTTTTATAGTGTCTTAATTGAGGGTAATTAAGTGAAGTGATGGCATTAGTGGATTGGCGGACAAAGCATCAAAACCTCCGCTAGGGGTGTAGCATACATGAATATGTCATTAATGGTGACACTCAAGAATAAACCCCACAACCTCTTATTGTGCTGACGCTTTAGATGGGCGATGTGCATTTGCCTGAAACGTTTTTTTGTTATTTAGATAAGTGGGATCATTGGAGCGGGGATGAATGCGGTACCAGAGTGCAGATGTGCAAAAAAGCTGTGCTGAATCTGTGCAGACCAGCAGGATTTGGCTCCCCGTGTCACGCCTCACAAACCGAAACCTTTCCCAGGTGAATGAGCTCGAATCTCGGAGGGTGGTTCACTCGTACCATCTGCGGTGATAATGACGTATGTAAAAACAGAACAGATAGTTCAGCATCCACATTCCAATATTTAGGGATTCAGCCAGTTAAAACATCACATCACAGCAGATTTCTAGAGAGAAGTTATTTTTTACTTTTTGTGATGAGGTCTTCCAAACTGTTGCTTGGAGTGTTCCGGAGGAAAATGACATTTCAAGTGACATAAGGGATTCTGTGGGTCAGACTTGTTCCAGTGTATTGCTGCAGTGTGGGGGTGTCTGCTCTGGTCTAAGTGGGTGGTACATGTCTAAGTAACATCCACATGAATGCCAAAGGTTTCCCAGCAGAGCACTGAATTGTTATAAGATGGTCATTGTTATTCACTTCTCCTGACGGTGGTTATCATGCCAGAGGGCAGTAGGGTAGCAGCAGAACGAGAAAACGGATGAAATCTATGGAAGCCCTAAGCAGCCATGGGTTCACACATTATTTATTTTACATTCTCCTGTGATAAGAAGTTAATTTCCTCGAGTTATTTATCACGTTATCTCAGGGAAAGGTGCTCCGTTTTCTCAGGATCTCAAGTAAATTATCTTGAGATATTTAATTCAAGACAGTTCCGTCATGCTGACTGATGGATGCCCTGTGTTATAGATACCGTAAGGTGAGCCATTTTTTTTTTTTTTTTTGTGCTTTAATGTTTGCTAGTTAACGATTAAGTTTCTGGAGATCTCCAGAAAACAAAGAGTTATTTATCTCGTTATCACTGTAAAAAGGAGAAAATAATATGCATGAATGCATGGCCGCTTAGGGCCTCCGTAGAAATTCCCATGTAATGTTGCAATAAAACCTGGACACAGACCAGTGCATACGTTCTTGCAAAGACTAATGACCTCCACTTTCGTGTTATAAACGTCTTGGTGGAAAGAATTACCAACAATTACCACCACTGATCCTCAGAGTATACTTTAACCTTTGAGCACAAAAGACGGACAGCATCCCATGAATGAATGCGGTCAGCCATCCTTTGCTTGGATCTTGTCCAGGCTTTACCTTGCTATGACAATGACGCAAAAAAAGAGAAAGCAGCACTTGTCTTGGCCACACAGGCCGCCGCTTTGGCTCCACTCCAGGTCTGTCTTGTTGAAGATACTCAAGTCCTTTTTAATGGCGCTTCCACCTGTGACTGCAGCGAAGGGAATATAAGAGGACGCTGCTTTCTCTTAAATTTCTGCACGGAGGTTATTATGGCCTCTGAATATCTCACCTAAAGCAAGAGCTCTGTGCAGCAATGACTCACCAAGACAGGTGCTTTGATATAAAAATGCATCGCAAGAGGCAATTTGGCCTTTTTCTTCTCTAAGCTGAGAGACAAATACTCAAATTACCTGTTTTAAATCTTCTTGATTCTGGCAAGTGCTGCGTTAGTAATGGAAACTCTGCCTTTGGGTTCAGACAGGTGATATTTAAAAGTCAAATATGCCTCCGTCTCTCTGTCTCCGATTTTTAAACCGTCTCAGATAAGAGGCATTGCCAGTTCATACGGAGACAAGTGAAAATTACAGCGACCATCCCACGATGAAGTGCGATTCGCAAGGAAAAAGATCTGCGAGTGTGTGATGGCGATGAGACCCCATGTCTAATTATCACTTAAACATGATGAGAGCAAATCGAAACGCCGTGAGACAATGCTGTAAAGAATGGAAAACTAAGTTTGCGTCGAAGCAGAATGTGCATAAAGCGGCAGCTGGGGCTTTATTGGAAAAGTTTCTGTCACTGGATTAATAAAGAAACAAGATTTTATAGGAAAGGTTTCTGCTTTCCTGAAGAAGAAACAAATTCTTATGTATTTCTATCTGAGCAGTTGGGCATAAACATTTATGTTTGCTCCTGGTGTGTCATTAAGTTACAGTGACGAATGACAGACGGAGCACACGAGTCATAAAAATGCAAATTATTTTTCTTTTTTTTTAGTTGATTTTTTTCCTCTTCATTCGCTTCCAAACACTGTGCTCTTATATTGTGTGGACAGCAACAGCAACGAGCTGGAAATTGGACCTGTGTGGTATCTTGTCCGACGGCCGTGCTGACGAAATGAGCTCCTCCTTGGTGCGAGTGTTCTCGTATTTGTAATCAAATCTGACCCACGAGGAGATCCATCAGGCCGAGGTAACGGAACGAAAAGGAGGACGAGGCTGCTCGGTGGAGGATGGGAAGGTGGTCTCCTTTAGCGGTGCAAATTATGAGGGACTGCACAGCAAACTGGTGCTAGATCAAAGATCCTCAGCCGAGCGTGGCTCCCTTTGTCTCTAAATAATGAGAAATTGAAATTGATTATGCCAAGTGAGGCAAGAAAGTGCAAAGGAAATTGGAAATTATTGCTAGTGAATGGAGGAGAAACTCAGCGGAAAAAGGAGGCATGTACTTAGTCTGCACTGGTGTCAGCCCATGAACCCCGTGGTCATGCTAAATCCATAGTGATCAGTCTGTCTTTGAACAAAGCATCATGCAGAGACCAGCTCACAGGAATTGAATGGGTATTTTAGTTAAAGGTCAGATTCAACAAGTGGAATGATTTGCCAACTAAAACAAATTGTTTTTATTGCTTTTTTTTTTTCGGCAAACGCATCTAAGTATTATTGTAAAAACAGAACACAATGACATATATTGTCCACCAGATATGCTGCGTCTGCACTGCCTGCTCTCCAGTGTGCCCTCCTCCTTTGGTGAAAGGGAGGAGGTCTCCCCGCATCAGTTGGTGTGCTCAGGCGGTGGCTCGGTTCGCATCGACGGGGAATGCGGGAGGCTTAGCTCTTGGGGGGAGGGACATCTGGCTGGTCTTTGGCAACCTATGCCGTTCATCCCGGAGTCTGAGCTCTAAAAGTCCTTCACAAAACATGATCTATGCGAGGTAATCCATAAAACATTTATATGAGGAGTGAGAGGATTTATGACCAGTTAGATAAAACAATTAAGACAGTTTATCCAAAAGCTCCAAGGTGTTCTGCAGATATATTAAATCCCCTTTGAGTCTTCACTACATATTTTATATGAGTCTGGACAGACTAGATTTAAACGGCTACTTGATGAGTCGGCGGAGGCGGACAACCATAAGGCAGTATTTCTGGTTTCTTACTTATATCAAGTCATATCTCAGCTTATGGCATCACAGGTGGATCACAGGGGATGAGGCTATACAACCTGTGTCACAGAAATCAAGTTACATTTTTATAAAGAAATGCTGATCGGTTTCCTAAAAGCTTACTGTCGAGTTTGGATGCCTAAATGAAAATATATCTCTCTCTGATGCCAAATTGCTTTGGTTAAATCCAGGGACACGTTGTGTGGTTTTGCAAAAAGTCTGAAAGTGCAGTGGTTCGTTTGCAAAAACCCTTCAGCCAGCAAGGCAACCTCGGCCATAGTTTGCTTCATTTTTAACCGTCTGTATGCGCGGCGCAGTGTAACATAAATTAGTCTAAACCATCCCTAATTTTTGAATCTTATTTCATAACACCCATTTATTATAACTTCCTTCTCTACAAATACAGTCTTGGATATGCACAGATGAGAATTATACTACATGTAAGCATAACATTATGACCGCCTTCCTACTATTGTGTAGGAGAATGGACATGGGCCACCTAACCCTAACCCTAGACCTAACCCTGTGGTGCCTAGTGGGGACGTTTGGGTCCTATGGGTTGTGGATCATCCCACAGATACTTGATCAGTTTGGGATCTAGTGAATTTGGAGGAGGGCTGCACAGTGGCTCGGTGGTTAGCACTGATACCGTCCAGCATTTCTGGGTGGAGTTTGTGTGCTCCTCCTGTGTCTGCATGGGCTTTCTCTGGGTACTCTGGCTTCCTCCCACCTCCAAAGACGTGCTTGTTAGGCTAATTAGTGTTTCTAAATTGCCCCTAGGTGTGAGCGTGAGTGTGAATGGTTGATTGTCCAGGGTGTAACCTGTCCCTCGCCTGATGACAGCCGATAGGCTGCAGCAACCCCCGCGACCCTAATTTGACCCAGTGAATTTGGAGGCCAGGTCGACACCTTGTGCTGTTCTTCGTGTTCTTTTGAGTTGTCCATTTTTGTGTGTGCGCCTGTGTCAGGCTGCATCCTGGTACCATCAAGGACTGTCTTTGCTATGGGGTGGGGGTGCCTGGTATTTCTCCCGTCAGTGGCTTTAATGTAATGGCTGATCAGTGTATAATACTGATAAACCACATTTTATGCATGGAAACTTTAACACATGCAGTTTATGCGTAGAGCTGTGCTTGATAAATAGGGCTCCTGTTCTCCTGACTAGTACCACTTATATATGCTACTAATTTTGCAGCAGCATATAAGCCAAACAAAGTACTGAGAAAACATTAAGATATTACCAGGTTGCACTTATCTTCCCTACAGTTCAATATCTGCTTTGCTAACACAGCACCTACTTACACCTTCTTTTTTTTTTTTTTTATGGTTATGTTTAGGCACCTTGTGACAGTCGAGCCTCCTATTAACTTCACCACGTTATCACAAGGGATGCCTCTGCAATTACTGAAGTGAAGAGACTACTGATGAGGTGGATTATTCTTCTCTGGTAATTATCTCTTTATTGTGCTTCGCAATTTCGTGATTTCGTTACGTCCTCTTGACTATCTATGTCAAAAAGACACCATTGAATTTTTCTAGCCACCTGCGGGTAAACCATGTCCAGTATTTAGCTCTACACTGCCAGTATATGGTTTATTTACGCCGTGTTCCCATATATAAATGGGACTGATCATGAACAGCCATACTGAACGCTCGTAATGCATCACCGCTGACGGCACACAGCTGTGAAATCCCAGCACGTGATTCATTTTCTTTTGCGCTCAACACGTTCTCGTGTACATACTTAACAGCTTTTTCAACATGGTTTTGAAGGAATGAGACCTGAAGTATTTTTTTTTCTTGTTTTTTCTGCCTTGATGAGTTTAATCAAAAACGATTTAATCTACAAATTGTGCCACTCATAAAGTGACAGTACTCATTATTTCAAGTCTGGCATCATCTAACACGCAAAGTCAGTATCGTTTTTGTGGCGTATTATTTCATGGCATGTAATCTCAGTGAAGGACCTTATTGGTTTGATACAAAGAAACTTAATATGCGGTTTCCTTGACACATTTTAAGTGGCATGGTATGAAGCTCCGTGATGGTGTCTTTGCGGGCTGCCATATCTTTGAGCACACAAATCATGACAATGTTCTTTCATGAAAAGTTACGAAAACGTCATTTATTCAAAACTAATTAAGTTATAAGAATTAGTTTTTTAGTATAGAAATGGATTACCCAAAGAAGGAAGTGCCAAAAGTCATTTTTTTGTTACAGCTGCCACATATTGAACTGAAATATCTCATCATTTCACTACAGTAATCACAGGCCTGCCATTGCATCCATAATGCGCAAATGCCTACTACCCTCAGCATGTGTCGCTTGAACCACTGAGAACACTCCTGGGTTTTATGGCCGAGGTGAGGCCCAGCAATATGGACGGCGGCAGCGTCACTGAAAAGTGGCTTCCCCCGAATTGCCAGAGCTCGGCTTTTACTTTAAAGTGCTTGCTGTGATGAGGGTAATAAGAAACCAGCAGAGGAAGAATGAGAGATGAACCTTCCTTTTTTTATTTTACGCTAATTATTCTGTAAATTCGAGCAGTAACATTAAGTATTCCGGCCAAACCTAAAGGGAAATTATGCAGCACAATTAATTAGGAATCAGGGAGATGGTCAAGCTCTAGCTGTGTTTTATATTTATAGGTGGGTATTAATTCTACTGGATGTGGTCATTACTGTCGGGAGTGTTTAATAGTCAAGGGGGGGTTGGCAGTATCTTCCATATGAGACTGGGTTTACACGGTAGTATTGGTAATAAGGAAACAGCACAGGATTAGGAGTCCAACATACACAACAATATGTGTTCAAACAAAAAGGAACAAGCCCTCTAACGTCCTGTAAAGAAATTATTTCCATCCACACTAAGTGTATGTGGAGAGGAAGCAGGGAGTTGGTCAGAGACTTCTTTACAAGGACTAGGGATGGGGTGAAAAGTTCAAGGCAACCACGAAAGGAAAAAAAGTTGCCACAATGAAAACACGGCAGCATACTGTATGTGAGCAGCAACAGGAGTCCCAGAGTGCTCAGGTGTGGTGTTGAATTTTGAATGTTTTGTGCAACATTGTTGGGTTTCTCTGGTGTCTCCTGTTCTTGGATTCAAGCTTTACTTACGGTCTTCGTCCTTAAAGTGATGACACTCAGCTGCCCTGCCTTGTGTCTTTTGTCTGCAAGCTCCGCCCCTCTTTGGTCTCACCTGTTTCTCATCATTCCCTCAGCCTTTGTGAGTTTATAAAAGCCCTGCCTTTCTGTTTGTTCTTTCTCAAGTCGAATGTTACCCCTGTTAAGCTTCCTTTGTCATGCTCCTCAGTTGCTTGTGTTTCCCTGTGTTCTTGTCTTGATTTTTGCTCTTAATTTCTGCCTAAATTATGAATTTTATTAAAGCTGTTCCTGCGCTTGCCTCCTGTTAGTGTCTTGCATATAGTTCCCTTCTCACCATTTGTGACACAGAGGAGGCAATGCCACCATTAGCTATCAAAGGTTGAGGAGAGTGGCCACAGTTTGGGATCTTGTGCTGTTCTTCATGATTTGTTTTTTTGTCAGGTCCTTAAGTTTCCCAGCAGAACACTGTATTGTCACAAGATGGTCAATGTCATTTACTTTTCCTGTCAGTAGTTTTAATGTTGTGGCTGTTTGGTGCATAGCCCTGTTTGCAAAATTAAATCGCTCTTAGTGAGAGAAAATGATCCAGCAGCATGTATTTCCCTGAATAGTATGGGGTGAAGTGGGCGATTTTAAACTACCCCTGTTGAGAATTTTCCTCACGTGGATGACTTCTGATTTCTCATTAGGCCACAGACAGAGGATCTTATTTGTTATGCCTGTAAATTAGTTAGCCTCTGGCGTGGGGAGGGAGGGGGGTGGCAGGGGGTATCTGTGACCATCATTATAATCTCTTTGAGACAAGAAAGTTGCACTGCAGGAGTCCATTGAAGTTCTTTCATGGCTCAACAGAAGTTCCCAGGAAAGGAAGGGAGACGAGGCAGCGGCGTGGAGTGCTGACTGGCAAACAGCCAAAACACCGACTGTGGCTCAGAGGGAAAAGTAAATAAATATTAATGGAAGAAATCGACTTGTATTTTTGGCAGAAAAGGATGGATGTAGCAGTTCAATGGCTGCGTCGGTGACTGGAGGCTGCTCCGACTCTGAAGATGCAATGATGTGAATGTATTAATTTAATTTGTGCCTATAAAGTTTACACCGTTCTACTAGTAATGTAGGAATTTAAGAGATTGGATATATTTACATTTATAACATCAAAAGTGGTGTCTCCCTGTGGCGGGTGGGGGTTCCCTCTTCCTGTGGTCTCCCTAGCTAGGGTGCATCAGGGGTGGGGACTGGCGCTATGCACTCCCTACTCCAGTGGCTCATCCCTCCTTGGGCGCTTTGCCGGTGCCCGCCTGCGGTGGAACGGCTGGTAGACTCCAGAGTGGGTCTCCTTGGCTGGTGGGGTGTTTCTGACCGCCAAGTGGTGGTGGGGACCTTTCTGGCCTAAACCAGTTTGTGCTCACTTGGGTGGTCTGGGGGTGCTCGCCATCGCCTTATGACTGTGGTGGGGGTCTGGGCTTGGTACCCATGTGCTCCTGCACTGGAGTGATGGTTCTCAGGGGTTCTCAATTGCCACATGCATGTGTGGTGACACCTGCCACCTCGTGCTGGGTCACATCAAGAAGAATTGATGAGATCGGCCTAATAAAGGCTGAACTGCTGTTTCACTCTATCACTACGTGCCCTAACTTCGACTTAGCTAATCTATTGGGACACCCTTGCCCTCCTGGACTCTCCCCTCTCTCCAGAGATCTACACAGCACCCCACTGCACCCACTCAATCCCGAGTAAGGTGACTTGGAATGCAAAGGATCCTACACTCCACCAGTTCCTACTAGCACCACATGCCTCCCCTCCTCTGTCCATCCTTACACATCTTCTATGTCCTTTGTTCTCCCCCTTTATTTACTGAGGTGTAGCACTGCCCTCCCTGCCACACAAGGTCACTCCACTCAATAAAGATCAACAAACTAGCTCCCAGGGAGGACTGGTGACGGTCACACACAAACACACACACACTGAAGTAATAAAATATTCAGCTGCAAGAATATAACTGCATCAGTCTCATATAATGTTGACACCCTGTGGTGTTTAACTATGTAGACAAATCCAGATAAAAACAACAACCAAAAAAAAAGTGGTTCTGTATTTTTAAGCCTCCGTTTGTATTGCTCATTTCAAACCATGTAAACTCCAGTAGCTAAATCAGCAGGACTAAAGCACATCTTAAATAATAACTCATGTGAAGTTTGTCCAATAAAACAAAGAGAATGGTGAAATTTGACAGTGGTTAATTGTCCAGCAGAAAAAAAATGTGCTTTTCCTTTCATCTCAGAAGTTCTTGACATATATCACATTATCATACACTAAGAAGACACAAGACACGATAAAAGGAGTTTGTGTGGCTACATTGCTTATAGTTAAACCAGGTATCACGGCGGATAATCATACTAGGGCAGTGCACATTAATATAATAGACCATGTAGATGAAAAACTTACCTGCTGCCTCTGCAAAGCTCTAAAGGGAGTTAATCAGCTAAAAAAGAGACGTCATACGGGCAAGCTGTTATGCATAAAAGATGCTGGAGTGGGAAAAGTAATTAATTTTTACTCTTCCTTGCAGGCATTATTGCTATAATTATATCAAAGCTTCTGTCTGTGAAGATCTTCTCCCAGGTTGTGGTGTGTTACGCTCGCTGAAACCGTTGGATAAACCTGAACTATTGCCGTGATGGCGCCAGATGAAATCAGATGGGTCGATAAATTTTAAACAACCTTCATATCTGCCAAGATTTTGCACTTAAAGACTGCGAACAATAAGCATCACACTGGCATGATGATCAGTGTTCTGTTGGCTCTCGTGACATTAACTGCTTGACCTCTGGAGGGTTGTGGGGGAGCTGGAGCGTATCCCAGCTGTCACTGAGTGAGAGGAGGGGTACACCCTGGACTGGTCGCCAATCTATCGCAGGACTAACAACCATCATTCACACTCACACCTACAGCCAATTTAGAATCACCAGTTAACCTATAAGCACATCTTTAGATGGTGGGAAGAAGCTGGAGTACCCGCATTTTGGCTTTAGGAAGATATTTTTACTTAGACTTAGACAGACTTCAAAGATCCACGGGGGGAATTACTTGGCCACAGTAGCTGAGCTCCACATAACAGAAACGCAAGTAAAATGCATTAAACCATTGTGCATTTTGGTCAAATCTGCAATAAGCTGCATTATGTTGCATGGGTGGTTGGATGCATGGATGCATGCTGCCGCACAAACCTGATATTCGATGATCTGCAATGCAAATTAAAAAATTTCGATGGAAATGTCCACAGTCCCCATATCATTGTAAAGTGTGTCTGCATGTAAAGACAATGGATACAGATGGACAGGGTACATACATTTTTTTTTTTTTTTTTTTTTGGTAGTGTCAGTTTGTTTCAGATTCCATTGGAAATTAATAGAAACAGAAGCTTCCAACAGTTCTGTATGTCCGACATAAACGGAATCAGGACCCTGAAAAAGCCGGGTATATGGAACAGGAAGAACCGGATAGTTGTAAACAGGTTTCAGATTGATTTATATTTATAGTTTGGTAGTTTTGTAAGGAGGAGCTACATATGTCAAAGTTTTATCATTTTTAGAAGCGAAACAGTCGAAAAATCGCCACTACAATATACACTTTGTCTAAACGTCTCTTGTGGAAAATACCTTATGTGTGTGTATCAAACTTGCCAATGTGTATATATGAGTTAACAAAGGCCGACGAGGATTTCAAGGTTGCTACCGAGAACAATATTTACTGTCGGGGTGATCTCGGTGTCGACGGACAGAAAGCAGCTCCACATCTTTCTCCCTGTTTTGGGGAAAGTTAGTGTTGATCGTGGAGAAGTTATGAATATTTAAAGCAGTTATAATGAGGGTTCTTTCTTTGGCGAGGCACTTAATGGTTTCTAAGTTATAGATGAACGGTCAAAAGGTTGAAGCTAATGTGAGAGCTCAAGAGAGAGTTATAACTCTTGTAAGAGAGTTAATTGGTGGCGAGTGTTGTCTCTTGGCGCGTTTCCACCACTTACGGGTCCACGCTCCCCCTCTTCTTTCGTTCATCAATGTCTTCCCTTCCCTTGTTTTTGTTTCAGATTTCAGATTTTTCTTGCTCCTTCTGTTTTCCTGCTTCATCCTCCTTCCTCCCTTCATGCGAATCTATAATGAAGGTGGTTTATATTGAGCTACACAGCGCAGTAAAAGCCGACGGAACAGTAGCAACCCGGCCTGTCATAAAAGCAAGAACATTGGCTCTTAATGAGCATGTGTAGTGACTCTTACAGCGGGAAGCCGAGGCCTCCCATATATCAATGTTTAAAAACAGTTGTAAACTTATACAAGAGTTTTGTTTGCTCTGCGGCCAGCCAGGGCGATAACAAGGCATGCCGACTTTGTGTCTACTCTGCAAACTGCTCACAGAAGAGGGTCAGCACGGTCAATACCTGAGACAGATAACACAGATCGATCAAGTTCACAGTTTTATTGGCACCGGAGAAGAGTGGATATTTCTGAAAATACGCTTAGACACCTGTCTGAGCCCGTCGATATTATCTCTGAAATGCATGTTTTCTACCATGTTGGTCTGCATTATTCATCAATAAGTGCACACTGTTTGCTGAAAGGTAGGTGAGGTCTGGCTTGTAGTCACTTGGTGAGTGTTGGTAAAAAGTTTGCTCTCTTTTAGCCATGGTCTTCATCAGCTCCAGAGAGAAATATCGGGACCTATAGCTGCTAACTATAGACTACACACTGTTGTGTTGTGCCTGAATGGAAATTCCAAAGTCGCAGGCTGCACATCCAAAACAATGAGCTGAAAGGTGCTAAAACGCTAGAAATATAATGCCCTGCTGAGACTGGACTCTGCCACATACACCGATCACCTACAATATTATGACCACTGACAGGAGAAGTAAATAACACTGACCATCTTGTGACAATACATTGTTCTCCTGTGAAACCTTTGGACCTGGCATTCATCTAGATGTCACTTAGACTCACAAGTGGTCACAATGATTGGTGGATGTCTGAATAGAGCTCAGAGTGGAGCTGCTACTCCTTTTTATGAAGTCTGAGTGCTTCTCCTTGGAGGTTTACCGTACATGTCACCCAGCTGGACGAAGACCAGACGTAGAACCAGAATTTTCTGGAGTGACTCGTCTGCAAACTCCTTGACGTCTTCCATGACGAACTAAAATGTACTGCAACGGGAGAGGGACGTCCGGGATATCACAACAATGCTGCCACCGAGACTGAACCGACGGATAAGTGGATGTAAATGGATGAAAGGGTGATAAGTGCAGCTCTATCCATCAAGCTCCTTCACTTCACACTCAAAACACCCACAGCCACATATTAGTGTTTGAGTTTAAACCATAAATGAGCCGCAGCCGCTGCCGTTGCGTTTTTGTTTTTTTCCCAAGCTATAGCTAATTACAGTTAATTGTTCAGATAATTGTGACAAATATAAAAATCTCAGTTGGTGGTTCATGTTGGCAGACGGTGAACACCACATCACAGCATTTCAGAGATTATGAGATCTAATATCAGAAAAGGCACAAGTTTAAAAGGGGAAATGAAGCACACATGACAAATATTAGTATAAAAGGCGACAATACAGCGGCCGTTATATAGTTTTTAACGTGGGCGCTGCCATCTTGCCGTACTATGCCCCGTGACATCATTGAGCTGGTTGGCTCGATGGTTCCGATAGCGGTTTGAAAGTGAAAGAAAGAAGAGAGAGCTAGAGAAAGACGGATGGTGAAAGATGGGTGACGGATGAAAGATGGATTTAGGCAGAGAATGAAAGACATGTTTAGTAAAAAAAAACAAAAAAAAAACACTGAAATATTAAGGTTGTTAAATATAGTGAAACACGGATATAGCAAAACACCATGAAAGATGGACACAGAGGAACAATGGGAGGTCATTATTGCGTTGCTCCTGGTTGTAAAACATAACTGCACGAGATTAAGGCCAGGGAAAAATAGTCCATTTTTATAAACTAATCCAGAAACTGAGAACAGTCCTAATGCTCTGGCTAGCAGCATTAAAAATTAAGAGCCTTCTGATGGTGCCAATGCCAGGGTGGGCAGTGAGCGTTTCTGGAGGATGGCTAAACAGAGGAGAAATCATTGAGTCAGACAAGCTGGTTGCTCACCAGACCAACAGACAAAGCCTGAAGTTGCTCTGTCTATTTTAAATTTCACCGCTTATAACTTGTCCTCCTTCTGAGCTGTACAGAGGCGTCAGTCCGCCGCAGGGACAGGATGCTAAAACAAGCTAGCTAGATGGATAGGCTGCGCATTAGCCAGCAAACACAAGTTCAGAAAGTCTGCTTTCCACTAAACCTGTCACAGAAACACAACTGTTTGGTGGTAATATCATCGACATAAACACCTGTTGCCCAATTCTCAGCCCAGTAGAGAAGCAGACGTGGCCTAAATATCACCATTACAATATAGTATCCGGATGACAGCTTGGCTAGAAAATACAGCAGCCATACGACAGTCATAAATTGGAAAGAAAGCACAACCATTATAAACACTAGGGTCTGAAAGTATTCACATAAAACTCACATCCGCCCTGACATTGATTACTCAAGCAGAGCAGACGCAACCTCCGGACAAATATTTCTCACCGTGACTTCACATTTTCCAAAGCAGTGCAACGTCTCCAAACGTTAGATAAACCACAGATATCATCCTCAATTCCGTTATCGTCCTCGAGTCATCTTGTTTCTTGTTTTCTTCTTTCCGTCCATCCAGGAAATCCCCGTAGGCGACTTTTTTAATCAACCCGGAATTGAATCATCATCAGACCGCAGTAAACATATAAACTACGCCGGTTCACTGGTTTTATTCATGCACAATATGTCTATAACAACAGCAATTCTAAATAAATGACGGCTGCAGTCGGACGAATAATGTTTGTGCACATGGCATTTTTCATTACTATTTCACTCAGTTCAGTTCAAACCACCAGCTCCCCGACTTCTTCCACTCGTAGTGGTGCCACTGCTGGGTTCCCACATGAAAGCATGGATTTATCAAGGGCTCGATGTGTCTTTACATTTTATTTTCATCAGAAATGCTTCACTCTCTAGGGATTCTCCCGGCTTCTTAAATCTTTGATTTTAGCAAGGTTCATATATGGTTCATATATGTTCTTTCTTATCTTGGGAGTCTTGGACAAAACAATTTCCCTTTCCCTTTTCCCTGATCAATAAAGTGATCTTGAATCTTCAGTTAAAAGGTAATTTAACTAGGAAAATAAGACCAGGTGGGAATATCGTTAATAGTTAATTATAAATTTAATTTTCACTTGGGTCATCTGTTTTTGCATTTAGTCTCCAGTGCTGAGAAACCATCTTCAGCGGTCCTGTTTGTATTCCTGACCGGATCTGTCCCACCATTCCAGATAGTATTTTTGTAGCCGTGTCAAAAAAGGGTAACGGGGTCATTGTTGAGTCTGTTTGCATGCTGGGTCTGTTTGCATGCTGTGCTGCTCAAGGTGCGTGTGCCCATGTTTGTTTACCGCGGATCATCTAGTTCCAAATGAGCCTCTCAACTCCTGATCAAATGCCAACTTAAGTGGCAATTTCAAAAATAGCCTCCCTTGTGGAAGAGAGGAACTAAGAATGTTAAAGGGAAAGAGGCAACTGCTCCCATTCAGTTCGAAACATTCACTGATTGACCTGTTTTTTGTTGTTGTTGTCGTTTTTTGTTTTTTTTATAAACCAGTTCAGATCCTCCAGTCTCTATAATTTACAGTCCAGCCGGCTCAATGAATCAAACGTTACTTCTGTTTTCATTCAGCTTGCTATATAAATGCCTTCACTTCGTTTAGCCTGCAGCGAGTCCACATGTAGAAGCACATGCCGTTCGTGTGCTGCTCGTATCAGTCATCTTAAAAAGGGGAAACCCATCTTTTCGTTCATTGACCAAAGTGCCTGATTAATGTCTTTTTGGCAAAGACACAAAGCTTTGCTGTTCATCTCATTTACATTTTGTTTGCCTTTTATCTCCCATGCTCTATTTAAGACATCAAAGTTCGTTAGATTTGTTAAAATGAACTGTATAATTCAACGCATTTTGTCCAACTGCCAGATCTGTGAGAGAAGGTGGTGTAGTGTGAAAGCTTATCTTGTTCCATCTTCCTTCAATAAACACAGATTTCTTGTAACAAGTTCCCAAATACCCCCTTTTCTGCTTTCCACGCTTTCTTCCTCTGCTGCTTTTATTGAGTTATTTTTCCACCCAAGCCACAACAAAGCAGTGAGCAGTGGTCCGTTTGTGCAGTTAATTCTCTTATCTTTAATTTCAAAGCGCGGAACTCTCACTTTCTTCCGCACGCCCACCCGTCGTACCTCTCAGGTCTCATTTAACAAGTTGGAAAAGAACATTTCTTTTTTGTGATCCTCGGAGACTGCTCGTTTCTCAACACAGCCCTTGGCAGTGTTGTCCCATCTGCAATCGTACATCTCTATACTTAGAAAACACCTTCCTTCCCGGTGCAGAATCCTACACGGCAATTAAAAAAAGTCTCATTTAGGCAAACTGTACATACATACTGCCATCGCAGCAGTTTCTGGAACACTGCTCTGACTCCTGCCGAGTTTAAGACTCAAACGCTATTTTTATTGAAAGGTTGACGTAATGGGGGTTCAACTTTAAATGGTACGGTCAGGTTCAGAACAGCCACAGCAGCTCAGCTCACGTGTACTTCTCTCCTCTCGTGAAGTCAGAAGAGAGACGATAACAGCCTTTAGACATGTACCACCCGCTGAAACCAGACCGGGCACCTCCCCATAGCAATGACACTCCAATGTAAAAAAACAGCACAAGGGTTTGACCTGACCTCCATTCACTAGATCTCAATCTGATCAAGTATCCGTGGGATGATCCTCCCCTCGGTCCATAGGACCCAAAGGCCCCCAATAACAACATCCTGTTTCCGGGCACCACAGGATACCCTCAGAAGGCCCATGTCCATTCTCTGACAAGTGCCTTGGGCCTTGTTGTGTGCGCTCACTATGCTAAAGAAGCCGAGTATTCCTGCATCTGAACGTAGGGCTGCTTCTCCTGACTGATGGAGCTGCTACTTTCCCTTCTTTCTTTTGTGGTTTGTGGCGACAAGAACGCAGGGAGTCATTCTGTCTAAGATTTAGAGCTTTTACATCAATAGCTCTGCTGGGTCGCATAAAAGCTAACCAGCGGTGTGTTTTCTGCCTGTTTAAAAGTCCTTTGGTTTTCACTTTCCAGACTTGTAATGCATCAGTTCCACGCGGTGAAAAAGAAACATCAAATCGGTGGCGTTGACAGTAGACCCTATAAGTCCTGAGGGCTTTCAATGAGAAGAACATTCGTCAAGGCATCATGCATCCTCCTGCACGAGAGACTTCTGGAAACGATGCAGTATGTAATGTAATCCAGTTTATTTTTTTTGTAATGTGGTAATCAGCCTCGCTGTTTACTTGATTCTCCTGCAGCCACCCCAGAGCTGGATTACTGCTGCTGTTTCACATTAATACGAACAAGCACGGAAATCTGGGGTGAGTGTCGAGGCAACCGCGTGAATTCCTTGTCGTGCTCCTTGAACCGTTCTTCTCCCCATGGCAAAACCCATTAAAGAGACGTCTGCCGTTGGGGAATATCATTGTCTTAAAGGGGTTGTACATAGCAGAGCACATGAATGTCAAGACCCAAGTTTCCCTGCCGAACATCACCCAGATCATCAAACTGCCGTTGTGCAGTTTCCACAGCACATCTAGCACAAAAGCCACCACTTCTCCAAATGAACGATGCACCCCACTGTTCGCATGGTGTGAAACAAAACATGACTCATAATTGTCATCCTTCTATTGCTTCATAGTGGAGTTCTGACACTTTTGCACTCTCATCATAGGCCTCATTAAACTGTTTGTGACAATCTGTGATGCACTGCAGCTACTGTTTGAAATGGTCAGCCTCTCTCCTCTGTTGGCCATGCTCTAATTCAATAACTTTTCTTCCTTAGGATATATCTAGATATACCAATACCAGCTGAAATATATTTTGTGTTTAAAAGTACGACTGTTGTCAAGCTGATCTTTGATGATGCAAATTCGCTGAAATCCTCAGTATTGCTTTTCATTCATTCAGTCATTTTCTTTTGTCCTCTAGAGGGTCGCTGGAGCCTATCCCAGCTGTCATCAGGCGACCCTTGACAGGTCTCCAGTCTATCACGGGCCTAACACAGAGAGACAACCAGTCACACTTACACCTACGACCAATTTCTTTGGAGTGTGGAAGGAAGTCAGAAACGCCTTCGTGCCCACCTTCGTCACCTTGTTGTGAGGCATCAGTGCTAACCACCTTGTGCCGCCCATTTCAATTGTTACTTGGGATTATGCAAGCTGTGAAGTCACGCTTTCTAAACAACTCTGACCCGTCGAGGCGTGGATTCTACGAGACCTTTCCACTCGTCATGAGAAGACACAAAGGCCTCGGGAGACTTCAAAATAGCTCTTTACACAGGTGCTCTATTTGTGAGGGGTGAAGTGAGGGATCAAAAAAAGAAAAGATTGCAAGGGCACTCTTTGGCTGAAAAAGTATAAAAAGTGTTTATTTAAGCATGGCAAAAAAAAAAAATGGATAAAGCACATGGGCCTACGTGTTGTGGCCGTATTGGCCTTCATCAGCGCATAGCAACAGGAAGTAGGACGAAGCTTAAAAAGGCACCAGCAGGTGCTTAGAACACGGTAAATTAGAAACATACTGACAAAGGGACATATCACTAGAGAAAAAAGAAAGGGGGCAACAAAAAATGTGTTAATTAAAAGGAAGAAGCACAGTTAAATGTCAATACTTAATGGGGAATGTGATTTTTTTCCCCCCTTTTCTATTAAGGCGAGGGAAAGAAGTTGCCTTGAGCTAATCCAAAAGATTTCTCTTTGTAGAATGGTCCTTAGACGGTCTCCACCACTTGGGGGTTTGGGGACAACCTCTATCACCATAACTCTGAGGGAGGAAGCTGAGGGGTGACCTGCCTGCTAGTTATGGACGGCAATGACATAGGCAGGACTTTTAGTCCCTATGGCATTTTTGTGTTCTGCCACTTTGTCCTTAAGCCTTCTTCAACTCATAGGGTCACGTGTATTTAACCAGTTTCTTGCCATGCTTAAATAATGCTTTTTATACTTTTTCAACCACAGAATGCCTTTGCAACCTTCTCTCCGCTTGAAGAATGGTGAAACATCTGCAAAGGATCTCAAACACATGGAATTGCCTTTGTTTTAGCATTGTTATTGGTATAGCTTCCTGGATGCCCAACCACTGAATGTCAGGGACAAGACAAGCCATTTTAAAAATGCTCAACCCAGTCATCCTGCTATCAAAATTCAAGCCCTTGTCACAGCTCGCTCTCGCGGCTGATTGGTGCATATTTCCATACATACATATTGTGTGCACATGCTCACACGTTTAGCCATTGCTAACTGGCCTAGGACCGTCACATATCCCGAAAGCCGCACCTTTTTCCGACAAAAGCTTCCTTTGGGTCACCCGCCTTCTCATAACCCAGTCCCCTGAATGCATTAACATTGTTCCAAACCATTAAACAAGTTTTAAAGGCCGAGTACACAATGTAAGGCATGATTCAATTACTTGGAGACATTCAACGTCGGGCAATATTCATATCAGGCTGGAGTTTCCCCGCGGGTTAGCACGTGTCACAACGGTGGATAATATCACATTAATGCATTTGAGCATTTGCCGCGATGGCCTCATTGTGCTGTGGCCACTTACCGTGAAGGACAATAAAAAAAATAAATAAATGACAGAACACACATGTGCATATCAAGCAGCCATGATTGAATCCCCAATAGCTGGAGCATGCAGGCTTCTGTTGAAGGGAATAAAATGAGCAGCGAGTCGATTGAAGTGCTTTAACTCGCATTCTTTCTCACCAGAGCTCTGGGAAAAAGCTGATCCCAGACAATGTTTATAATTCATATTTCCACCTACCAGCTTTTCTCTCAGAGGCCTTCAGCGGAACACTGCCTTAGCACATCTACATGAATTTTCATAACGGACTAAATGAGCGTATGTTATTGAATTAAAGAGTTGCTCACCTTCGTGTTGGGCATCAATTGACTTTGTAGTACTTTTTATTTGAGCAGTTTTAGCACTACAAGCTTGAACATGTTTCTTCAGGACATCGTACATCATTGTGGGTGATTGCAAGTCAAGCTTTTGTCTTAAAATTAGGTTGGGGATGGGGATTGTCGTTCCTCTCCAGCAACGTAGATGTACAGGGAGAGAGGGCTGATGGGAACCCACTCATGCATGCATACTGTGCACCCTGCACGCAGCAGAGCCAGTGATTAAGGAACGAGGTTTAAGTTCCTGATTAATGGAATGTATTTTTTTTGTTCTGTGCATGAAAATATGTTTAAATTATTCAAGAATAATGAATAAAGAAGAACAACAATCACAACAAAAGTATGAATTTTCTAGTGTCTGGTAAAAGGAGATACATGGCAGTTGTTTGTTGTTCGGTATGAATAACAGGTTTCACTGATTACATTTGACGGACTGCGTCTTTAAGCAGAAACGGCGCCGCCTGCTAAGGACAGACGAGTTGTTATCGGGCCGAAAAGCTTCGAGTCAGGATTTTGACACATGGTAAGAAGGTGTACTGAGACACTTAACAAACTCAGTCCGCATGGGTTTACACAACAAAGAGATGTAAAAATGACTTCAAGGAGGCATAATGACAAATAGGAGACACAACCTGAGCGCAAGGAATTGAAGTATGATGGCGGTGGCAGGTAAAATTATCACAGAGAGACATAAAATTGTCAAAGCCACAAAGAAAGAAAAATGAAACGCAAAATGACCACAAAACAAGTCCAAAAATATCAAAAAAAGAAGAAACAAAATACCCACTCGAAACAGAGATATTGTGACAATGAGGAGAGACAATACAAAAATACAGAGATGAAAAATGATTATAGTGAGACACAAAACTAGCACAACGAAATCACAAAGATTACAAAGAGTATGGAAAAGTAACTCAGAGAAATGCTAAACTACTACAAAGAGTTGAAGAACCCCCACAAAGAGATACAAAAACGAAGACACACTTAAAAGAGAGACAACAACAAACAACCACAATGCATGCAAAAAGGCTGCAGGGAGACTTGGAGTGCAGTGCTCTTATGATTGGCGTCTTCCCTGTATACAGAAAAGGTTAAGGCCTTTCAAAGCATCCTATTGTCTCACAATCAGCATCACAGTTCACGATATTTTCTTGTGTATGTTTTTCTTCGTCTTGAATTTCACCCAGTGTGTCTCAGACGCCAGAAGTGGTGGTTTTAGATGCGAGAACATCTTCATCACATGCAACTATCTGCTTCTAAATGTACTTTTGCCATCTCTGCAAGCTCAGTTAGGCAGTGTTTATAAGACTGGAAAGCAAGCGAAAGACTGGCTTCAAGGTTTGTTTGTTTTTTTGATTGAAGTGGTAAATCGTTAAAAAGCTGGGCCTCCACTGCATGTTTCTAAGTTGTCCCATGCACACTGTTCGCATGTGTGGCAGAGGGAGACATGGAGTGAAACTGCATTAACAGACTTATTGTTCTAATAAATGAACGTGAACTGAGAGGGCGGTCTAAAAAGCTGCAGATGAATCCGTTTTCACGGCCTTTGCTCATCAACACATACGACTGGAATCGCGTCATTTAAAAGACCAATGTTACTGTGAAGTGGATGTGACCGCCGCACGTGGAGAATCAATATTGAATTTCGCTCGGCCAGATGTAAAAATGTGATAACGCTTTGGATCGCTTCTCGCGATCACTTTCCCGGCAAATTATGACGCAGCGAGACTCGGAAGCAGCTTACATTGATCGCCGGAGTCCCGGCCCCGGGGTTACTTACTTATGTCCGCTCAATAGGGCTTGAGGGCTCACCGCTCACATTATACAGGTGCTGCCTCGGTGGGACGGACCCTGGAGCACGGCGCACGTGAAGTGTATTGTGGTTAAAAAGGAGAGCGCTCCACTAGTTCCTGAAATTAAAGCAGCTCATTTATTTCCTTACATTACTGGTTAAACTGGTTAATCCAGTCAAAATAATATACTCAATAAATAATTAAAAGTTAATATTGAACGCTTGAAATAATAATTAAAAACAAAGTTAAAATAATTAAGTTGGTGTAATTGCTCTGCACTTGCAATAAACAAGTTATTTAATGATATATAATTAAACTTCAAAATATTTGGGAGCAAACTACTTTTGTGTTATGAGCAAAAGTCATGGCATTCGCCTCTGTGTTGATCAGTTATTAAATGTAACTATTGGAACCTATGTTTGTTGTTGCAGAAAACAAAACAGACTGAAATAATAATAATAATAAATTGTTAGTCTTTGTTAGCTGTTTGTGAAATTTTGCACGCTACGTTCACTCATATCCTCTGCATGGCATTGGGGACTAAGCATCCCCTGTCCTTAAAACCTGGTGACGCCCCTGTCCGTAACACAGTTTGATCTATGCCTAAAGAAACAAATGTTCACCAAGGGACAAATTTACTAGATTCTTCTTTGAATTGACCTTGTGCGCTAATAAAACTTTTATTTGGAGCTTTATAATCAAAATGACCTTCATTTAATTATATTACCAACAGTTACGAACCATAAAACGTGATCATATCCTATAAAATCTCAGAGGGTTATTGTGTCGCTTTGCACAGTAAGTACCCTGAAATCCTCTAATCAGAAACTTCCGTCTGCTCCAAAATCAAGGCCCAATGAGCGGTTTAGGCTCCTGCATCATTTTGACACCGTAGCATACGCAGTGTCGTAGCTGACTTGCACCTCCCCAGAAATGTAACTACGGGCCACGGTGATGCAGGCTGCAAGAGGTACAAGCAATGTTCCCTCTAAGATGCGCGCTTGCGCAATCGCGCACTGCTTGCACATTCTCAGCGCACAAGAAAATCTATGCAGCGCATAAAATAAAATTCAACATAAACGTATTAATTAATATCTAATATTAGACCTTAATTAGACCAATAATATTGTGTTCTGTACCATTTTGCAACGTAACTCAGTGAGTGACAGGTGTCCATTCAGTGGTACGATACAGTTCACTTACGCTACGCAGCCAATCATAGCCTTGACCAGACCTGGGCATTTTACGGCATACAGCCGTATTTTACGCGTATTTACGGCCCTTTGGGCATTCCCGTCCGGCCCGCGGTACGTCAGTCATTAGCACAGATGAACAAGTACTTATGCTGTGCATGTAATACGACTGTGTTGCTTTTATTTTGAGCCATTATGTGTTATTTACGTCATGGCACTGTTAGTTCGTCAATTCTTCAAAAAGTAAGCTTGAAACAGCTTCTTGCATCTATTAACCCTCTAAAGCCTGAACAAATCGCTGGCACCGTAAGTCACAGTGGTTTGGTTCTATTGATAATATTCATTGTGAGTGTGAGTGAACACTGGTTAGTTGTGCTTTTGCCTGGAACCTTCGTGACATCTCAAGGGTATAACTAACTTTGTTTTTACCAACAAATTCCTCCAAACAAGTCTCTCTTACTGAGGCTCCGTGATCGTTGCTCTCCAACCTGCAGCCGACAGCAGCGGTGCGTCATCATTACCGTAATGGCATCATTTTTTCTAGAAAGCGCAACTTGAATATTGTCCATCGGGGAGTTACGGTAATTCAAATACAGCAAGCTTCTCTTTGTGGGCAGACGAACATTCAGGTCTTAAAGGGCTAAACATTTATTGAGCTTTATTGGGATACAGAAAATAATTCATGTAGCTACATGTCCACCGAAGTTTTCCAAAGAGGACAAAGTTTCCAACATTCCAATGCGTTATATCCAAAACTACAGATCGATTGTGTTTCATTTTCCTCTTCAACCTACAGCAAAACTCATAAATTTAAATAAATATTTACAGAATATTCTTATGCTTCTGATTACCAGTAGCATCTTATCAACATATATAATTTACTGCTTTTTACAATGGGAGAAAATTAATATTGAGCAGAATAACGTTCAAGTTATCGTTTGGTTTGGCCTCCAACACAGTTCAGGTTTTTCATGTGGCCCCTGTAGAAAATAATTGCCCAGCCCTGGCCTTGACAGTGCTTGCCTATGTGCCCTCTGCCCTGCCCATATGCGGCGTGCAGGCTAGCTAGCTAACAACAACCCTTACCATGGCCAAACAAACGGGCAGCGACACATCCACTCACCAAGCTAAAGTAAAAAAGAAATGCGGTTCTTTTAAGATGGAATGGCTGTCGGAGAATGTGCAAATAGAAGAACAAGCAGTGAAACTGGGTGGGATTTTTTCTTTTTCGAGTGAGAAAGCTCTACTCTGTAAATGTTGCTCACAGTGGTCCTCGGTGTGCTCAGGGAGCTTGTGTGTATGCTCAGACACATGAAAAATTAGAGGAAACATTGGGTACAAGTGGTCGGCTTGTTTCCGCTTTAGCATTTATGGCTGCTTCGCCATCTCCGCAATTTCAAAACTGATTGTTTTAGATCAGTAAAGAAGACACCAAGGAAAATGAAGAGGTCCAGGGATGCAAACATTGGTATGACTTGCCTTTGGTGAAATTTCACCATTGTTGAAAGTGAAGCAGGAAGAAGAGCAACAAAAATTAATCTGACTGGCAAAAAGAAGATACAGTGCAACTAGTGTTTGGCTGGCGTTGTCACAAAGCCAGACTGACAAGCGCACAAGTATAAATGGCTCACACTGGCGTTGGCGATGTGCATAGGTCACAGCGTACTTCAAAAGAGCCTTAAGTGGTATGGGGGCAGCAGTAACTCTCTTCCTCCTGGCATACTGTTCTCCCAATCAGCTGTGGCAACATAAACTTAAAAAGGCAATCTCGCTTGTCAGATTTTACTGTGCCTAACGTGACTACAAAAAGAAAAAAAAAAATACTACACTGTCCCTTTTGTTTTTCTGAAGTTTCAAGTTATAAAACAAGGAAAGAGCCACGCGGAAGCACAGAGTACAGTGACATTTCAAATTGCGCCTTTTGGAGTTAAATTTAGAAATGCATTCACTCTGAAGCCAATCTCGGGACCCATCAGCTAATCACGCATGATTAGTCTCTGGGGGAAATGGGCAATGCATGGAGACTGCAGCGCGATGATTAAGAGTAATCACTTTTTTACACCCACACATGAAGTAAGCAGAGAAAATATCAAAAGGAAAGTTAGAATTACACACAAATATGTGGCACATCGACAGAATGTCCCCACGGGCTTGTTTTGCAGATAATTAAAAAGTCTGCATTCATTTAAATGAAAGTGGCATTGAGAGTCTCTCACACTGAAGTTAGATGTTTAAATGTCACAGATCCGGAGTCTATAAGCTGTGTTTTATAGTTTATGAGGCAGTTACACCGCTGAAAAAACAGGGGTATGCAATAGATTTTACAAAAAGAAACTTATTAGATACATCACTTAAAAATGTAATATCCCGAGGGTTCGAATGAGCCTTGATTTGTTGATAATGTGCTTGTGCAGAGGGCCATTTCCAAAGTTGTTTTGTTTGTTTTTCAGGATTGTGTTTGTTTAAATGAAGGTATTGATTTTGTATTCTGATCTGCATTTACTTAATGGACCATACTGGTTTGCAGACTCCAGCAATAATTCAATAAGGCTTAAAAAAAAAAGGAAAAAAAATTGTTGCACATAGTAAATGCTGTGAACGTGACATTGGGATATGTGCACATGGATTAAGCAGAAACATCACTTTCTTTGCTCTATTCAAAACTCTACTGTAGCATGTTGCATGAGATATAATTGATTTTTTAGTGTTGGTTGAAGAACGTGGGAGCAATGCATTGCAAGAGTCAAGCTTTACTCGTCATTTAGGGTAGAAGGATCTGACTGTTGCAAATTGTTAGAATGTGTTGAACTGGAACGTTATGTCAGCTTTAATGACGACTCATTCAAACCTCAGGACAAATATTTTATTTTGTTGTACAAAGGCCTTTAAGTCACATGTATGCAGGTGCATGTGGCATCTGCATGACACTGTGTTCAGTGCTATGATTGCGAAGAAGTGGTGGACCCAGAACTGAGCCCTGTGGGACTCCATGAGAAAAAGTTCATCCAATTAACGGGAAATCCGTTTTGAAACAAAATGAAAACATAACATTTGGGACAACAAATCTGTTCTGTTCCAAAACGACACTTCAGCTTCACTTCACTTCACTTCACTTCATAGTCTTTTTAAAAGTGTGTTCTTGCTGAGCCTAACTCCTAGAAACCCATTCTCAAGAGTTTTTGCTGAGAAAAAATATGCTTTGCCTGCAGTTGCAGAGATTTTCTAATCAACGGGTGCCATGTTCACTGTCACTTCAGGTCAATTTAAACTTTACTGTGCTTGTTTTGTTGTATTAAGACTGTAGTTCTAGTTCAGCGTGTTGCTGCCTTGCTAGAAATCTGTCGGATGAATTTAAAATAACTTAGTTTATCCACATTGTCTCTTTGACAGCATCAATGAAGAGAACACTATGTCTGGTCCTGTTGTGAGAGCTGTATACAGGGAGAATTATGCAAGCCTGTATGTAGTTCCAAGCCACTAGCCTCACTCATGAGTTTCATTGATTTATTACAGCAGAAACAATCACAGTGGATGCTAGGGACCCTCACGAGTGTTAAACACCTTAGCTATCCTCCCAACCAGCTGTTTCAAATTACTTAAGTCTCTCTAGCGTTCATTAATGGAAAACAGTGATAAAATATTCATGAGCGTTAATATAGCTTGCTCTGAATAAGGCGTAATTGAATTCACTGCATTGTTTGTGTGGCTGCAGACTTAAAGGATATAATCATGACTCACAACTGATGCTTGGATTATTCACACAGTCGGACAAGACACCTGAGACAGGAAGTGACACGAACTAGAAAAGGTATTTAATTGAAGAGGTTCTCAAACACAATGGCAACAAAACTGCTGTGACAACAAACATATGGCATATTGTATCAAACTCTTTACATTCCCCCAGTTGGTGCCTGTCTAAATACTTTAATATGTGTGTTGCACTGCTTCCTCGATTTGTGTTTCCTTACGTTATTGGCTGAAAACTGGTCCTCTGCAGTCAATCGATGCCCACCGGCAGATAACATCAAGACAGATGATCTGCATTACTCGTCCTCTTGTCCATTCATGGCTGACAGAACACAGTGTCTGGTGAGTTGCTTTTTTAGGCCTCATGTAGGTGTGAGGGTTTTGTTTCTGCTGTGTTTAGAGTTTCTGTTACTTAGGGTTTCTTTTTTTCTTTTTTTTTATATGCGTCTATGATATGCAAGAACAGAAATTTTTGATTTGACACAATCATTTTCTCTTGTTTTTCTTGTGTTGTCATAGAGTTTAATTGGTGGTTTGTGTGTTGTCCATGTGCCTGTTTCAGATTTTAATTCTATTGAAGGCTGTTTTGTTTGTTTCTTTGGCCGTGGTTCTCTCTGAAATCCATTTTAACTGGCCAAATGATCTCTGTTTGTCCCTTATCCACTAGACCAGCCTGAGGATATAACTCATGGCCTACGATGCACATGGGTCATTAGTTAAAAAGTGGAACCAGTTGCCCACTGGATAGCAGATGCACCTAAAGAAAGTTTCTTCCTGTTTGAACTTGCTAAGAGCTTCATTTGTCAAGGGAGATGGCGTGCTGTTGTAAAATCATAGTTGCAAACAGGATGATATCTTTGTTCACTAAGAATCCATGATGGATTTGTGTCTGTCTTTGCTCAATAAAGATGACAAATAATATGATGTAAAGCGGAAAGGAAGTGTGATTTGCCACTGCTACTTCCACTGGACAAATAAAAAGCAATCAAGAGACTTGTAAGAAATGACGAGCAAAGCTCAAGTGCTTAGGGAAATTATGGCAAAGGCAAAGAAAGAGAAAACACTCCGGGTGTTATGGAATTGTCTGGTGCTCCTGTCGTTGAAGTCGTTGCAGTTTCGTACATCTCATTCAGAGGTAATAGGCAATGAATGAAGGCCAATTCATGACTAAATATTTAGAGAGCAGAAAGCAGTCTTCTGGTCCATTGGATGGAGTTTAAGGGAATTGATCCACCTCTCAGTACTGTTCTACCTATCATGCATTATGATAGCGTATATCATGAAAAGTATGCAAAAACATTTGGCTTATTCTTTTCCCACTTTTTTCCCTGTTGAGACTTTGAGTCTTTGATTGAATATGCTGTTTCATCCTGAATCTTTTACAATTTATCTATCCCCCATCCTTTACCTTGGACCTATACCGGAAAGTATCCCATAATGCTGCACCCAGTAGAGTTCTTTTTCATAACTTACACTGTTCATTTGAGCAACAGCGGCCTTGAAAAGCAGATTAGTTGTCAAGTGAAGTGCTGTTCATTAGGTGAATCTATGAAACTGACTTCAGCGCAAGAACTCTTCATTTTTGCACATAAGTGCTTTAAGCAATCATTAAGGCTCCCATTCACCTCTGCAATTAGATGTCATCCCTTTTCTTCAGGTCTGCACTGCTGTATCTCTAGGCGGGTTCAGCCTGTAAGTTCCTGAGAAAGGAATTTACAGTGGTTGGGCAGAGCACCATGTGTCCCTGAGATGAATGGTTTCTGAGTGGAACAGTTAAGCGCAATGACAAACTGAATACCTGGCTCTTTTTTTTTTTTTTTTTTTTTTTTTTATATTATTCTCTCGCCTGTCTTATCTCTACTCACTGTCAATACAGAAGTATTTTTCTGTAAAGCCTCTGGGCAGTGTTTTGTTTTCTTTTCTTTTTAAAGTGTGTGTACGTGCAAACAGAGAGTTTCAAAGGGCTTTTGGGGGTGGAATTCAATTCTCTAAGCGTACATCCACAGTTGTATGTCTGCTCCTCTACGATAATGCGAGGTTTCAGTCTGAAAGCATGGTTGTTTTCTTGATTTTAGCGTTATTGCGGGACACAAGGTTAGAGCAACACCTCTCAGTGCTTTTGCAGCTGGTGATATTCCATTATCCATATTAAAAACATGAATTGCCTATGCATAGGCTAACCCTAACCCTAGCCCCAACCCTAACCCTTACCCCGCATTTGGCCTTTTGTCCAGATGCAGAGGTTAAGGTCACATGACATAGGTCTATGTGCACCTTTTTATTTCTTTATCTGTTTGCAGAGACATAACCTAAATAGCTCTGATGCTAAGATTGCTAATGGGACAGGTACTCTCCCACTATATTGAAGGAGAGATCACTCAGAATGCAACACAGAGGCGCATGCTGCATGCTACATTTTTAAATCAGCCAGGAGCCAGTTGGAGTTAGACATTGGCAAGATGGTGACGAACAGAGCCACTTAAATGAGCTTCAGAACTGCTCTTCAGGAATTCTGTTGGTGAATGGTTGTCTGTGTTTCTGTGAGCCCTGTGATAGACTGGCGACCTGTTCAGGTTGCACCCCGCCTCTCACCCAGTGACAAGCTAGGATAAGATCTAGAGGACAAGTGGTTGCAGAAAACGAACGAACACCCCAAAGGGCTCATCTGTCTGTAAATACACTCAATAGTTCACACAGATTTACAGTGAAACAGCCTTTTTTTTGTTTGTTTGTTTGTTTTTTCCAACATAGCTTTAGGGTTAGTGTTATATTGCTACCTGTTGGCTTGGCATTTTGTTGACAGCACTTCAGCTGTGTTTAACAACACCCAATAGTTTTTAAAATTAAAACTGCTGTAAAGGATGTTGAGTATAAACTTTTTAATTGACTGTTGCAAATGAGGAGATAATGTCTCTAATTTTCCATCTGGTGGTGCTCTACAAAGCTGCTGTTTGGCCTGAATGCAGTTCTAATACTGCTGCTACACTGCATTCTGGTGTGGATGTAACTTGAGCAGATGATGAGATTTGTCACTGATTTATTCAAAGTAGGCATTTTTACACTGAACAGGCATAACATTAAAACCACCTGCCTATTATTGTGTCTTGTGGCTCAAAAACAGTTCAAACAAAACAGTGGGTTTTACATGTCTAATGGGTGATTCAGGATTCTGTGTCAATTTGAAACTATAGGCTCTGCGATAGCGCAGAGCACATGCAGACCCTACACAGATCCCAGTGTCATAGCTGACTTGCATTTGGCTGCAACCAGACACCAGACCAAGAGTTATGATTGGTTGGTTTGGTAGCAGCGTGTTTCCTGAGTTGGTATATCTGGCTGCTTCTCCATCTACACAACTTTCCAACTGAATTGCCGAACCTCGTCAATCAACCTTTCCCCGATATGTTCCATCTTTATTCATCCAAAACAATCAAACAATTGTATGACTTTTCAAATTACGGTGAAAGTTTTAGTGGCCATTGTTAAAAATGAAGCAAGAAGTAGAAACAAAAATTAACCCAACTGGCAAAGAAAGACACAGCGCCGACTAGTGTTTGGGTGGTGTTTTTACAGAATGAGCCAAACTGACAAGTACCAAGTATAAATCAGAATCAGAATCTCTTTATTGGCCAAACGTACAATGTACAGAGGAATTTTACATGGTGTAACAGCGCCACATAACATTAAATAAAAGTTAACTTAGTGAGAAAAAAGACAATATATAAATTTAGACAAATACAAAACTGGACATATACAGTGATAAATACAGGCAAGAGATGTTCTGTTGCTGTGGATGATGCATGCAGAAATGGGGGTTGTGTTCTACTGTTTAAAGTGTCTTTCGGAATGGTGTGGCGTCGGGGTCTGGGAGGGTTTGTTCAGGAGAGAGATGGTCCTGATGGACCCGAACCTGCGACCTGACGGGAGTGTTGTGAACAGGAAGTGAGCAGGGTGTGATGGGTCCCCCACTATCCTGAATATAACCGTACACTGCACACACTGCTAAGGCTGTGCGCGTAAGTTACGGCCTCTGTATCCCACAGTAACCTAAAAGAGCCTTAAGTAAAATCCACACGAATGCGAGGTACAGAAGTGGTTTTAATGTTGCGACTGAGGACTTTTCGAGGTTCCCCGTCTTGTACATTTGTTTTTAGCAGAGCGCATTCTGGTCCTTTGTCTTTTTAATTCATCCCAGTTGTCACGTTCTTAAAGAATGTCTGATGGCTGATGTGCACAGAGCTGATATAAAAGTTGTTATTAATATATTAGGGAACACAAAGTGTATTGCAAGAACCTACATGCAACAAAATAAGCGTCTCTGAGTCTGGTTATTACTCACTGTTAAATGTGTTTCCACTGATATGCACCCATTGCCTTATCTTAGTTTCTCGCCCAAAACAGCGTCATTTATTGCTTTCCCTCTGCTGACTCCCCCCACTCTCTTTCTCACCTACATCTTTTTGTGTGCTTTTTATCTTCCCTGCCAGCCTTGGCACCCATCCTTTTCGTGTCGATACCACTGAATAGCTTTCCACTACATGCAGTCAACCCCGGTGTCTCCAGTAGTCCTCTTCGAAATGCATCTATGTGTTCATCTACAAACGCAGTATGTACTTCCCTTTGTAAATACTGATAAAGCGCCTCCCGTCCTCCCTCTTATCTCCTGCTGTACTGTAGCTTCAACATCGTGCCTTCAGATGTAAGGAATGAGAAAGCCGCTTACTTCTCCCAGACTGTTCTGGCTCAAATCCCCGCATACAGTTTATCTGTAAGAGAAGTTAAGGAGATATATGATGCACTTTCGCTGATCTTATGAAGTGCCGTGCAGGTTGGGAAACGGCGAGGCCTGGAAGCTCATATCTGCAATGAGAAAATGAGCCCGTCAGAATATATCGCGAGCAATGAGAGCGGATGGACGAGTTTCCATTTCCCAGCCCGATATCGGTTATTTCAAAAGATAATACTTGTAATTGATATTAAATAAGATATTAAACCATGCATGATGTGTCAGAGGTGAGATTAAATAAAAAATGACAGGGTGGTTAAAAAAAAAAATCTAATTCAAATTAATAATTAAAATTCCCTAGACAGGATATTAATAAAGAACTTAACCTCTTTTTTTATCATGCTTTATGCCAAAACTTGTCGGGATTTCTTATATATTTATATTACTTAGAAATAATTTTTGTCAAGGTTTCTTATTATTAAGGCAGGATTTTTAGATGTTGGGCGGTAAAGGGACTGATGTTAAAAAACATTAAAAAAAACTCTGGGGCTACACTGGAGCTGTAAAACAGCACGGCCTATCTATTAAAGGAGGCCGTCCGGCAGGTAGTGTGGTGTTTCGTTAGCAGCCATGTTAATTAAATGCTAAATGAAGCAACACTATGAGATCAAATTACACTTCATTCTACATGAGCAAATACTGCTTAATTAAATAAGATACCTGGTGGGATAAATGACTGACTAGCTGATGAAAGCTCATTTTTATCTACCAAGGACAGCAGGTTACGAGTAGCCCCTCAAGGTTTAACTCGTGTTGATGTGACGCATTTGAGTTGTACGTGTGTGATACATGAGTGCATAGCCAATCAGTTTGTGCATCTTCTTTATTAACCCTCCAGTATGACATATTTTCTCATACCATAAATGATAAAAAACTGCCATGAGCCCATCAGTCAGTCTGTTGCTCTGTCTGCACCTCTTTCCATCACTTAAGTCGAAAGCAGAAGATTGTGGCTAGTGATTTGCACGGTCCACAGTGGAGGAGTTCTAAAACATACACTGATCAGGCATAACATTATGACCACTTTCATAATATTGTGTCGGTCTCTCTTGTGCCTCCAAAGCAGTTCTTGGGACTTTGGGTTGAGGGGAGGGGCTTGTTCCAGTGCATCCCACAGATACTTGATAAGAATTGGGATCCGTTAGAAGTCTGGAAAGTGAAGACCAAAGGATGTTTTATCAGACAAAATACTGCTGGTAAGCTTTTATACAACCCAGCAGAGTTATTGATGTAGAAGCTTTAATCCTGGCCAGAATGACTTCCTGCATTCTTGTCTCTTCAAGACTTTACACAAGAAGGGAAGGAAAGTGCATCCCGATCAGTCAGGAGGAGCCGCCCTACAATCGGATGTGGGACTGATCATTCAGACATGCACAACTCGCTGTGATTAAAAAGTCCCACTGGAAGCCAACATGCAGATAAAGAATCCCAAGGCACTCATCAGGGAGCTGACACAGGCCTTCTGAGGATGTCCTGTGGTGTCTGGCAACAAAATGTTGGTAGCCTGGTAGGCCTTTGGTATCACACAGATCAGTTTGGGATCTAATGAATTTAGATTCCAGATCAACATCTTGTGCTGTTCCATTTTTGCGTGTGTGTCTGTATCAGGCTGGTTCCTGCTGGGGATGGCTGCTGCCATCAAGGAGTGTCATTGCTATGGGGTGGGAGTTTCCCAGCAGAACATTGTATTGTCACAAGATGGTCAATAAAAGGAATAAGAATAGCAGCAAAGGGACAACAAGAGACCATGGACGTTTTATGACCTTTGGCCATGATGGGAATAAAACATTTGGTGCCGTGAAATAGGTGGGTAGCAAAATGAACAAATCTCTAATTGGATATGACCAATGGGAGCAACCGCTAGCCCACGACTTGCCTGCCGCAAATTCATCATGTTGATAGCTAGCTTGGAGCATTGGATGAACCCTAAAGGCAGGAGTTGATGGGATTTTCCGTAACAAATAGCGAGCAGTGGTGGCAAAAAAAGCTTGGCTCCATACACTAGCAATACATTCATGATCTGCTTGTTTCACACTAAAATATTTAAAGTGAAAACTAGACCAAAGGGTTGGGGTACCAGATTTTTACAAGCCACAACTCAATTTCCAAGGTTTTGACACATACATGGAACAGTCATTACCATCCCATGTGGTTCTGACGCAATTAAAATGATGTTCACTACGTTAGGTTAGCAAGACTCGTAGCCATTGAGGTGATTTCTCAGGTTTTTCAGCAAGTTTAACTATCTAATTTGTTGTCTTCTGTCAGCTGCTGCCTGAAGTAGAAAGTTGAATAGTGAAAAGAAACATCAGATTACTTATGCAAAACAATTTGTATTCCATGAGTTGCGAGGGACAGCGCGGCCTACTCGTTGCAGCTACTTGTGCGTGAGAGTTGCCATCCTGCGGCCCTCAGAGGGATGAGGCACTGAAGGATTAAATGTTTGCTTGCTAACACGTTGCAATAAATTGTGACAGGGGGCTTTGACTGCACCTCCGTTGCTACGGTAACCTGCTTAAGATAAAGGGCGAGCCACCACGTTCATTTAGAAGTATGAACAGGCGTCCACGCTGGAATGAGCTGGTGGTGCCACTTATCAAGAATCAATGGACGCCCTGCAGCCAGCCAGAATTGAGTGTTGGTCGAAACCATGGTGTATTCTCTCTTATAGTGACCATATGATGATGACACTTTTGTGCATACCTGTTAGCCTCTGAAAATGCTTAAATGAACACGGGCATGTTCCTATAAAAGCATCTCCTCAGAGGATAAACCTGTTTATCCTTCGTTATTCTTCAAAATCGCGGTGACCCTACTGACTAGTTCATATGTTAAATCACTATTTGCATTACAACAAAATGACTTATGCATGTTGTCAGTATGTAATGTTCTGCGTTGACCTTTGCTCACTTCGCAGGTCCCTTAAGCAATTTACATGACCATGTCCTGACGTGCATAAATCTTAGTCTGATGCACACAGGCCGGTGCTCAATCAAGATCTGTGTAGACACCGACCTTGACTTGCTTTCTAAATAATAATGACTGGTAAGCTCTTTTAGTGCTGAGATATAGTGTAGCTTGGGGTGTGGGGTTTTTCGCTCATGCGGTCTTGGTTCAGTCTCTCTGTAAATGCATCTTCAAGCTCCACATTGTGTGCTCATCGTCTATGTTATACAACCAGTGCATACTTATTTATTATGCAATTGCCTTTGCGATGCATGCACTTAAGCGCAATTTATTACTGCAGTAAAATGCTACACTAGTCATCAAATTGGGCTGTTAATAACTAATGATGTTTATCCTACTTTCTGCACGTTTTGTTGTCTGGCTAGCCAACGCGCTCCTCACATAAGCAAGTTACGGTTTATACAAGGCATGTTGACATTTAAACACATCAAAAAAACAACCTTTAAAGCTGCTCATTCATAAAAAAAAAGAAACAATTCCACTCCTCTTCTGCATTTAGAGCTAATGATAACAACTTTTCCAGTAATTATTGTGAACATATATCTGGAGCACCTGTGGTAGTCAGGTGGAAAATGAAAAAAATAAATAAATAGGGGAACTTTTTCAGCAGCAGGTCAAATCATGGGATATGTATTTTATTTTCAGTTTTGATCAGATCTCATTATCATTGTTAATAAATCATGCAGACCGCGGTGTGGCATGCTGCAACCGCAGAGCCCGGTAAGTTAACATAGGCGCTGAGAGGAAGTGGGCAGCGGTTCAAGCTCCTTCCACCACCCATCTAAACCCAGTGCAATCCGCTAATTATTCCTGCAAGTAGCCACTTTAATGCGTGTGTCTAGAAAAAAATTCACCAAAATGGCCACACGAGTTGTGCCACGTGTTTCAAACGGGAACAGGGCTTTCGAAGACAGACGTTGCCAACTTTGTACATATTTAATTTCAAACACTTTGAGTACTGTGAATGTGAACACTCAGGACAAGTTGCTTTGAGAAGAGCTCTCTGGGATATACAGTTATCTGCATAGCGCAGCATTGGCTGTACATCATAATATAAACTCGAGGAAATTTCTGCACAACAGCCGTCTGTATAAGTATTTTTTGCTATCACAATCATTTTGTTCAGCTTGGGTCAGGAGGTGTCAGGGGATGTTTTTAGTAGCATCGGAATGCATCCTATGTGTCCACTCGGCTAATCTGGATACTGTTGGTCAGTGACACTAATGACGCCAAGTCCACTATTGATGTTTACATGATGTTTGTTCACTCTGACAGTGAGTCTATCTGTTATAAATATATATATATATCAAAACATGTCATTCACACCATCTGAGTCCCTCCCGCTTCACTCTCCTGCACTGATGTGTCTCGGAGATGTGTCACTTTCTTCCAGGTGGAGGCTGCGAGACAGAGCAGCGCTTGGCAGGCAGATGTGAGTGAAGAAACGGCGGCATTCATGCCACTGCCATTTAATAAGCAGCCACATCCTGATACCTGCTGCAGTTGTCAAACTTTTTCCTCTTTTTTGGCCGTGACGTTCAATTGTTAATTTGACATGCACAGTTTCCTTTGTTCCACCCGTTTTTTTTTTTTTTTTTTCTATCTGGGGTACCGCTCGTTGTGGAGCTGCATCTCCCCCTGTCCAGGTTAACCCATTTTTCTAGCTGTTGTGCAGATTGGCATGTGCGAGCTAGCTCCTGACCAGTACTGACTCCCATACCTGTCTCAAATCTTGCCTGTCATCCTGACTTACTGGGTGTGTGTCCATGTTCCTCATGCCGCCCACCACTTTGACTGATCGGACCGCTGCACTGGCTCCAATCAAGCTGCAGCAATCTCTGCACCTGGTTTTAAAAGGGACCCTAATTCAAAGGCAGGGTATATAAAATCTGCCCCAGTCTCGCTCCCTCCTCCTCCTTAGCAGGTCAAATAAGCCGTCCGGACATTTTTCCGTTGATCAGATCATTAGTGTGCCTGACTTCACTATTAACAATCTCCAGACACTGTAACATGCATAAAATGCATCGGCATGGCCTTCGCTAGCAACGGGATGTGAATGAACATCGGCTTATGCAGAGAAACAGCGATGCTCCATAAAATGTCCTGTGATCGGTGGAAAAATACCAGCAGAGGGTGGTTTTTATGAAGCCTGTAAATACAACCAGGAGGAGGCACAGAAGTCAACTGTTCTCTCTCAACACTTGAATTACAATTATGCTAACAGGTTTTTATCAAATTTGGACAAAATAAAACCAAAAATAAATTACATACCCTGCCTTTAAACCAAGTTAATGTGAGTACATTTTCTCAACTGCTGCCTTCCAATCCTTAAGTGGGTTTTTGTTCCTTTTTGAGTTGTAAGCACGCTTTCAGAAATGGTGGATGTGCAGCTAAGTAATATGTTGTAACCGAGTTGTATAGAGTTTCACTGCTTGGAATACGTGAGGAGGAACAATATTAATATTCCTTAGCATAATGAAAGCATAATGAAATCTTCATTATAATGAAAATAGGGTTAGGGTTAGGCCTAACCCTAACCCTATTTTCATTATGCATTTACTTGCAAAACTGTTAGCTTCAGTGTACTCTAGACACCAAGGTTTGCCTCACTTGGAAACAAAGCTTCATGAGTACATGACTCATGAGTTCTATTGAAAAGCAGTGTCTGTCTCTCCTTCTGTTAACAACTGGAGTTTAGTCATTTCCTGCATCTGTTCATTAGCGATTACTTGTCGTCCTTGTTGGTATTAAACCTTTGTATCTGAAGACTAGGCCAGATGTAGCTGCAGACCTGTACACTATGTCAACTATAGCATGGTTTTACAGTATGCTGCTGCCTTTTACCCTATAGCCAAGCTGAGCTGGGCCGGGCCGCTCATTGCTTACACAACCCCAAACCGAAATATAATGGAAAGAGATGACTGTGCATGATTTGAGGTATAAATAAACCACATGAGATCCCGGTTTGTGAATCACACCTATGAATATCAAAGTCAGAGCGATAACATGAAAGCCTGGGACTTGAATCAAATATTCTCTTAGGTTACAGGGCACAGAGCACAGCCCCGCTCATGAAAGGGGGGGTGGGGGGGGGTGGGCTTTTATATAAGACGTCAAAAAAGACTCATTTTGGAGCCATACTGCTGGAAAACTGCTCCCATTGGGCTTGAACAAGGATGTGTTTGGGTCTCTAGGTCAAGCGGGTCCAGGTGTCCGGACATGACACTTAACCAGATACAGGTCGTTAACAGACCTGAGTCATACAGCTTTCTGATGGGAAACAGTTGCAGATGTTAAATTTTTAACCCCAACTCCCTACTAGTCCTTAGGAACTGACAAAGCTACGTCAGAAACATCTAAAACTTTACAAATAAAAATCCAAGAATAAGATTAAAACATATGCAACTAGACTTGTAGACAAAAATAGATTACTTTATGTTTCTGTATATGTTTATATAAATACAGTGATTTTAATTAGGATCTCACCAAAGCATTGTGATAACTGTACGATCATGTGATGTTGAGATAATCATCAAAAAAGGAGCTCCCAGCTGGTAAAAAAAAAAAGCCAACATAAATTTAAAAAAGTCTGTAAAATTGGTGTATCTTCATACAGTACAGGCATAAACATCAAGGTCTTGTTGAACCCTAAGCCCAAAAACGTAAAATGTTGTAATGGCCCATTTCTCACTACAGAAGAGGAGTAGGGCCACTGGAGAAAAGAATAGATTTTTCTTTTGAGTTCTGAATTCTGAGAAAAAAGTCAGAATTCTGAGATTAAAAATCATCTTTTACTACATTTTTTTTTAAATCAGTGGCCTTAATCCTCTTCTGATACAATCTAATAATTGAGTTTCTTGCATATGTTCAAATGTAAACACGTGTCATGGCTCCCCTGAAGGATTTTTTTTTTTTTTTGCTCTTCATTGTCACACCCTAACCGAAGAATGGAAAGCATCTTTGCTCGCAGCATGTTGATGCCACGTTTTGACTTAAAAGTGCACGAATGCAGTCAGAAGAAAGTGTTACTCATTCATGAGACCGTCTGAGGAGCCTGTGAATGCGCTTTTATGTTCCCCGTTTGTTGCAAGTTTACTTTGTAATTTCGGCTAATATGACAAATGCGACTGCAAGCCAATTTCCAATGCTCAAGGGCAACTTTAAAGTGAAATAAAACTACAAACAAAGAATGCTTTTACATTAATAGACATCTATGCACACTTATGTGCCACTTACATTGTTGTTATTCCAATGAAGCATCCTGATGGTATATATTTTTTGTGTTTGTACTGCCTATGCAGAGATGGCACTCACAGCTTCTTGGAACCAAAGAGCATTTTTGATAATAGTAGATGGAGAAAACTCTCTCTGAACTTGATTTTATATTTTATATTTTCATGCCAGCACTACATCTGCTAAAAATGTGCTCTGATTCTGTTTTATGAACGCCATAAATTCATATTGTAACTGGAATATATTTACTGAAATCTACTATATTTTTCCTTTGCTTTGTTTTTTTTTTTTTTTTTTTTTTTCTATCTGTATTATATTAGACCAACAGCTAAATCACCCCTCTAGAAAATCTTGTCATGTTTTTTTGTTCGGTTATGATGTATAGACCGCCAAAGATAAGTGTGTTTCTTTTGTTTTCTCCCAGAATCTGAACCAGTCACTGTGTGACAAATGACACGAGCGCCGAGCGGAGGGAACGGAGCACTTGCCGGCCGACTGATGTTTAGACGGATGCTGCTTTTTAACAAAGTAATCATCTCAAATGTTTGCGGTTTCGATCCCGCTAATCTCATAATTCCATTAATCTTTGTTTGTTTTTCATTAGAATCCCAGAAAAGTCCATCCATCTAACATTCGAACGATCAAGGCGTCCCGGCGCAGATAAGTGATGCGTTTGTGTTCAAAGACAAACTGGCCAAGTTTTCTTGCGGGCGGGAAGTTATCTTCACCCGACTGTATCGGAGTAAAAAGATAGGGGTTGGGGGGGGGGATCTCATTAAATGATTATGTGTGAGTTGTTTGGCAACACTGAATAATTCATGCTTATTTGATTGCTGTGTATGAAGGATTTATTGGGAGGTGGTGCATCAGGGGAGGAGATGCTTGTCTGGGCTGCTGTAGTTCTAAATGGGAAGCACAAAAGGACATTAAACAGCCACTGAGGTATTTAAATCTGCTCGTTCTCCTCATTATTTCCCCAACTTTGCATCACTACTTATTTCCGTGGCCGATCCCCGTTCCGCACACTTGCTGCTCTCCTCCATCCGTCAAATCTCTCTGCTCTCTCCTTCACTCTGCTGGTGATACTGGTCTGAAGTCAGCGCCAGCGCTCATCACTTATTTCGCCGCGCGCCTTCGCTTATCTGTGGACCACGACCGGTGTCTCCTAGCAACAGCATTTGATACCGTTTCAATTGCACCCCCCCCCCCAAAGAACAAAAGGAGAATTAGCTCGGAAACACTTAAATAAAGCTCCTCCTATATGTGAATGATTCATTTTCTGTATTTAAAGGGGCCACCGCAGAGTTTATTTCTGCCAGCAGGCCAAAGGGTTGCTACTCCCAGCCCTGCTCGCACTGTCACTGTAGTGAGACATCAAAAAGAGCGCGCAGCCGGCATACGAATAGGAAGCGCCTCATTAAACAAAAAAGAAGGGTCGGTTTTAAAGCCCCCCGCCCCCCAAAAAAACTTGCTGACTGGTTTCGCTTCTCAGATGATGCAACAAGACTATTAAAAAGCCCGGGTCCATTCTCTTCTGTCAGGAGCAGCAGGGGAGGTAAAGCCGAGCGCACCTGCCGGGGTGGGTCATCGGACATCTGGCAATTATGGCAATTGGTGAGGGGATAATGACCATTATCTTTATTTCCCCGACCTGCTGCCTTTGTCCGCCAGTGCAGCTCCTTTCAGGACCGACAGCCCATCAGCCTGGGCAGAGTGAGGCAACGTTTCATCCATTAGTTTCCCAGCGGGGGTTATGAACATAAACCTGACACATAATGGAGAAGTCAGACAGTGTCTAGTACAAAAATGAGGAGGAGTTGGGAGGGGGACGTTGAGTAGTGTAAGAGGCTTTCTATGCATGACAGATAATGGTGGAGAAAGAAGACAGAGGCAGATATCTGAGCTTTGATGGTTAGTTTGTATTTTTAATCCAGCAGTCCAATAACTGGAAGGCTGGTGGTTCAATTTTGTCCTATCCCTAGTCTGTCTGTTGTGTCCATGGGCAAGACACTTAACCCACCGTTGTTGCGTATTGACGGCCAAGTGACTACCAAGGTAGTTTACCACCACCAGAGTGTGTTAGGGAATGAATAATAAATGTAAACTGTCTTTGAGTGTCTATGATAAAGCACTTTAACCATTTACAAAACTATCAGGTGTAACAATAAGTAATAATATCTAAAAGTCCCAAATCTCTGTCTTCTGTCTCTTTGGCTGCAGTCACTCCAAAGACTGAATATAGCATCACTCTCGCAACCTTTCTCTCTTCCTTAGCAACCATTGACACATCATTTCCTGATTGGTTGATGGGATGCATTTTCCCACCATTCTGCCAAAATTATGAAAAACACAAATCATACAAACATCTGTATGTGCAAACCACCTCAATTATCCTTCACTGATCCAAGCCAAATCAATTTGAAAATTGCAGAGATGGAGAGGCACATGCTAAAGCGAAAACACGCTACAAACAAGCTTCTGCATCAACTTAACACAGAAGCATAAACTGCGTGTATGAACTTAAAAGCTCATTATTGTCATCTTATTTGGAGTGGCACTGGCTTGCAAAAGATGCAGACCTTCTGCCTTTTTTTCCCGTAATGCTGGCAGGTGTTTCAAAGGTGGTTTTCAAGTTCAGCTCATACCTACTCGCTGTTCAGTGAAAGTCACATGAGAAACCAGCTGCACCGGCTTTCTTCCACTCAGCTGCGTGCAATTTCAAAATAAGGGCACCGTTACAAAAAATAAATAAATAAAGGATATGGCCAGTTCATCTTCCCAAGCTTCCTGCTGTGACTCATATTTGCCTTAGTTCTGGATGCTGGAAATACCTATTTGTGACGGATAAAAACTGTCATCTGCTCCCAAATGAGCTCAGAACTGATCACATTGAGGAAACAAGTTGCAGAGAATCTCTCTAAGTCTCCAGAGTGTACTCCCCCCTTTAAACAGAGTGCTCTCTCTCAGCCACCCACACCTGGAGAAGTAAAGCTGCGCTAAACCTTTAAACGCTCCTTTTTTTCCATCTTATCTGCTGAGCTTTCTGCCGCTTATCGTTTCATCCAACCTCAAACTCCCGGATTCTTTGATGCAAGCCGAGGTTCACCTTTCCGCAGGCACTTTGCATGCTGCTTTTTTTTCAGCTGCGTCGGCAAGTGTCACCCAACCTAAGAACAATGCAGCGCGAACACGCTCTTCAAAGACAAAATGCACTGAAGTGAAAAAGACATAAATACAACCCAGGGTTTTAGCTACTTGTGTAATCCTTGGTCTTTTTGTCCGTAAGGTATTACAGACACAAGAACAGAAAATAATTAGGTTGGACCAATTGCTTTTCTTGAAAGACATCTCTGTTTTGAATCATATTAACAGAGAGTTAGGGTTAAATAAAGGGTCAGGGTTAGGGTTGGAGTTGGGGTTAGGGTTACAATATACGGTATACATACCTCTTCTTCTGAGAGTTGGACCAAAAGTAACTAGCTTCTGTTAGAGCAATATGTTTTACATGTGCAATTTATGAATGTTATGTCTTGAAAAATATGAGTCACCAGGAAGTCTACATTCAGGATTGTATGTAAAAAATGAAGTGGTCAAAGTTAAATCACAGTGTAAGTACAACAGGGTGCAACTCCAATGATGGCAAAAGTACGATCGTATCGTAAAGTTTATGATGAAATCAGCCAACTCCTGCCTTGATTTATTGCCTCGGTAAACATTTTCTAATGAGTTTAAGGCTTCTTCAAAACAGCATCACGTTCCCTTTTGTGAATTATGTTCACATTTAGGAAATTAGACGATAAATCAGGACATGGCTTAAGGACACTGACCTTGGGTTCTAGGTCAGAGCAGTTCCTCGCTCCTCTCCGGCTCCACACTCTCATCCAAACGCTGTCGTTTTTCTCTGCGAATAAAACTAAAAACAAGATGGCGACGGTTAATATACATCCAAAGTGAAGCTTCTAGGTCTACAAACCAACAGAGACTACATTATGGGGTTTATCAGATTTTGTCAGTAAATGGCAAATTAAAGAATTCTCGTACGCTGTTGGATGTCAATAAAGATAATGCCATATAAAGGGATAGAGGTTTTCTTGGAAAACACTGACAGTGAGGAAACTGATCTCACAGACAATGTAGCTTATAACGTTTTGCTTTTGACGTGTTATCAGTTAAAGCTGTAGTGCTTCTGGCAGTGAGAATAAGTGCACAAACCCTGTTGACGTGCGTATGACGTATGCCTTCAGTCCTTTCTCCTCTGTCAGTGCCCTCCAACAAACAAAAGTCACAAAGGTGATTTCCTTTGTATGTTTTTGGTATAAAACATATGTTTTTTTCCTTTTTATGTGGAGCATCAGAAACTTTTCTCAGATGCTTTTTCTTTTGGATGCTTTTTTTTTCGCATTCTTTAAAAATTCACCAGAAACGGTGACTTCTTAGAACCTCAGGTAATGCTATGACTGCCGTAGGCTACTGGACTCCCATCTCTACAGTTGCTCCCCTCTTCGGCTCTGGCAAACTATCACTGGGGGCTGACATGAAATGAATCGCTGGCCCTGCGGGAATGTCACTACAGGAAACAGATTTAAAACTCTGATAGAGTGCACACTAAAGAGATGGCCTTTGATCAACCTTAATCAAAGGTGTATGAACTCGTTTGTCACTGAAAGGAGAGGGAAATGACATTGACCATCTTGTGACAATACAGTGCTCTGCTGGGAAACTTTTGGACATGGCAATCCCATGGATGGTACTTAGATATGTAGCACCCACCTAGACCAGATCAGGTACCCCCACCCCATAGCAATGGCAGCAGCAGTGATCTGTGGCCGGACACCACAGGACACCCTCAGAAGGCCCATGTCCATTCTCTGATGAGTGAGACCAACACAATATTAAGAATAATGGTCATAATGTTATGCCTGATCGGTGCAAATCTTTAAATTAGAGATAAGTGGAAGTAAAACTGTACTCAACCAATTATGAGAAAGTACAGTGGATTCGCTGCATTGATAAGCATTCCTCAAGCTTACGTGAGATACCAAATATAATGTGAGCGTTGCACTAGCATTAGCACTAGCATGTAGCTGTGCAAATAAATCAAGCCATTGTAGCTTATAATCAGCACGTAGGCACATGGTACAGACATCCTGTATGATGACACCAGTTCACCCATAACTAAAGGGCATCCTCGTCTTCCTGTGTCTTGTGCAGCAGTGAAAACTAATGCTCCTCATCAGCCCAGGCTCTTAGCACAGACTGCAGTATGCACGCAGTTAAGTCATCACGGCCTAAAGGCTCACACGGGGGTGGCCGAATGGTCAGAGATGCTCTGCTGAGATGTCTCCACTGCAGTTGCGGGCCTGGCCTCCATTGATAGCATCTTTTTCCACGTCCAGGCACAGGTTAATGCAGTGAGAATAGGTAGATTAATCTCCATGCCTGGGTGCTGCAAAGAGATTAGACTATCATAAAGAAGCAAGGGGCTTCCCATAACTCACAACTGGATATACAATGAGCGCAGAGCCCGTTCAAAGTGATAAAGTACAAGCATTACAAATGCGTTGAGGGTGTGTTTTCAGGCAGTCATGATGTAGGTATTTCAAATATTACAAATAAAAAATCATCAAATGAAGCAAATGTGCTGCACGTCTCGAAGGTGGCTGTACTGCAACCGGAAAAAAATAAGAGAATAAAAGTCAGTCCTCATTTCTCCCCCAGGTTGTTTGCAAGTACTGCAGACTCAGAAATCTAAGCCAGTGTGAGCTGTTGAATCATTCATGGCTGAGGGCAATTGCATAGTTTTCTCCTTTACCCCTGGGTTCAGGGACAGAGCGGGGAGGGCTTTGAAAGTGAGACAGACCCGATCCCATCCTTGCTGGCAATCTTGCAATCGTTTGCCATTTAGCAGGCAGCTGGTGCCTTATAGCTCAGCGTAAAACCAGTGTACATTGTCAGGTGTCCTTGATGTAGCTGTCACAGGCAGTGTTGTCATGAAGATGGATGTTTTTTTGTCTTTCTGCAGCTATAATGCTTTCACTCATTAGCATTTCTGTTTTTCCACACTTAAAAGCCCCACAACGACCCCTCCACAATTACCCCTCCAAGCACTATCAATTTCCTTTCACGGCTAATTCCTTTACTACTAGCAAAGGGTCACTACACGTCTCCCTGCCTCTGCCCTGCTCCACTGGGTATGTTCTTCATCTGGTTAGTCACAAAACTCCACCTGGATTTGGTGATACCTCTCTGACTTTCCAGTACAGACTGTATATAAATATGAACAATGCATCCCCACTTCCTTGATTTCCCTCAAGCTCACTCACTTACTATGCTTTGCTCTACCTCCAGCAGTTACAAGGAAATATTGGATTACACTGTACTTATTTATTTTTATATTTATATTTTCCTCTTCTCATGGTCGTATGGGACTGCTTTGCGGAGCAGTTGGCATGGCAACTTTTAGTCATCATGATGTCACATCCTGTATATATAGCCTAACTAAGTAAAGCAAAACTTAGCAGAAAAATGGCCACTGTCAAAAATCATCTGACATGTATTTTAGTCCGACCCCAGTCCCATCCACAAACATGGAGGAGGTCGAGCTTATGACATGTACTGCAGCCAGCCACCAGAGGGAGCTCTATCTGCTCTATGCTTCACTTTTGATGCTGTTTCAGCATTCAGTTTTATTTACAGTCTACCCTTCTCACTCATAAAGACTTAAGGTGGCAGGAGTTTGGATATTGATTTAGACATGGCCACGCATCTAGATATTGAGAATGTTGATTCCCGGGAGGAAGGATCAAAACAATGGATTTCTTAACCTCACATACTGTATTAAACAACAAAGGTTGACTTTTGTCATGATTTCTTTTTGTCCCAAGTAGAACAAAAGTTAACATACAAACCACTTTAATTGCCAAAGTTCCCGATTTGAGAAAGTTTTTGACCAGACTGACAGAGGTAATAGGTCTCGGCAGGACCGGGACTCTTTATTTAATTTCCCCATATGTAAGTAAGTCTTGCATTGGGTGGTTGGTCATTTGTTGGATTTTGAACACTTTGCTCATTAATTCACACCCTGCGACAGCAAAAAGAAAAAAAATTGGCTAGCCATCAACCATATGCATTGTTTAGAAGAATCCTTTATCAGCTACTGGGAGATGAGTGAGCCCACTGGGATCCATTAACAGTGACATTAGATAGTAACACTTTGGGCAGTAGAAAATGGTTTATGTGAATTAATTTGTGCAGAGACCAAGTCTGATGTCAGGAGATGTGCAACCAGGACCAATCATCCAATTCCATTTGCTAATAAGCCAAACATGTCATGATATTTACAAGTTTACTTTCAACCAGAAGAATCTAATGATGAAATCTTCACCTTGGATTATTTTCTTTTGACAGATGGCTCAAATATGCTGACAAAGACATGGAGACCATGAGAGCTAAAAAAAAAAACAATAAAACCCCATTGAGCACCATGTGTGATTTATACCAACACACAATCGGAGTCCAGGAGTAGTCACATTTTTGCTCATTTAATTAGTTTTTTATTACTTGTAAGTTTCTTAATTCTGTCTGACATGTTCCACTGTCAGTGCCAAACTGAAAATAGTAGCCAGAGTCCTTTTCAAGTGAGGCGTCAGAGGTGAGGTAAATTGTTACAACAAGAAGTGGATACAAGTGGATAATTATTTTTTCCCCATCAACTTGGATAGTCTCGCTGTTCTTCATGTCGCCTTGTCTTCCTCACACGTTCCACTGCATGGTTCCTCTTCCCTTTTCATGGCAAGTTCGACAATTTTTGTCACCTTCTTATTAGCAAATAAAGTAGAAAAGGAGCCACTTTGACTTTTATTACTGCTAACATTTATCTCATTTGGTAACTGCTATATTTCTCCTCATAAAATCTTCATCCAGGCTGCCAGCCTGTAACATTGTGCCTATTAAATCAAGGTTTGCGGGAACCCCTCCCAGATTCTCTGTGTAAAACGGCTCTCACACCGAAGCATATGGTGTTTTAGAAACACAGATAGACGGATCCTTGGAAGGCAGCTGGTTGCTTTATGACAGCAGATGGAAACTTTTGTACCAACATCCGTGGATCCCAGGGGACGAAAGCCAACTGATTTTTGATCAGCCCTGGAGCAAAAGATCTTGAAACCTGTGGAAACCATGGCCATGAAATGTAGTAGAAATCCATCTCGCACAAAAGGTTTGTATATGATCGCAAATGAGTTGTGTGAGGAAACTCGGTTTCCTTACCCATTACGGTCATGTTTAGGATTACGAACTTCCAGGTTCTCGTTCACACGGCCACAAGAAACCACCAATGTAAACGTCTGTCTTCTAACCCCCCTATACAAACAGTATTTTCTATTATTTTCTTCTTCTGTGGTTGGGCTGTAGTAACATCCATCTCAGAATAACGTTCTAGATTTCCAACTAGTGGCATTGTACTTGAATTGTCAGTAGCATGTTGGCATAAGTATGACTTATCTTGCAGAAGGTTCCCAAAGAGAAAGCAAGACACACCAATCTGGCATACCAATATGACCACCTACTGAAATATCGATACTTCCGATACCAGGTCTTCATGGCCAAAAATCGTTTCCCAACTCAAAATATCGATACTTTTGTTTCTTCAGTTATTCAAGGTGATGTAGTAACACAGTGGAAACTATCTAAACAATTGAGTTTTGGCAACACAACAACACAAAAAACAAACAGTACGAGGCATTTATGATGATAATTTTATAGTTGTACCACATAGTTAAACAATAATTTATTTGAATTCTGCTAAAATGCTGTTATTGCTTTACTTATGTCCTTTTTTTAGTGTTTGAAACACGGGAAATCACATATCGTGTATGATTGTGTCCTCTGTTTGTTTTTTTCTGTTGTATTAGCTTGGGTATCTCAATATACTTACGATGTTTAGGTTTACCAGACACACTGGATCGGTATCGCCAATATCAGCCTGAATTTTACTCAGTATTGGATCGGATCAAACATCACTAGTTGTCAGTGGTGTTAATGTTGTGGCTGTTTAAATCTTCATACATTATATCTTTATCATTATTATTATTATTATTATTATTATTATTATTGTTGTTGTTGTTATTGTTGTTATTATTATTATTATTATTAAGATGGAGGGCAGCATTTAGTTGCATACAGTAAGACTTCCTATTCAAACGAACCGCACACTGGCAGACCCAGCTGCTGAATCTGGACTGGAAAGACTCACAGTCGGCTGGCTGGCAGCATCCATGCATAATTGATTACTGTATTTTAGAGGAGCCAAATATATGATAGATATGCTTTATTAAATGAATATTATGTGCTCTCCGTGTTTGGATACTTGGTTAACCCCAAGGTAGTTTCCCGACTGGGACACAGTCGTTCTATAATGTACATATTTGATGAAGTAGTTTAAAGACGTTTTGAATCCACTAGAAACTACAGTCTCTACGATTTTAGAAAACACCAATTATTGTCTCTAAGCTCACACAAACATGCTGAGCAGGCCTTTGAAACAAACCTCCCTCCACTTTATCCCGGACACCCAAACTCTCAATTAAAGCTCTCCGGAAAAAAACACTTCACTTCAAACACTGCCTCGCTTCCTCAGACCCATTGTGTCTCCTCATAGTATTTAACTGTCCCCTAATTATCCATTACATGGTAGCGCGCCCACTCTGTGACAGGTGTTAACGCTTTTAATAATGCAATCTGGAGATGTGGCGACCCACTCTTCATAAAGTTTTGGTCACGCACACAAAGTCCTGCGTGTGAAAACACCATCTGCTCCTCCCTTTGCAAATTCCTTCCTTATTTTTATCCCTTTTTCCGAGATAGTTGACGTAGGACAAATGTTGTTTTAAGTGTCCGCCCTTCTGAAGCCAACAATAATGTGAAAGGAATGGAGACCTGGTCTTGTGTTGTTGTTTCTCAGTGTGAGAAAATTCCTCGGTGTCACGTTGCCTGTTGAGTGTTAGTATGTTCTGTAAAATACAGGATGCACGGACTCTGATGTTTGTATCGCTCTCGTGGTCTGTGCTGATCTGTCTAACTGTTTGACTCCCAGTCTAACTGTTGTCAGTGGGTACAGCCTCGGGCTCTCTCGCACACATTCCCTCATCTGTCTGAGTTAAAGAAAGAAAGAGAGAGCTGGCTTCTGCTCCATATATTCTGGCCATATCTCAGTCGTACTTCTGCAATTCTGCCCTCCAGCCTTTCTGGGCTCTCTCCCTCCTCTTCCTCCTCCTTCCCGTCAATCCTTTCTCTCAGCAGCACTGTCAGCGTTTCTTCACGTCGCGCTCCCTCCTCCTCCTCCTCCTCCTCCTCCATGTCCGTCCAGCCCTCCTCCCTCGTTTTTGCCTCTTTGCCGCATCCAGATTCACGGTAGATCCTCGCCTCGGCCCTCCAGCTCAATCTCTGCATCACAGAATCAGATACCCACCTCAGATTCTCAAACTGCAACCTCCTCCTTTTATGCGCCACATAAAACGCAGATTTACACCTGAATTACGCTTCTGGCAGAGTGAGCGCTTATCTGCCCATTATTGCTCGCACGCCAGTGACTGCGGGACTTTTAGTTTTTTGGCCAGGGGGAGGAGATATTTGCAGGAATTTCTTGATTATTCTTTTTAAATTGTCTCACAGACAAAGCGTGGCTTTTATTGCCTAAATCGAGGGCCCAAGTCTCAAGATATTCAAGTCTAGTAATATGCAGTTATGAGCTTTTCTTCGCCCCGAGCAGGCATTGTATCAGAACCGGCGCAACATGATGGAATACTTTTAGGAAATTTTGCAGTGATTTAGATGTAGGGACTCTACCTCTTACAGCTAATTTCCAGTGGTTAATATATTCTGGAGGAGACATCACATCTGTGGGATTATTGTTAACTGATCTTGATATATTTAACTCAAGATAGTCATGCTGACTGATGGATGCCCTTAACACTATAATGTAGTAATAATAAAAGCCTAATGTAATAGCAATGTAATGCAGTTATCACAGGAAAGTGGAGGAAATAATATGTATGAATGCATGGCCGCTTAGGGCCTCCGTAGTTAACTCAGGGAAGTATTGCGATGTTAAAATACCACACTAATACTTCATATGCAAAGAGTGGATTTTATGTCCCTTCCTTTATTCTAAAAAATGCTTCTTGCATAAGCAATAACATGAAAACCAGCATGGAGGTATGACGAAAAATTTTGCGCTATAAGAGTGCAATTTATAGCTCTGATGTCTCATTTCACGCCATGTGGTCTCGATTAAGGACAATCTACAGCTTTTGTAAGCCCTATCCTGATCTATATTGAACATAAAATGACATATGACGAGCTTAATATGTGCTGCCATCACGGGATGTGCAGATGTTCCAGGAGTGGCACCCTGTCCATGTGAAAATTTCAAGATTTTATATTGTATGAAGTGAAACGCAGTCTAGAGCATAGCAACGGGCAAAATACATCCCTCACTCCTGAAGTCAATCAAAAGCCTGAAGTTACAGGAAAACTGGAAATTATGCCAGTGGAATAATAACTGTAAACATGCACAGAGCCCCATGTGTGCACGAGTTTGACACTAGCGTCATTCTGGCATGCCTGTCGATGCACAAATTTGCCTCTTGTCAACAAAAGAGATAACAATGCACACATACCATGTCTGACGCGTCAATGCTGCCAATTGAGGTTGATTTCAGCCACCAGAAGCAGAACTTGCATGCAGATGAAAGGCAAAAAATGCAGTGAAAAAGCTTAAAATATATTTAAAATACATAAAACCTTATGTACATATGAAGCTGGTGTGACACCAACCATTAATATGTGTTTCTTTTAAATGGATGATGTCACGAACTATTTGATTAGACATTTTTTATGCATTTTTTTTTATAATAATAATGTATATTTATGAATAGCACTAGGCCTAGTTTAACACATATAACAGGTAGGGGGTCCCTACTCAATCTCTCCATCATTTTGGGGGTCCTGGAAAAAATGTTGAAGACCACTGGTTTAGGAAGATGCCAGATACCAAATAGATACCAGATCAGAATAATAATTGCAAGCAATTGTACGTTAAACAGTAGAATGTCAATCTGACTGCAAGCACAGTAAGACGGTGTTTAAAGAAAACTTTGGAAAATGCATATGGATATTATCTAGGGTGCTAACTTATTCCTTTATTGTTAGCAAATGAAATCTCTGAAATCAAACAGATGATGACATATGGACGTAACTCGTCTGATACTGGGTTAACCCTCACTAAAGCTAAGATACATACTCAAACATAAATCCAATTAGTTTTAATGTGCTGTATGTGGATGCAATCCGCGAGCCATTGCGTGACAGCATCCGGCACTCAGCCGATGGAGGCGTTCCCTGCAACCAGGCAGCATGTAGAGTCCGCAGGGCACGGAGGGTGAAACGGCTCTGATTCACCCCACAGCCGGGCAGATGCGTTTTCAAGAGTTCCGAGCGAGCATGGCGCGTGCCTGCGTGCGCAGCGGGGGCTGCTATCAGCCGGCGACCTGTGACCCCTGCTGGATCTGCGGAGCCCAGAGGTATTCTGCAGGAGGACTGGAGGATTAATGACGATGGTGAGACCACCTCACAGTTGCCGCCTGGGGGACCAGCAGCGGCTAATTAGATACATGGGAGAAGAGGAAAGTGCCCTTGTCTGAGCAGCCAGATATCAAACGAGGCTGCAACAAGCTCTGTAAGATTATGTCATTTTTTCACCAAGCATGCTTTTTTTTTTTTTTATTTGTCTCACTTTTGCGAACACTGTCATCTTACTGATGTACAGGGGGTGCACAGAGGTGAGTGTTTAAAGTGTTTGTTCTTGTTGTATACTTGACTTTGAATGGTTTCTCTTATCAGTAACCTTGTATAGGTAGTGTAGGGTTAGGGTGCGTCAAATGCATTTGAACTCTCTGAAGATGAAATGAAATTCTTTAAAGATGTTTCACCACTCACCTAAGTAGCTTCTTGTAATTCTTCTAACCAGCGCAAATTGAATCCTATGGATTGAGGGGAGGGGCCTCCGTGAATCATCTCACAGACTGTCAAGGTTCTATGTCTGTCTTTTATTTTGTGATCATGTTTTGAAGTTTCCTGTTTTCTTTTGTCATGTTTCCTAGTTTCCTGTCCATCGTGTTTCCTTGTGGTTTTGTCATGTCTGTTTGTGTCTTGTTGTGTATCCTGTTTTATTTTGTTAAGTTCCGGATTTCCTGTCTTGTGCCTCTTTGTCTCTTGATTGTTAATTTGTCTCACCTGCGTTGATTGTCCTCATGCGTCTCACCTGTGTCTTGTCAGCCCTGAGCCCTCTTGTGTATATATAGCCCTGCCTTTCCCTTTGTTCCTTGTCATGTTGTTAATGTCTCCATGCCATCTTTCCATGTCTTGTTCCATGTTAGCATGCTGCCATCCCATGTTTCATGATTCTTTTAATTTTTGGAGTTTCCTTCCTTGCTTGCAGTGCCTTTTGTATGTCAATTATTAAATACCCCTTTTCCTTGGAACTCCTTGTCTCATCATTAGTCCTGCATCTGGGTCCTCACCTCAACACCCATCCCACTTGACACAGACACTTGATCAGTTTGGGATCTAGTGAATTTGGAGGCCAGGCCAACACCTTCTGCTGTTCATGTTTTTTTAGAGAAGGTTTTTGGAAGCCATTTTTGGCTCCCCTGGTGGGGATGGCTGCTGCCATCAAGGAGCGCGAGGTGGGGGTGTCTACTATGGTCTACGTGGATGCTACATGTCTTAATAACATCCACATGAATGAATGCCAGGTCTAAAAGTTTCCCAAGAGAGCACTGTATCATCACAACATGGTCAATGTTATTGAAGTACTACTTTATTATTGCATTGCTCATGCGTGTGCACCGATTACAAGTGCTGCCTGCACATGACAGAGGGATAAAGACAAAGACCAACGATTGCCGTCGGTTCTCTGAAATAAAAGTGACCGTTTTGCACAGCCTGAACATGTGGAAGCTGCCTTTGATGTCAGCATGACAAGTGAGGGAATACAATTTGCTGATTTCACTTGTGGGTGTGGAGTTTTGTCAGGTCTATGTGCGCACACCTTCCGGTGGGGGGGAGGCAGTTTTTCATGTAGAATATTTATATGCATGTCCTCCCCAATCTACATCCAACCTAATGCACTGTGACGCTGCACCACTTTCAAGTTGGAATCGGTTTCTCGGGAAGACTGACTCAATTTATTTCCACCTTTTCCTTCTTCTGTCTGTCCTTTCTGTCTTCTCCATCTTTGTGGGTGTTTCATTTCATCTGCGCAGCACCGACTTGGGAAGGCTAAGGGCTGAAAGTGTGCTTCAGTGTCAATATGTGCTCGCTGTGAGGGCACACACACACAGTGCTGCACTCCTCACATTACACTTTCAGGTCCCCCCACATCCTCCACCGTACAGTTCGTCCATGCGCCTGTGTGTGAGAGAGACACAGGGAGGAAAGAGTTGGCCAGCTGCTTCTTAGTGGGCTCTGAATGTAAGACAGTAATGTAAGACATCCAGCTGTCTTGCAAATCTCTCCTGGGTTTCTCCGACACACTCTGTCAGCCAGAACTTGAAACGCACAAACACACACACCATACCTCTCTGTTGTGTACATTTTGTCCCTACATGTATAGTATTCTCTATGTCTCTAACAAGCTCTTCTACATAAAATAACGCCCCCTCCCCTTTTTTTCACTTCATTCTTATGTCTATTTTTATTATTTTTTCATCACGACTCTGGCCGATGAATGGCAGCTGACAGTTTGCGGGAGAAAAAAAAATGAAGCCCAAGTGACAGGCATCTCTCATCCCTCTGTAAATACCGCTGGGTAATTAAACTTTCAAATCCATCAATACGAAATCCACATGGTGAGCAGTTTATTTATTAGTCTTGTCTTATTGATGCATGGTGGCTGACACACATGCCTGAACACTGCTCACGCCTTTGTGGAGTTGGCGCCATGAGCACGGTTAAGTTGGAGACTGAGTTCCTCTTTCAAGACACCTGTTGTTTCAGTGGTCTCACATCAGCTTGACGGGTTTTACAGATGATTAAGCTGTTTGGGCATGCTGACGACAAGCCATTTTCTTAGAGTGCGGGTGCAGTTAATGAGTTGGTACTCCCTATAAAACAAGAAAAGATCTCTTTACGTGCAGAATCCCTTCGGCTCATCCTGGTGTTGGCTTGACACTTGCACCGGTGAATCATCTGATTCCCTCTCGCCCTACCCTCTGTATCCTTGTCTCCCACACCAACTACCTTCATGACCTCTTTCACTACATCCACAAACCTCTCTCTGAGGTTGCGTGACAGAAGTGTCCAATTAATTCTAGTTCAGGGGCCACATTCAGCCCAATTTGATCGCAAAGGAGCCGGACCAGTGACGTAACAGCATAACAACCTATAAATAATAGCTACTCCAGATCTTTTTCCATACAAGTAAACTAAAACAGTGGACAAATTAGGAATACTATTTCATTGTCATTGAAAAATTGCAGTCTTCTGTAATTTTAACATTTTGCAAATTCTAGGCCAGATTAAACCCTGTGGTGGGCTGGTTTTTATAGCTTAATACTGAATACAAAATGATAATAATAATGTATATTTATCAACAGCACCTGGCTGAGTTTAATTCAGCGCACATTTAATAGCTAGGGGGCCCTACTTAATCTCTCCATCAGTCTGAAAAATGCTGAAGACTCCTGATCTAGATCTCCTGCCTGGGAGCTCTAACCTCAGGATCCTTTGACCAATATATTCACCATCCCTCCTCCGAACACGTCCAAACAACCTCAACTTGGCCTCTGTAGCTTCATCTTGGTTGTCCCTCATTCCTGATCCTTTCCATACTGGTCACACCCAGAGAGAATATCAACATCTTCAGTTACGATACCTCCTGTCTCAATCACAGGTCTTGTAGCAGTTTTAAATCATCACCTAAATGTGTCAACTGTCTTGAACTTGCTAGTCGGACTTAAAACACATCACAGACAGTTCAGACAGTTCAGAATTCACTCAAGTCAAATTCATTCAAGTTATGAGTAAATATTTATGTCCTCACTTCAAGAAATGGAGGTCACATGTATTTGGTCTTTCTGGCTCTTTCTGGCAATCGCTGGTGTGAGTTCTGACAGTTTACTCCTGGCTAGAAACATTTAAAAGCTGTATTGGCGTGAACAAAAGCGTCTTCTGCCACTTTACCCACTTTAGATTTGAGTTGAAACACTTATTTACATTCAGTACCCTCACAGTGGGAAACTGTGGAACTATGGGGTACATTGGGATGTCATCTGCATAGTAAGAAACATCTTTTTTAACCATGGATGATCCTTTATCATTACTTGAGAACACCACAATGCTGTAGTTCTGTTTTCCAATCGCCAACATTCCAACATCAGTGGTGCTCAGGTGAAGGATTTTTTGTTCATCTCTACAACAACAATGTCATAGAATGTGTTGAAAGACCCTGCTACATCCAAAGATTGATCAATCATCTGCTCACAAAGCTTGAATGGAAAAGGGGACATTTTACAGCCAGAGCAACTCAAACTCCATCAATCCCAGCATCCACCCATCCCGCTTCACACTGGCAGCCTTATGGGCACATGCCTGTTTTCTGTACAGACATGTGTGTTACCATCTGTTTGTGTGTAGGTCTGCGCTAGTGTACTCTCGAAACACACGCATACGCGTGTCCATCAGCGAAGGAGGGGAGACTCAAGCGGGAGATTGACTTCAGCAAAAGGGGCAGACAGCCGTCGCAAGCTCAACGCTTGAGATGTTTCCTTCATAGCATTCAGCTTTCACAGCAGATTACAGACACTTGCTGACTGGTCTTCAGTTTAGTGGCCAAGGAGCTATCCAGAATACTGATGATAGTCCGGCACAGATCTCAGTGCCACGGGTCTGCTCCCATTCTTTTGTTGTCACTGCGAGGTTTAAGATCTGGACCGCCCGTTTATTCCAAGTTTATCTTGTGAGATGACTCGGTACCTAGACTTGGCATTGAACATGGGATGAGTCAACCTGAGTTGCAGAGCTGCTAACCCCTGAAGAGCTAAGAGATAAAATGGCCAAGCAAGCACATTTTAAATCAACCTTAGAGGTCATCACATGGTGAGACTGCAGATGGCGTCCAACTGATTACAAAGCCTCCCCTAACTGGGAACTGGTTCATGTACCCATAAATAAATCCAACATACTATACCTCTAAGTTCTATTGTTATGTTTCAAATCGCTTGATTGGACAGTCTAAAACCATTGGAAATTGTCCCTTGACAAGTTAATAATTTCGTAGAATTGTTGCTGTCTGCACTATTCATGAGTAATGTGTAGGTTTTGTGTCGCGTGATGGTGCAAATATTATTATTTTGTTGGAGCCCTTCGCAGCTGCAACAAATTGTACGAAAGGTTTATTTTTTCTTCACAAAAGAATATCATCATTTGTGTAAATGCATTTCACATGCAAAAATTGTCACCAGCTGTCTGAGGACATGTCTGAATGCCTCCAAGCCCAAGCATTTCGAGCACGTTTAACACTTTTTGTCATGTGACTGGAGAAGAGGAATAACAGCCTGAATTCAACATGTCACGACAGCGCTGTAAGGTGAGCGTTTGGACAAACTACAAATCCAGAGCAAAGCCGTGCAGCTGAGGCACGGCAGGGTCTTTAGTGGATTTTCACCAGTGGCAAACAAAGTCTTTGGAGCTCAGCTCAGCGCCTCCCCCCACCTCCTGAAGCCCCCCACCCACCTCCTGTCTTTGCTGGCCCTGCAGAGTGCAGCTCATTGATAAGGGTTTCTGTCCTTGTCACCAAGGACTGATGTCTCTCTGTCAACTCCCAGGCAGCCCTGTTCCTCATTCTGCGCTACTGTTTTGTTTCTCTTCTACACCTGACAGATTCCCCACCGCCCCCACCCCCTCCCTTCCTCGCCCCTCTCGTGTCCCCGACACCATCCACTCTCCGTTCCTGAGAGGCATTCGTGCCAGCAGGCAGCAGTTTACAAGTTATTGTCTCAATCAGAGCCCCTTCTTTAGAGTCACATCGCCACCATCTCATAAAGCTCTGGGAGGGCGCTCGCCTCGCGAATCCCATAAGCTTTCTGTCTGGAGCTCATACATGCGCTGGAGCATTAGATGAGGAGCATTACATCGTCCATTGTTGAGACATCCAATCAGAGGAGATGCGCTATTTCAGCATGCACAAACACTCGCCTTCTCTCTCTTTTCCAGTGAACGCACGCAGCCATTTTGCTATTTCACCACCCACCTCCACAATATAGCTGTGACTGAGTCTCCTGTGGCTTAACACCTCTTGTGTTCATTAGCACTGTGCAGCAGCGTGTCAACAGCTCTTATTTACTAATTAGCGACTGATGACAATAGCTGACACACACAATGGAGGGGACAATGGTGATCCTCATCTCTGGCACTCGCTGTCCTATGACAACGTGAAGTATTAGTCACTCAGCTGTGTAATAAGCCCTCCGCCGCTCTCACGGGAATGTGCTAATGCACAGCAGAATTCGGCGATATCGCAGCGAAACAGATTGAAAAGTTGCCGTGATTTCAGATGGAAAAAGTTTAGTTTGTGGAGAACTCTTCTCTCCTCCAAGGTGAAAGCGGCGCTCTGGCTGTGCCTGGCTGGTGGGAAACGGAGATAAAAATGTCAAAGCCGCCGTAAATAAGAATATAAATAATAAAGTCCCCCAGCCAGCTCGGTTAAATTGAACAGCAAAGGGGTCGTTTTCCTCGCCATCCCTTTGAGATTTTAATCTCTCCCGCTAAATCTTTTCCGCCCGTCCCTTCTTTTGTCTTGCGGTCGCTCCCCGGAGAGGCGGTGCACACTTGCGCGTGTGTGATGTAACATTGAAAGGACAGGCCCTGTCAGTCGAGCCTCGGGGCGAGTGAATCAGTAAGATGTGTGCATGACTTCTATAAACAACCGGGGAGCATTGTGTCTCTCCTAAAGCGCAGGAAGAAATTCAAATCCGCGGAATGTATAAGCAAAATCATCCAGGGTAGCATGTTGTTTGCTATGGCGGACAAACCCAAGACCCATGGATGTTACACTGCAAACAGTGAATGTATTAGGATTCCTCCAAATGTATTCCAACAGCAGCAGCACACAGTGATATGATGATATGATAGTGGACTGTAATTTCCAAAATAAGGCAAAAGGTAAAGAGCTTTCTCTCTAGACGACACATTTATTCGCTACAAGCTAGCAATTTCTGTTCCGAATGTGTATGGGGGGAAAAAAAAAAACTTTCTAGGCAAGGTGAACTGCAATTTTAGTTTGCCAACGCACCAAAATTGCCTCAGAGCACCACTCAGCATCACGGAGCGGAAATTCTAGACAACAAAACCTACTCGGTAAAGTCAGGAACAGATAATCTTCACAGTAAAAAATAAACAAAAAACTAGTGGCTGTGTTTACATTGATAATATTTCTTCAGTTATGAGAATTCAGCTGTTTCCAGGGACACTAAATAGTTTTTTCCCAACTTTACTGACAACATTGAACTCATTGAATAATAGAATAGCACAGAGGCAGATGCAGGTTTTCAAACATCGATGGATAGATGGAGTGGATGTGGATACGTGAATGGGACAGAGGTGTATTCATCTGGTCTCTGGCTTACACTGCAGGGAGAAGTGGAAGGAAATAAAACAAGCTGACGTCTGAACATCTGGATCCCGGGCGAGAATTTTAAAACACCCTTTCGCTCTCATAAACAAAATATGAACTACCTGCCCTCCCAGATGCCCCACAGCTCATCGGCGATGCAAATGAATGCGCCTCGCCTTACGTTTCTCCTGACAGACAGCCACGGATACCTTAAAGTGAAGCCCTGCCACCGCCCATCATTCATTCATTCGTTATTGGGTTACGCGAGATGATGAGAGCGAAGCATGCAAATGTATTCATGCGAGAGTGGCTTCGAGGTGTCCTGCAGCAGAGCGTGGCGGTAGGTTGCGGATCTCCGTGAAGAAAGGTCAAAGGTTTTTGGCTGTCAGGCGTTTGACTTTGCTTTGCTTTTTTTATTTTTATTTTTTTAAATCTCATCTCAACAAACACAGTTGCTCAGTTCTTGTATTTCTTTGACATCACTCCCTCCTTGTTTTCCTTTTTTTTTTTTTAACTCCAAATCCTTTTCCTACCTCCTCATGTGTCTTCAACCCCCGATGAGTAGGCACCGCCCGCTCTGATCCTCCCTCCCAACACTCAACCACGCCTGACCCTGATGCATCACTCGCTCACAGGCATGGAGGAGAGCAACACAAAGAGGGAGAAAATAGAAGAGAGGGGTGCTATCCTTCTCCTGCAGCGGTGCACTGAAACAGCAGATCAGTGGTCTACTCCGGCTTTCATCTCCCAGCTCCAGCGATCTGCCACCTGGCCTCTGTACAAAAACTCTTCATCTGAGCCTCGGAGCTTTCTTTCTTTCTCCCTCTAAGTTACTACATGTGCCCAGTCTGGATCTCAAGACACATCACATTCATCCATGTGCACATGCTCCCTCATGACACTCCTTTGTGTTTTTATTTCTGAGGGCAACTTTATTTCTGGGCGAAATTTGCCTGCATAGCTCGATTCCCGTTTTACTTGTGAAGGAGGGAGATCAATCAGATGGTAATGCCAGAAAAGGAAATTACCAGTCAGAGAGGTGGGGTGCATGATTTCCCCAGGCACACCATAAAACGTAATTCGGCCCCTTGTGGCGGAGGCGACCTATCCTGCATCCCCTCCGAAGCTCCTCGCCAGCGTCACGCAATAAAGGGTGTAATCATCCTCACTTCAAAAAATGGGGTTTAGACCCTTTTATCACTAAAGGTCTGTCACATTCACATTCTGTTAATTACTTCATGATGACTCAACATGGTCTTTACCGTGTGACACACAGCCTGTCCCAAGCACAGGCACAGGATTGCGTGCAGACGGGGAAGAAACTGCATCGCTCCCCGCTTCCAGTTTCCTACTACCCCCCTGACCCTCCGAGGTGAAGGGGGCAGTTCACTGCTGCCCCTATCAACCGCACCGCAACACACGCGCCTCACCTACAACTCTATGATGCAACTCACTCTGCGCTTCTCCAGGTTGTTTGAAACTCACAAGAAAGTGCTTCGACCCTAGGGTTACCAACTCCCTGAAAAATTCACAGTCGCACACCTTGTCAGTCTTTGCCTTGGATTCTCTAATAAACACGCACACGCACCTGCATTGGTATGAAACTGGCAACGAACAACGTGACGTCGCTTTCAAATGTGTGATTTTCTTTCACTGCAGCCTGCCTTGTTTTTGGCCCGGAGGCTACATACAAACTGACCCAAACTCACTTATTTCAAGGCCTAAAAAGTAGCTTAGCCTAGGTCTACTAGTAAAACAATTAGTAGCCTAATAAAGGAATCAGAATGCTGCCCCTGACTCACTTTTGATTTTAGTGAGTGGTGGGTTTACATTTAGAAATATACCTAGAATTGCTGGATTCTCTTGTAAAGAGGCTGCACAGCTGCATTGACATAACATAGGCAACAAAGGCTTTCATTGCTGTACATTGTCCCTAACCGCTTACACAAAAAAACTGAGTAAGAAAGGTTTATAGAAAAGGAAACATTATCATTTTCTTTCTCCAACCACATGTTGCCTTCTTGCCATTCTTGTCTGTATTTTTTAACTCTTTGAGTTTTTGTTCCTTGGAAGAACGGTTTCTGTTCGTTAAAGGTGTATCAGCATCACCCGTACAGAAACCATACTGCTTCTTCTTCTATGTTTAAAGTTTGCAGTCGTTTCCAAGCAATAGTACCTCGACCAGTGACATGAGCCAGATAGATTCCGCATTGTCAACTTGTGTGTGAGTGCACTGCAGCTCATTGGTCACAATAAGCCTGGGAGGGCTGGCAATAAGAATACCGTAAATGTTCATGTAAAGCACCCTGTCATTTTACCAACTTTTTTTGATTCTCGTGGAAACATGGGACAACTGTGTCCTTTTTCAGCTCAATACAGGACGCGTAACTTTGTTTCTAAATATGGAACAACTCTGTTTTTCAAGGGACGGTTGGCAACAGTATTTGATGCCATCATCACACTAACTGCACAACACATTTTCTCTTTAAGAGTAACCCATGTACGCTTTTGAGAGGCGGCTTTTTCCTCTCTATTAGCTTCGAGCAGACTTATTGTGGTTGCACAGACCTGTAAGTGCTGCATTTAGAGTTGTACGTCTTTGGTTTCATTTTGAACCGAGGTTTGGTCAAGAAAGTTCACTTTCAAAAGTTATCCAAAAACGAACTGAAAAACAATATTAACTGCCACTTTTCACATTTGGTTCTTACAAACCCAAGGCCAGGTTTCTGTAATATATTAGGCACGGCTGAGGTGTGATTTATGTCCAGCTAGTTATTTACTCTCAAAACAACTTTTCGATGTAATCTTTGGTAAAAGTCGATTCAATAAATCTTCCGTCCGCGTACGCCTCTTTTATTAGCATTCAAAAAGACTCTCTCGCCTTGTGCCGGTGGCTTCGTCTCTAAACATAGCTCACTGGCATTATGGTTCAGAAAATAGCACTGAACAGATGCTACGTTTCAGGACTTTAAGACCCCGGTGAAAGCAGCACACACAAACACACACACACACACACACAAACCCTGTACTGCTGGAAGCGCTCGTGGCAGAGTTTCTGTCTTATTCGGGGTTTTTTTGTGTCATTTCTGACTTTGGGCTATTGTGTCGACTTCCTCTGCAAACTTGCAGGGCTGAGGTGGCTCCTGCAGGACGGAGCTGAGCTGGCTGAGCATATGGTGAGAGGAAACTGCCAGCGGAACCCCTCTTCTTCAAACTAAAGGAGGAACACAGTGCTAACAATTTGCATTTCTTCCCCCGCAGTGCAGAGGAGCCAATGTGGCGTGATAATATCATTTTACTGTTCGAAGCTGCACCAACCCAGAGCTCACTCTTCTAATGGGAACTGACGGTTTTCGATTTAGGACTCAACTGCGCGCTGCTGAACATTCGTATAATTGCAATTTAGGAGCTTTTTTTTTTTGTTTGTTCGTTTTTGTTTAGCTCTGGACATTATTGGGCTTTATTGGCACCATGATGGACCATTTTTTTTCTTTTAATCCAGCCATTAACAAAGTAGTACCTCCACTACAGAGAGAGACTCTTCATGTGAAACACATTTTTATTATAATCACGCCTCTGAGCCCAATCTCTTTTTTGTTTTATGAATAAACTTTATTATATTTTCACGAGATGCTGAGCCCATTCCATTCCACTTCTAAATTTGCTGTAGATGTTGCTCGCAGTTTTAATTCTGAGACGCGTCAGTCCGACAGTTTGAGCATCTGTGACTGAAGTCGACAGCCGGCAGCAGCGATTTCAGGAAATCGAACTTGTCAAATTAACAGAAGTTTTGGTGAGGCAGATCACCAGAGACGGTTGAAAGAAAAAGTGGCTTTTCCAGATTCCCTCTTGAATGACAAATGCAGACTATCACTGGTACGTTAGGTTGTTTTTTCTTTTTTTGTCCAATTACAACGAAATTATGATGGCTCTCCTCAGAAAAGACCAAAAACATTAAGATAAATTACCCTCCTCCCCTCAAAACCACAAATAAATACCACGCATACACTCCCGGCCTCACAAAGGCACACACACACACAGACACACACACACACACACACACACTCTCATTATAAATAGAAAGCGCTGCGATATTTAGTCTAAGAGTCATTTAGCTGATGACGCAGGGAGGCATGGGCAGAGGGGGAATGATGGCTGGTGGATAAAAACTGTTCTTGACTCTGTACCGTCTTAACAGAGTGAACAAGCGATGGAAAAGATGCGTGACGTCTTTTACAATGTTGCAGGCCCTGCTGGGCCATCTGGACTGGTAAATGTCCTCCAGAGGTGGCAGAGGGAGACCAATGATGCCCTGGGCAGTTTTAATCACCCCCTCCGGAGAGTTGCTTTGTCGGCCGCCGAACAGTTTCCAAACCAAACAGTTATGCAGTATGTTGAAAACGCTTTCTACCGAGCAGCGGCAGAGAAGCAGTTTTCCAGGCAGATGGGCCTTCCTAGGTGTTCTGGGGAGGAAAAGTCCAAGTGAAGGTGAGCCTTTTTCGTCAGCGGCAATGGAGTTCACAGTCCATTTGTGCTCCTCGCTGATGTTGACCTCCAAAGAAAAAACAGTCGGTTAGGTGTGTCTTTACTTGGTATCAGATTGATACCAAAATTCCCAGTATTGCCCACTCGCTTTATCCCACAGTTTTCTTGAATTCTTGTCACGTAGGACTTCACTTCTGAAAAACCACCTCACGAGAGCGTAAAAGTGCTTCAGCTTTAGACATTTGAGACATTTCGCAAAATGTAGGTGTTTCCATTACCTTTTTTTTATTATTATTATTGCGATACGTAGGTTTCGTGCATTTCTAGGGCGAATGGGAACACGGCAGCTTTGTTTCCTTTTTGTTTTCCTTTTTTATTGAAATAAATTTCACTGAATTTTCATTCATTCCGTCTGTAACTCACGTCATGCGTCTCCGCATGTTTATAACATGAAATTCATCGAAAAATTGATTTAATGAAAAGATTATTCAAAGGAAAATAAACAAGAAATAATAGAGAATTCATATGTAACAAAATGTAAATAAGACTCTTGTACAAGCACGCATAGTTGTTGCAAATAATAAGGACAATGAAAAATACATATTCTAACAACTGTAGCAAATGTAGATGCAGGTTCCTTCCTGTCTTCTCCATGTAAATGCACTGTTCACATGTGTACACATGTACATATACATTCATGCACATGTTAATACACATGCTCATACATAGTGACATACATATACATGAACATGTATTCCTCCCTGTCCCTGTTCTGTTTGAATACACTGGTGGACGTTTGGACGTTGCTTTAACTCCACATTCAAACTGTCCCGTAATATTACACACCTCTAAGTTCACTAAGTATCTCCCCTAAAACCCATAGGACCCAAATGACCCACTAACAACACCCTCAAAAGGCCCATGTCAATTCTCTGAGTCACAACTCCTTTGGCGACACAAGAGAGACCTGCATATTAGAAAGGTGGTCATAATGTTAACACTGACTATGGATAAATACCTCAAATAGGACAGATTGAAAGTAAGAGAACCACATTTATATTTTACTTTCAACAAAAACATACGTAGTCAAAAGAATATGAAAGATTCTGCAATCTACTTCACAAACGGTGGCTTTAACGTAGTCGACACAATGTGGCGGCTGAGGCAGTGTAGGTTTTGCATGAAAGAGGGTCAGCGGGGACACTCTCCTCTTGAAAATAATAGAAGGACAAGTGAAAATATTCATGACGGTGGAGATGCTGGTGTGACTTTTCGCGACATGAAATGCCAGGTTCACTTATTTATGAGCTTGCTCGATGCGCTCAGTTTCACATGGGGAATTTGCATTGTTAGGACAACCGTTAATGATTTAATACAGAGCGTCTCGCCGTAGGAGGGGAGGAGAAAATAGAGGAAATGCGGGCGACAAAGCGGCGACTCGAGAGCGAGGCGGGTCTGAATACGGCATTACAAGGGGCTTGTGGAGAGACACCCTGCGGTGAACGCAGCGGGAGAGGCAGGATGTGGGGAAGTCAGAGCCGTACCCCCGCGTTTGCGATTGGTGTCTCGAGCACCGGCCTGCCTTTATCATTAGGCGACCTATTAAAAGTTGGAGGCAGCCAAGTGGAGATGGACAGGAGGGGAAAGTGCCTGAAACAGACTCGGAAACAAGAAGACCACTTGTATCTGTGGCTGGAGAGCGGTAGCCAGTCTGGAGGGGAATCTAGGTGCCAGCTCTGCCAAGTATCTGACATCTGCCCAGTCAGAAAGGAAAAGATCTTCCAATGCGGTGCAGAGGAGCTGGGCATCTGGCCAGCCACCTGTCCGCCTCAGCACGTACGCACTGGTAAATTGGTCAGCCCAAAAAAAAAATGTTGTCTGCCAGTCAGAGTTAGCATTGGCCAAGGAAACTCGGGAGAAGATATTCCTGGTGGCTAACGGACAGCGAGCCGGAGAAGTTTTCCTCAGGAAGCGAGTCCAAAATCTGAATATGATTGTTTTTGGACAGAGTTTGTACTTACAAAATCCGTGCACACATCTGCACACATTCCAGAGTGTCAAGCTTTGCCACCGGGCGCTGTCAAAATAGTGCCTAATAAACTGGACTGGTTTATGGTGAAATATGAGTCCATCTGGTTGCCGTGGCGCCCTGGCTACGAGCTCCGCGGAGTCCGAGGGGGAAAAAAAACTTGACACGCGTCTCCCCGCCCGCTTTCCTCTTTTGCTGCCTCCCGCCTTCTCCGCTCCCTCCAGCTGGCTCCTCTCCGGGTGCATCTGTGAACCTCGGCACTTGCACTGGGAAGGTGTCAGTGTTTGCATTCGAGGCGTTTAGCTAATGCTACCGTGCCCCCAGGGTGATGAGGGGGAGAAAATTTAAAAAAAAAAAAAAAAAAAAAAAAAAGGGATGGCAAATCCCTCTCCATATGGATGCATAAGTAAGTGCTTGGCTTGGCTGAAGCATGCAAACCTGGACTGGCTCAGAGATGGCCAGACGTTCTATTGTGAATACAGTCAGTAGCTGCTAATGAATGAGACAGGAGGAAAATGAGCCTTTTTAATATCCCTCAATGTTGCAACTGGACGTTCTCCTAACGTAATTGTACCTGGAGATGTTTACAGATTCTACCAGGACAGAATACAGCACTACAGAATAAGCTTGTACATCTATGGCAAAACCTCAAATGCTAAAGCTAAATATGTGCATTTGTGTCAAAGTAGACACATCTATGGGCTGAGTGTCATTGCTATGGGGTAGGGGGGTCTGGTCTGGTCTGGTCTAGGTGGGTGCTACGTGTCTCAACATCCACAAGAATGAAGGCCAGGTCCGAAAGTTTCCCAGCATAACGCTGAATTGTCACAAGACGGTCGATGCCATTTCCCGTTAGTGGAAACAGATTAAATTTCTTCTGTTTTTGGTTAATTCATGAACAGCAGACTGAACACTGACCCTTTTAATCCCTTCAAATTAGAATTATTACCATCCGGCAAGCCAAGCCTGATGAAAAACTCACATTTGAGAGAATTTAATTAGCTAGCTAGTTTCCTTATTAATGATGTTTATTCTTCTTTTGACTCGACTCGTCTGATCCCGCAGATTAACCGCATCTGCTTTGCTATTTTTTAAAATTTTTAAAAAGATTCATAAAGTTAGACTTAGTTTGGTTTTCTTGTGGCATGCTCAGTTGGAAACTTTGCATTACGTGCAACTGTTATTATATACTGTTACTGTTATTTATGTAAAGCCAAGACAGTTAAGAAACGTAGCAGGAAAAGAGTATATGTGTATGTATGTTTGCATATGTCAATGTGTAGATATATGTATGTGTATATGAATGGATTGATTATTTTCTGTTTTATTTGCTCATATATAGATTACCTATCATATGCATGTTTGGAATAAATCACTAAATCACACGTGTGGCAAATTTGCAAGCAGATGATGGAATTTATCAGTCTGACCTTTGTGGGCACACGGAAAGCATCGAATTGGGTTTGCAAGTCTAATTACAGCAGCAACACACAACAGCAACATCGGCAGCCCTTTGGGATTGTCTTAGGATTCATCAAAAATTCAGTGATGTTCTATAGATTAGCTAAAGCCGCTGGTTCCTGTTGAGATCATGATAATCATGTGGTTATTATGCATTAAAAATTAAAGTTTTTTTTTTTTTTTAAAAAGGTTCCAGATATGGAGAGCTCCACTGTTTGAAGGCAGGAGCATCTGTGTGCGTACTGCGCGTGTTTGATATGCAGCCTGGCGCACATCACACATCACAGCACAAAAACTACTTCCTCAAGCAGCAAATCCCTGCAGCCTTTCACTTAATGTGTCACTCATAGGAATTATATGGCTCACGTACGGCACATTGAAACTGCCATTAAACCTGCTTTTTTTCAGCTCTTTGCAGCCACATCCGAATGCTCCGTTTCCTTTAATGAACGTTTTATGTGTCCACATTCACCTTAACAAACGCGGGCCTGTGATACAGAATCGCATGCACCATGTGGAATTCTTTCGCCGAGTGACACCTCCAGCATCCTTCATGCATCCACCGACCGGCGCGCCGTAAACGGGATGCATTAAAGTAACGAGATTTTGTGCCGTCCACCTATAGAAGACGGGGGAGTGCTGCTGGATCCTGCTCCTCAGGAATCCACGATTTCAAACTCGGAGCTTTTATTGCCACATTTCGTACGCTAAGCTCGGCCCGTGGCTTAGCCTGCCCTTCCCTTCCCTTGGAAAGGTTGGAGCGTTCGCCCCAAGTCAACAGTTAGACGCCTCGTAAAGAAAAACATTTCAATCGCGTAATTTATTTATTTATTTTTTTTACGCGAAATGTTGCACGCTTTGATTGGTTCAATTGGTTTGAAAATGAAAAAGCGGAGCCATGCACAGACGCTCTGTAGGCGTATTTGTTTGTTTGTTTGCGGTCGGTGGACGTGTCCCCGTAAGTTCTGTGGCATGTTGCTGCGCGGCGTCGCAGGAGATCATTTCCTAAGGCTGATTGCCGCGACAGGAACGGGCCCGGGCTCTGCTTCGCCGTTACACCTACACGCTGTTAATGGCTCTGGCCAAGCTGTCGGACCGCCTAATGATCAATAATGCCACTCAAGTGTTCTCAGAGAAGAACGGCAGAGAGGGATGGCAGAAGGCATCGACACATGATGTGCAGTAAACACTGTATTTTTCCCCCCATCGCTGAATGCCTTTTTTTTCCTCCGTGCTGTAAAACGTGTTGTTGTCACATCGGCATTGTCTGCCTCTGCTTTTCCCTCCTTTGTGTTGCACTGTATAGAACCACTACTTGATAAGAGTTTCTCCATTCTGGGTCCTGATAAACCCCGGAATAAAACTGCACTGCATCAAGAGAGCTGCGGAGATGGCGTCGGCGTCGGCGTCGGACGAGGCAGCGACAATGGGAAATGGAAATTGGGCACGCGCACTTCAAAGGAGAAAGGCTGGGATTCAATCAAAGCTGCGTTCACTGGTCAACCGGCAACAAATGATAACACGGGTTCACGGAGTTTTCCGCACAGTCCTGCATTAAATTGACGGTATACCTGACGAGACGAAAACCGTCTGAATGCTTTTTCTAGCAATGAAGAAACGGGAAATCTCATTAGAAGGGCCGAATAATGTCTTTCGGATCCTTGATTTATTTTTTACGCATCCCGTGCAGAATGCGAAAGCTTCTCCTCAGCATTATCCCTGACTAGTTGGCTCCGGGCCAGAGGGTATTCTCGGTCTCAATTCACGCCCTTGCCGTTCGCCGTTTTCCGTATTTTCGCTGACCTTAATTCAAGGAAAAGCTCCCCGTGATATCATAGCTTACGCCTGCTAATGCGCTGCAATTTGACCTTGCTCCTGTAGGTCCGCGCAGTTTCTGAGTGGTAATGGTTATTGTTTTGAAGTCGTGACCCTCAATTTAGCCGGGGCCGTTTTCACCCGGGCGTGAGAGTGAAGTTGACAAACAGCCTTGCCTGCAAGCGGTTTCCTTTCCTGACCTTTAACCTCACCATATATACTTGTATAGTTAGGACTCACTGTTTTCTGGTTTCTACAGATAACTGTACACAACGGTATATATATATATTTATTTGTCATTACCAAGATTTTTAAGATACATAGATACATATTCAATGTTTTAAGCCATTGTAAAGTATCCAGATGCAGGCTAACCACACAATTGCCACATAAATGGTAACATCAAACCCAGAAAGACGGTGTGGAAGATCTCCATCAACCAATACAGTCTTTGTGGGGGAAGGTTTTTCCAGAGTCACTCCACTGAGATCTACAGTAGCTCTGCAAACAACTGCCAGATTGATCAAATCGTTTGGGGTGACTTCATGCAGCGATGGACAGAAGGGACGCAGTCATACATGAAATCTGAGCTCTGCAGAACTAGCTGTGACTGGTTGAAAGACAATTACATGCGTAAGCACAGTTTTTCTCCTCCTCTCAACATAATGAAATCTCAGTGGCAAGTTCCTTCATTCATTCGGTCATTTTCAGTAACCGCTTGTCCTCTGGAGCAGTGGTTCCCAACCCCATGTACAATATCCATGGCTTAAAGCACCGTTTTTGGATCTCAGGTGGGTGGCATCCTATCGTGATTAAAAAATATGTATATATATCAACATTTAGAATAAAACAAGTTGATGCAGAGATTGTCAGTTTCGAGCAGTCAATTGAGCTCGCCTACCAATCGAATGACAGTAACGCATCTTTCCCTCTCCAAGCTACCATCACTAGCCAGTCAGAAGTAGGCTGGGGGTGGGTGTTGATCCATCTGATGCTACATTCAAGACAACTTGGGAAAAAAATGAGCTCCGAGTTGTCATACTCAGAAGTTACTGTTTCCAAAATGAGCACATTTCAAGTACTTGTCCTCCGAGTTTACCTGTAACGAGAACGCTATGATATTGGAAGTCTGAAATTGGAGTCGAGTTGGAAGGCAGAATTTCAGAGTTTTCATGAAGGCATCACCTAAACCAGTGGTTTTTCATTGAAGTCACTGTTTTAGGAAAGATGGAGAGTAAATTTATGAATCTAGGAGAACATGTCCTGACTGCAAACAAATAGTAAAAAATAATAATAACTAGTATTAAATGTTAGAATGTAAATTTTGCAATTATAATTAGAATATGATCTACAACTTTTTGTATAAATGGAATGCTGATTGAATAATTCCTCAAATTAATTTCTCATCAGGTGAAAATCCGTTGAATTCCTCTCCCGTCATCCAAAGCTCTTCATTTAGTTTTATGCTAAATAGCAACTGTTAGCATTCTAACTGATTTCCCTTCACCCCAGCTTTGCATCCTGACATACAAATACAGCTTGTGTGCAAAGTTTCCTTCCTGGAACCTCTTAAACCACGTCCATCTGCTTCCGTATCTTTCAGTCAAACATTCTGATTTTTGTTATTCATTCGTTTGCTGGCTTGTCTGTCCCTCGGTGGGCGCATGAAATGTAAACGACACAAGTCCCGAGCCTCATTCTCGGGTGAAATATCGGATCTCTTCATTACGCGTCTGACGAGAAGCGATTTTTTCATGTATTATTAATCACTTTGTAGGCATTTGACTGCAGATGAAAGAAGCAAAGCCTGTGAGAAAATTATTGAGGCCACCACTCCACTCACACATGTGTCCCATAATAGTCTTTAGAACCCATTTTTAGGTTGTATTTATGCATTATTTAAGGCTGCAGCGTGTGATACAGTGACCTACTATAGGATAGACTATTTTTAACACCAACTGCCGCCTCCCCCACCCCACTTCCCGGGAGATATATCAAGGTGGAGAGCATGAGAGAGGACGATATTTCACTTGAGGTTGTTGCACCAGCTGTAAAAATCTGCTGTAGCTCCAACTTCATCCCCTCAAACCTCCTCCCCCCGCCCCCCATCTCTCTCTCTCATGGAACACAGACAATATCTCAGTTGTAATAGAGTGTGGGAGGTGGCACCTCTCTTCTTCCCTTTCTCCTCCTCCTGTTCCTTGGTTCAATTAGAGAAGACTGTCAGGCTCTTCTCGCCGCGTGCACACATTTCACAGGCCTCCGCAAACACACCCACACAAAAACCCGATAACGCAGCAGTTCCCGTCCCAGTTTAGCCCTCCCTCTCCAGCCGGCCGCTTCAAGAGATCCACGAACATCCGAGCCTTAGATTAGCAACAAGTGCGCCCAAAGTAGTCACCAGTGCTCCGTCCTAATATGGCGAAGATGCCGCGTCGCATGCGCCCGGGCCTGCGTGACAGATACCGAGTAAACTCTCATCTATTTAAAGTGCCTTCACTCATCTTCGCCCCCCCCACCTTCCTTTCCTCCGTCTCCTCGTCCATTCAATCGCAAAATGCAGCCAGGCGTCGGGAAACAATCAGGTGGACACGAGGGCGATAACGACCCCGGGGGAGCTCTTATCAGTCAAATTAGTGCGTTAATGGATTCAAGGTCAGGTCCCGATGCTTTTAAGAGACAAGTCACGCTTTTAACGGACTCGCGGGCTCTCGGTGCACGTAAGAGGAGCTCAGACTTAAAGGTGTCACCCCACCCTGCACAAAGATTGTCTCGTGGTCTGGGCCTCGCTCGATAATATGATTCAGTAATGGCGGGCGATCGGAGGTTTGTCACAGGGAAGTTCCTGTGCGGTTCTCCGTTTTACCTTTAGTTTTATCGATAACCGCGCTCACTGTTCTCATTAAGTGGAGGTTTGACAGCGACCGCCCCGTTTCAAAAGAGGTCATTTGCAGCGAAGCACCTGTTAAGGCAAAGAAGGCATTTAGACATAATATAATATAATATAATATAATATAATATAATATAATATAATATAATATAATATAATATAACTATATAAAATAAATAAACCAAATATCAAGTAAACTCTTTCAGTAGTATGCACGGAAACAGCGTTACATTCATTTTTACACGAGACATCATTTAGTTCTCCTGTCAGTGGTTTTAATGTTGTGGCTGATCGTGTGTAATGTCTGATTTCTTTAATACCTAAAATTTATCCAAAGAAAATGACACTTGCACATGCATTAACTTTATATTAACTACTTAAAAAAAAAAAAACAGAAACCATCCTTGATTTTTTTTTCCCTCCACTAACACCGAGGAGGCGGAGCTTATGACCTGTACTGCATCCAGCCACCAGAGGGAGCTCTGCTTGCTTTAGGAACTTGAATGTTGCTGCAACTTTACAAGTAACTGGAGGTAGTCTCAGGTGAAGTGAAATAAGTCCAGTATTCACTCTTCTTTTTTTTCTCTATCTTTCTTTAAGCTTTGTTTTGGTCCTCACCCATTCCCGAGGGAAACACCTGTCTTGTTTACTCAATGTGCCGTGGTTTTTATCTGAAGCTCCTACTCTGTAAGCAGACGGTGGTGAAAGGAAAAACAAAACTGTGGGTTTGCAGATAGAAATAAGCTACTTATTGCTAAAGGTGACAATTCTCTAGGGAGGTTTATAGCTACAGATGCTCCCTTTCCCTAACAAAAAAAACTCCTCGGTGATATAAAAATGCTTTAAAGCGCGTCATATTTAATACTTGGTTTATTGCACTGATATGTCAGCTCTTGTCACTTTCAACTGGACAACAGCGGCAGCGCCTCAAGAATATTAGCACTCTTCACTCAGTAATGAACTGCCTGACGTCTGTATTTTCACCCCCCCCCCCACTCCCACCCCACCCTGATCTCATCCCCCCGCTCTGCTTTCCTCCTGGTAATCAGGTCGACCAGTGTGACCCACAGCGGTGACACACACTCTGTCTGTTAACAGCTGGGCAGTGCCTGAGTCTCCATCTCCCACACACACACACACACACACACACAGAAACAATCTCTATACATGCATTCACAGAGTCAGCATGTGCGCCGTGCAGCCGCGTGTTTTTTACGCGTGTGCACTTGAGCATGTGCACGTTCGTACAGTTTCACCGTTCGGAATTTCAATTACGGCCCATACCTGCCTGCCCCATGCCAGGCGGTGCGACAGGAGCAGGCGGATATTATGCTGGTGGAGCAAATGTGGCAACGGAGGCCGGCGGGAGAGGAAAAGGAAAAAAAAAAAAAAAAAAACACGGAGGGAAGTATTAACGGGGGAATAAAATGATGGTGACAGCGGAAAATGGCAGCGGGCTCCAGCATGGATTCATTCTGCGTGTACGGAAAAAACAGAGGGAGGAAACAGGGAGGTGGCGCATCACCGCCGCCCCCTTCGTCATCGCTCTGACTCACGTCGGGGTTTCCTCTTCGCACAGGCGCCATGTTGGTTCTGAATTTGCGTTCAGTAATTTCCTGCCGTTTGCAAAACGCAATCCTTCATCTTCCGAAGCTCAAACAAGCTCGGAGATTGACTTGTTTTTATCTAAACAAAACTTTTGGGAAAGCACACTCTCGGTTTCAACTTTGACTTATCGGCTCCATCGTCGTGAAAACACGGGCGCAGCGCTGGAAACCAAAGATAACTTTAAATTACCTTCCAGTTATTCGGAGGCGAAAACAACAACACCTTCCCGCTGCAAAACAAGGCCATTTGCGGGGATTCGCCGTGACCACGATGCCCCGCCGGTTTACTCCTCATTATTCCTACCTACATTTATTTTAGAAATGAATTTGAAACGCTGCCCTCAATCTGTTGTCGGGCTCGTTAATGATCAGCATAACACTAATCCCTAAACGGATTAAAAAGTGCAAAAGAAGAACGTTTGTGTGAAGTTTTTTTTTTCTTTTCATTTCGTTGCTTCCAGTCACTTAAAGGAAACACATTATGCAACAATCCACTTCTTCATGATTGTTAAATATTTATTCCTTTTTGTTCCCCCGGCTGGTTCAAACAGGTACAGCGTCCTTTATTTTTTGTGTGGTCAGTGGCAGCTCATTTATTAGCATTTAAAGCTACAGGCACTGGAAAAACAAACAAAACAAACAAACAAAAAAAAACACTTTGAACGGAGCTTAAAACTGAGCACGTACACTAATCAGGTATAATATTATGACCACTAACAGGAGACATAAATAACTCTGGGAAACTTTTGAACCTGGCATTTGTTCGTGTGGATGTTACTTAGACCAGACCAGACATGCACCTCCGAGCAACGATACTCTGTTAGGAAGGTGGTCATAATGTTATGCCTGATCCACGTATGCTCATGAGGAGGTGAATTCAGGCGAAAGTGAGACCGCACTGTTTAATTATCCCCGATGTGTAATATTACAAGCCCACTTTTGGCTCCTGTCTCGCTTTTACTGGAAGCCATGTGGCATCGGCTGCAGTAACACACAAATTTTTTATCTATTTATTTATTTATTTATTGTTACGCCTGCGGTGCACAGAGTTGGCGCGGCCTGCACAGTATTTAAATTGGACCTCGGCTGGCGCACATGCCAGATGCAGACCAGGAATTCAAACACCAAAAGCAGCGCGCCCACCTCCACCACATGGAGTCCCATGAATAAAGGGGGCGTACATTAACAACTACACCGGCTATCTTCTAGCATTGTTTACAGTTGTCTAAAGTCAGCAGTTACAAATAAACCCAGACAGGTCCGTGCTTTGATTAAGCTGACACCTTTTTTTATAAAAAGACAACTGTGGAGTTTTGAGAAGATGTTTTAGCTTCTTCAGTTCTAATGGACTGGTGGGCAGTTCAGGTTTAAACAGTTTAAGTAGAGGCTTAAATAAATTTGAGGCTGGTGCAACTAATTGCCGTGAATTTCCATTGAACCCCGAAAGTGAAGCCCAAAGTGGGCGGAGCCCGCGGGCGCCATGTTGGATGAGCTTTACTCCGCCCACACTCAGATGCTCCAAATATGGAAATGAGGAAGGGGGGAGTGTTGAGGCGAAGCTAAAGCAGCCCACCCACCCAATGCTCTGCTAACTGTTAGCTCAGGCTACTGCTGTCACTCAAAGTGGGAACACCCTTGATTACGCAGAATTTTAAACCTTAATAAAAAATAAACGAATGAGTTAGAAAAGGATTCACCCCCCCATGCAGTTGTCATGAATAATGAAATAAACTATTGAGACTATAAACATTTTTTTGTACCAGGCTATAAATATGTTTAATGATGCTGTAAATTTGGTCTTTTTAACATGGAGGTTTATGGGGATTTAGCCTCTAGTGGCCACTCGATGAACTGCAGTTTTTTGCACTTCAACATGGAAAGGTTTCTGCCTTTTTTTTAAAAAATAAAAAAAGTCTTTTGGATTACCATGAGCTGGATGACTGAGAACCTTCACGGACCTAATTGGCTGTCAATCACTGGGATCAGATTGTTCCTTCTGCTGATGAAGCAGAATTTTAAGTCTGTCCCGTCAGCTCGTTACTTGCCACTTCATTTGACAGACTGTAACTTTGATTATCCTTGCAAAAAGTTGATGCGAAAGCCAGTTGCCGCGGCCTCCCGCTCTACAATGAGCACGACGTGAGGAATGAGGAGAATCATAAGACCAAAACCAACCTGAGACCCTTTGATTTGGCAACTTCTGGAACGGTTCTCATGCATTTGATGAGGGCCTCTGAGGATGTGAAAACACCCACTAAGACGGGTTTCCTCCGTCACCTCCATCTCTCCTTGATGCCGCACGTGTCTGCTACAAAGTGTCTGCAACCGGGACTGTTAGATAATAGAATTAGATGCTGAGCTCTTTTCCCTTCATTTATCTGGTCGCTCTTCCGTGTTAAGACTCCCGCTGCTCCTCAGTCATCCTTTCTTCCCCCGACACCCTTAAAAGGGGGGGATAAGTTGAAATCCCGTATCGATTTCATCCGCTTCTCACGTTGTTGCGTTTCAGTGGTTGGCTGGTTTTGGTTGTGTTACTTTTTTTTAGTCTCCCTCCGTCTCTGTCTGAGACTAATCATCACCGTACCTGTTGAGATAAATCAGGTCGTCTGTAATAGACGGAGGCTCAGAAAAAGGAGAGAAAGAGAGACTGTGGCGAACAAAGATGAAAAACATGAAAATGTATAAAATTTGGAGACATCAAAGACCTTCGTGAATGTGACTTCCAAACTCAAAGGGGATTTTTTATTTATTAATTTTTTTCCCTTTTATTTTCTCGTCTCTCTTTGTTCACTTACATTTCACACTTTTCATCTCCGTTCTCTCGGACAATAAGAAGCTATCCGGTGGCTTCAGCGCCGGGTTCTGGGCTTTTCTTCCCCCAACTAGATGCATTCAGGTGACCCAGGATCCTTCATTAAAAAACACATATAGATCTACACATTAATCAACTGGAATACGTTGCCTTTGAAAATTCAAAACGCTTGTTGTAGCTTAAAGGAATGAACAGTCCAGATACTTACAAGCTGTTGTGAAGAGATACTCGTCATAACAAAGTGAATAAACAGTCGAAATATTAAAGTAAATAAGCTGTAAGCTGTTATCTAAACTCTGTATGCAGCAAACATGGCTCAGTGCTGGGTGTTGTTAAACCCATGGAGCTGAAATTAGCAGATAACTTCTTAATAACAACTTTATTTTCTATGTCCTATCATCTTATAAACACATACTATAAATACTCTGTTAAATCAGATATTGACGTTTATGTTATGTGGTGTAGTTTTACCTTCATTCAAAGTGACAAGCAGAAAATTGACAGAAGAAACATGGACTTCCTGCCCGAACAGGATTTTTGATTACTGTAATTTTTGCTTTCTCTTTTACATTTTTTTAGTCGTCCTAACTCATTTATTAGTCGACAGTCTTATCTCCATGAACAACCTTTGATTCATTATTGTTGTTATGCTCTGGCTGTGTTATTCTCAGCATCAAGAACCGTTGCGATGCTAATTTGCCACATTGACTGAAAAATAGGCCGACACAAAGGAAGTTGTAGTTGGTGACGCATGGATTGATACTGAAATACCGATACTTTTGATACTTGAGTCATTCGAGGTAATGTAGTAACACAACAGAAAGTAACTACACTATTGAGTTGTTGCAACACAACAAACTTTCTTGGGTCTACCAGACACATTAGGGTATATTTACACAAAGTATCGGTATTGGATCGGTATCGTTGATATCAGCCTGAATTTTACTCGGTATCTGATCAGAAAGGAAATCAGAGGTGTCGAATAGCAGAGAGAGAATGAAAATAAAGCTGGAAAAGTGGTTATGGCAAACAACGTCCCTTTAGAGATGTGTGCGTTGGTTGGTGGCGAGGCAAAAAGCAGCGCTGGGTGCCGCTTAAAAAACTAAAGTCAAAATAGCCTACTGTTTAAAAGCGATGGTAAAAAAAATTATTTAAACTATTAGATGAACGTAACATAACGTAATGACATAAAACCCGAACAATTAGCTAAAAGCTCTGGATAAACAATAAAAAGATAATTGCAGCCTGGTAAAGTAATGGTTCCTCTCACATCTAGCAACATGATGTGCGTTAATTAATAACTCGCCTCTCCTGGGATGCAAATTGAGCTTGATGTTGCAACATCATCTCTTTCCCATTTTTGCCTCCTTCAAAACCTCCAATTCACTCAAGCACTGTGAAAATAAATAAATAAATAAATGGGGAACCAGCAGGAGGGTCTGCTCCACCGCGATGACCGTTTCCCTCCTTATGTCGGCACTTAGTCCTCCCTGCAGGTGCACAAATGACGAGCGGGCTCGCCACGTTGCTCACCGGCTTTGTTTAAAGTGCAGAACTTGAAAGGCCATGGACTCCCTCTACCCAGTTAATTAGGCAATTGAGAGATCTGAGGCACGGACGGTTCAATTTGGGTTAAAACAGCAACGCGTGTCAAGCATTTATCCAAATGGCATTTGCCATGCACAACAAAGGTTGGGGGCAGCTGTGATCTGAATGCGAGTCCTTTCAGTGTTTCCTCCGCTTACACACGCCCCGGTGTTTAGTGCTCGGCGATGAGAGGATCGGCTGACTTGCTGGAGTGCCTACTGTTCCCTCCACTCGACGCGCTCGAATAATGAATTGGGTGTGAATGAAGGCGATGGTTAGATCAGATGATTTGCTTTTTCCTCGGCCTCTGAGATTTTCCTCCCTCTCGTATAATACAGCAAATAGTAAAAAGAAAAAAAGATTGATTTTAATGGATTTCACTGGAGGAAAAATGAACCGAGTTCATTAAATAACAATGAGCGAGCATCACAATGTAACTTCAAACGGCCCCCTTCGCGAGCGGGCTGTCGCTCTTTGGCGCGGCGGCCGTTTAATAACGGGTCTGTTACTCGTGAAAGAAGTGTAACCTTGAACAAACCTTGTTTTCAAAGGAATTAATTTATAGCTCAAAACGAAAGGCGGAAGACACTCGTGTGGAATATTGCCTTCAGCGCCGTGTCTTCACTTGCGCTGGTGTGGTGGCACCTTCTTAAATTCGTTTCAGCTGCGCTTTATATTTTTCTCATAAACTGTAGAGGTCTGGAAGGTGTGCACGGCAAACAATGCACATGTTTATTTGCTTTTGACTGGAATTCTCATTTTCTTTGTTGTGTCCCAAAAGCGGAAAGCCTTTATGGAGGTTTATGGTTTTCAGTTGAAATAGCTTTAACTCCACGTGTAACCTCAGCGAAGTGCATTAGTTTAAGGGACCCGTGCCATGGATCTGTCTGTGCAACTTAAAGAAGCTTCTGCGCTCCATGCTACAGGCTATCAGGAGAGTCATCTTCACTCTGGATCTCTTACTCCGGGACTTCCGGGCTGTCTTTGGCCTTTAGAGAGCAAGCTGTGCCCGGAGTAGTGACCTACAACGGGTCTATTTTTCCTTTCAGCCGTCAGCGCTCGGCTTCTTCCACTCTGTCTCACCGTTGCTGTTCTCTACCTTTTTATGCAGTTAGAGGAAGATATTAGTCTGCATCTTCCTTGAGGCTGCAAAAATCCAGCAAAAATATTTATTCCTCCACACCATGTTGCACATTCCTCTCAGGATACAACTTTCCTTAGATTTGTCACAAACGTACACACGGGATGTAAAGAGGATCTGGTTTTAATTTTATGGGTCAAAGGTCATGGGGACCTTCAAAGCTCGTTGACACATGGCCTCAAGACATGTGTTATTTGAAGCATGCACCGATCAGGCGTAATATTAAGACCTTCTTGTGACAATTCAGGGAAACTTTTGGACCTGGTATTCATTCACGTGGATGTTATTTAGACATGTACCAGGACCACATCCTACAGCAATGGCATTCCTTGATGGCAGCAACAGTTTAAGAACAACTCAAAAAACAGATACAGATCCTCAAAAAACAGAGCACAACCATTTTGGAAGTTCAAGGTAGTCATAGTGTTATGCCCAATCTGTGTATTTACTTCTGCTGTAAAGTTTTAACATGGAGATCTATGGGGATTGCTTTGGACGTTGATGTTGGCTTCGTTTTTTCGGATGCTGTAGTACCTACCCCAGGCCTATGCATGGCGCTGCTTCTTGAGCTACAGAAATACTACAGTCCTTAATACTTTTTAGCTCGTTGTAGTGGTGAAGCAACGGTATATATTTTGCCGTAGCTGCCCAAACAAGGGTCATCATCTGATGCAGCAACTTCACATGCCTGTAGTCCACCATTGTTGCTGTTGGTACCTGGATTCATAAGGGTGTGGTTCCAGTCACAGAAAGACCCGGATCCGATGTGACGACTGGTAGAACTGTGTGTTTGCTGTTTCACCTAAAAATCTGATTTGTGGCCTTAATATCTCAGGATAACATAATAAAGCTAATATTGTTTTTTTTAATTTTTTTTTTATTTTTTTTTTGCCAATAACTGTAATAATACACTAATTACAACAAAATGAAAAAGAAGACATATTAAACGACAAGGCCTTTCATTCCATTTTGCAGTCATATCAATGAATTCTAGTTGCTCTTGCAGCCTGCATCCCCCATAGCTCCTGGGAATTCTGCACCATTAGCTGCTTGTTGACAGCTAGGCTACCGCTCTGCAGCATATAGACGGTGCTTAACCTTTGTAATATTGGTTTACATCCTCTATCAACAAGGCATTTCCCAACAGGATGATATCTCGCACTCATCATATATTTATCCTTTTTCTTCTCCAAAGCAGCCTGCGGCTAAAGGGAAAGATGCTCAGAAAGTTTTACGCAAAGCTTAACCACTAAACTGTTAAAGTTGACTCTTCCTTCAAAACAACTCAGAACGATCCCAAAGGAGTCAGCGCGCTGGCTTCGCATTGTGTCGGGGTAAACGATGCTTCATTACGCCAATCTCGAGGCATGACCGTGGGCTAGAGGTTAAAGTGTTAATGTGCTGACCCTGAGATTTTTTTCTCTGTCAGCAGCCTCCCGCGCGGGCTTATGCTTGGGCCGTTTGGCAACGCATCTACAGTCCCTCGTCTTATGAAGTCAGAGGGAAGGTGTCAGAGTGCGCAGACAAATTACCCTGATCACAGGAGGCCGAGGCCCGCGCACTCCAGCTTAGAGTCAACATGAATAGGATGTTCTTTCTCTAATTAGCTGGGCCCCGTCACATGTCCTTCAGTGCTCTCAGACGCCTCGGCTGAAGAGGCGAAGCCGTCCCGGGAGCCCCAGTTATACAGCCTAATCTACAAAACTCAGTCATGTGAGAAGTTTGGGTTGAGAATGACTCCTAATGGGAGCCTCTAAAAAGCTTTTGTACATCATGAAAGTCTGGCCTATTTTCCGTCTTTTTTCAGAAAGATCACCCCATTATGTCCGCAGACCCCTTCCCTCTGTGAAAGTCAACCCATTTATTTTTGACACCGTTCGCCGATAATTTGCAAAGTCAAAACTCTTTAAGTCAGCTGCTCTCCAGACTCACCATTAATAGTCACCTGCCACAGCTCGGGCCGGAGAGATGCGCCTAATTAATTATACATGTAAACCGGGGCTTATTTTAAACCGAATTTTCCAGCGAATGATAAACAGACGTCACTCAAAGGCGGTGAGTCGCAGCCAAGTCGCTGAGGCTCGGACGCCGTCACGCTCTGAGCCGCGAATAAAGGCGGGGGCAAGTTTGTGAAAGGTGTAAGGCCCATTTGTCATCTTTGAAATTACGGTTGGACGAGTCCTATTGGTTCTCATTAGAGAAGGGAGATGGAAGGGTTCTTGAAAGGTAGAGAGGCCCGGCCTCAGCTGCAGTCAGACAGTGGAACTAAACTGCATTCCTCCTCTTGACAGGTCCAGACTTTATATCAATTCAAAACAAGAAGCTTACTTTTCTCCTTAACAGAGAATATGAAGTTAATACTGACAGGATTAATGAATTAGTTGATGACAAAAACAATTAAAGCCCTCTCTCCAATCAAAAATGTGTTTTTCCTGTTCATACTTCGCTTGCTTTGATTTTTCTGCTCAGAATGATTTATTGTGCAGTGTTTGTCACTGGCAGCCTCACTTTTACTTACACATTAATCTACTGCGAGGAGAAAGTTGTCTAACGACTAGTGTGTGTGCGCAGTAAGATGTTCCATCCAGTAAAGGGATAGAGATAATTTCAGTTGTTTCTACAGTTATTTTACATCTAAGACAGAGAACAAGCCCCAGGGCTGAAAAAAGAAACCAATAAGGTTGCAGTCCCTTGAAAGACCACTAGAGGCTCGCTCCAAAAAGTGGGTCAATCCCATTGACAAACATGGACAAACCTACGATGAAGTCATTCTGAATCTTGAAAATGAAGCCCAAAGGGGGTGTAGCTATGTTAGATGAGCTTTACTGCGCCCACACTCGGAAAATCCAAACATGAGAGTCGTGTTGGGGCGGAGCAAATGTAGCCTGGACATTGAGACCCACCCACCCAACTCTAAAACTACCTTTTACAAGCTGCAGCTTTTTTTATTTTATTAATTTAATGTACTTCTAACTTTAAGGAGCCAGAGTCTAAGCAGCACGATCCGAGGGTGGAGCCATGTGGAGCCACGTTATCGATGCCCCGCCCACCTTTTGTTTAATTAGTACTGCACTCTGCTTCACCTCCAGCAGTTACAAAGAAAGTTTTGATTAGACACTGCCTCTTATTTATTTATTTGTGTTTTTCTTACTCTCACGGTTCTATGGGACTGCTTCACGAAACGGTTGGCATGGCAACTGGTAGTCATCATGACGTCATGTCCTGTTTGTATAGCGTTCAGCATTATTTTAACTAGCTGACACAACAGAAACAATTTTTGAAAAATAATTATTTAACGTCTTTCTTTAGTGTTTTACTTCGGTCCAAGTCCTCACCTGACATATAGCTGGTGGAGCTTATGACCTAAACTGCAGCCAGTCACCAGGGGGAGCTCCACTTGCTTTGACTTGACTTTTGAGGAGCTGTCCCCTGCTGCCCATCTTAAATAGACTCACTTTAGCTCCAGCTGTTTGTCCGTTTTTGAATTAGCTAGAAGTCAGCAGGAGTCAGATGCTACAAAGATGGCGGCAACCAGACCCACAACACTGAGCTTCAAAACCAATCTACCGTCTTTGTATACAGTTACTAGCCCTAAATATCGTCTTATCAACAGTTAGGGTCAGTTGTACGAAGACAGTGCAGATTCCTGGTTGAATGAAAATGAGCTGTGGACTTTTTTTTAGCCATTTAAAGGATGTGTGAAGAACATCTTTTGAATTTACGGCAAATATAGCCATACAGACACAAAAGCCGTCTCGTAGCCTAATGATGTCTCTCATGCTTTAGAGGCCACACAGCTGACACTGATAATCTTTCAACTCTGACGTACTGGTTGCATGATTCTGTTCTGGTGGCGGGCTGCAAACCCACCACTCATCTTCCTCCCATGTTCACACACCACAGTCTCATTCTCACCCCATGTCACTCCCTCCATCCCTCACATCTGTCCTGTCTAATGGCTACACAGCCTCTCTTGATGCTTCATTACGGTGACAGACACCCGGCCGACAGGCACACCGTGGCGTGTCCACCCAGAAGGCTCCCAGCAACCCACTTTCCTCTTTTACACATCTTGTTCCATGAGACCCCCCCTTCTTTTGCCTTTCACCTGCCGTTAAAAAGCATCGCTGCAATCAGAGGGAGCAAGAAAGGAGAGCAAAGTCTATGATGATTTGAACCTCTCTGGAGGCACTCCAGAGAGAAATCAGATGCCTATTAAAATACATAAGGCGAGAGTTTCAATGTTGAGCCCATTGCGGGAATAATTTATGAGAGGTTAAAACCGATGAACTAATTAATTAGGACGATCCTTCCTTGCAGAGATATAGATATAACACTAGTTGTGATGTGGTGGAGGGTCGTAGCAGCGCTGGACTGACAGCTAAAGTCAGATTTAGACAGGCAACGTTTTCTTGGATGAACTCTCCGATTCAAGTCGAACCAAGAATTTATTTTTTTATTTGTCCCATTTTTTCAGAATCAATCAGTAAGTTCCACAAATCAAATAGTCAGACTGTAAGATGTGTTTTCAAAAAAGAATTGATGGTGAGTAAGGATGATTTGATTCGTGAGCAAAAAGAAAAGACTTGCTATGTGCTGATAATTAGACAAGACAATAAGGAATATGGTATTGACTTGATCGTTCATCAATGAAAGGGGGGGAAAAATAACTGTTTCAACAAAATGCTCAGACCTGAGGTGCAGAACAGCCAGTCTCTGCTACAGCTTCACACCTCAGGCCATAAGACTTCTAAACTGCAAATAGTGTCTGCTGTCAGGTGTAAGGATGATGCAATACCAAGTGCAATACTCCAGTGCAGCTTCTTAGCTTTTATCACTTTAATACCATTTACTGTTTTTTCTTACTATTTTATTCTATGTATCTAACTACATATGGATGTTGCACCAGATCTGATCAAAAAATGTCACTCATAATTTTTCACGATGGTGGTTTCCACTTAATGCTTAAAACCATTTCAACACATGGTAAAGACCAGGGTCCAAACCGGGTCCACTGGGGAATCTTTATCAATGCACAATCATTCCACGCTCAAGTGGATTTCCTCTGGGTGCATTTTCTTTCCTTCCACATCAAAAGACATGCACGTTCCTCTGGTGCTTTACTCCTTTAAGGTCCTGGTCTTACCTCTCTTATCTGGAGATGTTCTTTTTAGCGCGTGAGTGTGTGCGGGATGAGTAATATTAGCTAGCGCTTGCGTAATTGTATAGGATTTAGGATGGAAAGACTACTTGCACGACTAAAAGATGTTCAGCGTAATTAAGGCCACAGCCATGGGAGGAAGAAGTGTTAGTTTTCAGGTGTGAAGCCGGTTTTCTTGCCACCTGGTCTAACTGTGAAATTTCACATGAAAACCTGTTTATTTTTAATGAGACTGTTGTTCGCAGTGGACTCATTTGCAGGATTAAAGTGAATCCAAAAAGTCATAAACAGGGGGAATAATCTTTTTTGCACCATTTATTTTATCACCCAAAAATCCTCAACCTTTGCAGATATTTCGAAAAGAAATAATTAATATCTTGCATGTTTCTGGTTGGCTAGCATGCTCACAGACCAGTCCTGCATTTCTTTCTGCACACTGAGATACCAGTTGGATGAAATTGCTGCATTGTCCAAATGTATTCTGATTTATTCATACCATGTTTACAATATTTCAGTTTAAAATATATGTATACTGCCCTTGCATTACCTTGCAGTGTTGTCAAATCAACATGACTTTCCGGCAAATTTAAAAAATCGCTAGCTTGTTGGTTTCATAAATCATTGTTATCCCGCATGCAAAATGTTGAGGAGCGAAGCCTGTGTTGTGAATCCCCTCACAGATGTACCTCTGTAAGGAAATGCTAGCCTGTGATTCAATGCCCCCTGCTTGAAAAAATCTTTGTAGGCGAAAGTTGGTCTGGGGTAACTCCGTTGGGAACTCATTACGCCCCCAGCAAAGATCTAAATTGGGCTTTTTGGGCAGGCTTCGTGTGGTGATAGACAGAAGAGTAACGTGAATGGTCACCTGAGCATTGTAGAGTTGCAGCAAAATGCCTCTGATTGGTTGCAGGAAGGCTATTTAGCTACATTTATCATAACTGAAATGAACTAAAACCAACTGAGGCTAATCCACATTTCCAAATCTATACTAGTTCGTATGGATCATTTCTGAGTCCAATTGTCTGACGTGGCCCTGGACGGCAGAGACGTCAATGCTCTATTGATTGGAACATGTTAATGGAATATTGCCAGACTTATGTTCTAATAAGAATCAAGTGGCTAATGCTACATGCTAAGGAAATGCAAGAAAAGCATCATGACATTCATTGCAATTTGTTTTTTGTTTTTTTTTATGAAAGCTGCAACAATCCCAAAAAGCAAGGTACTGTACAAAAACGTTCAATACACAATTTTTACAGTGCGTACTCTAGATAACAGGTATTTAAAACTCTGAAAATGTCTCCAAATAAAGCTGCAAGCGCCTTCCTTCCCCTCCCTAGCTTCTGCTGTTTTTTTGAGAAATGAAAAGCTCTCGGATGAACGTCTTCGGCACAGCTCTTACCCCCCCCAGAGAAGGTCAGTGGCTGCACTGTCCACCATCGGGGGGTCGTTTTTGTTCTCTGATTGCTCCCATGTCCTTAGCGTTTATCGCTTAATTAAGTGTGCTTTCTGCAATTCAATTAAAGGGAGCGTAAATGGTGTACAAAGTGTGGAACAGCGTTGACCCTTGAGGCTGCCTGACTCCCTCGACAGTTATCCGGCCTTGTGCTAGAACCGTACGAGGCAGCGGGGGGGTGACAAAGGATTATTATAGGAGTTCTTCACTGTGGATGTAATATAGCTGCGCACAAATAATGTAATGTTAATTTAGTTACTTTATACTTGGGACTGATTGAATCCAGTGGATGTGTCCATGGCTTCATGAATAATTCACTGACTGAGTTGAGTAAATTATGCACCAGACTTTCCCCTTTCCCCTGACTGACAGGTGACACCCGTCTCCGAATTACTGTTGCAACTGCTTCACTGCAATATCACGTGATGCAAGTGGTGCTCAGCAGTTTTCAACCCTCTGATATTGTCGGTAAAAGACACATCAGCTGATCTGACAAGGCCACTTGGTTAAATGAGAAATTTAACCTCGTCCTCTTCGCACGTTGTTTACATGCAGCCTAATCTGAAAGACAATTTATCGTATAATTGCGCGCACATCTGGGCAGCGCATCGGCAAATGAGGTGTAGACGGGATGACTGGACTATCAGATGAAGACAGGGGCGAAACTAGGGGAGACTGTCATCATCATTAAATCACATATGGAGTAATGCTCCCCTCCCATAATGTACCTCTTCTGGAGGTAATTATTGGCCTAATTAGGTGAACTCATTAGCAATGAAGTGTAATTCTCTTATTTCTCTCTACTCATTAGCCGACAATATTGATAATTAGTGGCATTAGAGCGATTATTGCATGGCAGGTTGGCCAGCATCAGGGCTCGTTCCCTGCTGTAGGCGCCCCGCTGTGCAGGCAGGGAGGTCTGATATTGACTTCATAATTTAAACGGATGGGCATTAAAGCGTTATTTTTTTTTTTATCTAAAATGAAAATGTGCAGTAAGGTCAGTGCAAGTCAGGCAGGTACTACATAAAAGATCACATCATCAATAAAAATGCAGAACCCTATGGACGGCATCTCTGTTGCAGGGTTCCTCAGTGCACACTGAACAGCATTCAGTTCTCCAGGGAACTGGAATCACAATCATTAGCGGGCAAGCAATTGTTCAGGTGTCAACAGTGCTCACCTCTGCTTGGCTGTGTTTTTTTTTTTTTTTTTTCCAAAGATCTTTCAGTTCCTTTTGAACAAGAAAAAAAAGTGGCCTTTTAATGCGAGGCATTTTTCATTCAGCCTATTATCTCGCGTTACAAACCTATTTCAGGCATGCAGGGGGAGTGGAATGCGACTGCGCGACAATTAGGATGAGTTTATTTATTTAAATCACCATTAATCACGGAGAGCTAAATAGTACGGGCTGCGCTGTAATTCATCATCAAATCTGATCCAGAGCTGAAACGTCCTTTCAGATGGTTTCATTGTGTTCAGGGTTGTAATTGTAATTAGGCCGCAATCCAGTTTCTACACAGTAGGGGGGATGGTGCACTAGAAAACGGCGACGAGCGCGTTAATTACCTACGCTGGACTTGCTTGACAGCTGCTTGCCAGTGGCGCATGTTTTGATTTATGATAGCAGTGGAGAAGGACACAAATAAGGTTTCCTTCTGTTGTCCATCATTTTGAAAGGAGGGGAGCGGACGGTTCATCGCTTGATTCATCTCTCCTATGTTTGGTGCATGGGAAGGGTATGAAAATAGGATAAGCAACAGCAGGTGTGTTTGCTAATGAATACACTGCTTAACAAAGTCCAACTAAAAAGAATTAAAACTGTGTGATGCTGATAGAGCTGAGTTTCGACTGTGGAGTGCTGTATGAAATATGTTTTTCTTTCCCTGATGAGGGATAGAGAGATGGATAGAGATAATGTCTTCCCCAGATCTTCTATGTGAGAAGTGAACTTTGGAAACTTTTTAGAGAGGGGAAGACACTCGACAGGGCAATGAATGAACCATTTGTTTGTAACTGTCTAGCATCTTCAGCCAGTTAAAGACAAAGCACAACAAGTTCAATTCGAGGAACCTTCAAAGCTAACATGCTAGCAGTCAGAATGCCAGGCTAGGTCCTGTAGTTAACAAGTCCAGAGACAATTCTTGACGTCTTTGTTTAGAAACTTTGCAGACTGAAGGCACTGTGTTCACACTGCTGTCAAAAAACAACAGGTTACATGTCATTTGGCGTTATGATGTTACTAGCTGAGGCTTGACAGACTACAAATCAAGCCTGAGCATCAATGTCAACAAATGACTCTTGTTACACCTGAAACACGTCCACAGCTCCTCACAGGATTGGCTGTTCTGCACCAAGCACACCAAGTTTGAACCCTTACAAGATCCCTAGCAATAGCTTATCTAGTTTGAGCAAATGCAAGGCTTTGATTTAATTTAGGAATTTTGTAGTGGATGTTTTTTTGCTACTTGGGGCAGCAGTGTGACCTTTCTATAATCAGTTTGCATGGAAGCAGCCGACATCTTTTGCATGCACGCTGTCCGTGTTAAAATATGGATAGACATGATTTTAAGATTTTGCAGCAAAGCCACTGCCTTCATATTTTCTTCTAAGAAACCATTTATAAAGTATTAATAAGCTTTAATTAACAGATTGATTAATCTTGATGCATAATTTACCAATGCAACTTTTGTGTTATGATGCTGTGGAGAGTACACCCCCAGAATCACGACTCAATACTGGCCTGCACCATTGAGAAATGCCAGCAGATATAGCGAGAATAACAAACGCCAGACAGGTACTTGCTCCTCCGCTCTCCTCTGCCATCCAGCCTTGTCTTGGTGCAGACATCCTCACTTTGCATTTGAGTTTTCTTTTTTTTAGTTTAGAACAACTAAAAGGTCCAGCGCTCCTCTCCTGTCACTGCCCTGGTCTTAATCAGCGTGCCTCCTGTGGCTCTGCTGAGAAATTGGGCTGCCATCGCGGGCGGTGATTGGATGCCGCCATTTTGGGTCTCTGCAGTGTTCTCTGCAAGAATGCGGGCCTGACGGCTTGTCACAGCCTCAGAGGCTGACAGGCGGCGAAGTCCTTGCCAAGTTCGGTTGTTTTAAAGAAGTGTTATTCACTAATCTCTACTCCCGGCAACGGAAATGGATCCGTATATCAATGTGAATGACAGGAAGAAGGCTGTCTGAAACGCTGCTGAAGTAAGAAATCAGTCTGCTCATTGTGCGCCAAGCATATTTTTGTCCACAGATGCCTCCCCCCCTTCACCCCCTCCCACAGGCCATGAAATGAAAATGTGGACTCAACCAGTTCAAGCCTGTCCTCTTTATTCTTAGTTATTTCTCTCTTCATTGACTCTCTGCAGCTTTCGTTGCCAGAAGTGCCTCCTTTTTTTTTTCAACAGAGTTATTCATAAGGCTAGGAACTCTTCGATTGCTCACCAAGAAAATGCAAGCATGGCCGTTAATCCGGCCCCAGACCAAGATTAACTCCGCGGCTGCCTCTAACTCTCCCTTTTGTTTGTTTGTCTATTTCACACATGCCCCCTTTGCTTATCTTGTGGAATGGTAAATGCCATTTGTTTTGCTCAAAGTAATTCAGGGTGTATTGGAGTGTGATTGTGTTGCTGAGAAGGGCTGCCAGGGCACAGATAAGGATGTCAGTGGTACATCCTCTCTGCTAAGACCGGAGTCCGAGACCTCATGGACCCCTGTATTATGTATACAGTAAAGGATACGGCTGTCGTATGAATCCATCAGCCGAAGCTCGAGGTTATGATTGGATATTAGGATGGCCTTCCCGCAAGGGTGTTTCCCACCTGCATATGAAGTTGTATGAGATGGGGGCAAATTTCCTTCACGATTTCATGTGTTTTTGAAAGACAATACAGCTTCATAATTTTTCAGTTCTTAAAGGATAGTTAGGAGTTTCCAGGTGCAACGAGAAATGTTTTTTATTTGTTGTGTTTGTTTCAAAATCTCACAACGTGACACTTAATGGATTTTATGGTCCTCGTAAGTCTTGTACAGAAGCCCTGAGCAGCCATGCGTTCACGTATTATTTTTTCTGTTTACGAGTTAATTTCCTCTGTTTTCTCGAGATCTTTCTCTTTTATTTATCACGTTATCTCAGGAAAACAGGCACCGATTTCTCTAGATCGCAAGTAAGTGATGTAGTTATCTCAGGAAAACACGCTCTGTTTTCTCAAGATAACAAGTTATTTATCTTGTTATCGCTATAGATCGCGATACACTTAATTCGAGAGAATTCCGTCATAGGTGACCTGTCGTGCTGACTGATGGATGCCCTTAACATTGTAGTGTGGTAAAATAATAACCTAATGTCTACTGTAAGGTGAGCTGTTTGTTTCATGCTTCAGTGTTTGCTAGACAACAATTACAATTCTGGAAAATAATATGTATGAATGCATGGCCGCGTAGGGCTTCCATAGTCTTGAGAAAAGAAACTAATTATGGGTCCACGCAGTTCTTAAAAGTCATCCAAAGCAAGAAGAGTTTTCCAGCTTCGCTCTACGCATCAAGAAGCCATCCATTTTGGTTTGGCAGCATGTCTATAGTGCAGAAGCAAGTTTGGGTGATAATATTTATATGTGCAGAGGTCCTGGGTCAAAGTCTTTTAACGTAAAAAAAAAAAACATTTAAGAAAAAAAAAAAGATTTTATTTTGAATTGTGCAACAATTTTGATCTTTTCCACTGAGCCTTCACAGATTAGTATTTATATTCCGTTAACAGTCCACTGTAGACTCCGTCCTAACCCTAACCCTAACCCTAACAACCGACGCTATGCCCAATTATAGCTTTAATGTAAAACTAAATTTAAGTCTTCTGCAACAACTTACTGTTTGCATGTCTCAATCAAATGTGTAAATGTGCCCAAACCTGTTCTCAAACGCAGAGCGTGTGTGAACAATGAGCCCACACCAAGCTCCGGTCGCTTGGTTCATCCCGCCATGGACCGGAGGCTCGCTCTCATTCAGGTGAAAAATGGCCTCATCTGAGCGGCGCTTATCTTCTTCGCTTGTGACCCGCACTCACTTCCCAAACTCATTTATAGAAGCATCCCATCATCTGCCCTCCTCAGCAGAGAGACGGATACTTGTTATAAAAAGGCATAGCGATAGTTCACTGGATGTTTATTGGACCACCGAAGGTTTGCAATTCTATTCCAACACAGAGTGAATTGTCTGAGGCTGTTACATCATGAGGCCAAACTGCCCCACTCACTGTAGTGGTGCCTGCAATACGCACCCAGCTGATGGTGCACATCCTATATGATGAACGCACACATAATGAACATATGTATTTTGCAGTTTAGCCTTGAGGCTTCGATTGATACCCCATAATGTAAAAGATCGGCTTGTTCTTGCAGTGTGGTTGCCCAGCGCTAATCAATGAAACAACCAATGAGGAGTGCTTCAAGGCTTCCAGGGAACTCCCTAAGGCGCCAGGTTTGGCCTTTTGAGGTGATCTTGACCTGAGGGCTTTGTTCATGAACTCAATATGTCAATTGTACACATTGCCAATCAAATAACTCCTAGTACAATAGCAACACATGTTCAGATTTTTCCTGCTACTTCATGCGTGTCACATGTGCATTGGCACTAGGAATATTTATACTTTCATTAAAACTTCTCTTTTTTTTCTTACTTTATGTTTGTGCTTGCACATAAGCCCTTTGTTGTCATTCACTGTATTCTTTATTTTCTCTGGCCCACTAACAGCGATCAAGCATTGCTCTCAATATATATACACAGCTCTGTGCAGGTACCAAGATGTAATATTATCACGCTACTTAGCTCACAATTCTTTCACAATACTTGAACCACGTAGTTCAGCCAAGGTGGCGTTAGCATGAACAAGGTGGATTAATTGATTTCTAATCCATTTTTCTCAATGTCTTAGGAGGAATAGTTAGCAGTTAAGAGACTGGGATCACATCAGACAAAGGGATGTTCAAATAACTCAAAGAGACAAAGGACAAATCATAAGCTTTGTGTTTCTTGGTTTGATAGAAATGACTGGCTAATGGGAAGTGTAGCCAAGAAGTCACTTTTCACTTTTCTGTGCCTGCTTTTTTAGCGATACTGCAAGGAATTGTCGATCTGAAACTTTTGTCGGTCAAACTTACAAAACAGGAATGCAGTAATGTTTATTCAGCATTGCGAAATGCATTGTCAGATAGTCCGCATGGGAGATCGGGGTTCAAATTGCGCTTAGGAATAAAGCACATCCAAAAGCCAGACCGAGAACTGCTGATGTAGAGCTGTGTTAACTATTTAATTGGTATCATATGCATTTGTTAGCCCACAAATTTCACCACCAGCTGCAACTGATGACACCGAATTGACGATTTTATTATCACAAAACAAAGGTCATGATACAAAGTAATCATGATACCTAACTGATGATACAATATTGCCACAATGTGATATTATCATGATACTTACGTAATGATATAATGCAGTATTTAAAAAACATGATATTATGACGATACTTCATGATATAAACTATTGTTACATCTCAATATTATATTATATTATATTATATTATATTATATTATATTATATTATATTATATTATATGCTTCTTCTTCATCCATGCTGTACAAAAGGAAGTATCCCAGGTCCTTCCTCTCCTCCACTGCCATCAGACTCTACAATCAGGTCTGCTCCCAGTAGGCCAACAACACATGTGCAATATTCTGTTACATGTGCAATACTCTTTCCTATTCACAACTGCACTGTTTTGTGTGTACCACATATAGTCATACAGTACATATGTATGTATATATATATATATATATCAGCTTTATTGCACTGTCTGCATCCTCAACATATATAGATATGCTCAATACATTTTTTTATATCTTATTTAATACATATTGCAATATGTTCAATAATGTGATAATGCCCCGTATGTTGCAAGATACTTCAACTTTCATCTGCACTTTTCCTCTTTGCATTTTTTAACCATAAAATATGTCGCATGCCTGGAGATCTGAGACCGGCGCATGGAATAAAAACCCTTGTTCACCACGCTGTTGTATGGTTGCAGGACTTTGCAAATGTAGTAGGTGATGGATTGTGTTGTGGTCTTGGCTCTCGCTGAATTGGGAGGTTACTTTGTCAAACTGTCCACTCTTGGTTGTTATTTATTTATTTTTAACGGTGGAGCAGATTTAGCCTTGCTTTCTGCAGCTAACGCCAACTCTCATATTCATAGTATGCACATTATTGTATTACTTTCACAAGAAGCGCCACACCCCTTTGCCAATTCTATCAATGTCCTGTCTCCCTCCCTTGTTAAGTCCAAATCAAGAATGTCTCCATCTTTGTTTTACCATTTTCCCCTCGTGCTGAAAAAATAATCAACAGAACAACAGTTCAAATTCATTTGCAATTATTAAGATAAAATGTCAATTCTTAGCGTCTGTATATTGAAACCTATGCTTTATCGACTTTCGCCCTCACCCCTATAGGTCGGGTCAGAATTGACATGTTACGGGCAAAAGAATAAATGCAGTTTATTATATATATTATTAAAAGCTGCAATTATTATATCTCACGGGTGAAATATATTATAGTGTCTTAAACAGCTTCCCTCCGGCTTAAGATTAAATTGCGCAGTTGTTTAACCCAAATTGCATTCGCAGTATCTTGTGAAGGGGGAGCCGCAAATGTCAACACAATGCAAATTTCTGTTCAGATACGCTATATTAAAAAGTTCCAGGAAATGCCCCAAGGTGTCTTAATAAAAGGAAAATTATTCTCACCTTATACACTGAAAGGAACCCAATCACTTTGACTAATCAAAAGACTTTGCCCACTTTTTACAAACAGGTATATCTGATTTACATTTCATTTGCATTAAACTGCATAATAACAGCAGGATATATACATTTTAGAAACGGGTGTTTGTTTTCCTAACTGAGCATTCCCTTCAGCTTCACACAGAGGCTCTTATTTTGCATAAGAGCGTTTAATACTGCGAGTCAGCTGACGCCGCAACTCAGACCTTTAGTGGGGATCAAAGGAAAAGGGACTGATCTGGTTCCAGGGAGACGGGTCAACCTGAGCTCCAGATGGTGAGGCAGATATCAGAGCTAAAGACCATTTTCGGGTTGACTGCTTTGGCTTTTCTGTTTTCTGAAGGTTGAGCCGAAGTGTCTGCAGACACCGGCGGTCCCAGACAGCGGTGTTTTGCATGAGGAGATGTGCCAGGTTGTGTCAGCGGCAAACACACCAGCTGGACAACGACCTCAAGAGGACACCGCGAGGACATGCCAAAAGCCTTGTGATCTGCCTCGTGGCTTCGTCTTAGCCCGGCGGGACTGAAACCCTGCATCCATTGACTTTGAGGGCCCGGATTGTAATAATGTTGAACCCCCTCTTATTACTCCGCTTGCATATTCATGCGCTTTCATTCAGCTACCTCAATGGCAGTGGCCGGTCAAGATTTTTTTGAAGTGAAGCCACTTTGGAATGTTTCAGTCTCTATGCCATCGGGTCTTTCTCGGCGTCGTGTGAGCGTCACTTGCTTTGAACATTGATTGTATATACTACGGACAAACCCACTGTGACGGATTCTGAACCGCCTGGAGTGGGCGGAGCCTGCGGTCGCCATTTTGAATGAGCTTTACTCACACCCAGAGACTCCAAATATGGACATGGGGGTCGTGTCGGTCGTTAAGAGCCGCCCACCCAACTACCTTCCAATACCTGTTAGCTCAGGCTACCACCTGTCACTCAAAGCGGGAACGTCCTTAATTATGCAGAATTTCAAACGTTTATAAAAAATAAATGAATGGGTCAAAACAAAATACAACCCCTCGTACAGTTGTCATGATTAGTGAAAAAAACTATTGAAACCAAAACCTGCTTTTTGTACCAGGTTGTAAACATGTTCAATATTGCTGGACCCTCAAGTGGCCACTTGATGAACTGCAGTTTTTCGCACTTCCGCATGGGCTTCATCACTCACATCTGGAAGTTGCTGCTTGGCTTCAAGTAAAGATTCTTCTTCTTCTTTCGTTTTATGGTGGTTGGCAAACAACTTTTAGGTGCATTACCGCTGAACCAGTGGGAACCGATTCTTTAAAGAACCAGTTATCGATGCCCATCCGTACTCATACCCACTGAATCAGCTGACTGTCAAAAATTAACCTTCGACAGTGACCGTATGTCGTCAGTGTCACCGGCGAACACTTGTGATCCGCTGCGTTGCACCGGTTGCATAAATGCCTCGGCGGGTGCAATCACAAAGCTGTAAACATGGGCTGCTGCAATAGCACAAATCAAATTAGTTAGAGAAGCAGAGGTGGAGAGGATTGCAGTCGGGATGGGGGGTTGTTTTGAGTTTAATCAATCATTGCCGGTGAAATCACAGTTTGAGAAGTAGGTGGAAATCGTATATTTTTTTTTTTGCTCTTAAGGGGCTGCATTGAGCCAGCTCATTTTTCACCTGGGTGCGGCTCATTCGTTCATTAGGCAGAGAGATAGGGGTGTATGTGGCGGATCTGAGGAGCTGCTTCATTACTCTCTGCAACCAACCTGGCGAGATCGGACCGCGACATGGAATATTTAACCCCCTCTCCTCCTTCCTCCTCCTCCTCCTCCTCCTCCCCCACCACACCCACCTCTCTCCTCGTCGTGGCCGGGGAGCGATGTCTGTTCAACCTGGCTCATTATGGAGGCATGATCATAACTCAGCGACGGGCGCTCGCAACATGCTGAGAGAGCAGCAAAAGGCAAAGAGATGCTGATCTGGTGAAGCTGGTGCAGGTCCTGAGGAGATAAATAAAGGACGCAGCTTCAAATAGAATAGGCTACAATTGGAAGGTGGAAGACATTGTCCTTTTCAAAGGGATTTATATTTAAAAATCCGGGGAAAAAATAGGTGACTATACTCTCCAATGTATTCAGTCTGTATTGATTTGTGCTCTAGGTGGGCTATATTACTTATGCATTTCGCGGGGTCAAAGGTCTCGCAATTAGCATCAAGCGCATTAGACCCATGAACGTGGCTGAGACGTGGCCATTAGACATACCTCACCATCCATTAACACAGGGTAATATGGTCGCAATTATCCTCTCCTCCGGGGAGTCGTGTTCGCATTTTCGAACTGCCACTGCATTCATTTCATCATGCTTCCGGATAATTCATGAAGTCACGAGCAATATGAAGCAATATGGCTCACATTTTAAATGCATGACTTACGTATTAACCCCGTAATACTCAAACGCGCGGCGGGTACAAATTCTGCAGCGGTGCTCTGAATTGATCCACTCTGAATCCAATTATTTATCACGCGAAAGCATCAACCTGCAAACGGTGCAAAACCACTTTAAGATGCCAAGACTGCAGCAACAATAACAGCGATAGCAATGGATGTTGAACTCGTACACAACATTAGAAGCACTGACATGTGAAGTATATCACATTGACCATCTTGTGACCTTGATGTTACAACATGGGTCGTGTACACAAAATGCTTTCAGTTCAACCTTTTATGCTAAGTTAATAGAACGCCGTCATAGGCAATCGAGTACCATGATGTCAGAAATACAAAGGTCAAAAACATGGATAAGGCGTTTGGAAATTTGAATGTTTTTCTCTTACACGTTATACAATTACGAAGACAAGGTTATTCACAGTATATTAGCCACTTTACCATGAACTTCCACCATATTGAAAACGCAAACATATCACAACTCGTGAATTCAAATCTTTTTGAAGATTTTTACCCTTCAAAAAAGGGAAATTGTATTAGCAAACGCAGCAGGTTAACTTCAATGTTGGTCGCATCTAACGTGCGTAAACACATCACAACTCATGAATTCAGATCATTTTTGAAGATTTTTTAGAGTTGAGAAGTTGTGAAGACCACAAGAGAGAATTAATTGCTTGGTTAGCAAGAGGGGTGTATTAGATTTGAGATGCAGCTAGCTATGTTAGCAAACGCAGCAGGCCAACTTCAATGTCTGTCGTATCTAAGTGCATTTTCCCCGTTGTTAGCCTGGTTAGCTGGTGTAAGTACCGTACCGTTCACGTAGTCGTTAGGTATGGTGACGTCACGTTTTATAATTGGTTGGACAACAGGAAGAAGTGGAAGGGAAAGAGAGGTTAGCAGTTTCAGCGGTTAACGGTTGTTGCAGTTTAGTTTTGTCCTTTTATTCTTTGGGTAAATTGATAAAAGCTGCATTATTATTTAATGTTTTTAAGGATAAGATGTATTAAATCTTTTTGCGCCTACTTTACAAATAAATGGACTGAACCCATCATCGTATTTTTTGTGTTTTGTGCTATCTCGTCCAAACGTATTGTGAAAAATAAATTAAACTTGTGTTAGCCTTCATGTCCACACATGAGGACACTGCTGAGATCTGCATCATGTTGTTCGCACTGGAAATAAAATAAAATAATCAGTCCCTCAGTCAGTCAGTCTGTACACAGATCATGTAAACCGATTTATTGGGAGGCAAATCCAAAAGTCTGTGTACCTGAAATGATGATGATGAGCCCTCCTTTTACAGAAAAAAAAGTTTAACATACCAGCTACAGAAATACACTATGTCATTAGGACCGAAAAACCACCACCAGTACTCCGAATTATGCTTGAGGTTTGTGTGGTCAAATTTTCTGTTCTCCTCGAAGGTAAGTACAGCTGCCGACAAAGTACACAGAACAGAACGAAAATGAAGCCTTGTGGGAATAGGACAAGACATTTACCAGCACAGAATGTCTAAATGGAAATATAGAATAGAGCAGGAAAGCTGAATAGGCAATGTGAATTTGCCATTTTTGCAAGCACTTTTGAGAAAACTCAGAAATTTGTATGTCGGATACTAACTGTGTCTGAAGAACCTTTCTGTATTTATGTACATCCTTCGTGTATGCAACAGACCGGCAAGCATGTTTGATTTTTACAGCTGATAATTTGGACAATCATCTTAAAGTTTTCACTAGCCTAATTTTTGTCTTCAAAATTTGTTTAGCTGCTTTGGTGGTCTCTTTAAAATGACAGAAAGTTTTGACTTGTGCCTTCTAGACAGTTGTGGCTCATCAGAGAATGGGCCTCTTTGGATTTATTACTTATCTGGACTACCTGCTCATCCCCTCAGCATCTTCTGCTGTCATTATAGTAAGGTTTCATTGAAGTGCTCCCTCATCCTGCCACCTACCTTCCTTCCTAGGGCCTGGTTTGGGTCCCTACCTCTTCTCGCGATCCTGACAGCAGGTTTCTAAGCGCTGTATTCCCTCCCTTCACAATTCTGAGGAGCTCTACTCTGCAGATGCTGCAGAGCGGGATGTCAGGGAGAAGCAGACACACGGCAGGGCTGCTTGGCAACGTGTTGACATCTGTCATATGTGTTTGTTTATCAGGAACAAGGCAGCGCCACAGGAGAGAGACAGAGGCTCTCCGGAGAGTGAATGAACCGAAAGCCCATTCTCGAGGGGGCGGCGGAGGCGGGTGCAGGTCAGCCTCTGTGCACGCGGCATACCTGCACAAACATACCCCGCGCACGTGCCTGGAAGGAAATCCACAGTGTTGAGAACAGTTGAGCCATTTGGCGATGGTCTCTTTATCGCCCATAATCAAGTGATTTCTTCGAATTTCATCTCAAACCAAAGCAATGATTTATCTTTGAGGTGCCGTGATAAATGATCCCCTGGTGTAAAAATACTATTTGTGTAATTGGATCATGCTTTGGCCCGCGTTCCATAACTCCTCCGTCTGATGCTGGTAGAGTTATGTGCTCCGGTGGCAGGTAATGTTTTTCATTATATGCCAGGCCAGTTTTATATATAGAAAATGGGTGGGAAGGGACTGAGTCTAGCCTGGAGCCCCTTGCTTGGTTAGTCCCTGTAGGTGCATCCAATATTGATTGCTAGGGAGCAGAGAAAGCTCTATCCCCACAGAAAAGAAGCATTGTACTGTATGCGCTAAGCGGAGATACTGGGTGTTCTTGTCGAGGCTAAATTTAGCTGCAGCATCCATGATGGCAAACCTGCGAGCAGCACTAATACACTTCTCGCCCATGAAGCTGCACCTACACAGGTGTCTGGGTAGAAAAAAACAAGATTTTACTTTCATCACAACGTCTAATTGGTTTTCAAATGCAGCAAAGGCTACAGTTTCTCCGGTCCGTGTGGGGCGACGGGGTCGGCGAGGTGAATAAATTACAGCACAGAGACGCACCTCCCAAGAATCGCCTGAGCGCTCCAGTGCCATTATGTAAAAAAAAAAAAACTCTCGGTCAAGCTGCGCACGCATTCCCAGATAAGACCTCCCTCAAGAGAAAACGCTACTTGCATATTTATCCGTCCATTAGTCTCCGTCTGTCGTCTCATCCTCCCTCTCATCTCCAGGTATCCGTTACACCGTGGAGCCTGGTAAATATTTGAGAGTTCCCTCTGCCAATGAGTCATGTCTCATTTTCAGAGTGGGCGGGCGTGTTTCGGAGTAGAAGAAAAAAAAAGAAGAAGAAGAAAAAAAAGACTGTGTTTATCTCCATTTTCTGATGCTTGATGGACACGCCTTGCTCCGTAATCCGTCAGATTAATCGACATCAAAAAGTTCTGGATATGGATTCCAGAGGTAAACTCGACTCTCATCTGATTTTCACTTTGAGCTTTGATGAAGCTGCTGCCGAAATAACTTTACTTTTTAGCCGCCTGTAAAGGTTGGATTACATGAAAGGCTTGCAATCTTTGAAGTAGTTTTTGGCAGACACGGCAAGTGATTTTTTCCCCATCAGCAAATATCACATGAAATATCACTTATTCACTTCGTAATGAGCTTAATCACGAGGAAATAGCATCATGGCAAATGGCATAAAAGAGCTCATTAGGGTTTGTTTACACTGCGTGGGCTTATAAAACACCAAGCTGAAGACTGCCCGCGCCCTGGCCGTAAATAGGCATCAGGGACCCAAGTTTTCTGGGTGTGTTCCGTTTTTTTTTTTAACATGTTCAATTATGTAAATGCTAAAACAAAGACTTAGTCATGTGAAAATAAGACCATCTAATAAGGATAACCGTATAACGGTTTGCAGTGCTTCCTAGCTTCTCATATACTGTAAAAAAAATAAATAAATAAAAAAATAAAAAATATGTAAAAGGCCTTCACTTAAATATCCCAGGGTCTATTTACTTTAAATATCTTAAATGAGCCTGTAAAAGACTTTGTAGCCCAATCACCTCATCAGTCACAGAGTTGTGTTTACCTTCTCCTTGAAATGTTTAAAATTATAAATACTCAAGAATAGTGAAAATTAAACTGTCCTACACACTGGGGAAACAGTGGAGTTTCCTCCGTGTTTTCCTGATCCTGTCATAGGCTGAGCACTGTGGCATGTTTTAATTTTTAATCCAACTTTATTCTCTGTTATTGCCACTTCTCTATGGGTGAATATTGGTTAGATGTAGCAAACATGGCGCCCATCAAACACGTGACAAGCTCAGAACCAGTCAGGATAGCGGGATAGCTCAGACGGTCCATTCTCTAGTTGACCAGACTCTCTCTAATATACAGCTCCGAAGACAACACATTTTGAGCTCCCCCTGGTGGCTAGCTGCAGTATACGTCATAAGCTCCGCCTCCTATATGTAGATGGGTCTTGGGGCGAAACTAAAACTCACGTCAAATGATTCTATTGCAAAGATGGGTTCTGTCAGTTAGATCTATTTTTTCTGTGAAGTTACATTTTAGTAAACAGGATTTACTTACTAGCTAGCTAAAACAAAAGTTGCAGTTAGCAAAGTAAAGTCTGAACATCGTACTTGCTGTAAAAAGAAAAATAATGAGTATAATCCAACATTTCAGGGGTAGAGCAGAGCACAGTGTTGACCAAATGCTCATGTGGGTGGATCAAGAAGGAGGCTGGATCGGCCATCGATAATATGGCTCCACCCCCTGAGAGTTCTGTGCAGACTCTTGCTCGAAAGATGGCGCCGCCACATCCTTTGGATTCCAGCCTCACTTAGCCCAATGGGAGGAAGTAGATCACCTTTTTCTTTCTACCGTAGATCATCATATTTCCTTCTGAAACACTGCCACCTGCAGGTACGGAGAGTTATGCCCTCTCACACAGGTGCAGAACATAGCTTAGTGTTCAAGGGCAACTTTTTCACTACCTAAAAGTTTTTTCATATTGGCTTTGGCGAGTCTAGACTAATAAATGTGCAATATAACAAAACACTAAGTATCCTACTGTGTTTTTGTAAAAACAATATCACCAAAACAAAGCCTTTGTCTTTTGGAAAAATTATTTGTTCATTACTTTTGTGCTGTGACTCTCCCTGATTTTTAACACTAAGGCAAATCACACTGTGCATTTAATTGCCTTTTGCAGCTTTTTTGTATTATTATTATTTTTTTTTACAGAAAATAGAACACCTAAGAAGATATGCGTCAACTTTTTGGTGGCAAACAAAAGACTAAAACAGTGGGAAAAATACAGAACATTTAAAAAAAGAGGAAAAAAGAAAAGAAAATCTGAATGTTATTGCATAAATGGTGTTATATACTTTTATAAAGTTGTATCGTTAATATTTGCCACCATGGCAAAGGGCCGGATTAGCCTGGCAAGTGCATCAGCTCAGCACGTACCAGTAATAAGGATGTTCACAGGAAACCGACAGCAGAGCAGACTGGAGGAAAACGTGGACTAATGCATCAAGTCAGAGAAAAAGTGTGTGGTCAGCAGGAATAAAACACCTCTGATTTTTTTTCTTTTCTCCCCCATCCCCTCATCTTTTCCTCCTCAAAAAAAAACCCAGTCCAGGCAGCATTCAGCAAAATATGTCATTAAGGAAAGCAGGGACTCGAAAGCTGTATCTTGCCCAGACTCTGCTGGGTGTTTAGACCGGGCAATTTAAGTGATTCACAGTGGAACAAGGAAGATGGGAGGAAAACAGGCCCTGTCTGATAGTTACCTGGGGCAGCAGTCGGTCCTCTGCCCACACAGGTAATTACAATTATGTAGATGAAGCAAATAGTCAGTACCTGGAACAAAAGCAATGCCACGTATGCAAACTGACAGCCTCATGTTGGCGCGCCAGTTCATTCGACTACATGCAGGAGCAGGTACACAGGCATTATCATGGTAATGTACTCAAACAATATGGACAGTCACATAGATATATGTTGGGGTGGGCTTCATGAGAATATCTTGCAATCTTCTCAGCCTTGTTCCCGCGTCAGACTACATGATTGCTTGAGCAGGAGATTGAAGGGTGGAGTTGGGCATTATAGGAGGAAAAGTAGAACACCGGCGAGGGTTGATGAGTTTTGGACCGGAGGGCGATGAGGCTCAGGTGATGAACGGATGGCGTCCTCTCTAATTCATTAGCGGGTAGTGGCAAGCTGCAATGAGGCGTGCTATGATGGCGCCGCTGAGCGAAACGTGAACACGATGAACGCAACATTGAGTCACACTGCAAGCATTTTTTTGTACGGCACGGCACATATACAGGCTGTAGCTGACTTCCACTAAGGCTTGGAAATAATAGAAAATAACTGTGATTAGAGTCCATCTTGACCACTCTAAGACAATTCTATGTTCTGCTGGGAAACTTTTTGGACCTTGCATTCATGTGGATGCTACTTAGACACGTGCCACCCACCTAGACCAGACCAGACCAGACCAGACACCTCCACCCCATAGCAATGACACTCAAAAAAACATAACAATTGACACAAGGTATTGACCTGGCCTCCAAATTCACAAGATCCCAAACTACATGATCTACAGAGGCCCCTCTACTCAGGACCCAAAGGCCCCCCACTAACTACATTGTTTTGGTCACACTTGTCCTGGAGGCACTAGTGAGACCTACACAATTAGGTCATAATGTTATGCCTGATCGGTGTATATGTAATAGGAGTGCATACACCAAAGAAAATAGTTTCTGTAGTGGCACATATTACATTTCCACACCAACCAGATCCCAAATACTGTTGCACTTCAAGGCCTTTTTGTCCATTCAGGGCCACCATACATGCAAACAAAAGCCGCTCGATATTGATGTTGTATTCTTTTTAGTGCATGTATTGTCAATAGCATATTGGCAATAGAAGGTCCATACTCTCATGAGTCACAGCTGTTTTGGAGGCCTACACAAGATTAGGAAGGCGGTTGTAATGTTACGCCTGACTTTGCTAAAATCCTTTTTTTTTTAAAGAAATACAAATAAAAAGGGTGCGAAGCAAAAATATATATTTCATTTATTTCCCCCCGCAGGATGGTAATTATGAGACTAACTATAAAACCTCCCAGCCTGCACGAGCCCCGCAGTTTACAATACCTCTTATTGTCTCCCCTCCCATGTATTACCTATAGCATATACATGCCAGCAGGCTCCCCGAGTAACCAGCCGAGTGCTAATGAGCCCATTTCCTGTTAATTTAATTTAGACCGTGGGTTCTTCCATGGAGCCACAGCTCCTTCTGCCTGGCTATGCTGCTGCTCCCAGCTGCAGGGCGTTTAATCTGTGCACGGCGCTACAGTTTGCTGCGCGGTGTCCCACCTTCCGCTGCGTGCGCTTATACACTCAACAAGCGTTCACTCTTCCAACCTTTCTTTATTCTTTTTTTTTTCTCGCTTGTGTTCCCTCGTAAATGGAGGAACAGTGATTTACACACTCAGATACCCATCTATAAAGTCCCTCCTCCCAGCCAGCACGACACCCAGATGTTAGCGTCTGTACGGCAAGACAAATATCAGAGAATCCGTGCCACAATTCATTAATGAACTGCTGTGTAATCTCGCCATGTGCCATTATCTCTGCAGAGATGCAAGAAAGGAAAGATGTTGAGAAAGAGGTTTTTATTTTATTTTATTTTTTTAATAAGATTGACTGGGCCTTTGGAAGTGATGGTCCGTATCTCTTGATCATTTTCATTACCATTTCCATTGTGCCTTCGGTATCTGTCTGCGGATTTGGTGAATCGCTGCAAATTCAGCGGGGGTGAATTCTGTAAGGGTCACCTTGAAAAGCGAAGGGATGAATGACAAAGTGAAGGTCAAGAGCGAAATACGTGCAGTGTTCTCATCTCCCGATATCTCAGTCGTATTAGGGAAAGGGCAACGTAGTTAATGTTGTCAATCAGCATCAAACCGCCGGAATCGGGGCATCTAATCATGGCGTGCCATTCTCAAGATCAAGTCTTTTTTTTTTGTTGAAAGAAACGGAGAAGAATCAAATCAAAAATGTAATTACATCCTTTGAAAGTTTAACAGGGTGCAGAGTATTTACATGAGAACAGGTGTAACTTTCCCAGATACAGATCCATATGACTAACACGCTAAATTACGTTACCTGTACCAGTTATATGTTTTGTTTTTTTCGTTTTTCCATTATTTCACACCGTGTATTCTTGAAAAAGGTTCACCCATCACTCTAACCACTGTAATTCTTTTCAAGGCCATAAAAAGGAACACAAAAAGTTCAAAATGATGCTTAATGCCATGATAGCACGTAGCCTACAAAAAATAGATGTAGCTGAAACAAATATCAATTTTCTGCGGATTATCAGCTGATACATAAATACATTTACTTCACCAGATTATTACTATATAACTGTGTACAAGTAGCATGCTAACATTTTGGGACTTTGGCACGGCAGTTGCCACATTTGCTCTAATCATTTAACAACCAAATATGAGGCGATACACCACTCCACTGTATCACTTTGACCTAAAGCGATGCGTTGGTGGTTCTCCTGTGTGTGGTGTAATTCTGCTTTCAAATGGAGTGTTTGTGTACACAAACTGCTAAGGTAACTGTTAGCATCTAGCAGCAAACACGGGGGTGTTGGGAATATCAACACTTTCCTCAGACATGCAGTAACAGTGCAAAGGAAACACTATGTACATAATATACACTGATCAGCCACAACATTATGATCATATACTGTAAATTCTAATATTTTTTAGGTCTTCTTTGTGCCACCAAAACAGCTGCAACTCAACTGAGAATGGACGTGAGCCTTCTGAGGGAGTCCTGTGGTGACTGGAAACAGGATGTTGTTAGTGGGGGGGCCTTTGGGTCCAATAGGTCGAGAAGTGGATCATCCCACAGATACTTGATCAGTTTGAGATCTAGTGAATTTGGAGGCCAGGTCAACACCTTGTGCTGTAGGGATGCGCGATACCACTACTTTTCCTTTCGATCCGAAGTGATACCAAGGCTAATATCCCGATACCGATATCTTGTGTAGGCCTATATGAAAATGATGACTTTTACAATGAACATTTGTGAAATTAATTATGAAAGATCAGCTTTACAGCTCTGTATAAGAATTAAACACGCTGCCAAATATCAGACAATCTGTGCAAATCAACAAGTCAACTGAAAATCTTAGCAAATCATTTCAATTTTAAAAAATCCCTCTCAAACAAAAAATGAAAATGAGAACAGTCGCTCTGGTTTTGGCATAATCCTTTTTGGATCAGACAGAGTCGTCTTCAGCATGCAGCATGCTGACATGATCTACATATAAATGTCTGTGATGGGCGCTGCGTTGTATTTTCACTTTTATTCCTGGATGTAGCACGTCTCTCTGAATTTAAGGGTTTCCATCACAGAGTGCATTAACCCACCATCAAATTAAACTCGAAACTCTTTCAGAAACCTTCCACTTTTGCAGTTGGGAAAACCACAAGCAGGATGTGGATTCTTCTCCTGAACAACAGCCCATTTGGGGGCACTACGTGATCATGGAGGATTGATCTCCTAGAGGAATGAAAACCACGTCTGGTTGCATGAAACGGAAAGTTCATCTGAGGTCTCTCTCTTTAATGCGACGGTATTGGGGAGGGGATGCTTTGTCCTCCGGTGCACCATGAATCTTTCTCACAAGATGAATACATTTGCCACCGGTTCTCTATTTTTTCACTGCGGCGTGCAACACCTAAAACTAGATTGATCTCTTCAGGATTCCCTCAGTTTAACCCAGATGAGGGGATTCCTCCTTTCTCTGCTGCATCGAAATAAATAAAACCTTTGATAGATGTGATCATTTTTTATCCTTGCACTCATCTGAGGCCAATCATGTTTTCGGTGCCTTCAAATTCATCCACGACAATCAAAAAGGATTTACTGGGCATGAAAGGGAGAACATCGGCTGGCTTTATGTCACGTGAAGTGGGGAGGGATATGAGTTGGGGGTAATGATAGTCAGAAATGAGAAGGGAGTGTGGTGTGATTTTTTTTTATATACATATATACAGTATATACGATGGGCTCGCCACTATTCGCCAAATGACAGGACCCGACAATCCGAGCTGCGATGTGTCCCCGAAAGGCTCCTGTAGTAGATGGTTGAGGGTGGGGGCGGAGTGGGGGTGGAGGGCAGAGAGTGATAATATGTGAGAAAGACCCCTTGGGCTTTTAATGAAAAGAGATGGATAAAAGACGAAAGAAAGAGAATCCCGCCACGAGACTAAAAACCCCAGCTTGGGGTGCGCATCGCTCACATGTCCAGCAGAGAATGAAACTGCGGCCGCCCGATTTGTGCCTAATAAAGTTGTCACATCCTATCAGGACTCACATCTACTACGTAAAGCACCGGCCCCCAGTCAGGGCTAGTCAGAGGAGATCAGGGGCAGCGAGTAGTGGACACACACCTCAGAGTGATGGATGATGGGTTAGAGCTTTAGCTGATGGAAATAGGAGCTAGATGATCGAGGGTGAAGTTGGCGGACGACGGATGGCCATGGTGGGCTTCTGCTCAATTTATTAGTGGTTGTAAGCATGCGAGAATTATCCCAATGGGCCTGGTTCATCAAAGACGACAACGTATTTATAGGGATCCGCTCCTGGAGCACAGGAGGCACCGCTTCATCACCTCGGCCCCTCATAACCCACGCTCACAGCGACTCAGGGAGGAATAAATGCGGTTCACGTCAGAGCGCTTCTACTTTAAGACGGGTCCTGTCCTACACCTTGTTTATGTCCTCTTGTCCATGCCCCCATTAAGGGTGTCTCCAGCCTGGCCTCTAGGGGGCGGCAGAGTGTGGAGGCAGAGGCACACGTCAGCCCACAGAGGCCGCAAAGGGTTAAAGATGGGTCCCTCTTAGACTGAACAGGCTGAACAGGATATTTAGAGAATTAGCTGATAGTGGAGTCCATTTGTTGAAAATAAGACCCAAGGGGGCTTTAGGTCCTTAAAAGCCTCCGATCATTCAATCACAGCTTCTTCTCTAAGCAGCCACTTTCAGGAAAGTGTTGCGTTTAATCCATGGATGCTTCCACCGCTTCTGTGCAATACCACAACCTACAGCCGTTACGTATGCCAGATGTTATCTGGCCGCAGCCTCGTGAAGTAATATTCCTTTATCTCCGCACGGCAGCCATCGACCGATTTAATTTCTCTTGAGATTGAGCCCCGTAGCTTATGGCTCTGTTGGACGGAAAAATTATTTACCACCGACGTGTCTCCTCCTGCAGTTACCGGCCTTGGATACTCCTCCACGCTGCTTAATTCATTTCCGTTTCGCACGTTCATCAGAGAGAACCGATCTCCCCCGTATCAAAAGTTTTCAAACTGTGAGAAGCAGATGATGCTCGCGCCTTTCTGACGTTCCCGGGTTTTCGAAACCAAATTTGCTCCACGTGCAATATCTGAGAAATAGCGGCGGGCCAGCTGTGACTGAGAGGTTGGAGGCATGAATCAATCCGGGGTGGCGTGTTAACCGGGAGTTAGGGAGATTGCTTTCATAACTTGGTTGTGATACATATATATATATATATGCATATACCATATGCATGTTTGAATCCATCTGGCCTTGCAAACTACCACAGTGTAACCAGTATCCGATTCTGCCTGAAGTCTCTCCTATTTCCTTGACCAGACTTGTCGACACTAAGAAAAACATCGAAAATTCCCAAACTTATCCACTGGAGTCTGAATTTTACCGGCCAACTGTCAACTGCACGTTCCCAAGTCCTGACAATCTTGGTGAAGCAGGTGGGCTTAGTAGCTGCCGTCTCTGCAAACGGCTCTGACATTTAGGCGATTCTCGGCGCGTCCCCGGGATTGTGCTGAGGCTGTGGAGTCGGGATACCTTGGGTGCCTGGGACGGTCGCAGCAGGCCCCGCTAATCACATTACAGTTGGCCAAGACAAAGACAAGGCCATGTACAACTGAGATAGATGGATTAAACCCATTTAGCGAGTATGGATTACCCCTCAGTGCGTTAATCAAATTTTATGAGGATGGTCGGGCGAAATACTTTAGAGAATGAGCAGATCACAAAGGGGTGGAGATGCAACTTTCTTGCCAATGCGAGTCAAACTTCCACCCCTCCGTGGTTAAAGACTGTGCAGTGTAAAAACAATGAAACGACTCTAACTTAGCTGACCTTCTGCAAATTCGTTCACATTGATAAACCAGTGGGATAAAGGTGTTTGCAATAAATCACATCTGATACCATCCATTGCAGCATGATGACAATTTTAGGGGGAAAAAAATGTTCCAAAAAGCACCAGGGAGACAGCTTTACACCTTAAAATGTCACTATTCAGAGAAGATTCAAGAGGCATGTTCTACAGCTTTCTTCTCTTTTAACTTTTAAAACCTGCAATTGCAAACTGAAAAACATAAAGCTACAGATGAAATCCTAACACCAGGCCTCTTGAAGCATTTATGTAGACAAAGATATCAGGCAGGATTTTGAGAAAGCAAACAAAGGATGGGTCTACCCATAAACTTTCCTCAATATCCCCATTACTTTGTGTTAAATTATACGTTTTAGAGACATTTGATCCCAGATGCTGCTTGAAATTCATTATGAGGTGAGAAAATTATACTACTGCATGCAATTTGGAAATTGCTGCATAAAGCAGAAAATCTTTGTATAATCCGTTCCTGATGTACAGCACAAATAGAAATGGTACACTTACTCTATTTGTTGCCTAATTTAAAACATATTCATCTTTAGGATCTATGCACGTTCTGGGTTGAAAGACCCAGACTGGCCGCGTCAGCTTATCGTTAATACGGTTTTATCGCTTATTTTCTAATATTCAGAGCAAACAATGTGGTTTTAATTTGCTGGAAAGAAATGTGACGTGGTTATTATCTTCCTGCGATCACATAAAACGATACATTAAAGAAAAAATCTATCAAATCTATCAAAGGTGTCAAACTACTTTTAGTTCAGGGGCCACATTCAGCTCAGTTTGATCTCAATGGGGCCATACCAATAAAATAATAGCATATTAACCTATAAATAACTTCAAATGTTTCCCTTTGTTTTAATGAAAACAAGTGCAAGTTTGTTATAAAAATGTTGACAACTAATGACCAACTGGACATTTCTTAGGAAAAACTAGTGCAATTTCTGTTTAGTGCTCAGTGTTTTTTTATATCCACAACTCTTACTAAAACTGTGTGAACCCTCGTAATAACAGTTACTTTTATTGGAAAAATTGAAGTTAATGTCTTCGTTAATTTCGCCTGCATCCCACAGGCCGGATTAGACCCTGTGGTGTGCCGTTGTTGGCCAGCAGGTTCTATGTTTGACACCTGTGGCCTACAGCAAAATCAAAATTTGCAAAATTGCTAAATTTGTGCTGCATTGAATTAAAAATATTTTATTTGGTGTAAAGATTATTAAAAAATATTTTAAAAAGTTATAATAAGCTGATACAAAATGATACTTTCAGACAAAGTGAGCTATTTGCCAAATTTAAAACTCTTTATGATGAAATATTCTATCTATTCTATTGGAAGTCAATGTCAACTGGAAAAAATTCATGTTGCTGTATTTTTGGGGCCCAAAACTAAAAGATAAAAAAAAAATAACTTGAAGTTTTACCACATACCAGCCACTGCCAGTCATAGATGACTTTGGTTGAATGTAATTCATGTTTGCACTTGTACTTGATATCAGGTAAGATTAATATGTAATGCTTCATCAGTCTGGATAATGTTATGGATTAGACTAAATTGTGACTGAAATTACGTTAAGTTAATCATTATTTGGGGGATTCTTGTTACAGGTTGATGTTAATAATAACCGCTAGGCTAGCTAACGCAACATTAGTTGTATGTTTCAGGGGGTGTCCAAGCAGAAGTTGCATTTACGACATTACCCTCCACAGTGGTTCCACTTACTTCTTGTAATATCTTTGGTGGAGAGGCTTCACTTGATGAAGACAGACCAGACTTCGCCCCCTCTGTGTCCTCTTTTGGTCAAATCGTCCATCCAGTGAGTGAGAGTGTAGGGGTTGGTGAATATAGTCCCATGAGTCAAGGTCAACTTTTCAAAATAACACTCAGGGTCTCAGGGAGTGAGTTTATTAGTATATTCTCTACAATATGGGTTTTCCTGGTGCATTCTTGCCAAAAGAGTCCGTTGAAATATGGTAACCGAGGTTTACAGGCCAGAGTGTTTGGGACGTTTTGCCTCCAGCTAAGCCCCGCCCCTCAAAATAGGTCACACTGTTTACAAACTGTGAAGAGGTCTATGGTGAAGTCTATTTAAAAAACGATGTTATTGGCATTTGGAACGTTAATCTTAAGTATAAATTCAGCCAAGTCAAATAATTGCCTTAAAAATGCATCATTACTTTACATTTGTGCTCCCCTCTAGGGATCATCATGCGCAGATTAATAACCTAAAAATGCACCATTTCTGCTTCTTAAATCTTAAATTATAATCTCTCCATGAGAAGAATGAAGTGCTTCCCTGCTCATAAAGGCTCGTGTTTGATCTGTGAGGAAATGTGAAATTGACTCATGGCAGAGGCTACACGTTCATTCATCTAAAAGTCATCTATGAGGCCTAAAGTTGCATTAGTGGAGAGGTACTAGCCCACTAGCTTTATCCTCTGGAATGTTTTGAACGGAGGGGGGGGTGTGTTTTAGCCGAGCCCCTTCCGAGCTTTTTAATGGACAGTTGCAAAGATCTGCCGCCTGCGCCGCTGATAGACTGAAAAATGGAGGCGCCACACTGTCACGTCTATGAATAGAATCTGTGTATTTTTAGCATTACATAAGCATATTTAGCATAGCTCTTGTCAAATTAATTCTTAATTTTCTGCTTACCTGATGGTCATATAGATCTATCCAGGTAATTAAACCGTATTGATTTGCATGGTAATAACACGAATAGTGGCAATTGACTGCGATTGATTTAAGCTTGCATGCAGGTCCATAGTTACTCGCTCCAGAAGTCATTTCAGTCATATATGTCACATTAGCATAACAGGCAGGAGAAACCAGGGGAGTGATCATCTGGGCCTTTATTACCATTTGTGTGTAAAAGCAGCAACATATACTGGCAGGCAGTTTATTACTATGATATAAAAGAGTTTTAATACCTATGTTGGGGGGGCATGGGGAGTTGTAAAAGGGAACTTTATGAACAGGAGGATGGGGGTAGCAGTTGAATCTCATCAATGGCACTTTTTATTCTCATCATTGAATTTTCTCCGAATGGCATCTTTTTATTGCCTTGGTCTGACGGGCCGATTGGATTGTTGGAGGAGCTGCAACTGATTTCCTGTAATGATACCGCTATGAGACTTGTGCCATCGCCCATATTTCACAAGGGGAAGCAGGTGAGTGTTACGGTTGCTTCATTGGACGAGTGAGGTTAGGGGGTCAGGAAATAAAAGAGGTGTAAGAAGCACTAGAGACACTGATGTGGCAAAAAAAGGCAGTTTGAACTTGTTGCTCTGCCCTCGAGTCCTTGATAGATCAAGGTTAAGCAATCATCATTTCTTCCGCCGCACGCTTGGCTTGTTTTCCTCACCTGATCCTGTTGATCATTGACTGACTGAACGGTTCTTCAAGTGGCGGATGACAATGGACATAGCCCTGAAAGTGATTGCCTCGAATGGGTGCCGCATTGAATGTGCCTTGAATATATCAATGTAGGGGTCGCACTCAGAGGAGCGTCATCAGTCATAAGAACATGTGCATTCTTGAGAGGCTCATCTTCAGCGTTGTTGGTGTAAGAGTGCAGCAGGATGAGCCGTGGCCTGAGGAGAACGTCACAGATTTAATCGTTTAAAAGATTTGAATGTTATTTCAATGCTTTACTTAATTGCTGTGGCTTGTTTTTTCGGGCTGTTAAGATTTTTATTTTATACGTCAGTTTACTATAAATGAACTGATAATTGCACTTTGTGCATTGATACTTCTGCAGTAACCATATCTGCAATCTAAATTAAAAAAAGGGAAGTGTGTGTGTGAGGTCACTACTATATAAAGGCACATGAACTGTGATCATGACGAATCCAACAAAATTCAGTGTATTCTTGAAACAACCTAAAGTGTCTGCTAAAAAAAAATCTATGAAAATATTTAAAAAAAAAAAAAAAAAAAGCTTGTGTATGGTGTATGGTGTATTGCTTAACATGGCATGTGGAGACATTTGCAGTTCAGTATGTTTTGAGTCTACCTTTTGCAACTGTCTAGACTTTTGCTTTGAGGTCGTCTTTACACTTGCATTGTGTGTTTTACATTTTAGTATATTTAATCCTATATTTAACGCTCACTATTATATTTCTGAACATTCCCAAAGGGACGGCTGCTTTGTGTAAAGACATGGAAACCTGTTGACAATCGTCTGCTGCTGCTTTTGCTTTTGAAAAAAAGAAAAAAAAAGAAAAAAATATTGTCACGGCTCATTTACGAGTAGGAATTTCCGCTTCCCTTTTATTCTCTACATGATAACGTTCAGACTGCAAGCATTTAGTCATTAACCAGTGAATGTAAACGTTTTGGAAAGGAAAAGAATTTTTGCCACGACGAGTTTAAAGCATATAACGGGAACTGCGATTTGTGCTTTGCATTATGAAACTATGATAACCGGAGAAGCGTTGCTTTCAACATTAGCACGTAAACGCAACATCTATTTTACCCTTAAAGGTTAACTTCCGGGTAAAAGTATCGGAAACATTTCTGTGTGGCAGAAAGGCGGATCCCTGTCTGGGAAGAAGAACTTACCGTTTTACCTGTTCCCTATTCGGAGGGTCAGCAAATTTGAAACGAAAATTTTTATCTCGAGCATTTAAAGGGGGATTCTATTCAAACGGAATCTGCTAGCGCGCTAACCGCGACGTTAGGAAGAGTTTTGTGGCTGGAGCTAGCTTACTTTGAAAGCACTAGCATTCAACTTGGCGTAACAAGAGCAGCCACAGGAAGATGGAAGATAACGAAGACAAAAACCTGATTTGGGCACTGAAGACCGGAGACCTGGACGAGGTCAAAGCCAAACTGGCAACGGTGAGGGTGATGTTATTTGAGTGGACAAGCTAGGGTCCGACAGGTGGCTGCTTAGCCTGTGATTGGGAATGCTAACAAGAAAAACTTGCTAACTAGATAGCGGGTAGGTTGGGAAATGTGAAGTTAGGTAACCCAAAACTGGCAAGCTAACGGGGCTTGGTGAATCCCGTACGTTTGCCGTTAGTCTTTTTAATTAAGGGAAATTTTGTGTGGGAGCATTTGCACGGCGGCGAAGCACGTTAGCACGGACTCCGGTGTGAGTCTGGTTAGCATAGTTAGCCTCAGACAGTGAGTCAGAGCTTTAGGAATGCTTTAATGTCAACCTACTGTGTCATAAAGCGCTCATTTGGTTTAAAAAATGAAGAAAATAGGTTGTTTTTAAATGAGAGGATGAAGAGTAACTTATATAGCCAACCCTGCTATTGTGCTGAGTATTTTGTCATCTTATCATAGACAACCCTTAAAGAGTAAGAACTTTTTTTTTTAAATTATCTTTAGGGGTCCTGGGATAAAGTCTCAGGGTGCTTGAGTATCCCTAGAAATGGGTGTGTATGGGCTGTACTTTAAACGAAACATATTTTCGTTTTGACTGATTCATAGCTGGTTAGCACACTACACAGTTGGGGAAGTTGTGTATATATAAACACACACACATAATATAAATATATATGTGCTCAGAGTTTACAGATTATGAACAGTGTGTACATGGTTGACAGTGTGAGTAGTGCATGAAATAGGTAATCCCCAACACTACGGAATAAACATGCAATAAAACAACATTGAAACATCCAAATAAGAGAAAAGAAATACCATGCAAAACCATCCAAATATAATAAACAACATTCAAATGTCAGCGAAGGAGCAGCACGCAGAGAGCACAGTCTGGTTTTCAAAGCAGGGAGAGAGACGATGTTGTGGGTGATGTCAGGTGGTCCACGGGCGAGGTTGTGGACAGCCTTAAAAGTGTACAGAAGTGTACAGTATGCGCTTTAGTGTCAGGTAACCGCTATGCTGGCCTTGTTAGCTGGCTAACCGGCCAGACAGGCCCAGGATCCAGCACAGTCTGATAAGCTGCTGCTGCTGCTGCTGCTGCATAGCTTGAATGACAATGACAAAAAAACAAAAAAAACAGTGGACTAAAAATAAAAATCTGTTTGTTTTGCACACAAAAGCTTTTTCTAGCTAGTCTTCCAGAACAGGAATAGAAAGTCCCATCTTAGACCGTTGTAAACAATTAGTTGAATGTAGCTTTAAGATAAGATATGTCTTTATTTATCCCACAATGGGGGGGCATGCACATTGTTTGGCAGCAGCGAAACAGAAACAAACAGAAACATTCAACACTCGCAACAAACAGTGCTCATATAGGTGGACTACATATGGGAAAAAATAACATGAAAGATATATGACGAGGAAGTCAGACGACAAATAAGATATGAAAGTTTGAGCATACTTATATATGTACACACAGATATACATCTACAAGTTGAGGATACAGACAGTGGGTGAAGAAGTCTGTCACTTTTAGAGCTTTTCAGGGCTCTAACAGTCTCATGGAGGGGGTGGGAGGTGTTGTCCATGTAGCTAAATGAATAACTTATTTGACTCTAACTAGGTAGTGCTTGTTAAATTACTGCACTCTAGTATACAATTAGGTTGCAGATTAAATTGCATTATCCCTATAGTTAACCAACTTTATTGCACTTACACCTGTAAAGTGCACTTATCTGTTTCTTATTGGGTCCTTCTCATTTATGAGTCATCACTGATTAATCTGCAGTCGTTGTTAGAGTTGCTGAATTTTAAGCAGAATTAGATTTGTAGCCCTTCCTTTAACTTTTCTCCCCGCAGGAAGAGGTTTACTATTTCTGACGGTCCCGTTTCAACGCTGTGTTCACGCTACCAGCGGAAAAAGCAACAGGCCGCAAGTCATTTTTAATGAAAGCCGGTGATGTGAGGCTGCAAACTGATGCCCAGCACTTGCCGCTGCGTGACAATGAAAATCAATTTTCAGCACTCCACTGACACGGCATCAGTCAATCATGCACCAATCAGCCGCAACATTAAAACCCCTCGCAGGGGAAGTGAATAACACTGACCAGCTTGTGACAGTTCAGTGTTCTGCCGGGGAAACTTCTGGACCTGTATCTGCGTGGATGTTCCACGTGAATACCAGACCAGGCAGCCGTGGCAATGACACCGATTGATGGCGTCAGCCTGACACGGACACGCACAAAAATGGCTTAGGAACAACTCAAAGAACAGATCCCAAACTAATCAAGCACAGAGGACCCTCCCCTCAAGCTATACGATCCAAAGGCCCCACTTAAACTACATTCTGTTACCAGACACCACAGCATACCTTAGAAAGCCTGTGTCCGTTCTGACGATTGTTTCAGCGGTACAAGGGGGACCTACACAATATAGAAGGTGGTCATTATGTTATGCGATCAATGTGTGTGTCTTATTTGACCATTTTTTTTAACGAAGCGGTGACACAAAGCGCTTAGGCAACACCTCAGTGGTGATGTCAACACGCTGGCCTGCTTGGTAACGCTGCAGTTCTTTATCCTTTCTTTATTGTGACTTCAACCATCGGAGCTGCAGCAATTGAAAGAAACATTTAAACGCCATTAGAAGAGGTCAAGGTTTGATGGCCATCATTGCTAATGGATACCGTGGGGTCGCGCGGAAGATGAAGGATTGTGTTCAGCGTGTTGGACTTGACCTTGAGGGGACGTTGTGATAAAAGTGAGTGATTGGCAGTCAGAGGCAGGGGGCGTGGATTATGATGTTTGGGAATTTATTGGCGACTCAGTCGGTCCTCACTTTCACCTGAGCCCAGGGAACGAGGAAAGAGAATGTGGAAAGAAAGTGGTGGAACTTTTCAAAGATTTGGACCCGATTCATCACACAAGTCAGTTTTTTTACGTTTGGCATTGAAATGTAATTAATCATATGTCAGTATCTATAAAGGGCTGTTGCCTTTGTCTTGTCATAGAGGTAAAAGCACGAGTGTGATTGATAGCGTTAATCTTCTAGCAGTGTATATGAAACCACAATCGACACATACACAGCCCTATCACTAGTTAGTTAAGTAATAATATTAGCCAAATAAATGTGTTTTGTGTCCACTAGGGGAAAGTGCTATAGCAGTTTAGTCAACTTAAAGAAATGCGCATCATTAACGTGTAATGTTGGTGTTTTTTCTAGGAAAGAAAACTAAATCATTGTTTCCTAAGTACCAGGATCCCAGGTCATATGTAATCTGATATCAATATAATAAAAACACTATGCCGTATCTCTCACTGCTATTTGCTCTTCTTTTATTGGCATCTCTGCTTTATTAGATTTTCACCTAGTTGCCCCGTGAGACTGCAAAAGCTAGGCTGTCATCTCAGGTGTTAAATGTGAATGCGTAACAAGATATTCTATATTTCTTCAATTTGTCAATTGCGCAGAGTTTTGAGAAAAGTCGGCACTGACGGCCACATCTGTGATTGATTTGTCTTTCATTGTGCTGTGTGTGTGTGTGTGTGTGTGTGTGTGTGTGTGTGTGTGTGTGTGTGTGTGTGTGTGTGTGTGTGTGTGATTGGAGGGCCACCTGGTATACGGCTCTGCTGTGTGTGTGTGCGGTTAGTATAGTAAGGGGAACAAGGAAGTTGGTGAATGTGTCTGTCTTTTATCTTTAGCACAAGGTTAACAGTCTGAACGCCGCGGCTGTCTAATAAAGGAGTGAGACGGCGCATTCTTGCCACTTCATTTGATTATGAGCTTGTATCAGCAGTGCGAGTTTCTGTTGCAAGTCGAAGCTGGCTTGCAACGATACTGAGTTTGTGTTTTTTTTGTTTTTTTTCTTTCCCAGACTGAAGATGTAAACCGGACCTTGTGCGGTGGGAGGAGACCTATTCATTACGCTTCAGACTTCGGCCACATAGATGTGATGCAGTTCCTCCTTTCCTTGGGAGCGGAAATCAATGTAAGAGCCTCTGCGACCTCACGTTCACACTTTGCATGATCATTTGCCTGCCATCCAGGGCTGCAGCGACCACAAAAATAACCGTTGCCCGGGCCTGCTTCCCTTCGCAGTCTAGGCTCGTTTCTTCGTTTATGCACCAGCGTTATCTGGGTGTTCAAACAAAACTTGTCAGGAAAAGTGTTCTAGTCATGTGGTAGCAACCGATCCACAGCCTCCGAACTCATTTATAATTTGCACATTATATCTCGAGTTACTTGCAGGGCTGTATGTGCAAAACAACATGCATTTTTGAACACAAGTTGAACATTTGGGGGGCCGGGGGGGTGGGCTCTGCAGGAAAAGAGCTTTTGAGAAACAGTCAATAGTGTTCCATCGAGTTTCTACAGTGCTTCCTGACACACCCAAGTCAGCAAGTTGCATCTCTGACCTTGAAGACACAAGGGTTTTACAGTGTGTTCAGCTCCTGCTTTAGCTCCCAAGCTTTAAAAACTTTCTGTTTATGATGAGGGAGAAGGAAAACTTCTCTCTTGCTGAAGCTCCTTTTTTCATTTCATTAGCCTAATAGCATCATTGCATATGTCATGTTTTGACTTACTGTTCCATTGTTAATAAAAATACCAATGTGCTTGCTAAAACTTGTGTTTTTTTCTTGTTTTCCGAAAACTTTCAAACATGATTTGGACAATTATGCTATTAGGCTAGCGATTATAAAAGAAGAATACGCCCTTGTGCCCTATGTTCTGCTGGTTTATGAAGCTTTTCTCCAAGTACTCAGTATCTCTCCTCCGTTCCCTCCACAGTCTCCAGACAAACACGGGTTCGCTCCGCTGATGATAGCCACTTTGGAGGGTCACATCAACTGTGTCAAGTTCCTGGTGGAAAAGGTAATTTTCGCATGAGTGCATGTACGTCCCCCCCCCCGCGCACACAAGTGCGCTGGTGTCTTTCACCCGTCAGTGCATGTTGATGTGTCAGAGGCTGCGAGCCGTGAGTGCTGATGAGGTAACTCACTGGACAAAAGGCCCCTTTAGCCCCGTCCCATGGAGGCCGTGCTCGAATGTTCATGGAGCATCCCGGAGTATAGCTGCTGTTCACTTGTTTTTTTTTTTTTTTTCTCTCTCTTTCTTTCTTTTTTTGTCTGCGTTTTTAAGCAGTTTCATTCACGGGGGCACCGCCCTTTGCTGTCGCTCTGCTCAGTCCTCCCGCCTCGGCCTCCCCCAGGTGTTTAGTCGTGGGACCGGTACCTCGGTCGGCCGAGATCCGATTGCCGCCCTTTTGCGCGTCTAGTCACAGCTGTGAGGGCAGACACGATACTGAGGCGGGCACAGCTGGCACCGGCTGCAGCGCCACAACTGAATAACAAGCATACCATAATAAATGTCCGATCCATCCAGTTTCATCCAGCCACGGAAAACAGATTTGTGCAGTTCCGTCACAGGCAAATAGAAGGCCTCATTTGCAAGTGGAGGTGCTTTTGTTATTTATTGTGAAAGTCGGTGCATCTGCGTGCGCGTCTTACCTGAATGTTTGACTCATGCACGGTTTTCAGATTGTCTGGGCCACAGTAGTTCTGTTCATTCACAGTCAAAATGAGCTTGAGTGCAGATGAATTGACGACAATGAGTGTGACGCAAACTCAAGTCACAATAGCGACTTGTGTTTACAGTTGACGGTGTCCTGTGACATGTCTCATATTTCGTTATATTCAACAAAAGGTGAGCTCATATGGGTGCAGACAGTACGTAAATACATATACAGTGTCGCCACTTCCTTGCATTGGCCAAACTGATGCTATTTTCCCAGGGATACGAGTTTGGAGTTTGGAGCAGTACAGTCTGAGAGTGGAGCCACGTTTTAGATTATACACTATACTTTTTCATGCGTCAAGTAAAACGAAACTTATCCAAAGAGTCGACACTTGAGCATAGGGCTGGGGCGGTATCACTGTATATCACAGTGTTTTTAAAAATTCTTACACAAAGTCAAACATATTCTGACTTTGGGAGCCACTTCACCATGCCTCACCGTGACGCAGTCGCCCCATGTGTGTTCAGAAGCCCTACATTGAAGCACAAATACTGCCCAGCCCTACTTGACCATGCACCAGCTTTATATTAAAATGTATCCCTAAAATGACTGAAACTCTTTCATTTTGTCCCAAATCCCATCCACTAATATGGAGGCAATGGAGCTTATGACCTATACCGTACTGGAGCCAACCACCAGGGGGAGCTCTACTTTGGTTTCACTTTTGAGGAGCAGTTCCACCATCTATCTTTAAACTTTCTATAGCACTGACTTACAGAATAGGAGTTTAGCAATGGGCACAGCTTAAGTTTGTGCACAAATATTGATGATGAGTTTGGTTTGAAAATTGCACAACGTCATGTAGTGTGAACGTATTTCCTGCAAGGGAAAAACAAGGCAGGGTAAACCAAATTTCCTCATCACAGCTGTTTCACCGTATTATGATCTCGGCTTAATGAAGGTGCGTGGGAGTGGTCACTCTACCGGTAAAGGAAGTCACCACGCTGCACACGCTGCACAGTCACTATGTGCCACTTTTACATGAGTTGACACTTTCAACTGCTCTCGGCAGCGTGGCCGTTTGAGAAGCGGAAACCGCATTCTATTTGTGGAAAACAATGGCGTTCGCTCCGAGAGACTTTTTCCTGTTGGCAGTCGTCTTTATGGGCCATCTACATTCATAAACACAACCGCACGCTCCGGTCCTCGACGAGCCAGCGGAGTCCTGCGAGCAATTTGCCAGCAGCTGGTCATCAAAACTGTTCGACTCTCAGATAGATTGAAGGAAGATGCCAATGCCCACAGGAAGAAAAAAAAAAAAATAGAAGTTTACAAAGTTATAAAGTCTGGCAGCATATTGTATATAGTCTCCATGAAAAGCTGTTATATTAAATCACCTATTGGCTCTAAGTTGTATTAATATTCACTACAATAAGATGAACAGATGTAGAGGGAGTTCTTGGTTGGAAATGCGTGCTCTAGTTCATGTCCACTACCTGATGCATTTAATGTCCACACAGGTCGTTTCCATATCATAATGAAGGATTTGAACCTGCATATTTACCCAGTCACTTCCTTTTATTTCCCTTGCCACCAGTAACATTACCACAGCCACAATACATCCTCCCGAAAGCCAATTCAGTCCAAAATAGACGTCTGCACACGTTCCACCTCTACATTCTAAATGAAAAGCCCTGGGATAGACCTTTTTATAGAAAAATAAATAAATAAATGAAGCCTTCGTCTGTGGTATCATGAGAGATGAGACAGGCAGCCGTAGCTCATCTGAACGGGGATTATGGAGAAAGGCGAGGGTTTAAGCAAACCCATGAGTTTGCTCTGCCGCTCCGGTCCGCGCTCATCTCCACTAAGCACCAACAAGGCTTAACACCCAAAAAGGTCAACAGTCACCGTGGGACCAGATCTCAATATATCCACCCCCGGCAGCTCTGGAAACTCGCCGTGTGTCTTAAAATGAGATGAATAGATTGTCCCGAGGTCTCGTCGCTGGCTGCGCCGCCGTGCATCCACTCCGCGGGGCAGCACCCGCGGCGCCGCATTGTGGCAGATAAAGGCAGCCCGACGAGAGCCCAGCATTGTGGATGTGGCGCCGTCGGACGCCGGCGTTTTGGCAGACGAGAACGGCTCGGCCTTCGACTGCACCCCGGGAGCCGACCCCTGCCCCCCGCCCCTGTTGTTGGTAATGAATTATGAAAGGCCATTTTAACCCCAGAGGTGACCCGGGCAATAAGATCCTGGCGAGAGCGCTGACCGCGGCTCGCAGAGACCGGCCGTTTAATTTGACGCCAACAATGGAAGGTCACACACACATGAGCAGACACACATCCTTTCATGTCTGAGGAAGTCTGTACACATCCATCGACTAGGAAGAGACTCGGTGTTGGTACGTCAAGACAGTTCCTGTTTTTCTCTTGTCTTTCAAGCTTGACTTCTTTAGGCGTCCTCCTTGTGGGTACGTTTCCTTTTTTTTTTTTTTTGCTGCTGATAAAGTTGCATCAACAAAATAAATCAAAAAAAGATTTTCTCGAAAAAGGACTTGATTAACTTTAACCAATACATTTGATGTGAGGTAACCGTTAACTTGTCATAGGGCTTTTGAGATTCACAAAACTTTTAATGCGTAAGTTGATCTGAAGACTATCTAGTTGTAAAGTTAGGGTGATTCGTTGCAGCACTTACACCTGAAGAGTCGATTATCCCAAACAGAAATATTTAAGACATACAGCCGATGGTTTATACCGATGTGCAAATAAATGTCTTCACTGTAAGACGACGATGATTACTTCTTCTATTATTGCATTAAAGGATCAATGCTAATATTTCAGCAGTTCTTTAATAATTATGTCACACCCACTAATACCCATAAAACATGGAAATAAAAGCACTAGTCAACCTAAAATGATTCTCCATTCGTCAGTCTGATCTCTTCTCTTTTGGGCCGAGGATCGGTGCAGCTTGTTAACCTAAACCCAGATATGTTTTTCACCCACAACTTCTCTGACTGCTGCTCCGGCGTAGATATCGATCGACTCTTTTTTCACTGCGTGTTATAAAATTGGCCCTCTTACAGGTCAGCGATGTTTGACTGCTGCCAACAAGTCAGGAGTCTGACAGCGGCGTTGCATTCAAAGTGGACTTTGATCGAGGCTCCGGCCTCAATGTTTGAAACTTCAAGAAACCTTTCAGTTACACTTAGTCACGACTTAATGAAAACTTAATGGACACTTTGGCAGGTCGTTGCCGACCTTTTTCCTGCCTTGTGCGGCTTCACAATCCAGGGCGATGATTCATCTCGGCTTGACGCCGGAAGACGCCGTTGGAGAGTGTATTCCATTCATTACGCCGTGTCTCTCTCTCGGCCTCCAGCTTCTCTTTGACCGGATCAGCTTTGGACCGCGCGGCCATTATTCCAGTTGAGGCGTCTCATTACTGTAAGTGGCGTCAGGAGCGTTTCGCTGAGCCGGTTGGGCTTTGGGGATGGCGTGGTGTGTCCTGGGAGGCAGTACGGACCAGAGTGGAGCTGCATGCGTGGTAGTCAACGTGGTGAAGGGCGAGCGGTTCCTTCACACGTAGCGCGAGTGTTGCCACGCAGTTGTAGAACGGACGGTGAAAGGGCTTAAGTCAAGCAGTAACGATGCTTCCTTCCTCCTAAATGAGGTCTGCGGAGTCGGTTACTAGGTATGGTCTCAAACCAACTACTAATGACTTCCCCAGAGCTGGAGACAAAGGGAGGGTGGTGGTGGTGGTGGTGGGGGGGTAAAAAGAGAAATTTCTTCTTTTCACCCATGGAACCCACCAGAGTAGAGAGTCCAATGATTGGTTACCAGGTACCTGACGTGAATGCAGCTGCGCGGGGAAAAGTTCACCAGTTTTAATCACGGTTTATAGTTTGGTTCAGAAAATGGATAAAGCCACAGTTAATATCAGAAAAAAAAACAAACATTAAAGCATTATCAGTCGAACGCCTCTGGTTTCACTTCCTCCCCCCCCAGGAATCTGTCCTGTCTCCGACAAGATAAATGAAAGCGAAGGAACCCTCTGAGTATTAGCAGATAAAATACCAGGAGGGTGATTCGTTCATTTATTTATTTATTTATATATTTTTTGGGGAATTTGAAGACCGCGATGCTTAAGCCAGTTGGATTTCACACTTTGCTCATGTCTTCTTTTCTGAATTCATGTTGCACTGCAGCATCTTTAGAGATTTGTGAAGGCTCTTGGCAGAAATGTTGCTAAAAAAAAAAACAAAAACAAAAAAAAAACGAATCCACACCTCCTGCAAAAATGGACGTGGGACTTGTGCTCATACTCGAGTCTCAACCAGAACCGACTCCAGGAAGCTAGTGTATTTCTTTTAGCTTTTGCCCACATTAAATAATATAGACTTTGCTTCGCACCTGTTTAGTTTTTTTTGTTTTATTGCCACAAAAGTGAAACCATCCCACTGAGGGACTTTGTCTCGCCGCAGTCGTCATAACTCAAGTTGCGTAAGAGGGCCCTGACAAAGCTGGAGCGCTGACAGGTGGACACTTCCAAGCGGCGCGAAGCATGTCATGAATCGACAAAACTCTCTCCTCCTCCTCCTCCTTTCATCTCCTCACCAATTAGAGACGTGGATCTGACAGGTCACCCCCTCAGCCCCTGGTAAATCTCCCACGCTCGGGATACGCTCCGGTTCTCCCGTGGCACGGAATTTGCACCCAGACAACCGTCCTCGCACTCGGCCGGGGCACTTGAACTGGGTCACACTGTTTGTGATGCCCTGCCTCTCCACCCAACAATGGAGCCTCTCTGCCACGGCTCTGTAAGCCCTCCGCTAAGAGGCTAAAGTTGGCTGGTCAAACAAAGGCACCTCTCTCCTCTGCACGGCCCTCCACTCCTCCAGCGCCCATTAAATCTGTTGTCACTACAAGTGCATTCAACGCGCTGTCTGTCTCTTTTCTTTTTTTTTTATATCCATTTCTTGTCCTTTGCTAATCCAAATGATTGGGTCCACTCCCTTGTCTTTCACATTGATTGTGTTGCGCTGCGGAGCTCACATGGATTTGTGAGTCGGCGTCTGTGACTTTGTTTTGCATGCGATATTTGGAAAAAGATAAGCAAACTGTTAGTGGATGAGTGAAAGAAATAAAGGGATGTTTTGGTTTAATCAGGTTTCAACCAGGGTAGCTGTACAATAAGGGGTAATATAGGTGACCGTGGGCTTCAACACCAATCAGCCACAACATTAAAACCACTGACGGAAGAAGTGAATAACGTGTGACAATTCAGTGTTGTGCTGGGAAATTTTTTAGTACTTCACATGTAGCACCCACCCAGGCCAGACCAGACCAGACAGGATGCAGCCCGACACACACACACACACACAAAAACGCATTAGTAACAACTCAGAAAACATGAAGAACAGGCGTTGACCTGGCTTCACCAAGGCCTGATTGGTGCGCCGCTGAAATCGCTGCATCATCATCCGCTGATTACACCGTTCACTGTTAATGGTTGACCACCATAAAGCTCATGGGAACCATTTCAGTCGCATAAACTGCAGCTCAGTTCAGTTTCTTTCAGCCTTTCTGAAAAAGTGAAACGTTTTTCTGCTTGTCCCTGCTTTATTTACTGGCCATACAATCACTCATCTGCATAAAACAAACCTTCAACACATCCTTATTATTAATGTGACCGGTTTTATTGAAGTTATTCTACTTTTGGACCAGAAATTCCAATTTTACTTGGTCTCTTTATCATCCAGGACCTGTAGTTAGAAGAGCTGAACTATAATCAACTCTCAAAGTAATAATAATAATTAAAAAAAACAGCTAATAGAAATATTGCGTGGAACTAGTTCTGTTAATCTCTGATCATACCCTCCTCATGCTCCACCTTCACAGTTTCTTCTGATGTGGTAAAAACAAAAAGCAAAAGTTTGTTTCGTTCTGTCTTTAGCTCTAAATCTCCTGGAAAAACGTCTGGATGTGAAAGGGCTGTAGTTCCAGGTCTCTTCCTGACCAGATGTGAGCAGAACCTGTCGCACCTACTAAGCACATTTAACGTTTACGTCCTCTCTCCTCCTCCGCAGGGAGCTGACAAATCCCAGAAAGGACCAGACGGCCTTACTCCCCACGACGCTGCCGAGTCCGACGCCATAAAGGCTCTGTTAAAGTGAGACCACGGTGTGGGAGGTGGCTGGACAGGTGGGTGAACGGGCTCACAGATGGATGCAGTGGTCCCCTGTCAGTAGATGGACTCGTCCCCCGCCCCCCCCCCACTCCCTCCCCCTTTCACCCGATCCGTCTCCACACTGCATTTGTCTGTTTGTTGGAGGTTCATTTCGCCTCTCTGGTGATTTTTCCTCACCCTGTTTTCTTTCTTCTCCTCCCCCCCACTCCCCCCCAAGATTTTTTTGGGGATAGGGTTTTGTTTTTCTTTTTGGTCTGTTTGTAGCCATTTAACAGAACGACTCGTCAGTTGTGTCTCCCTTAGGGACCAAACCACCAGGGGGAGTGCTCTTTAACTCGGATCCTAAAACACTGCTCAGATTAGAAATCAGACTCTATAATGGAAACGCAAAGCTTCGCACTTAAACACACCCTCCTCCTACTCACAGTCGTCTCTTAAAACAATAAAGAAATCAAGTGGTAATAGATTAATAGTGTGTTAATATTTTTACAACTTCATTCTAAGTATTGTACGACCAGGGCTTAATCTCTCAAACAGTAATTCCACTGTACTATATTAGATGGACTGAAAAGAAAGGTTGTAAAATTTCATTCGATTAACCTTTCGCTTCGTGCGGCCTCTTCCTCAACCTTTGGTTACTTTTTTTTTTTCCATTTTCTTTTTTTTTTTTCTAAAGTTGACCAAACTGTTCCTCAAATCCAATCTTGAAACTTTGGAAATGTTTTGGTGGGAGAGGTCCGAAAGTGACGACTTTCCTTTTTTCTACTCAGCCCTGTGTCACTTGCATATCAAATAGTGTTTTTTGACAAATTTTGGCATCATTAATGCATATATGGTATTCTGTATTCTCACCAATCACCATGCTGGCTAACTAGAAGACTTGAATGTTGCAATTTTAAAACAAACAAAGAAACAAACAAAAAAAACACTCTGTTACTGAATCCCTTTTGAAGCAATGTAAAAGGCGCATAATAGAATTAGGAGTTTCAGAAATTCGTTGCCACAGGAGTGAGACCTCATGTGGGGAATTATTTTTGCTTTGCGGCTTCTCTGTGTATTTTGTAACTGATGGGCTGCGAATGATGGTTAAACTAGGAGGGTACAGTCGGAACTTGATGGTGGGGGCGCTTAGTATTCCCCTTGCCTTGGAAGTGGTTAGAAGCCCTGCCTGTTTTGCTGCATGTTTAAACTGCCTCTGCTTTTATGCTATCAAATGATCACTGTCCTCTCTGGGTTGCTTTCAGATGAATTACTACAATGTAATGGACAAAAAAGACGCTCTTGCTGACTTTGTTGTGACAAAAGTCTGTAAAAACATAAATAAAAAAAATCTAAAAATGATCTCCGTTATCTGAATCCATTTTTTTTTTTGGCATCTGAAAACTGGGTAAGGGACCAAAGGTTGGCTGCTCACATCATCAGGTTCCTTGTTGACGAGACAAATATTTTCAACAGATTAATGTGACCCAAGCAAAAAAAAAAAAGACATTGGAAATGATACTATTAATAGCAAGTCACATTTGACTACCCAAATGAATTGCACTGATCAGCCACAACATTAAAACCACTGACAGGAGAAGTAAATACCATTAACTATTCTGGGACAATTCACTCTTCTGCTATGAAACTTTAGACTTGACATTCATTCATGTGGATGTTACTTAGACACGTACCACCCACCTACACAAGACCGGGCAACCCCCACCCCATAGCAATGGCATAGGCACACACAAGAACACAAAAAACAGATCCTAAACTGACCAAGTATCTGTGTATCTACATAGGCTCCTCCCTTCAACTCATAGCACCCAGAAGCCCCCCACTAACAACATTTTGTTTCCAGACACCACAGGACACCCTCAGAAGACCCATGTCCATTCTCTGATGAGCTACAACTGTTTGGAGGCACAAGGGAAAACTTTTGATTTCACAAATCGTCAATAAGAATTGTCTACTTTTGCTATGTTCCTTGTTGTGAAGTGCTTCGTGCACAGATAATAACTGCCTGGCTGCTGCCTCACTTGTTTGGAACAGTTGGCCAATGAGTCACCGTTTGTTCCTGAAAGCATCTTGGGCTCACTTGCCCATGCGCACATTTAATTGAAGACGTCATTAAATAAAACTGCCAATCAATTGACTGTACATGAACACCAAATGTCATTCCATTTTCCCTGCCATGGATATTTTTTGTACAAGCATTTTGTAATACAAGCAACATCAATCTATTTGGCAAATTTTACCTTTAGTATTTCCGTAGCCTTGAGCAATCTAATCAGTATTAGTGAACTTAAGCAACTCCCAAACATAAAAAATCATATTCTAATCTTTGTTGTCACACCAATCTACCGCCTCGGGCTGCTCCATTATGAATCATGGACTGACTTTGGCTCCCACTAGATTTGGCTGAATGTCTGGATTCAGAATAAGCTCCGCATTATAATGTGACTGTCAGTTCTGATATAGCGTGTGCACCACGCCGTCCACGGGAAATCATTCCAACCTCACCAAGCATTGTCACAGACAGTTTCGTTATTCTGTGCGACGCTCCATCGCAAAAGAAACTCATGCTTCATTGTAACAAAGGTCAGGCCACGACACAACAGTCGCACCACAACAAAAAATTGCACGTTTATTAAAGAAAATTATCCTTTACTTTACATTAGCTACTCGCACAGTTTGTCTTGGACATGTTGTCTGACTGCAGTCAACCCAGCAAAACAATACATAGCTTGGGGAGGGAGGGGGCATGCCGGGTCCTAATACCTCACCCAACCTGACATAAACCAAGACTAATGTAGTGCAAAGAGCACTACGCTGCAGTTCTGCCCTGTAGCTCGGTATGATGCAGACTTGTAGTTCAGAAGGTGGACCAAAACCAGAAGCCGGATGAGTTTTTAACTACTTTGCAGTCATGCCAGTTCTTAGGTTCCCTATAGGAAATGCTCCAGAGCTCCGACCCACAGAGCAGCGATTCCAAGGAAAACAGAAATCATTTTCTAAGTGCTCACGTTTAGCTAGTATTTTAGCTCCAACGAATGTCACGCCAAAGGGCATTTAGTCAATAAAGTGTCACATCTAACCCAAAGGCAGCTATGTATTAGGTTTCTTGAAGACGTTTTGTCTCCTGAAGTTGTTTTAGATGTGACATGACCTGGATGAATGAGAATCTTTCTTGACATTTGAAACAATAATCAGTGCTTAAAAACTCATTTCTGTTCACACCTTCACTGATTGGGTCTAACCACTGACAGGAGAGTAAATAACATTGACCGTCTTGTGACAATACAATTTTCTGCTGGCAATGGTTTGGAGCTGGCATTCATGTGGACCTGTACCCCACAGCAATCATGAAACCTTGAAAAACATCACAAGGTGTTTGGCCTCCAAATTCTCTTGAAACCAAATGAAGTATCTGTGGGATGCACTGGAACAAGCCTGATCCACAGAAGCCCCTACCCTCAACCCACAGGACCCAAAAGTCCCCACTAATAACATTGTGTTGCCAGACACCGTAAGACACCATCAGAAGACTCCCGTCCATTCTCTTATGAGACTATCCAGCTGTCGGAGGCACATGGGAGACCTACATCCTACGTCATAAGGTTATACGTGATTGGTGTACTTTCCCCGGCCTAACAAATGTGGAATAGTTGGAAACCTTAATATCTCAAAGATGATCTAATAATATAAGTTGTGGTGAGTTCTTGATCGTGGACGTCCCGGAGGGTCCGTGGGGTAGAAGAACCGTGTAACCGAGCATGCGGAGAAGAGTTGCATCAGGTCCTGTCAAAGTAGCGCATCCAAAAAGTGGGAGCTGAAGACTGACAGATGGCTAGAAACTAGAAAGGTCTATGAAGTGTTCGGCGAAAGCTGCAGTGCTTTGTTAATCAGACAGACGCAGGCCTCTCCGGGCCACTTGCCACTTCACATACTCGAGCCTGAGAACAAAGACAAATCAATTATTGCAGTGTGGGCAAACATCAAGATAAAAATGACTCGGCCACGTTTTGACAGCCTCCCCCTTCGTGATTCCGCCCCCTCCCTGACTCATGCCATCTTATTTCTGCTCATTTAAATTACTTTCAAAGTGAGCGACCGAGGGAACATGAGGTCTGCGCCCGGTTGACAGTGATGTTCCTGTAATATAAAAGACTCCATTTTTGCTTTTGTCTCGGCGGCCGGCAAATAATCTTGATGGCAGAACGAGAGTGTGTGCGATTCAGGCTGATGATAAATGTCAAACGAATAAACAGCAATGCATTTTCATTTAGTCCTGGAATTGCTTTGCAGAGGGCCGTACAAGATCCCTGGACAGTTGCTGTGCTTTCAAGACGGCACCAATCCTACTTAGGATCATTAGTTTGGATGTCGTGCTTGCATTCTGTACGAGAAATACTGCTCAGTACGACAATATTCCAAATGTCTCAAAAGAAACAAAAAAAAAATCAACATGCATCTGACCTTGTCGAGAAAAGATGAGCTAAATTTAGTGTGAGAAATGATATTCTGAATCATCATGCAGCAGTTGTTTTCATTTCAGTAGAAAGTCAGAAATAATTAAGAGCATTTAGGATGATGCTGTAACATACATGCAGCATGGGCCCCGGTTCATTTGGGAAAATAACCCTAATTGATTTCTGAATGTCTTCACAGTAATGCGATAATTAGCACATGTGTGCCCACATTTATGTACGCCCACAATCTCTCTACGCGTCTCATGTGTTTCATTTCTTTTTTTTTTTTTTTCCACCCTCACACACTGCAGAGACCTTCCGGTGATCACCCAGCTCAAAATGATGTTTAATGAAGTAGCAAATCCAAATCATTTGCATAATTAATACAGACTCCTGATTGCCTTTCGGGGTGTCTCTCTCTTTCTCTCTCTCTCTCTCTCTGTTTCTAGCCCATTATTGACTCCTGATTTTCTGCAAATCAATAGCCTATTACACTAGGTTCAGTGCGTCACGTGTCCCGAAGTCGACCATGAAGTTGGCCATCAAATCAATAATTGACAATCACTCGTCAAATGTGTTATTTTTTCTAGTAGGTTATTTTGAGATTAGTATAACTGCAGCAGACAAGGGGGTACTTTGCAGCAGATGTTGATGGAACCTCAGGAGTTTTGCAGGAATTTATTCCTACTCTTAAAGTTTCATCTCATGTCTTCTCATCTTCTACTACCGCTTATCTTCACTAGGGTCGCGAGGGTTGCTGGAGCCTATCCCAGCTGTCATCGGGCCAGAAGGCGGGGTACACCCTGGACAGGTCGCCAGTCCATCGCAGGGCTAACACAAAGACAAAAAAACATTCACACTCACATTTGCACCTACGGTCATTTAAGAATTTGGGATCACCAAGCATGTCTTTGGAGGTGGGAGGAAACCAGAGTACCCGGATCCACAATGTGGATCAAGCCCGGCCACTTGCACTAGCTCCTCCGGAAAAACCAGCAGGCCAGACGGGAGATCGTGTCCTAGACCGACCCTGAGGTCTCTTTCCGATGGGGCATGCCTGAAACACCTCTAACGGGTGGTGTCCAGGGGGCATCCTTACCTGATGCCCGAACCACCTCAACTGACTCCTCTCAAAGTGGAGAAGCAGCGGTTCTGCTCTGAGCTCCTCCCATGTGTCCGAGCTCCTAACCCTATCTCTAAGGCTGACCCTGCAAAGGAAAGTACTTTCATCTTGTATCTTGTTCTTTCGGTCATTACCCAAAGTTCATGACCATAGGCGAGGGTTGGAACATAGATCGACCGGTCAATTGCGAGCTTCACCTTTTGTCTTAGCTCTGTCTTCACCACGATGGACTGGGTAAGCGCCCGCATCACTGCAGACGCTGCTCCGATCCGTTCCGTCTCGATCTCCCGCTTGTGAACTAGGTCCCGAGATACTTGAACTGCTCCTCCTGAATTTTAGATAACAAACTTAAATGAAACACACGCACAGAAGGTTTTTGCCAAAGAACTTTTGGAATTCAACACAAAATGTCATTGATAATGCAAGACAAAATGCCATAGTTGAACCAGGTAGACACTCCCAGTGCACTTTCTGATGCACTAGGCAGCTTTGACAGATGACATGACAATATTTTCCCAAAGCTGCCCAGCCATGACATGTAAGGTCACATCCCACAGTTGCCAAGTGTAGTGTAGTGTTGTTAATGTAGAAACTGATCATACAGAGCCAGCTTTGGTCCCCCGCCTTACTAAAAGTACACATACGGTAACATTGGAAATTAGATGAATTACACCTCAGGGCTTTAGTCTGTGAAGCCCCTCCACCGGTGGCACCTCTGACTATTCCCAGCAAAACAAGCCTACCATATGTCATTTCAGATAGACCAGCCAGTTAAGACACAGTGGAGCAATTATAAAACACAGCTTGACACATGAGACACAAATTGGCTGTAAACCTGCACAACGACAGAAGCCAGCTGTTTGTTTTTGTATTTAGGACTGTAGATGAAGTATATATGGCCTTGGTGGAACGGTCCTCAAATGATGCTTCTGCGGTGGCGTGGCGTCCCAGTGTGTTACAGTGCAGAGCTTACTTTTCAATTAAGCATTTATGTAACTGGTTAAAGTGCGATTTATGCCTCTGCTTGACATATACGGCGCAACCTATGCGCTCACTTAGTGCGAGTCATTCATACTTGCGCTCGTCTGCTGTAAGTAAGCTACTACCAACTGGACCAATCACAGCTCTTGCAGTCCTTGTTGCCGTGACGCATAGTTACAGTTTCTGGGGTGGTTCACATGAGGCTATGTGGATTCATTGTCATGTCAGTGAAAACACATGCATTGTGTTCTTGAATCTGTGATTGGAAATAAGAAATTGGAAGAGCTGGATTTCTTCAAATTCAGAGAAATGTGAGGGCTTCCTGTCAGCTGTTAAATAAATAGTAACGGGGGGCATCTCCATCCCCCATCCCCTTAACCTTCTCTTCATCTGTCAGGAAAGATGGAGAGTGTTGGCTGAAGATTTACATCATTATCAGTGTCTCACACGTCCACCGAGCAGATACAGAAGACAGGAGCCAGCGTGGAAGCAGGCAGTTGTTGCTCCCGACATGCTCTATACACATGCATACGCATAAATCTTTCACGGGCTATTTAGTTATTAGTCCTTCTCTGTTTGTACTCAGAGCCAGTGTGCGGCGAGCCCCATCCAAATATCTGCTATATGCCCGAGTGCAAATGTTCTCAGCTGAACGGCCATTTGCAGTGCAATCGATGTAACCACAGTGCTATTAGGAACGTTTTAATTGGAAATAAAAGCCGACTCGTTGTTGCCGTTATGGCGGCTGAGCGCGCCGAATGCAGCGTGGCCACCGGCCGTTGCTGTGCATGCTGCCAAGCGCAGGGAAAGTCGGGGACGGATTCGCCGGAGGACTGTTGCCTTACACTTTGACATTCTGTTTCAGAGACTGCGAAAGTTGTCCATAAAACTGTTTTTAAGCCTGTCTAGCCATAAAGTGCACATAAAAGATGGGAGTAGCCGCAGGGATACCATCCACGGGTTTGTGGACTGTAGTTCTGACGTCTTGACTTGACCGTCTTATTTTATCTTTTTGAAGCCGGCGGTGAGAACAGGGAGGAGCTGGGGTAGATCTGACTGAGGACATTTAGTCAATCACTCCAGATCAAACATACTGATCAAGCTAAAGGCATCTTAAATGTGGAAGTGATTGATTCACTTTGCATTTCATGAGGGAATATTTGAATGTATATTTGCAACCAGAAACCATCGTCGGTTTTTGCACAGAAATTATGGCTACTTTGATCTTTATACACCAGGTCGCTAAAAATAAATACATGTATACGGTCATGGTAATAAATATATGAGAAATTAAATATAAAACTAAATACATAATAAGTTAGGTTGTATATATTTATGTTTCCCACTGTAACAGAACCGTGGTCATTGCCTCTGTTTGCAAATTCAGCTCACACTCTCCCCTGTTGCATGTAATCATCATTCCAATGAACCCCTGACACGTTCGCCCTACATGCTCACATCCCGTTATAAATGTAATGAGTGCAGGGCAATCTGCTGCGGGTTAACGTTTCAATCAATTGGCCGGTGATGTAACGTGCAGTTCAATATGTTTTGTTTTTGTGATGTGTGTGTTCAAAGGTTTAGCCTTAATACATTTTTCCACTTCTAAAATATGGATTGTGAAATGTTCTAATTGTTGTTGTTTTTTTTTAATTCACGTTTATTTCTAATCTATGTCTTTGCAGATCGGGTCACAATGTTTTACTGCTACATATTGCCAGCAATGTCGTGATCATTGGAGACAGACATGCTGGAGAAACAATCACGTCCAGAGAGCAATCTCAGAAAATCAAACCTTGAAGTGCAGGCTCCGCGGGTTATGACAGACCGTCCTGAGTTACACTCCTGTCAGGTTAAAAAAAAAAACTAAAAGATGAGGCTAAAGTGGCTGACTTACACTGCTGTCGCCACAATTGGACATTTGCAGAGTGAGGTAAAGTGCCACCTGTTCCAAATATTGGTTTCTGTCATGACACGTTGATGGCAGGGTGAAAATACGCTGTGAGCAGCATGAATCTGTGGATCTGCTGTGTCTGCTGCCAACCGCGCAGGCTGGTAAAGGTGTTTGTCCGAGCATAAATGATAGATCCTGGAGTATCTGCGGAGCACTCAACTCAGAAACGTCAACAGTGATCATGTACATCGCTTCACGACTTCACGACGAGTCAACAAATACAGACATAAATAAAGAAGTATGAGAATCTGCCACCACAAAATAATGCTTGTTAAACCCCAAATCCTTTATGCACTTTAACTTTAGCTATGGATTGCCCACTTTAATGTCCAGAGAACTACAGAAGAAGACTGTAACGTCAACTCATGTCAGCTTTGTATTGGCCAAAAAGTTGCACTTGAACCACAATCAAGAACAAATCAAGAACCACAAAGCTGGCCTATCCTTAATAATCAGTTGCTCTATACATTCTCTATGATCATGCTGTTCCATCACTTCCATGTCTCATCTCCTACTCAGGTTCTCATAGGCTGAAAAGCCAGGTGCAAGGGCATGATTATTTAGGGTCCAACTAGGGACCATACACCAATCAGGCATAACATTGCGTAGGTCTCCCTTGTGCCTCCAAAGCAGTTGTGACTCATCAGAGAATGGACATGGAACTTCTGAGGTGTCCTGTAATAGTGGCAGTTTGGGGTCTAGTGAATTTGGAGGCCAGGTCAACACCTTTGCTGTTTTCCCTGCTGGGGATGGCTGCTGCCATCAAGCAGTGTCATAGCTATGGGGTCGGGGTTGCCTGGTCTGGTCTAGGTGGGTAGTACATGTCATGCCAGGTCCAAAAGTTTCCCGGCATAACACTGAATAGTCTTAAGACTTTCCATTTCCTGTCAATGATGCATCTGATCGGGGTAGACCGTCAGCCCAACCCAACGAAAACCCTCAGCTTGGTGTTTCATGGCCCCAAAGACCCACTGTACACAGCCAGCCCAGCACCAAGACCTTTCCACTTTCTAATGCCCTGAAATCAATTAATGCAACTTCAAAAAATGTTTTACAACTGTTGTGAAGTTTCCAGGACAACTTGCAGCACCATACCCTTTCACAAAGACTTAGGAAGGACTTCTATCTGCCATTCTTCTTAGTCACAATGAATGAGGACACCGTAACCTCTCTGATTGCTCAGATGGAGTGCAAGTGGCTCTGTTGCCCGTGGCGCTGTGAAATCTTTGAAGAATCTTCTTTGTTTTTCTCATTGATTCATTTATTTTCTCAAGGCACTGTTTGTCTGTCTGTGGCACAGTGATAGAGGGAGCTGAGTGACTAATAGTACAGGTAGCACTCGAGGCTAACGGCGAGTCTATAACGAAGGCACTAATGTCTCCACCTTCTTGTCGGCTTTGACAAATGTCAGTGTCTGCCGTGAGTTGTGATCGTCTCTCCTCTTACCACTTGACTCGACAGCGTGTCTCCATTCCCTCCTCTGGGTCAGCAGGAGACTCGGAGGGCCGGGTGAGAGGGACAGGACTTGCCGAAGCCCTTTCCCCTCCCCGTTATCTGCGGTGTTTAATTAACAGGCGTGCACAGTCCTCACTTCTATTTTAATGGGAGTTTGTGATGTTTGCGGTCTTTGCAGTATGAAAAGGACATGCAAGAAACTGCCAAAGAACAAAGACGAGGCTCGGTAACAGAGAGGAAGTGTTCTTAAAAATATGCAACAGTATGACAGAGGGAACTTTCATGAGTTTAATCATCAAGGAGCGCCGTGGCCTCAGTTGCAGAGTGCTGCCTCATTAGGAGCAGCACAGTAAGCACATTAATGTCTTCAGACACCGATACACTCCTTAATACAGTAGCTCAGCGGAGGACTCCTTTAATGTCACATTCAAACAAACATAACAAAGGCCTGCTGTGGGTTTTCTTTGTACAACATGTAGATAACACCATGGAGATTTATGTCAAACTTCCTGAAGCTTTAAACGCAGCAAGTGAGAGAAAACAGTTTGATCAGTCTCAGGCAGACTGTGCGTCCCAACATTGATTGAATAATTAAATGAGCGGCGGGCTGTTGTTTATCACGGTTATCTTGTTACCACTTGGCAAAACCTAGGTGTCAGCTGGGTCTGGTTAACGCTGTCCGAGGAGGAAGTCGTGCTTTGTCATGTGGTGAGGGCTCGACACTTATTACCTGTTCAGCTGATCACGCTCTGCTACAGTGACTCCATGAAATGTGCACCCAGTGATTTGTGGTTTCTGGAACATTCCAATTTAAAAGTACTCCGTGAGCTGGAAAACTGACAACTGTAAAAACCTGAAAGCTCTGTTGTTCAGAAGATGGTGTGCTCCTTTTGCCAAGTTTATTTTGTCATCTTTATAGCTTGTATTTTTCTGCATATTGCTACATAACTACTGTCTTACACCATAGTGAGTGGAAGATCGTGACTATGAAATCGAATTACCACAGTATGAGACTGTGGACTGAGACACTGTGATTTGACTTTTGAGATACGTCGTTCCATCACTTCATAAAGCCATCCTAAGGAATTTGACCGGTTCCCAACGGAGTAATTCCACACCAACTTTCCCACACAAACCTTTTTTTGGTACAAAGTAAGTTAGGGTCGGCTGCTTGGCTTTTTTGAGCTGACATTAACCTTCTAATTAGTTCATTCCAAGAGTCCAAGTGGAACATTTGTGCCATTTTCAAAGACATTCCCTGAATGAAATTCATTAGATATTGTGTTAACATCGTTAGAAGGGACTCACATCTCATGGCATATCATGGGGACATAGAAATAGAGAAGAAGTGCAGTAATGGTTAAGGTGTCAGGATGATTCAAATAAAGTGCTTTTTGGGTTGTCGAGTAATGTCCCAATCTTGCTACATAACAAATATACTTTATGTATTATGAAATATGTATCCTATAGAAACCTTTAGGATCTTACCAGGCTTTTGTACGACAGCAAGCTGTTCACATTCGGAGGACACGTTCCTTTTAGACATATTTAGGCAACACTTTCTGCTACCCTTTTGCTTGAAGCGAACTGTACCCTTCAACACTTGGCTGGTGGTGGGTAGGGATCCAGAGAGCCAACGGAAGCCATCATTACTAGTGAAGCATAAAGTTAGGACTCTGTATTGACGCACCCTTACTGTCCTCTTCATTACATAAAGGCCAGTTGCCATCCTGCAGTGGCAGTGAACGCTGTCATTGGTGTGAAAGCCTGGTGCTGCAGGATAAAATAAGCATAAATCCAGGTGGAGCTGCAGGGTCAAATAGTTGAGCGGAAAGTTCTTGCTGCTTTGTAGGTAAAGTGGTCCAATTTTGGGGTTGGACATCTGCAAATTGACGCAGTGTAGTAGCTGCAACTATTTCACCTTGAAGGGAAACATGAAAGAAGTGTCAGTTATTATTAACTCTTGTAGGATTTCACATGTGAAGAGCCCAGAATACCTCTACACAGTATACTTTAAGTTAAAGGATTTAAGGATTAAGCAACTTCTACCAATAACTAGTAGACTTCTGAAACAGGCAGAAGGAACTGAAGTTCAGGCTCAAATCAGGAAGATTTATCGATACAGGGGCCTGAGGGCCCTCGGTTCGAAGCTGTCAGACGTATCGCAGCCAATTATAGGGCTTTTTTCAAATTATCTCTGGGTCCTAAACAGCCCCATGCTCTGTCAGAGCTCACACTAGCGGCAGTGGCTAATGGCTGCTGGCAGCTGGGGCATTTGTTTAACCCATCAGCAAAAGATTCTCAGGGGGCCTGATTATGCTTGTTTGCATCTGTCTTCTCTTTCTATTGCTTGCCGATGGAATTGGTGTAAAGACGCACACAGTAAATGTAACGGGCTAGCGAATGGTGGGCTGAAATTACAATGTCAAGCCCGTCTGATAGCAGAGACTTGAGAGTTTGTAGAAATTAAAAGGAGGGAAGTGAAGTATTTACTCGCTCCAGTGGTCTTTGTGCAAAAATTACAGCAATGCAAACACCGGTGCAACAATTTTCTCTTTTTTGTTCTTTTACTCGGAGTTGGACTTTTCCTCGAGGGCTTAGAAGGTAATTGAATTGCAGTCTTTTCAGAAAAAAAGATCATGTGCACTCCATTAACCTTTTCCTGTATCCCAGTCTTTTACGAATATCAACCCTGCATCTCAGCTCAGTGTTTGTCCTTATTACTGATAATTGATGTGGAGAAACAAGGGGGGAAAAACAGGATGCAAAGGTTCTTTTGTTGAGCAAGAAATTGTGTGTTGCTTGGCAATGAAAGTCAAGGCAGCTGTTCTATAACACATCTGCCTCATGTGGCGCCTCAGGTTTGATGTGATTCCAGAAAATGTGTCGGTTTTTGTCTGAATATTTAATATTGTCAAACAAACTGTCACTTTTAATCTCTTTATATTATAGTGGTTTAAGAGTGTTATTAGCGAAGTGCTGCTGCCTAGCAAAATTGCTAATCACTTTTTAATGGCTCGTATGCAAATTAGAAATGGATTCCTTAGAATTTGTTTGTTCGCTTCCCTTTAAATATTCTCCGAATGTTCCAGTAGAGGCATTGATTGAAGAGGGGTGTTGCTTAGCGGTAAGCGGTACTGACACATCTACGTTTTACTCTTGGGTGTATCGTTACTTTTTCTTTGGCGTCAGCACTTCTCACAAGCTGCCATTACTCTTTCCTACCATTCTCATTTCAGGCTCTTTGGCAATTCATTGAAACTGCATTACACAGAGAGCACTGTGTGATGCTAACCTATTCCCACATCTTGACTGCCTGCTTTTTTTCTGCCAGTGGTCTAACAATGTTTGTGTGAACCACTGTCTATTGTCGGTAATACACGCAGAGCTTATACAAAGATGGATGGACCCGGCGTGATGTTGCCCACAGGATCCCTAAAGAGCAATTTTGAAGCTTAGTTTTGAAGTGCGTCTCTGGTTGTCGCCATCTTGACAATGAATGACTCCTCCTAACTACTGGCTAGTTCAAAAATGGCGCAAAGAAGTGCAGCATGAGTGGAGCTGAAGTGGACAGGTAGGTAATACACACTGGCTTCATATAAAAAATGGACGAACTCAGCGTGATGTCACCCATAGTGTCCCTACAGAGCATTTTTGAAGCTTTTCTGGTTGTCTCAGTAGTCTCTTAACTCCCGGCTAATTCAAGAATGGTCAAATAGGTGCAACCACATACAGTGGAAATTAGCTATAGAGACCAAAACCATGTTTTGTACCAGGCTTTAAGCTTCTACTTTATGCCCTTTAATGTGGAGCTCTTTGGGGATTGACTCACTTTTGGAGCTTGTGTCAAGGAACTGGACTCGAAATCCAAGGAACTGCAGTTTTTGACACTTCCACATTAGCTTCAGGCTAACTCTTTAATGACTTGCCATCTCCCAAGTGGTCCAACTTGTCATAGTGTCGTAGTCAATGTGGTTTGGTTTCGGCTTATTATCTACGGTTTCAGGGAGTGCGAAGGAATACCATTCTGCTTCTCTCTCCTTCTCGAGGAAGTAGAGGGATGTCGAGCACACACGCAGCCCAATTCAGCTCATCATCCTTGCCAGCTCATCTTGCTCTTTCCTGCTCCTTCTATAACAAAGTAATTACTTGTCATAGTGTTATAGCGTAATTGCCGTGGTTCCCTAGCCATTCAAACAGCTGGTCCAATCAAGCAAACTGCCAAATGTCCGTGCTGCTGGGAGACTTCCCATAATGCACTGAGCACTTATCGTCCACTCTACCTATGTGTGCAAATGTGTTGCTCATAAATTTCGCCACTCTCGCTGTTTTCTTCTCTTCTTTGCCGCTCTTTCCACTAGTAGTGTGTGTCACTACTTGGCTTCCTCAACCACATTGGTGACTCAATATGAACTTGGTCCCGCTCAAAGTTTTTACACGGTAAAGTATTTCCATACAAATGGAATAGAACTGTACTGACTGCCAATATTTAGGAGTTGGCTGTCACATGGGATTATCATGGTTTATGTACTGTATATATCTGGAGTGATTAACCCTTCGAAACTGAACGGATTACTGGCGATCCATTAAAGCTTGCGTTTTTTGAATTACCGTAACTCACATCGGTTTGCGCTATTGACACAATTTAAAGTGTGGCAGAACACTAGGAAGTTGTGCTTTTGTCTGGAAGATCTTCGTGACATCTCAAGGGTGTAACTAACTTTGTTTTTACCAACAAAGTCCTCCAAACAACTCTCTCTTCCTGGGTCTCCACAGTCTTGCATCGCTCCCCAAACTGCAGCCAACAGCAGCTGTGCATCATCATTACCGTAATGGCAGCTCTTTTTTTCCAGAAAGCGCAACTTCTCAGTCCTTTTGTCCTCTCTTGAAGACTGACGTGAGGAACTTTCAACAGACCCAACACCTGAGCACTGGTGACTGAACACCTTTTGTCCAATTTCCTGTGTTAGCATGTGAAGGCACCTACAGGGGTGCGACGGAAGTTCCGTAGTTCATCCTCCAACTCATCATAACCAGTGCAGCATTGCAGCTGACCTCTTCTTTACCTCTAAAGAACACTTTAAAAAAGTGTCTTCTCTTCATCCACAACATGGCTCCCTCTTGGTGTTTTGTTAACTTTTACTCACCTTCCCTGAGCGAAACCGACAGAAGGGATGAGACACTATTTTCCCAGCCATCCATCTCCTTTAAGATTATTCATTTCAAAAATAACTTCACATTAATTCATTGCAGTCCCGCCATCTGGCTGCCATCTTTACAAGTGGTAGACAAAACTGAAGTGCAGGGATGGGTCTCTGGTTTGATTATTAATGGTCAGAAATTAGCTCACTCAGATCAGTGTTTGAAGGTTAATTGAATGACAAGTGCACACTTATTCACACCCGTTATGGTATCACGTGTGACATTGATGTGAAGGTTCCTGTGTTGTGCAGATTCCTGACCCCTGAGAATATGGGAGATTACCGGGTGTAATTATGGTAAAGTAATACGTGATCTGCCAGACATATGACGCTCTTATTAGACCTTATATTCAGTGCGTAGTCTTCCTTACCCACAGTATGACTTACATGTGTCACATTTATCACTACGACCAGGACATTTAGCTCCATCATTGCCTCTTTGACCAACATTTCCCAGGATGATGTCAAGACAAACTGCTTTAAAACCTTTGGGAAAACGGGAACTATATTGGAAGAGTGCGCAAACATCTGACATTCCTCGAGGAGTGGGTGGCAGAATGAACCCCTCTCTCAACTGTCTCATTGCATCAGTGGTTCCTTCGATGGAAATTGATCTTCAGTCTCCTCGTGTTGATTACATCTCTTTGCTTTAAAATAAGACAACATAAGGAAGCACAGAACAGACAGCCGGAGGATGAGGGAGAAGAGGAGGAGGACGAGGATGTGTCTGGTAAAAATAGAATTTAAGATGACTAAATGGAGAGGACTAAAAGTGATGGTAAATTGAACATTTGTAGAAAGTGATTAGGTTTGTCATGTCTTGTGTTGACGAACTGCTGCGGTCCTTCTGCACATTTCCAGGAATGCAGAAGTGTTTTCACCGAGGCCATCATAGGTCTCTGCAAGAAGAAAAATCATGAACATGAACATGGGAGCAGGTGGTCTTCATGTGATGAGTCAAAAAAAAAAGAGAAGGTAGAAGTATAACGGCTTGGAGTCCCTCTGGAGTTACAGTACTGTGTTGTGCTTCCTCAGGTGTTGGAGAGGGATCACCACCTGTTAGGGGCTCATATGCTGGCTGTTCCGTTTTCCCTTCAGCCCTACGAGTGGCAAGGCTCTAATGGATGGCTATGCAGGGCCTGACACTGCTGACACTCGTCCATTGGATGGATTTCTATGAAAGTTTATGCAGACGTTCATGGTCTGCCGTGGTTTCGTTTGTGTTTTCTTGTGTTTCCTGCTTTATTTTCCTCTTGGATTTAAGTTTTACCCCCCGTCTTTGTGTGTCCCTACCCCTGCGATTCCCCTTACCTGTCTTGCCTTGTTTCTTCTGTCTGCACTCGTCAGATTGTCCATGATCTTACACCATTTATCTTACCATTCAGGTCCTCTTTTTCTTGGGTTCTTCTCTTGGTTTTGGTCTTCAACTGTTCTTGTTTGTTTTGGGTTTTGGGGTTTTACCTACATACCCTGAAGTTATTTTGTTCTGCCTCCCTTTGGGTCCTACCTCATTAGAACTGATCATGGCCCTCAGAGGAGGTATCTTCATGACTTTGGTCATTCTTTGATTTTTACCTCTAAATAAAAATGCCATCTAGGAAATCCTAAGCAGCCTTATGCATCACTTGGGCAAACCTCCAATCTAGGAAGCTACTGGCCATCATCCGATGACTTGTCCTCTGGGGACAACGATCAACAGATAATGGATGTCCATGCACCGCTCATCGCTCACACATCATCAAGCAACCTTTGACGCAAAAATGTTGAGTTTGACAACCGGACAATTTACCCTCAAAAAAACAAAAACAAACAAACAAACAAAAAAAAACAGGACAAATGAAACCTATACCGATCAAGCATAACATTATGACCTCCTTGTGCCTCCAAAATAGTTGTGGTTCATCAGAGAATGGACATGGACCTTCTGAGGGTGTACTGTGGTCTGGTAACAGAATGTTGTTAGTGGGAGTTGAGAGAAGGGGCTTCTCTGGATCAATCCACATTTCGTTTATCAGTCTGGGATCTGCCTGTTGTAGCCTAGGTGAGTGCTACATATCTAAGTAACATCTGCACGAATGAATTAGGTCCGAAAGTTCAAGAACACAGAATTGTCACCAGATGGTCAATTATTGTTATTCGTTTCTCCTGTCAGTGGTTTTAATGTTGTGGCTTGTTTGCTGGTAGGTTATGGCAGAGGGCTCCGCCTCTTGCATCTCAGCTATTAACGTCAGATATGTTGCCCCTTTCCGGCAGATATCTGCATATTTATATTCATTCTTCTGATGTGTGACTTCCTGCAGCATAAACTCCCTGAATAAATAAAGGTTAAAATGGAGGACGTGAGTTTCGACAGGTACAGTTATAGCACAAATAGCCCTGAACCGAGAGCAACTCCAACACAGGCAACGTGCCCTTTCGTCTCATTATGTACATGTCCTTGTTCCTATTTGACATTTCATCATTTTCATTTATTTCTTTGTATACAGCTCGGTTAACCGCGCTCACCTTTCAGACAGCTTCTATTAACTCCACAGGGCAGGTTGTCTGTTGGTGTTCTTTTTTTTTCTTTTTTTTTTAACGCCTCCTCTGGAGAGAACGCCGGCAAACTTTTCAATTTAAGTTAAGCAGAAGCGACGGCGGCGGCAGACGTTGTCTTACAGTGACTGAAGTGCTGAAGTCTCACACTGGATAAAAGTAAAGCACCTCGCATGCAGGCGGTGTGGAACTCTCAGCGGGGATTTTAGCTTTGAAAGTCAGCTGTTAAGACGAGCACGTCATCTGTGTTTATTCTGCAGCGAGTACTAACTAAGCCAATCTTTTTTTTTTTTTTCTTTTTTTTTGGCATGTTCGTGAAGTCATGACAGCTTATGGGGGGGAAAGCACAAACAAGGACAAAAGGCCAACTTTACTGTCAACATTTAACAAACTCGGGGCAAAAAAAAGTCACTCTATTAAGATGATTAAGCGTCCTCTGTATGCAGCACACTTTGTTTTTAAATGCCTCACTTCCTTCTTTTTTTCACTTCTGGAACCGTTTTATAACCCAAGCTCCCACTCTGTGCTTTTTCATAAACTGCCAATAAACAAATAAACTAATGAAAATGCTATTACATTCCTTCTGCGCAGCGTGAGCCAGCGCTCAAGGGGTGAAATATTGTAATTTGTATTATTTCTGGGCTGGTTGTTGCGCGCTGCAGTGTTGTGACATTGTGGAGGTCTGCAGTGATTGTTTCAGGGTTGCCAGACTAGTTCTGATGGAGCAGCTCGTGCACAAACTGCTTGGTAATTAACCGGCCGACATTAATATGATCTTGATGGGTGTTTGGTTTGTGGATGCTTCCAGTATCTCCTCTCGTTCTCTATCCAACTGGGGCACTATTTTTACAGTTAAATAGTAAAGGGTTTCTTCTGCTGGGATGAAATACCTGAGTAATCTGTGGCTGCACAAGACAGCGGAAAGTTTGAAGCATTCGCTGCACTCTCAGGCTGGAACAGAGGGCTGACGGTTATTGATTACATGTGATGGAAAGCTCATTTGGAAAGGTTGGAGCCACGTTGCCCAACAGGAACTCCACTCATTTTTGTTTGCCTAACAAGCTGTGCGGCCACAAGTTGGTAATTTTTCTTCATTAAAAAAGGCGAAAAATTATGTTTTTGATTCATGTCGAACATGCAGAAGGGTTGCACGTATTACCATAAAAATAGGTGCAGGGCGGCAATTAGTCAGGCTCAGCACACATTCCAGGTGACAGTTATTTCCCTCCAGCCATGAACTCATGCCCTTGGGCTCGCTGGCAGACCTGGGTAAGTGTGCACTTCGCATGTATGTGTGTGTGAGCATTCGTACGACTAGCTCCTCGCCTAAGGGACATTTCTATCTGCTGGTAACTGAGTCATCTGACCTGTAGGATGAATCTGACAGCCCTGCTCTTGTTTAATTCAGGGCTGTTACAAAATATCATACTTTATTACAATGTCCCAGTTCAGTTCTGGATGCTCTAATGGCTGCATTTATATGAATACATCACAATGGGTCGACAAGGTCTCTCCTATTTTTTTTTTTTTTTATGAAAAACACCACTGCAAATCCTCTGGAACCAGTATTAATAATGTGTTTGGTCACACTGGGGAGGCAGAACAAGCTGCAGACTCAACTCTGACATGCCCTGATCAGGCATAACATTATGACCACTGAGAGGTGAAGTGAAGAACACTGATTATCTGTTCATCACGGCACCCAAGTATAATAGGCAGTAGGTGAACATTTTGTCCTCAATACTGCCCCTCCCCCAGTGGGATGTGTGGTCAGGAGGGCTGCGCATATCGATCTAAATATCGATAGTATCGATACCAAGGCTAGTGTCGGTATTGGATCGATGCTTTTGTTACAGTTTCTCTTCTATACATCCAGCAAATTAGTCCTCACAGAGTCCATGTGAGTGCAGCTTCTCTCCAAGTCTGTGCACGTCGGGAGCGTCTGCATCTCCACCTGTGGTAAAAGGTGGGATATTGACAGGGTTTGAGACTCAGAGCCTAGCATTGCACAGCTGCCACTGATGGTTATCGGCGATACTAGTCCTGTATTTACTTGGTGTCGGATCAATACCAGAATTCCCAGTATCTCCCACCCCTGGTGATCAGTAAATTCCTCAAAGCTGCAGAGCCGTAGCCGGAATACGCATCTTACGGAACTTCCTCCGGAAGTTCCGTAAGATGCGTATTCAAGATGCGTTCAAGGCAAGTTCAAGGCTACAGCCATGCGATGGCTAAGATCAGGTTATTTTCAATTTATTTATGACAGAACATAAACTTGCAGAAGTTGGCAGGTGGCCGAAGGAAACGTCTGATGAAGACTTCTAGGATAACCATGGAGAGGTGGAGCTGAGTTTGGAGCAGTGGACAGTACTTTATACTTTATTGGATAGAAGAGGACGGAAGTGGAGGGATAAGGAAACAGAGCGACAGCCCACATTTGACAGAAGGGAACGGATCTTCTGTACTGAACTTTTGCCAAAGTACAGTGGTCTGCAGCTGTGATGTGCTTTGCTGGTTGGCGTATTATTGAAAAATCCGGTAAAAGGTCTTCAACTTCTTTAATATTGTCTTCAGTGGATTGATCTCGTGGAGGGTAAAACACATGGCTATATAACAATTAAAGTCCTTCAAGTAGCAATAATTAGATGGTGCTGAATGAAGCTTTGAAGGCGATCCTTGTCAACTCCGACCGTCAGCATTTGAGGGCATCTTCAAAACTAAAGTAACCGCAGAAGTTAATAAGAGGTGCCTGGATGCCTCATTAGTTTAATTCTCTGTGAGGCTTGACCATCTGGTATCTCAAGTCCTTCAGTTTGGCCTTCAGGTAATTCAGTGATTAAGCAGCAGAACACTAAGTAAATCTTTCCAAAATCCCCAATAAACCCCTGCGCATTCCGTTCCTCCAGACTCTCTATGCAAACTACAAACGGCTCCACTCTAAGGACACCTTTTTTGAGATCTGGCCTCATCTCCGCCGTGTTCCCCCTGCACAAAACCCTCGCTGTCATCAGCCCACTGGCGTTTAATTGCACGCGGCCCCGGCTTTCGTAATTATGTTGTCAGACGCTAAGGAGTAGTGAGTGCAAATAATGTGAATGGTGCCGGGGCTCTCTGCGAGGCTGATCCGTCTTGATCGGAGAGACGTCGCCACGAGAAGCAGGGAAGAAAAAATAAAAAGAAGCAACTGAGCATTCAAAGAGGACTGTCACCTCAGCTGCAATCAGGAATCAGTGGAAATAAAGAAACTATATATTTTTTTCTCTGCCTGAAATAGAGCAAAGACAATGTAGCTCCTCCATTGTTGTTTTGGAAAACCGATAGTACAGGTCTTAATTACAGTGCTTGCTTGCGACTTTAATTGCACAGTGTTTATCTGTAGTTCTTCTCCGATCTTGGAGAAAGTTTTGCGTCTCATGGGTGGAAGCCGGGCTCTGAATACGGAGCTGGTGTTGGAGCTCACCACGATTAAATATTAACAACGCGGGAAAGGTGTCTTCGTGGAGAGGATCGTGTACCTGCAGGTAAGAGTCCGGAATCGAAGGCTGACGGTTACTGGAACAGTGGGAGCCCAGAGGAGAAGCTGGGAGGCCAACCACACTAAAAAAAATAAATAAATAATAAAATGAAATAAAAAAGACTCAAATGTCATGATGACATCGTGATCATCATTCAGGCAAAGTTTTTCACCCAGACATATTTATCCAGTTCAAGGTATGAAACGCTGTTGAGAATAATTTGTGTAATAATCATAATTGTTGTTTATCTAATATTTAGACTTTGATCAAGAATGCCTGCAGAAGTTGTGTGTCAGACATACACAAATGAGCCACCACATTAAAATCTCCGGCAAGATAAGTGAATGACATTGATCATCTTGTGACAATTAAATGTTCTGCAAGAAAACACTGGACCAGGTTTATCATGTACCATCCACCTTGACCCCCAGCAGGATGCAGCCTGACACAGGCAAACGGTTTTGGAAAAACAACTCAAAAAACGTGAAGAACAACTCAAGGTGTTGACCTGGCCTCCAAATTCACTAGATCCCAAACCAGTCAAATACCTGTGGGAAGATCCACAGAGGTCACTCTCTGATGAGTCAGAACCGTTCTGGACAACATTAGGAAGTTGGTCATAATGTTATGCTTGATTGGTGTACTTTCCAGCCCACCATCCTTTTGTGATCTTAAGGAGTTGTTTTCCCTGCATTGACATGGTGCATGAATCCATTACAATTCTGGGGCCGTCTGCAGCTGGAAAGCAACGATCAAATTCTGACCACAGCCACGACCTAGCTAGTTGCAACATGTCCTCTGGGTCAGCTGGTGATGACACTCACGACCTTGCATCTGTGTTAGTATTGACCGGTGTGAGGGAAGTTGTGATAAGCCACACAAATATTCCATACATTTATTTATTTTATTTTTTTTGCTGAATGCTCTGCGGCTCAGTCCCGGTCAATGGCTCTGGCGGATGGGAACCACAGATCAAGAATATAATCAGCATCTTAATCAAGTCCTTACTCTCCTGTGCCAAAATAATTTATTTTGGATTTTTTTATGCTGTCTTATTAGTACAAAGCAAACCTTGGTCGTGTAATGCAGAATGATGCGGCCTGCGCTGCTCTTCAGTGCCCTGGAGTCTGTCGTCTGCTCAGACACTGAAAGGGATGATGGGGGACTTTGTTTGTTTACTCTGTGAGCTGTGATCAATGGGAGCCCTGGCTTGCCAGCAAACCGTCAGGGTCAGTGTTCCTCTGAGCACTGGGGAGTATCAGCAGAGAGGAAGAAAAAAAAATAAAATAAATCTATACAACCCCATTGGTGACCTATTTCTCTCTATTTGCACATGCATGCATGAATTCATAAAAAATGCTACACAGGCTTGCAAATCCCTCGCCTGTGGCGTAAGCACGCACATGGAGATGAAGGGTGAGCATGTGGAGCTGCGGTGTGCGAGGTCTGGCTGCTCGGGGACAAAACGGTCATAGCTTTAAGGGCCCCAGTACAGAACCTTGAGGGACACCCGCCGGGGGGCATGAGAGTGTAGGACAAACAAACACTCCAAAACTAAATAATGACCAGATACACCTGTTGAAGGCAAATCCCGACCAGCATTTGCACCTGCGGGCGTACTCCTGACTGCAAGGCCGGGGTCAACGGGCACAGTTGTTCTGAGAGGCGTCGCCTGCGATTGCAACGGAAAACTGACCTCGGCCCACGGGGCTTGCCATCGAGAAGCCGCGAGGAAGGATTTAAGGGACGGAAATTGACAGAAAATGAAGGAAAGAACAAAGAGGCAAAGAGGGGAGGGGCGGGCTCACGGAGGGCCAAAGCAAGGAGGAAACAGAGAGACATAATGGAATAACTTATGAGTAGGCAAGATGGGCAGATAGAGAGCAGGGAGAGATAAATAACAGAAATGACTGCTGAGAGGAGGGGAGACGCATCTAGGGCAGTGATTTTTTTATTTTTTTTCCACTGTTCCTGGTTAGTATGCAAAGTCGGGACAAAGACGGATTAAAATGAATCCAAAAGATGAAAATATGCGCCTTCAGTGAAGATTTTAAGTGAATACATATCACATTTTTGTGTGAAGTTTCTTCCCTAACTGGAACGTCGAGGGCGAAAGTCACAGGGAAGCTTAAGCCATTAAGATTCACTTAGATCGTCACAAGACGGAGTAGGCCTTGTTTTCGTGACCACGTGGGGAAAGAAGTTGAAGAGGGAGCTTGGAGTCTGGCGGCTGTGGAGAGTCAACAAATTATGTTTAAAATGAATAGAGACATTTGGAATAATTTGTAATTATAAAAACAGCAGACTCGTGGCACATTGCCCCCTCCGCATTCTGGCTTTTGGAAAAGCGTAACGATAGCAGTTTAACTTGTGGAAACACAGTCCCTTTTTTGCAGAGAGTTAAAGAAGATCTCATGATACCCTGGCATCATCCATAAAGCTAAAAAAAAACAACTAATTAACATCTTATTGTTGAAGGAAAGACTTCTCCTAGCATTCCTGCACAGAACACCCTGAACTTGCATTTTTCTCACTGATGCTTCTGCACAGATTGAAGTGGTTTCCATTTTTAGACAGTCCCTTCTCCAAAAAACATTCATGCTGTTGCACTTGGCTGAGCACAACAAAGGTGACAGAAGCAGACGATAGAAATTAAATGAGGTCCGCCGCAGACTATCGCAGCCGATTCTCAAGGTGCTTTCGTCCCCGGGAATCTTTTCGCTGTTCCTATCAGGGTTGTAACATGTTTTTGTGTGTGTTTGTGTCTGGACAGCAGGAATTGAGAATGGTTCCTTGAATTCTTTTCTTTTTTTTTTGTACTTTTAGTGACGTTTACCGATGCAAAACAACATAGTTTTCAAAAGTTTCCCTCCCTGACATAACCCCAATTGCACCTCTCTGGGGCATGGCTTCCTGTAACTGTTTTGGTTGTTTGTCTTCAATAGAGCTAAAAAAAAAAAAATAATGCTAATAAAGGAAATAGTGAAAATCTTCTAGCATTTCCTCACAACCTGTTAACTTGGGCATTTACCAAACTGGAAAAACCAATGTAGAGAGAAAAAGTTGAACAGAAGTAGAAGATAATCACAATAACTAAAGTGATTCTGATGATGAAAGAGGCCTAATACTCTGGGCGCTATTCTTGGTGACAGGCTGTCCGCTAGTTACGCCGGTAAAATGGGAACCGACGATCTGGCAGTTGGGTTTCAGTAGTCTGCCAGCCAACGCCAGATTCATTAACTTTCAAACATTGTTGGGCACGCACACAGATTCCTCATTCTTCCTCAAAAAAAAAAAAAAAAAAATGGGAAAGATATTGGTTGGAGGTCTGAGACGCTTTTAGATTCAGGGACCCAGTGCAGGACGTCCTGTTTTTCATGTTCTTTTATCCAAACTCAAATTTCTCTCACCAGATTTTTGTTTTACGGCTCTGTGTAGTTCCAAATTCCTGACATTAATTTGTGGCTAAAGACTGTTAGCTCGTGAAATCTTCTCCACAATAAGCCAGCGAAAAATTGCAAAAATATTCTCCACGAAAGGAAATCAAGGCTCAACTTTTGGACTTAACGAGCGAGCTGTTTCTCTTTATACCGGAGACACGACTGAGCAGCGAGGCTGATCTCCCGGCTATTTACTGTCACTAGCTGGTCCTAAGGATGCGAGGGAGCGAGCAAAGCAACCGGAGCAAGTCCTGCTCCGGAGGAGAAGCCCTGACGGAGGAAGGCTTTACTGAGCTAATGAGATGAATGAATGAGTCGAGTAAATAATGTGAAAAGAGAGAAAAACAGAGGAGAATTTCACAGAAACGTGAAACTGTGATCAATTAATAATAACCAGATGCTTGCAGGTGCATGTTCCTCCTTTCGTGTTCGTCTTAATAATTCTGTGCGTTGTTTGTGCTCTCATGAAGGGCTTAAGCTTTGAAATGCAAAAAATTTAAATTTAATTGTATAATCCAGACTTTGTCAGCCGGGGATATTGGAGGATAACCGGCAACAGATCTGATCTAACAAGGCACTTGGCTCCGCGGTACACAGCTTTGAGAGGGGAAAAAAAAAAGGAAGTGTGGGATTTTAACAAGGGAGAGATTCGGATTTTCTCGGCTTTGTGACTTCTCGGCAGTCGCAAAGATGCGAGCGCAATGAACAGAGGGAGGCGGGTTCGGGATGAGCTCCCCTCGTCCCCTCCTCCCTCCAGATGATGTCTCGAAATCAAAAGTCAAAGCTCACACACTGTCGACGGCTGAAAAGACGGAAGCCTGAAGCTTGCAGTATTTGAATTACCGGAAGTCACCAATGGACAAAATACAAAGTGTGGCTGAACACTGGGAAGTTGCACTTTTTGAGGAAAAAAAGAAGAAGCTGCCATTACGGTAATGATGACGCGCCATTGCTATTGGCTCCAAGTTGGGGAGCGACACAAGACACGCCGGGAGATTAGAGAGGGTTCTTTGGAGGAATTTGTTGTGATGTCACAAAGGTGTTCGAGTCAAAGTCACAACTTCCCAGTGTTCCCAGTGTTTTTTTGTTACTTCCAAGTTATTTTAATTTTTTTCACTACACATATACTTACTTAAATTTCTAAATGTTAGTTTTCTTAATGTTGATTCAAAAATTCCAGATCTCCAAAAAAGTTAATAAAATCCAGTGAGTTGTAGCGATGATGAATGAAGAAAACTTTGTCAAAGTGCGCAGGTACGAAGCTGAACCGAGGCAAGGCGACCAATTAGAGCAGCTGATACGGCTGAAAGTTAGTTTCCTGATCATTTATCAGAGGGAACCACTGTCTATGACTTTGGTTCCTTTTCATTAAATTCACCATTTGCAGGCGTGGAGTGTCCGGTGAACCCAGATGGAACGGGCGATGTTGATGGAACTTTCTTTCCAAACAGGGAGCAGTAATTAAAAGAAGAAGTTACCGAGGCAACCAGAGCTTGGAATGTCCACCAGTGAGTTTGATCTGACATGAACATCACAGTTCAGTCAGCCGTCGCCCTTTAGTAGTGTAGCCCTTAAATGCATGAATTATGAGAACCATAGATTTTTTTCCTGTTTTTATTGTTCTTTATATATATAAAAAAATTATGCAATTTAATTTTTTAATTTTTTTTTCAGGAACCCATTTTCATGAAGTTACAAAATTGTCCACTCACATGATTAATTGCAAATTTCTCCTAGAATAAAATAAATATCCAGAAACTTTAACAATTATATTAATTCTTATGTGTTACACAATTGTTGCCCTGCTGTACAAATTCCCAAGGTACTTGGTATTTCTGACTCTCTGTCAAATTGCACTTCCGTCGACTGACCAATTGGTGGCAGTGTATGGAGTGATGCACATGCATCCACTGTGTTGCTTGATACGCACTTACAACACAAAAACCCATTACATATACAGCTTTTGAGTAGCCGTACACTATGCATGAAAGGGCTAGTAGTTTTCCACTGACTCCGCCTCTGATTTGCTCTGCCTGCTGGCCACGCCCACCTCCTCAGTCTACTGGTTCACCTGTGCACACAGCTGCTTCTCATCCTCTAATCAGGACAGCTTATATTCACCAGCTCCGCTCCAGCCCTGTTTTTTTTTTTCTTTTTGCCACCATGCAAGACTTTCCAGCTCCCATGTGTCTGATTTCCTGCCCGTCTCTGACTCATCTGCTCTTTCTCATCCGCTCTGTCTAAACCACCTCAGCCTCCTGTTCCCGATCAAGAGTTCCCTCTTTGTCCCCCTTTTTTTCCTGCTTGCTCGAGTGTTGTTTGCCCGCTTGATTAAAACGATCAGACTGCACAACGTTTCCTTCTTTCCATGGCGTCTGCCGGCCCGTGGGACCTCCTTTTTAATGCCGCTCTGCCTCCTTCGTAGCGTGTTTGTTTGACCGAAATGTACTTGTGTAACTCATGCAAAAAAAGTATTTTGTGATTTTTGGGGCTGAGCATCTAAATTGGCAAAGTTGATCTTGGCTGCGGCTGAAAACCAGAACAAATAGTCCCAACTTTGATTGTCCTGAGTGGGACCAATCTGCTGTGAACTCTGGGTAATTTAAGGCTTGTTCTCAAAATAAAAGCCACCTACAGACTGAACAAGTGTGTCCGAAAGCTCCTTGACTTTAATGGTTGCAAGTGTATTTTCTTTTTGGAAAATGAACAGCGACGACGATGAGAATACCAATATTTGGTGTTGGTGCACAGTCACCACGTCTCGGCTTTAAATGGAGCTTGGAGAGAGATTCTTTATTCGAATCTACTGGTGAAGCGCGTGATCGGCAGAAGGCCACGGTCTGATCCGGCCACTGGCCATCTGGAGCTCCTTTGCCGCTTTGATGTGCTTTCAATTTTGGAGTGAACACCTCTACCCACCTCACACCTCGTACTACCATCCCACGCACAAATAATAACACACGCACACACACAAAAAGACCTGGAGCTGCCGACCTCATCTGCTGGTTTCAGCCCGCGTCCTCTCCCCGCCGTCCTTCATTCAAACCACGCGATGTCTCCCAGGACGGCGGCTTTGTTCTGTGCAGGTGCAGGGACGTTTTCATTTGCAGAGGTTGAAGAAGCCACGAGGCAGAGACACAGGTGTGTGTGTTTAAAAAAAATAAATAAATAAAAATAAAGTCAGGCTTCGCTTCGACATGTGCAAATCTTTGCTTCATAGTAAAAAATATCTTGGTGTTCAGGGTGAGGCTGAATAGAATTTTCACCCTGACTCATTTCGCTTTTTCAGTCTGGGTTCGTTTGTTCGCCGTTCGGCCGATCTCGGAGGGCTCAGACGGCTCTTGAACATTCATAAAGTGAAGTCGCACGTTGTCAGGATTACCCCAGATGTCTTTTTTTTTTTTTTTTCTTAGTGGAAAGATTTCCGCCTTTTACTTCGCTTTTGCGTCAGCTCAGTTTTGCATCAACTTGCATAATCGCGCTGACTTTACATGCGTCTGACCCACTGCTAGAAACAAGCTTTTGTTCTTGTTTTTTAAGAAAAATGTTTTACAAAAAAAAAGAAAAGAACCCATCTGTGCAGCCATCTTCATATGAATGCACTTTAAGTTAAACACTTGCTTTTATTCTAATGCCGTGGGGGGCGCATATTAAATGATGCTGTAAGTGGACTGACTTTAACTTATTCTATAAAGCCACTTTGAGCGGTTTAATGGACAGACAAATGTTGTAAAAATGTACCGATAATACTTTGCGATAATATCTTTTGAGGACGTGGAGAAACATTCTAAGTAAAGGTGGACATATTTCCATGTCCAACTCTCTGGCAAGATTTTGCCAGTGTTATGAAAGCGAACTGGGATGGTTGAGGATTGGGAGGGTTCTCTGAAGATCATCCCACAGATACTCGGATCAGTTTGGGATCTTTTGTGTGGCGACTCTGGCTGTTGCCATCTTGTTGGTGCTTGATGCCTTGGATCCCCTGGAAGCGCTTGCGCCAGCGTACGCGTTTCGTCACATCACCTACCCTGATGCACCAGGTGTGTCTTGGAGCAGAGCGTCGTCTAAACGCTGCAGCTGGATGTGATCACGTGAGGATTCAAACATCGCGCAAAAAAAAACGTTGTCAAGTTGCAAGTATTTAAAAAGAACAATATTCAAACAAAGCTCTTATTGGCCTGTATGAACGACTACATGACCATAGATGATCCCTCTACAGCAGAGGTCTTCAACGTTTTTCAGGCCAAGGACCCCAAACTGATTAAGTAGGGACCCCCTACCTACTATATGTGTTCTATATTGAACTTGGCTTATTATTAGCATTTTGCATTCGATATTAAGGTATGATATAATACACGGATTCTAGTATTCATCATCCATAACAGCAGAGTGGCCGCGCAACTTCCGTAAACATACCTAACTGGTACATACATGCATCTGCTAATATTTCACCTGGGGACTGAGTAGACAGAGTCGGTGTGTAATATGCAGCCTCGTGATTGGCTCAGCAGTGATAGGGGTGTGGCCTACTGTGTACAGGAGGCTTAGATTGACAGATCTTTCTGTTGGCTCATGCTAACTGAAAGATAACGTCTTCTGCCTCCATTTGTCCCTCTACTAAAATATTGAATGTATTTGAAAATATTAAATATGTGGGGGGAAATTAAATATATATATCACCTCAACACCTTGTTCATGTTTTTTGAGTTGTTCCTAAACTGTTTTTGTGTCATCCTGCATCCTGCTGCCATCAAGGGGTGTCATTGCTATGGGGTGGGGGTGCCTGGTCTAGTTTCAGTGGGTGCTACATGTCTAAGTAACATCTATACGAATGTGAGGTCCAAAGGTTTCCCAGCAGAAGATGATCAGTATAATTTTTTTTTCTCCTGTCAGTGCTCATAATGTTATGATCGGCGTACCCAGTGCATCTTGGGTTTGTCACTCCCTTGTAGCGTACATGCAGCTCTGCTTTAGCGTCTCTGGCTTGTGTCGTGACGACTCCCCTCTCTGGTGTGTGTTAATATTTGAGGCGGTGACGATAAGGCCCAGAAAACGCTTCCTCATTACTCACGACCAGCTGATGACTGTGACTGGAAGTCGTGAGGCCCCTGCGTCACCGCCGATAAGAGTGATAGATGCTGCTCTGGCCATGTGTCTCACCGTGACTCCATAAGCACCTTTCATCAACGCCCGCCGACGCACACTCAAGCACGAGCGGTGCAGTGATTACACAGGAAATGAAGTATACGTTCATATCCATCATTATTCTAGTTATTAGGCAACAGTTGGTGGCAGCTGGGTGAAGCGGGGGGAGGAGGGCGAAGGCTTTCCTTCTGCCTAAAATCCTAACAACTGAGAGCAACAAAAACAAAACAAAAAAAAAAAAACGCCCCAAACACTCGGATTAACACAGACTTATATTTTTATGCAAACATGAAGCAATTAATGTTGCATAACTTGCTACTTATCAACGTTTAATTCAACTGATCTCCATGGCTGCAAATGTCAAACGATTATATTCATAGACTTAATGGGTTATAAATGGATATAAATAAATATGACCGTGAAACTTTCCCCGTTGATTACTGGCATTTTATTTATTTATTTTTTGTATTGCACCATTTCTAATGAGGCATAAACCTGATTATTAAGGTTTAAAGTTTAATTGTATGGTTTAATATTTAGTTTTTTTTACAGTTTGTGTAACATTGGAAGATGGGGAAACCACAACGTTATCTCTAATTTCCTGTATTGTGTTTGTGTTTGTGCACTAATATATGTATGATTAAAGTTCCTATAAAAACTAATTTGAGATGTCGTGAACTGCATGTAACCTTTACTACTAGTATTTAACCCAACAATGACAAAAGAAGGATAGATATACTTAGAGGGACTTTAAAGTCATTTACAGGTAAACAATTAAGATGCTGATGACTCATCCTGCACTAGGGGGCATGTCCTAATTGGGCATGAAACATCTTAAACTTCCTCTTCCTCCCCAGTTTGCATCTGTCTTACACCAGTAACCCTACGAGCTCAATGACCAATCAGAGCCTGTTTATATTTCTACTGTTTTTGCCACAGAATATTCAGCTTTAATCATTTTGTGTGGTTTTGTTTTTCCACTTGTGTCACCTTGGTTATGTAAGAATGCCTTTTTTTTGTTGGTGAATAAGATCATTTTATGCATAAAGCCGAAGTTTCATTAAAAACAGACCAGCCACGGGGGTAAAAAAAAAATAAGCTGCGACAGGTGCAGAAGCCCCGCTGAGAGCTGATCCACACCTGTCTCGTCTGTCGGTATTTGCCGGGAGCCCACCGAGTTTCCTTCGGTGGATACCCCACCTATTTCAACAGCCCGCCGCATCTTAGACGGAGTTTAATCAGTTCCCAACGGAGCAACTCCAGACAAAGCTTCCTGCCACAAGGATTTTGTGGACAGGAGAAGTCGGGCGGGCTTCCAGGGGTACTCTGTTAGAGAGGTACACAATTAATTGATCAAATCATCACTGTCAACGTTCAAGCCAAGAAGCTTTTAAAAGGGTCAGAATAAACTACCTTAATTACACTGATTGGTCAAAATCAGATCAAACACCAATCAGCCACAACATTATGACCAAGTGCTGAGATCTTGGATCAAAGAAGCGTCATTTAAATGGCAAGCAATTGGGCAAAAAGCAAGAAGTGAGGAAATGACAGGAACTGCAGTTCCTCAAATGGCCACTTGAGGGTGTCTCCAAAAGTGATTCATTACTTATAGACCTCCATGTTAATGTTTAGTGTTTACAGCAGAAATATACATATTTATAGCCTGGAACAAAAGATCTCTATGATTCTTTTCCACATTTTGCACAACTTTGAGCAGATGGATTATTTTATAACTCGTTTTAAATGAAATGTAAATGTGGTTACAACCACTGAGAGAAGTTAATAACATTAAACATCTTGTGACAATTCAGTGTTCTACTGGGAAACTTTTGAACCTGGCATTCGTGAGGATGTTACACAACGTTCTGTTACCAGACACCTTAGGGTTAGGGTTAGGGTTGGGTTAGGGTTAGGGTTGTGGTTAGGGTTAAGAGGTCCCTGTTTATTCTCTGGTGAGTAACAACTGTTTTGGATGCACAAGGGACACAGAAATAGGCAGGTGGTCATAATGTTATGTCTGATCAGCCTGTGCATTCACATAGTATATTACAAAGTTATTGAGCTGCACTCTCTTGTACTTGGGCATGTTTTTAGCTTTCCACTCCTGCAGGCGGGACCACGAATGGGATCATTATAAATGAATTAGTCCAAAAGGATAAGCAGGAGAACAAAGGAGAAAATGAACTACAGGTACTTTACAAAGACATTTTATTAATTTCCCAACAAATCTTTATTTACTCTAATGGCTAATTAGAACATGGTAGAGTAATAAATAGTGGATGACACAGTAATTAGACAGGTGGCCTGTTTGTACTGCTGCTGTGTCCTCTCCAGTGTGTAGTATACATCAGGCAGACAAGGACCCACTTCTTTCCCTTTTTTTTTGGTGGAGGGGGGGTTGGCAACACCCACCCAGGGCTAACCGTGATAATGCAAGCCGTCCACGACACGCCAACTCCATTTATAGACCGAGCCGTGACTGCGCCTCGATTTAGATGAGCCTTGATGAAATTGTTTGCAGAGGTGTGATGGACAGTCGAGGTAATTATTCTGCTCGAGGTATGATGATTAGGCATTGTGGTCGAACACTCACACAGCCTCTGTGTTTTGCCGGGGTTGTTTTTTGATGCGTGATGCGCCTCCTGCCAGCGAGGCAGAGATGCGCTCGACAGCCCGCTCTCACGCCGGCCTCGCTTGTTGTGACGGCTGCCACGCTGCCACTAACTGTGGTCAATCAATAGACCTCGTTTTCTGAGACGTTCGGCGGATCCTCAAACTTTTTTTTTCCTCTCCGACCATCCCTTCTGGAGCTGTAATCATATTCGGAAGGCCCATTTCTCTCTAATCTTGTTCCTGCGTTAGTCAACTTCCCTTAAATCGTTCATTTGCTTGAATACGGGAAAATGACTCGCAGTTTTGCCACTTTGCAACTTTGTGGATGACGCGGGAGCGGGCGCTCGTTTACAATGAAACGGTGATGAGTGCAGAAAGTGTTTGAGCGGAGCTTTGGTCAGGGATTAGAAATAATTAAAAACTCCCAACGTCCAAGGAGCTTCGGCTTGTTTTTAGCACGGACTGTAAACGCAGCAGAAGTGAACTGCATTATGTCTGTCCTGACTTTTTTTTTTGCCTTCCTCCGTGTCACTTCAATATATCGTAACATGACTTTAACTCTGAGCCATTACTCAAAAGACTCCCCGTGGGTCACGATCCCCAGTGTTGCAAAATCTCAGCAATTCCTATATTTGTGCAGTCATTTACCGACCGTCCCGACTCCTGCAAAAGGTAATCCCGAAACTTTTCGTTTGGCGGGAGCGCGACTGCCGAGCGAGTTCAGACGTTTACGGCGGCCTCATTTAAATTTGCATATTTGAGACATTCCAGTGATTTACTGCGCAGAAGCAATTAAACCAAAGGACGTCTCAAGGGCCCCCACCTGGTGTGAACCCAAACGGCTCCTCTGATCTCGGCTGCATTCATATTGCCAGGCCTTATCTTCTGAATAGAATTCAATTATTTCGGAAATTCATGCAGCATCACCTAAAGTGTCGGGGCGCAGCAGAAGAAGAAGAAGAAGAGGACGAAGAAATCACTGCAGGATCTCAGGATGAGTGAGTGGATCGTCCGGGATCTGTGTCGTTACACTGCCCCCTCATGGTCGCAGTGACAAAATAAAAAACACATGCACAAAAAAAAAAAAAAAACAGGTTTTCGTGGATGTGTGTTTGCAGACTCCCGGGTCAGCGGCATTCTTTTCTTGTCTTACAGTAGTTGAGTCTCTGCACCTGCAGGCAAACGCAAAGAGATGCAGAGAAGAATTTCTTTCTTTTTTTTTTTTTGCCCTTCAGAATCCCATCTGCCTTCGCCATATGTGTTACTCAAGTGAATCACACAAAGACGAGAGTTGCTGCTTTCCCACCAGTGCGTTCTTCTATCCTCCTTATCCATTTAAATGTCTTTTTTTGTTGTTTTTTTTGCTCAAAAATAAAAGAGAAGGGCATCAGGTGCCCATCTGCTGTGAGCAAATATGCAACATATGGCAGTGGTAAAGCAAAATTGCATCCATTCATGTATGTGGATTAATCAAACCTCTGAATGTCACTGGACTAACAGGATTAAATTTTGCATCCGCTAATCAAGCAGGCAGGCAGAGCGGCGTGGCCCTCACCGCCGTCATGTCTGAGCATTTAATTGGAGCTCGTAAAATTATATTTTTAACACGGAAGAAAAGGACTTGAACGTGTCCAGATGTGGTTTCCCAAATGTCACCGCTGACATGAAGTGGGAGAGCTGCTCCTCATTCGCTGCCATTTTCTGACTCGAACAGCTCTCGCTTTGTGTCAAAAAAGGACGCCTGGCAAGGAAACTTTCCGTTGCAAAAAAAAAAAAGGAAAACGCTCGCAGATACCAGACTCCATTGTTTATTCAGACAGCACTGCGTCGATAAGGAGAAGTGCCTCTTATCAGCATGAATCAGCTTGAATATCTCCAGCCTCTATTTGATTAATTAATTGTTGCTCTCTAATCTGCCGCTGTTACCCGAGTGCCTTTCTTTTTGACTCCTGCTTCCGCCGCTGGAATATTATCTCTTTCTCATTTTTAGCAGAACTCAAGGATCAGGCCAATAAAGCGAGCCATCTGAAATCCAGAGCACCTGCACAGACTATTATACGCTTTGTCACCAGACTGTGTGTTTATTGCACATGTTCTGTGACAACAAAGAGCAGAAGGGGACGTGGAGGAGAGAATATAGAGCTGACAGCCTTTAATCAAGAATCTGAAAGCTCCTTGTGTCCTTGCTGATGCCGACTGGCTGTTTGTCTCCATCTGTCTCAGAGCGGATTTCAATGCTGTCTGCTGGATGCAAAGTACCAGCAATCAAACACAGCTTTTAAGTGGGGAGGTTTGTGTAAGAACTTTGTGAAAGTGCGAGTTTTATATTAATTAGCCTTGAATATAAAAGTATAAGTGCAGGGATGATGTTAAAGTCCTTAAAAAGCAAATGTGGGGAGAGGGAGTATGAGGTGTTTGGATTCTGATTGAGCTTAAGTTGTTGTAACATAGCTTCTGTCAGTTGTGATACTTGAATTTAAACGCCGAGGTCCGGGGATCAAAGAAACACGACATGAAATAACGAGGACAAAAACAAGAAGCGAGCAACTTACATAAACTGCTGTTGCTCAAATGTCTCACGTGTCTCCAAAAGTGATTCAAGACCTTCATGTTAAGGTTTTACAGCAGAAAAATACTTCACACTGCAAGTGGATTTTTATATAACTCACTTGTTTAAACTGTATTGAAGTGTAAAAGTTGCACTGACAGGAGAAGTAAATCGTGTGGCAATTCACTGTTCTCCTGGGAAACTTTAGACCTGGCATTCATTCTTGTGGATGTTACTTGGACATGTACTGCTAAACTAGACCAGACCACCCCCCACCCCATAGCATGACATGACACAAAAATGATTTAGGAACAACTCAAACAAAACAAAACAAAAAAAAACACCCCAAGGTGTTGATCTGGCCTCCAAATTCACTAGATCCCAACCTGATCAAGTATCTGTAAGTGGTCCAGAGGCCCCTCAACCCATCTGACCCAAAGGCCCCCCACTAACAACATCCTGTTACTAGATACTACAGGACGCCCTCAGAAGTCTCATGTCCATTCTCTGATGAGTTACGAACGGTTTTGGAAGCATAACCCTAACCCTAACCCTAAGGGAGACCGACACATTATTGGAAGGTGGTCACAATGTTATGCCTGATCTGCGTAATTAAGTCAAGGGGTTCAGTCATAAGATCCCCAGCAGTTTTCCTAAGCTACAGTCACCTTCTTTGCCCTTCTTTGGTTTAGGCGAGAGTTAGAAGAAGTCAGGCACTGCCAAGACGGCAACGGCCAGAGCTCCACCTCCATATACAGTCAATGACAATAACGCTGCTTGTTTAAACAAGCCTTTTAGATTGGCCGGACTTATTTAAAGGAACAAATGTAAGCAAATACTAAAATCGTTGCCTCTCTACCCTGGGGCAAGAACTTGTCGAGGTACAAATTGATTGGAAAAAGTACCCAGTTTTTCTTTCTAAAGCTTTTCTTTCTAAAGATCAACTTCCATTTCGGGATTCTGAACAATGTTCCAAATACAATCAGTTTTGATTTACAACCTTAAGTTTCAATCTCTCTAATCCTTCGACTCACTTTCAACCTGTCAGCTCCCCAGACTAATTTCTTTGTCTGTCTTTCCACATTTTGGCATTCAACCTTCTGCGCACAATGTTATCTGAGAGAAATGATGGTTCAAATTACAAAAACAAAGCTCCAGTTGAAAGAGAGAAAAGACAAACTGATAAGGATGCTCAATCTACAGAGCTTGCCTAAGGCCATCCATCTCCGCACCGGTATGTTTGCTGCTGGCTCACGGGACACGATTACGCTCGGTCAGTCGGCCCAGCAGTTAGGTCAGTCACCTGAGCTGTTGTTCAGTCGCCTAGTTATCCAGTCGATTGAAGAGTCTCGTGGCAACTGAACCAGTAGCTGTGTGAAAGAGCTCAGCCAAGAGGGCAGGCACTTCGCAAAAAAACCCTAATCATTTCCAGATGAGAGTCCAGACTGCCTGGACTGAGAGGAGAGAACACACACACACACACACACATATAAAAGAAAACGAGAGTGAGAGAGGATGGAGGGAGGAGGCGACAAAAAAAGTGAATGTGGTGAACGAAGGAATGGTCCCGCATATGAAATGAGTGCATGCGAGATGTGAAAGGCAGGGCTCTCATTCACCTTTTGTGATGTTCATTCAAGACTGTGATTGCATCTTTTGAGGGAGCTTGACGGGACGAAGGGTGTGTGCGCTGATTTCATGTGTGCGAGGATCAGCATGACGCAGTGGTGGGCTTTACTCGCGGTGGTTTACCTGTCCATCCACTGGGCGGCCACTCAGCACCACAGGAAAGGTAGGAGGACACACCTGCTCATGTTACTAATGAGTCCGATAGGTAAAAAAAAAAAAAAAAGAGAGAATGAAAGTAAATAACATGTACACTGAGAAATATATCCTTACATAGAATTATACAAGTGCACTAGGAAATTTGAATATATTCCATATATGCAAATATGCTTGCATGTGCATGTTTTTGCTCCTGTGAAAGAATGTGTTTATGTTCTGGGTTTCATGGGGAAACTTTGAAGGACCCCAACAGATCTTTTCCAGCGAAAAGTGACTGGCCTGTTGTTACTGGATCCACTCAAAGAGGAAATTCCTTTCTCGAAGCTCATACACAGCTTGAAAATCTTTGGACACATGACGCCGTAACCAGCTACAGAAGAGTTGTGTCAACTTTTCTTTGGAAATCTGTGGGGATTTTTGTTGCATTTTGGGGATGCATTTATAGAACAAAAAGTTTGAAGTTATTTCCTGTTGCTGTAACGATGGAAAGCAGTAACTTGTTTGCCCAAACAAGCAGATGAAAGCATAGAAAGCTGTTAGCATTATTGCTCTTTTATGCAATTACCATGTTTTGTGTTTTTGGATCCAGCCTCAACTTTCGATTATATGAGTTAAATGCAATTTCTTTTAAACTTCCACCTCCACCATATTTGAAAACTTCAACAAACTTCTTCTCTGGAACCCGTCCCACCACTCGACGCTGACTTAGCAAAACTAGCAGTTTACTAGCAAAGGTGACTGAAAATGCGTAAAGGTAGTAGTTTTTAAAACTGAAGTGAGGAGACAAAAGTGGATACAGTCAATAAAACCTGAAGGATCTTTATGAAGAATTTGTTCATTTTGCTTCGGTGTGCGGCTAGCATGTAAGGCTAAAGTCAAATATAGCATATTTCTTTAAGCTAGGTTGAAGACGTTTAATATTAGGCAGCTTATGTCATTGTGGAAAGTGGATAAATTCAAAAGCTGTTCAGTAACATTGCGATGTTTGTGCCTTAGCTCGCTAACACATAGCTAAAATGAGTTTAAATCATGAGGCAATCGTATGTTTTTAGCTAGCTACAGGGATTTTGTTAGGAATTTAGACCTTGGTTGCATGTTGTCAGTACAGGCTACTCTGTATTCTGGAAAAAAACAGTCTTTGTTTTCTCTTTTAAAAGGACCAACACCAAACTAAGAGCAGCGATAAACGGTTTAAGTTCACATTATGAGGGTGGGAGATGGGGGACCAGTAGAAAGTGTAAATATGTGACCTTTCTCCTCTATCTCCAGTTACCATCCAATGTCTCCACGATTCCAATATCCACAGCGTCAAATCCCATCAGCTTCCCTGACAAATGTTTCATGGATTTGATTGCAGTCTGCTAGACTGACCTCACAGTGGGAGTACTGAAAATAAAACCTGTATTTACATTGTAAATAAAGAATGAGCCTTTGAATTTGACTTGTGGGAACATTTTAACAATGCAAATACAGAGGATGGGCGGTTTCCGCGACGACTTTAATCTCCCTCGTGTCCTTTTCACCCTCATTTTACCGTATTCCGGAGGGATCCAGACATCCGTTTTGTTTTTTTGTTTGTTTTTTTCCCCTCCCACTCCTCGTCAAGTCGTCCCTCCAGCCAGGAGAACGATTTAGCCCAGCTAATTAATGGATCTTTGTTGTTCCCTCATCTCCTAGCAAGCAGTTAGCGGGAGATTACAAGTTCCCGGCATCTACATAATGACGCCGGGGGAAGCCTGCCCATCCAAACACTGATTGTCTGGAGCGCTAGGAGACGGATGGCTAGGCTTGGAACGAGCAGCAGGGAGAGGACACATGTATAGGGCATTATATTAAAGCTTCAGTGTGAAAATGAGCCTTATGTTGGGTTTGTTTTTCCCTGCATTAACATCGTAAGGATTTAATATGAAATGTTTCGCACTCTGTTGCACATGATGATATTCGGGAGTGATTAAAGTTGAGCTGTCACTTTCACGCTTCATAAAAAAAAAGGGGGAATCTTTCTTTATTGTCTCGCCATAAATATGGCAGAAAAATTACGTAGGCCCTTGGGGAAAGACATCAGTGACTTGCATCATGAGTAGTAGTTGTATTTGTCGTCTAAATTTCATTGTTCCAGGGATGTCTTTACTTTATGTGTTGTCAGTGGGAGTTATTTTTCTGCACCGTTAAGTTCCTTTAATTTGTCTACCAGCCGCCAGCTGTATCATTAACATATTCACTGTTTACTATGTAATGCAATACATTGACTCTCGGCTGTTTTATAGTGTCCAGACACCAACCAGTAAAACGGCATTGGTTGCACCTGTATCATGTGCGATTGCAATCGTGAAGTCCCACAGCTTTCATTTATGTGCTGACATAAAATGACAGTAATTACTGAGAGAAATCTCAATGCACAGCTCGATATGTTGTAAACCGATGCGTGCACATTATATGTGGAGGGGTGAGCGCTTGCGCAAGAAGGACATTTTAGACGCAGAGAAGTGCTAATTTTCATGTTACACACCACCTCTGCACCTGTTCCCAGCTCCTTTCGTGTGGGTTCCCTCATTTCCTTGCCAGATTGTCTATTTCTGTTCATCTTCACACCGAACCTCAGCTTATTGATTACACACTGCAGTGCTCCCTTTTGTCGAGACATTACACAACTACAGAAGCGATTTTACAGTGATTTTTTTTTTGGTTTAATATATGCTCTAAGCCTCGGTGCTGATCTACAGCAGTGCAGAGCCAACGGCATTAGCGGTAACCATTGTTCCGGACTACTGTTGCAGCTAAAAACATAAAACACTTAACTCCCTGGCATGCCAAAGGACACTTATGTTACAGGAAACAATAAAGGGAAGGGGTGGGGGCGCCTTTTTATGTAAATTAGAGAAGACTAGTTTTAAATGTAAATCGGCACTGGGTGGGCCTCCGAGCTGTCGTTTCGCTCCTGCTACTCCATCCTTTAACAGCATAACCCTTGTTCTGATGAGCGCTGTCTTTCTCCCGGGTGTTGTTGTGTTTACATTGGCGGCGTCCCACGGAAGCTGCAGTGTCTATTCAATAGCTAATACGTTTGCACAGGCATTGGTACTCTCAACAATACACGTGAGAGTCGCAGAGGCTGCATATTCATATTTTAATTGAACTCATTCTCGTGGGAGATTTCAATTTGGAGTTGAAAGATGCCGGGCGCAAATGTGAGTGGTAACGAATGCTAAGGTAGCTCAGCGGTTGCTACCGTGCATAAACCAGCCTATTGTGTAAAATAATGTGTTTACCACAGAGCTGTACATTAGAGAGAGTCTGGCCAACTCAAATCATGGGCACCATGTTTGCTACGTCGGAGGGAATATTCTACAGTGTAACCCTATGGGACGGATGTGCTATGTTGAAATAAATCTCTTACTATCATCATAAACAGGCCTATAAATGTTATTGCCAACATCAGTCAATATGTAAATTGCCCTCACTTAAATATCCCAGCGTCTACTTACTTTAAATATCTTAAATGAGCCTGTAAAATGCTTTGTAGCCCAATCACCTCATCAGTCATGGAGCTGTGTTTAACTTCTCCTCAGTCTCCGTGTTCATCCATCGCTGTTAAAAGTTTGAAAATCAGTGAAATTAGTGAGTTGATTTTTTTTTTTTTTTTGAAATTTAGTCTAGATAACTAGCTAGCATAAGGCTAGCATAAGCCTAGGTTAATTTAGTAAAGTGGTGTTGGGCGTTTTTGAGATCAAGGTTCACATTAATGATGGTATGACTTTAATTTAAAATCTTAAAATCTTAACAAACGTCAAAGACAGACATTGACATTTACCTCACATAATAGGTCACATAATCAGTTGACATCCAGTTGTTCCTTTCAATCTTCTGTCCCCATAACTTTCTTGTGTTTTCCCAATCCAACTTTATTCTCTGTTCTTTTCTCTTTATTCTCCATCTTTCTTTTTCTCTGTTATTGCCATTTTTTGACATGGCGCCCATCAAACACGTGACCAGCTCAGAACCAATCAGCATAGCAGGACAGCTCAGACGGTCCTTTCCCTAGTTGGCCAGACACTTTCTAATATATGACTCTGGCTTACCAGGCATTTCGCTGCATCACGGTGGCCAAGAAATTTGTAATTCAGCATTAAAATTGATTTCATGCTTGGGTACGCTTTCTTGACGTCTTCTTAAGTAAACCGTATATTATTCTTTGGCGCAAAATAATACCAATAGCTACGCATTAATATTTCAAATGAACTCCTTCTGATGCGAGATTCCAACTCAACTGTTCACAAGGACGCCAAATAACATGATCTCATATGTGTTGAATCTGAAGACAGATGACATGCGTTTCAATGCAAGATGACTCCAACGTTGATACCAAATTTTGTACATATAGTCAAACAAGTTATTGCTTTGCTATCTCCATCTTCTGTCCCTCCTGGAAACTTATCTTGTCAGCTGATCTTTACCCTCACATTTGATACACATTCACAGAAAGGGTGGATTTACCTAGAAACACTCAGATCAACCATAATTTGCATGGCTATTAGGAGATAATATTTTTCTATTGGCCTCGTTATCAATGGTTTACACCACCAACACCACCACCACCACCACATACTATGCATTCATCAGATCTACACTGATCAGGCATAACATTATGACAATACATATATGTTCTGCCGGGAAACTTGCATTACAGTGAACAGTTTACTTAACCATGTGTGGAAATGTTGTTTGACATTCTTGGAATATTCTGAAAGCCAGTGAACTCGGGGTGGGCGTGGGAGGGGTGCTCCCAGTTTCACTGGAACTGACTGCAGAGAAGAAATGTTTACAGATAACCCAAATGTGCCAAATTGGTGGAATGTATTATTCGGAAACTTGGAACCACGGAGCACCCGATTTTCTTTACATTCTGAATGGTGTCTGTATTGCTGAAGCAGTGCCAGAGCTAAGGCTGGCAGTCACCCAAGCAGCGCGCAGGTACATGGATGGTGGTGGTGTTGGGGGTGGATCAGCCAGTGTATGTGGTTCGGGGCTGGCCTCGCAATCGCTATAAAACTAGATGTGGCCTGGCCGGCGATGCTGCGAGCGGTGGTGCTGATCATTACTCAAAAACTGGCGAGGCAGCAATCCATAGACGCCGCTGTAGGGAAGATGGAGGACTTGATCCAAAATTCAGATGAAGCCCAGTGTTTGTACTGTATACCTCATTAAGATCGGTGTGTGTGTGATCTGTGTGTTGGCTTACACGCTGAGCCAGGCATTCGACTGGTACGGACTTCCTAGGAAAATAACAGGAGAAAAAACAGAGAGAGAGAGAAAGAGTGCAATGTCTGGACAAACTCAGAGGAAGTTCTGCCTTTCAGTGCAAATCAAATTAGCTTTTCCGTTCCCTCTCCCGAAGCAGTGTCAACCAAACTGCTTAAATTAATGCATTTAAAGAGTCTTGGCAGCGAAAGCCGTGTAACAAACCATACAACTCTGAATCCTTGTGTGACCCCCTCGGCTTCATTTTCATCCCAGCCTTGTTCGGTCTGTTGTGCTCGTATGAGAATTGTGTTGTTTGATCAGGCTTGCTCATAAATCATTGCCAGCTTAAAGAATTTAGACTCTGTCTTTTATCTTTTTTGTTTGGTTTTATTCTTTTCATTTTAAACCAGTGAACCTGCGGACCCCTCGTTGTGCAGATAAGAGGTTTTGTATAGGTTTTCTTTACTAAAGCCTTCTCGCTGTTTTCACCTCAGGTATTCTTGAAAAAAGATCCATCCATCCATGAATGTCTTGCTGGCTGGTTATGAGCAACAGATAAATTCTGTGCTAATTAGGAAGAATTGTACTCTCTATTCTTTATACATTTGTACTGATTTACTGGGACAGTTACCTTACACCTGTTGTTTTCGATAGTCATCCATGTGTTTTCAGGTCTCAGTTGGTCACTACTACTACTCTGGTTGCCTAGGTAGCCCATTTGTGCCTTCTCTTTGTGCATAAAGCTCTTAGCGTTAGCATCTTTTATTTAGCTACATTCATAACTGAAATGAACTAAAACTGAAACCAATTGAAGCTGAGTCCACTTTTCCAAATAAGCCATTGGAGCTGTGTTGTGTAAAGCACCAAAAGGACATACTTTATTATAAGTATAGTATTTCCTGGCATTAAAATCAGCGCTACATGTTAATGTTCGTGAACCATTTATTGTTTGGTAGTTTGTATGGATCATTGTCGAGTCCAGTTGCGCTTAATTTAATCTGATAATCCGCATTTTTCCCAGTCTCTCGATACATTTCGCCATGTTTTTCCGTGTGGGGTCACGCCCACACGGAAGTGACATCATTGCACAGGCTCTGTAGATGGCGCTAGCACTTTGGGAAATTAACTTAAATGTATCTGTCGCTCCCAATTTTAATCACCTCAAAGTTGAGTTTAGTTCAAGGTGGTGCCCTCTCACTTGGCATTGCTAAAGGTAATGCCATGGTCTGTCTTCTGTCTATCGCTTGCTAGTGGATTTCTGCGTCTGCAGCCTGTAACTTTACATAAACTTTCACTCACAGGCATCTTCTGTTCATTTACTTTTTGACGTACATGTTGGTGCGCTTTTATCTATCTTATTTCCAGACACCTCTTTTATAATAATAACAAAAACGTTCTCTGCATGTATTTATCATACTACTGTGTGAACCAGGAAGCGGTTTTGGGGTAGCCGTGGATGTGAACCAGTAACCTTGTCAACCCAAAGCTGCTTCTGTAACCGCTACTTCATAGTACCATGAAACCAGTCGACCAATTCGTGACTCGAACCCACAGCCCTGAGGTTAACTTTTCATACACGTTTTATACCAAAGCAAGCTGACTGTATGTAAACCGCCTCAATCAGCAGACAGAACAAAGATAGCCACTAGCTACGTTACAACTTTAGCAGCTAACAGGACAGTTTTTTGCTGTCGTTGTTGTTTTCGACAAAAAGCGAGGAGCAAAATGCAATCAAAAGACAATTGAATGCTGGACGAGCTTTGCGCTAAAGCAAATATGAGTACTAATGAATGCTAATGTAGCTCAATGTGGGATACCTTGAGTGAAGGAGCACCAACTGCTGTGTAAGATGATAATGTGTCATTGTTGTGTTTAGCGGGTGTTTCACTGCCCCCAAGTGGCCAGAAAATTGGTAACTCCGCTTTAAAATGAATATCATGCTGGGTTACATTCTGTCAATTTCACTTTAAAATATATTGAAAAGAAACACTGCAAACTTTCTTTGTACTTTTTTAAGTATCAGAGTACTTAGTTACTTTCCACGTCTGGATAAGATATCTGTGACTATTTGGAATTGCCTCCAGTTATCACCTTAGTAAATATGGATTTTGGTGCATTTTATCGTAGAAATGAGGCAGCGGTAATCTGAACGGGACGGGGGGTTCATTCCAGCCATATCTGGGCACCTCCGATTACAGAAGGTCCCTGGTCTGCTGCACACATGGACCGTCGCTTTGAAATCTGACCGAATGAGGTCAGTTGCACCTGCCCTTCGGTAGGCGCATACGGAGATATCTCACCTCTGGATGCACTGGCCGCCGCCACTCGTGATATAGGAGCATCTGTGGAGGTCGAAGAGCAATTACCCTCTCAGCAGCTGGCGCCAGATTCTCTCCCACCTGCATAATATTTGACCAGTAATGAATCCGTGTTTACTCCACCTCTGGCCCACCCATGCCACGCTGGATAATGTGCTGTCTAATTTCTTATACACAAGGAGGGGGTCCTCTAATCCAATATCCTGTTCTCGTTTGCTCTAGCTTTGTATCCGTCTGCACATAGGATAAGACGGGGGACGCACACGCTGATCAACCCCACGTTCCAGCGTTCAGTGGAGGACGTCAATCTGCTGTTTGAGGTCAGTTTAGCTCGTGTTGACTTTCTTTTGGAAAATGCAGAGAATGTGAAGAAGGTCTCTCCAGATGACACATTTCTGGCCTGTGTCCCACTGAAACACTGTGTGCTGCTGCTAATCATTAGCAGAAGTGTAAAATATGTGTTTACCCAAAGTCTCGCTGACGCTAATGATGTCCTCAGCTTGCTCCGCATTTAGATAAATAGTTTGTTGGTGTCGTTTTTAGCGAGGTATAAACTTAGCTGCCCGGTTGTTTGGCAGCGTCAGTACTTCCTGAATGTGTTTTTGTGTTTTTATTATTACTATTCTCAATGAACCTCCAGATCCTGCTGGCCGGAATGCAGATCGGAGACGAGGAACACGCCACCGTGATCCCAGATGAGGAGCTGGCCTCCCTGAGGAGTGTGGAGAAGCTGGAAGTCATCTGCGAGGACGTCCTGCCCAAGAGCCTCCCCGAGATCCGACGCCTGGCGGCCGAGCTCGCCCAGCGGCGCCGGCCTCTGGGCTGGCAGGACTTTGAGCGGACGGTGCTGACGCTGGTGTACGCGACTCAGACGGTGGCTAAGATCACAAACCAGCACCAGAGAGATTTGTGGACAGACGCTTTGGTCCAGCTGTTCAAAGCCGTGCAGAGAGACCTCAAACCCTCTTGAAGCCGTTTTATGAATGTGTTGATCTCTTGCTCGTTATCGTACATGGCTTTCTAACATGTGTGTTTGACCTTTGTTTTTTAACATAACTAGTGTATAAAGTATGTGTTCTTATACTTCCGGCTATATTATCCCATTTGCAGGAGCTACACACCGACCTGGCATAACATTATGACCACCTTCCTAATATTGTGCCTCCAAAACATGGGCCTTCTGAGGGTGAATTATCCCACAGATGTTTGATCTTTGGGATCTAGGGAATTTTGGAGGTGTTGTGCTGATCTTTTTTTTTTTTTTTTTTATTGTGAGTTGTTCCTAGTTGGGGTTGTGGTCTGGTCTAGGTGGGTGCTACATGCCTATGTAACTGAGGTTTTAAGGTTTCAAGGATGTGGTGCTCAGCACAGTCTGTAAAAAAAATAAAAAACACCTTAACACATAGGTCTACAACAGGGGATCCGCGACCCCTAGGGGATCCGCAGAGGTACTGCAGGGTCTAATCTTTGGTTGATTAGACATTTTTTATATATTCAATTTTTCCCTACAAATTTAAATTTCCATAAATACACATAAACATGATATCAAAGTATTTTAATAAAGAGGTAAGGGATAGCTTAATATTGAATGCAAAGTTATATATTTATAAATAACACTAGGCTGAGTTTCATATAGAATACGTATAGTAGGTAGTGGATCCCTATTTAATCTCTCCAACAGTTTGGGGGTCCATGGCAAAAAAAATGTCAAAAGATTGAAACAAAAACTTATCGTAGGATCATGGTAATCCAGTTCCAGTTCCAATCATCAGTTATTCTATTATTATTATTCTCCAGCTGCAGCAGCATATTTAGGCTCTGTCTTAAAACCCACATGCTTACTCATTTACCATCAACCATCGAAGGAGTGACAATCAGAAGACACGAAATGATTCATTTCACGTCCAAACGCCGCGTAATTAACCGCAAGTCCCTCATTCTGTATGCGAGTTTTCAAAAACTGCATTGTTGGTGAGAAAATGACTCGGCATAAATAAAAAGGCTTCTGTTGAGATAATGGTTCAGTTATTCAAGTTTTTGCCACAAAAACCTTTCAAGTGCATTTTTAATCTAATAATTTCTGTTACTCGTCTCAGCTCCTCGTCTCAGTGCAACTATAATAAATTACTTGATTATTTTTGCATTATGTAAAATGAAATAAAAGCATCCTCGTTAATCAAATCCCCCTTTTCCCCGGACCGAGGGGATTTGAAAAGCCATGAAAAGCTGCCCTCTGACTTTTCATGATCATGTCCGACTTTTAAAAAAAGAACCGACTTCAAGCTTGATGTTAGCTTGACAACCAGAGTCAACTCCAACCCCTCGCCCCCCTCCCCCGGTGCTGGACGTCACCGAGCAACTTCAGAAGATTTGTTCGGCTCATTGATTTGCCCGTAAAAGCCCTTTTGAAAGAAAACCACTGATTTGTGCTTAGGAGTCCGTGTACATCAATACCCTTGATTGCTCATTTAAGCAACCTGTAAAATGTTCGATGGATGTTTGCTTCGGCTCTCGCTCATGTGGGGAAATAGGCACTTAATTGGCTTTTGTGCACTCATCGTGGAGTGCAAGGAAAGTACCTGGTTTGTGTTGTTTTTTTGCCCCCCCCCCCCCCCCCCCCCCCCTTGAGTCAATTAGTTTTACATTTGCTTACACTCCTCTGGCTTTTCTCCAGCACTTGCATCCAAAATAACAACCCCAACTTTTGATTTTCTAATGATGATGATGATGATGATGCTGATGAGTTCGGGGGATGTTTTGCTAACAATTTCAGCATAAAGAGACTTATCAGTGTGTTTCGTGGAGAAAAAAAAAAAAAGATCCATCCTCTCTGTGGCGTAATTCATGTTGACAGAGCATCACCAAGTGGCTGCAGGCGGAAGTGCTGTCCTCATCTGAAAGTTGATATCCTTGAAGCTGGTATTTCTGTCCACTACTATTAGGACTTGATGAGCTGTAACTGCGACGATGAAGAGGTTGATCACGAAATGAGCCTTTAAGAGATTTGTCTGAAGTTATACACGCAGATTCTCTCAGAGCCATTCTCTCTGTTGATCAATAAAGCCGATGCTCATGCAGAATGCTGCGTCTCTTAAAAAGTGACTCTGTTTAAAATATTCTGTTTTCCTGAGCACAACATATGGAAATGTACCAAACAAATCAACAGCATATAGGCCATGAACAGCGTGGTAGTCATTCAAGACAAATCCTGTGAGTGCGTTAACATTCATTTAAACTGCCAGCAAACATGTATTTGACTTAAAATATACACCAATCAGCCACAACATTAAAACCGCTGACAGGAGAAATGAATAAAACTGACCATCTTGGGACTATTCAGTGTTCTGCTGGGAAACATTCGGACCTGGTATTTGTGTGGATGTTACTTAGGCAGGTAGCACCCACGTAGACCAGGCACCTCCACCCCACAACATTGACACTCTGCTTTAAGAACAACTCAAAAATTATGCAGAACTACACAATGTTTTGACCTGGCCAACAAACTGACCAAGTATCTCTGGAATGACACAAGGAAGACCTATACAATATAAGGAAGGTGGTCATAATGTTATGCCTGATCGGTGTATCTTTATCTCTTCACCTTTTCTGATTTAGATGTGATCAATTAGTAGCCCGATGTGGTCACTAGGTGGCAGCATTTCCAATCGGATCCCTTATCCACAATCAGGACACCAGTCCGTGTGTTTGCCTTTTATTATTGATTTGTGTAGACGTGGTAATAAATGTTATGTGTGTGTGTTTGTGTGTGTATTTATTCATGCTGGAAGACATGAACGCATCACACACGTCAAAGCGGCCGCCTTGATTTGATTTCTCTCTGCTTTCAGGGTATTAATTAATCTCATCAAAACCTAGAAATCCGTATTTCCTGTTAGAAATATCGTCAGATCGCCTCCAGCTGAACACCCGGTTGTTTTAACCCAAGCTTATCTGCTGCATATGTTTTCCCCGTTGACTGTACATAGGTTTTCCCCAGAGCTACCAAGGAAAGTCTGAAGCAGGCGGAGAAGGATGAGACATCACAATGTGTCACTTTTATCCCATGTGACGTCACAGCATGCGACGTCTCCGTGGTCACGGCCACTGAGTGACAAAGAGTGACGGTTGAGCATGGAAATTAGCAGCATTAGTTTGAATCATAGGCTTTTATAGCGTTTATATTGTAAAATTATTTTTTTTGAAGAGCTGTTGTGTGATTGAACCAACAGATGAACCAACAGAGGAAAAGAGGAGTAAATGGATGGCTGCATTACGAAGAAACAACTGGAAACCTGGTGTTGTGGCTCACATTTAGCGTAAGGTAATATTAATTTATGCTGTTTTTTTGTTTGTTTGTTTTTCATTAAGTTGTATTAAGTTACTTGTTAAGTTACGTTCTGGGGGGGCGTCAGATAAGTTTGTGGGTATTGTTGTTTCGGCGTAGTTACGGCCGACAAATAACTATTTCAATTCTAACAATATATAACAACAAGACAAAAAACTGAATATTTGCGGTAATTCCTCGTCATCCTTTTAACGTCCGGTCGGACGCTACAGTTTTGTTTGGCTAACGTTACTTCTCAGTAAAGCTCTTAGCGTTAGCATCTTTTATCTAGCTACATTTATCGTAGCTGAAATGACCCAAAACTAAGTTAAACTAACGGAAACTGAGGCTAATCCACTTTTCCAAATCCGTACTAGTTCTTATGGATCATTGTCGAGTCCAGTTGTCCTTAATTTGATCTGAGAATCCCTCATTTTTCCCGGTCTCACTGTATTTACTGCTACTGTTAGCCATGTTTTTGCCACTCAGGGGGGCGTGGTCCTGGGAGGCAGTGACGTCAGTGCATACCCTATAGAATGGAATGGAGTAGAGTAGAAAAATACTTTATTTATCCCATGGGGGTAAATCCGAGTGTCCACTAGCTTGTACACAAACATATACAGACATCAACATAACATAACAGCAAAATCAACAAAGGTAACAGCGTCAGTGCAAATGGAAAGTTAAACAACTCAATACCTTATCCACATTGTTTGTTATTAGTGCCTTGAAACCTAATAAAAGTAAGATGATCTGCAATTCAACTATTATTATGAGATTCAGGAGTTCAGTGTCATGCATCAAATAAACTCCAGCCACACCACTGAAAACATTCCTTTGAGAAAAGTCAGCCTCTTTGAAGATTCTTTGACATAATATGTTCATTTTTTTTTTTATATATTCCGAGAAGGAATAAAACAATCCAGATGTAAGTCCGCATGTTGGCAGGCGATTTATGAGCTGCAGGCGAAGACGGGGTGAGGTCACCGTCGTGTGCCCGTCAGCCACTGTCATGCCAGCGTCTTGACATAGCGATCTGGGAGTTTTCTTAAATCTCTGATAGCAATTAAACTGACACCGCCCTGTGTCATCTGGAAGTTTAATCGCTGTGGTCGTACATCTTCTGAGGGGTCACTATTATAGCAGCAGATTAGTTACTGTCAGATTTGCAGCCCTGTTATTTAAATGTGACGTGCATAATGGTAGCCGAGCCTAGCAGAGAGAGGAAAGTTGGACGTGGATAGATAGGTAGATGGATGGATAAATATTAGTCAGGGTGTGGGATAGCTCACTGAGTGGGGGAGCCTCATGTTCATTTCCAGGAATCACAAAACAGTTTTCTCAAAAACATCCCAACAGCTGTGAGGCTATCAGGAAGAAACAATGCGGTGTGGATCATTACAGCCTCTATCCATTCAAATCCTTTGAAAATTATCAGTGTTCTTTTTGCCCTTTATCTTAACATTTAAATCGCAGAAAACATCTGAGTCCTGGGATACTTCTCAGCTTTCCCACTGAGTGTTTCCTGGGCATAACAGAGCTCCTGATAAGCAGACGGGAGAAAGTTGGCAGGACGTGGGATGGAGGCTAACGCTCTCCAAACCCTCCCAAGCTCTTATCGGGGGCTGTAATGAAGAGGTGCTGGATTCACAGGGGTGTTGTGGTATGCTGTGTTTCACCACAGCTTCCCAGGTCCCTGACCTGGTTTGGCACGACGGGATCCAGGCTCAGGTGGGAAGATTTGATAAAAGATAATGATGCTTGGTTGATGCAACTTGTTGCAATCAAGTCATCAGTCTATGGCTGCGCAAATCGATATTAACATTGGGTGAAATGATAACCAGTAATGCGAATATCATTTGGGGGTTTTTCAGCACAGGATTTCTCTATAATGCGTCTTTAAGCTCATTGTTTTAAGTTTTGCAGTCCCTTCCACATCTTAACTGATCGGTTTATTCACATCAAACTTTCATTCGTGTTTCCATCTGCAGACAGTGTATAAAAACATGGAGCCAACAAGGAAGAATCAAAACATGCAGTTCCTCAAATGTCCACTGGACGGTGGCTCCAAAAACAAAAAAGACATTCAGATGTTACAGCAAAAACCAACATGTCCACAGTCTGGCACAAAAAGAACTTTAGTCTCCAATGGCAACCCACTGACCATTACCAAACTACTGACAAAATGAGTGATTAGCATTCAGCTGCTACAGTTGTCACTGGTGGAGACCAAAAAGGAGCTAAAGGGAATGACTAATGGACACTCAATGTTGTTTTGTATGTAACTGTCCTCTAATCTGTTTGTAACAACAACTTAAAGGTGATAATAATGTGTTCACAGCTTCAAAGTGGCCAGAAAAAAATAAAAAATAAATAAAAAACAGAATCCAAAGAACTGGCTACAGTACCATTCGTTAGGTTTCAGCACAACTGTGAAAGTGTCCTCTTTTCCCTTCTTGCCGTATAAACCTCTTGGCGGAAGGCCAGGACCGCGGTGAATTCACATTTTCATCCTTGTTGGAAATGCTGGCCATGACAAATGGCATTTTCCAACTCATGTCCTCCACACCGCGCCTCGCCTTGTCATTTATGGGATTAGCACGGGCAGTTTAAACAGAAGAAATACCAGCAGAAGACAGTTTTCTGATTGTAATGTGTTTCAGATGTGTTAAAAGTGTACATCACTCTAATTGCTCTTATAAAGAGGCTCCGCTCATTCTCTCAACGGCCTATTGTTATACTTTAAAAACCATGGCCCCACTAATGATTATATGGGGGAGAGAATGAGACCCAAAATCACTGGGGTTTAGAACATTCGTCAACCCTGGCCACTGTGTAATTGAAAGACTGGAGACACTTTATATCCTATGATTAACCGCTAACCCACTTTCTCCTGATTATCTGTAATGAAACTTTGAGTTAGCTTCATATAACCTCATTAGCAGGCATGCTGTTCATACAAACTTTCAAGAAGTTTCATAAACCAGTGTGTATTGGTGTGGGATTTTAAAAAGTCATAGCCAAAAACCTTAATAATATAGCTGTGCAGATTTGTAAACTTTTTTTTTTTTTTTTAAACTGACAGTGGGACCATTATATGTCCTTGTGGAACTCCCTAATGGTTAAACACACTTGAGAGATGGACTCAAGATGGTGGTCGGTAATCAAGCTTGTAAACACAACAAAGCATTTTATTTCCTTTTAGGTTCTTGAAATTGTAGCTTGGTTTATGTTGAACTAAGTGGTAAGAGATACAGCAACAGCATGTGGCAGAACAGTTGACCGTAAATAAATTCACGTCAGCGTGGGTCGTCTCCGGCACACTGTCCTGTTTAGAGAAGAAGGAATCACTTGGACGTCCACTTGTCCGCCAGTTTTGTTTTAACTGCAGCCATCTTAGTTTGCTTTTAGTGGATGCCACGCTTTAACATAAACACACTCAGGAAGAACAGTGTCAGAAAAGCGAAATAGCAGAATTTGTAACAGAGCAAACCGTTAACGCAGCGTTTGTCTCCTTCTCACCGGAGGCCGCCTGCCTGCTCCATTATGTGTTTGGTGTCAAAGTGACTGTGAAGAAGTGTACGGGGCCCCTGGGAGTCGTATAACAACCGTTAACTCACACTTTGCTTACACTCTCATTTCTCCTCGCAGTCTGATTTGGATAGCATCTGCGCACACTCTGGAGGTATGATAAACTGCGCTGGCAAACGTCCTTGTCCTCGCTGTGACCTTGCAGCGTTCAGATGTGCCACGGCTTCCAGTCCCTGCATTGTCAGAGGCGTTGTTTTCCTCTAAAGAAAAGGGAAGCATGTTTATGAGGAACAAATGATAGAAAACAAAGATTCACAGGCCTCCAGTTGCATTTTACACGAGTGCAATTTAAAGAAACAGATGTAAGCACAAAGAGGCCCAGCAGATGCTTTTAGTTTAGAAGCTCCTCTCAACACAGACGTTCACTCAGACATGCGAGACAGTTTGGTCTGAAAATAATTCCATTTCACTCAACCTCTTTTTTTTTTTCTTTCTAAAGTCTGATCTGCTGAACTTCAGTGTCACAGCGAGTGAACAGGTGGATTATTCTCTGGTAGAAAGCAAACAAACTATGATTGATGTTTTAAGAGGCCAGGAATTTTGCTCGTGGGCATTCCTTAAAAAATGACATGCGTCCCTCCTCCAGCAACGTCTAGTGTCCACTTCTCACAACAAATCCAACCAACTTTACCCAGGAAATCCTCGTCTGCTTGCGCCGCCATACTGTAGGTTATGATTCCAGGAAAATGCTGCATGACGTACGGACACGTGCTTCTCATCTATATTTTAATGGTCGTAAATATTCTGCACGTGAACAAACACAAACAGCAAAAACCACAAGTGCTTATGTTAGAAGAACAATGTTGTTTTCTGTATCGAGCCCATAAAAATGTGCTTAATTTACATTCTTTTTCAATAACACTCTTCATGGCTGGCTTACCCTGCCTGGAGCAATGTCGCATATACACAGAAATATGCACTGAGAAAAAATCCATAGACATAGCCTCCACAAATAATACCCCTTTTTTATCCATTTTAGTTAAATATGCTTTTACAGGCATGCTGCATTGGTTCACATAGTATTTTAAATGACAGAAAATAAATATATGCTAGTATCATTAATTATACAGTTTAACACATTAGACTTGGACAGATTTTTTTTCAGCCACAGGGGAAATTGCTGGACCACAGTAGCTTATTTGCGCATAAAATAATACCAAAATATGACAAAAAAAATAATATAAGTAAAATTCTAGTAAGTAAAAACATAAGCAAATAATATAAAATGACAAATAACGCTGCAAACTGACATGCATGCATTGAGCTTTTTGCTTTCTGCTTCTTTCTTGCGCTCACGGTTTTCAGTTAGTAAGCTCCCTTGATATCTGTGACAAAATGTTGCCTTAATAAGGCAGGATCCTTTATTCTTTTTCTAGAAAAGCCAACAAAAATCCCTGCCTCTACTGCCCGGGTCGAAAACCACATTTAATGCAAGCCAGCGTTTCCTGTCCTGCTGTCTGCGGCCTCAGACGACCAGTGCAGCTAATATGCACATTTTGAGCCCATATCTTGGCTCCGTTCAGCTGGTATTTGTGTGCTTGGCAAATGTCAGCGTAAGCTACGGGGCTGCTGGGGACTTTATATTCTCCCACATTCATTCTTGTGGGTCTTTATATAAGAGTAAGTGGAATTATGGTCACAAAAAAAAAAGAAATAAGTCATATTTTTTATAGTAAAAGATGAACGACGTGTAGCACAAGCTACAGTAATGCGGAGCAAACCTGATTTGAACCTGGTTTACACTAAAGTGACTCGTCTTCTGACAGGATGGACTCCCGGACTCCCAGATGTCCAACTCAATCTGGAGTGGAGACAAAGAAGTCCACCAAACACCCCTCTTGGGAAAGCGAGTCCGCAGGTTAATCCTGATCTAATCAATCAGAGCCTTGAATGAAATTACCTGCGAGTATTCCCGATTCTTCACTCAGCCTATTAGGACCATTCATCTACTTGGGGGCGGAGATGGTCCCATGGCAATCCCAGGGTCGAACTAATTAAACATCCTGCCCTTCTACTGCTCCGCTCCTTCTCATTTCCTTAAAGCCTGGGCAGCTCCGTGGCGGCTGTGTGGGACAATTCTTCTGGTTTGAGACATGCACTGGGTTTGATTATTGATCTGGACCTGTGGTCATCCCCAGCCTGAACGTTTAGAAGCCTGTAGGGGGTCAAGCTGCAGAAGTAATCAAGAAAATGGGGAATGACAGGTCACGGACCTCTGTAATTGAATTGTCGTGTTGCAGAAAAAAAGCGAAACAACTCAGGGTGATATAGAGGGGGAGGACCCGTAAAGGACGTCCATACTTTGGAGATTTGTTTTCCCATTGGAAAGCAATGTTCTGTGATGGAATTAAAAAACAGACGATGGGCGTACTTAGGTCTGGGTGTGTTTGTTTGTTCCTAATTTTTGGACAGCTTCCCAGCTCCAGATGTTACCTTAAGTTTGCTTGTCATCAAATATGTTCATATTTCTGGTGAAGGGTCCGACTGGGCTGACGTCATATGAAATGAAAAGTCCACAATAAGATCTTCTTCTCATGCATTTCTATGTCTTTTCACGTCATCCGAGACTTACAGGCAGCAGCAGTGTAAGTGATTCGCTTCAAGAAAAGTGGAAAATGTGATTTCTTCGAACAATGCTGCAGTAGCTTGACACTGCACTGCCACAGTAGCAGACGAAACAGAGACATCCCATGCTGAAAAACCCCAAATGGTATTTAAGATCTTCCTGTTTGACAGTACCGGTAATTTAAGAAAATATTTAAATATTAAGGAAAGCTGTGATTCGTTTTTTTTTTTCTTATATAAAGCCGACAAGTGCAAGGAAAACTAGACTTGTCAGCACCTCGGCTCCGTGAGCTGCTTCTTTAGAGCAAGCAAAGCAGTTATGCTAATTAAAGGTAGCAGTTATTCAGATGACAGCGTCTTACTTCCAATCCTGGCCATATTGATTATTCTCTCAGGGCTTCAATCAGTGTGTCACTCAGGGTTTAACTTGCCCTCGGGGGCCCCCCAGACTGAAATGAAGGCGCAAACAAATAACAGGTACTTAAGCATGAGCTCTGTCAGCCACCTGTATGACTTGTCAAATGGCACGTACTGTAATTTATTAAAATGAGAACCGGGTTAATAAGAGAGAAAAAAAATAGTAATTCAAGTGCTCTCGAACAGTTGTGGAAGATAAGCCTATATCCTAGCATGCTAATACAGGTACGAGGTAGCATGTTAAGCAAGCTAGCAAGTCTGCATTTTTCATTTCTCCACAATATTTAGGATTAGTAGGACCTAAGATGTAGAAAAACTAAGCATCGGGAAGTAATAGTTTTTGAAACAAAAAACAAACAAAAAAAAACAATGTCCTCATACGTGGACACAGGGATTATTTTAATTATTTATATGACAATAAAGTCACCCAATGTGTGAGCAAAGACTGAACAATGATGTCCCAGAGTTCTCAAAGGAGCCCTTGCTAATTAGCGATGTTGTAGCTCGTTGCTATTGATGAAATATGTTAAATTAGTGCGTCATATCGAACTAGAAATGTTAAGAATAAATAAATAAGTTTCAACCATAAAATTCAGCGATGTACCTGTCTTTTATTGTTGCCAAACTGATTGAATAGCTAACTGTGCTAGCAGCTAGCAGTTTTTCTCTAATCTCCCAGACACAAATAGTACATGTTTGTTATAATTTGTATATTTGTATGTATAAGTTGATTATCTCCGTTTTATCTTCCGTTTGCCTAAGCTCTTTATTTTCTTGCTGCTAGCGGTATTCTTAGCACCATGAGTCTCGCTAGCAGATGCTCAGACTTTAGTGACATGATGAATATTGTTTCAAATGCTATCTGATTTTGGATCCTTCTTTACCTCCTCTGACAACAGCTATTTTTCTTTTTCTGTGAGCAATTTACACTAATGCTATACCTCCATACCAAAGATGCATATTCTTCTATAGCTGTTTACACTGTGCAATCAAAATGAATTTCATAATAATAAGGTAAAGCAAAGAAAAGCTGTTTGCCAGTGTTGCCGGTAGCCAAAAACTGTTGCAGTTTAAAGCAGATAAACAAGCTTAAAAGAAAACATCTGGCATATTTATACCTTACTAAAGATTTGCAGTTTTATCTAAGAACAGGGACAGAGATCCAGCCAAGAAGAAACTACGTGTACAAAGTACAAGATGTGATTTAAGTAAGTGTTATGTTTCAGCACTTTCTGCTAATGCAGGGTCCACAGACTGTATATCCAGACTGTTAAAGACATCGTCCATCAAGATGAGTTACACCTGGACCAATTTAGGCCCTTAACAATGAATTAAAGCTAATTGAATACTAGTATGCCGATGACAGAATGCTTTCAGCCGCTGAGTTATTTGGATATTCGTCATCCTCGTACGTTCGCCCCATGACCTCAGGAAGCATATAAAACAGCAGGAAGTTTACACAAGCCCCAGTTTACAAGTGATGGGTGACACAGGGCCAGTATACCGGCGAGGTTTCTGCCATGCGGGCTTTCTAATCTGACAAATGGGGTTTTGTTTCACATTCATTTATACGTCATGGGGGTGTAGGTGTGTGCAATATATGGATATAAGGTCATGAGGTAAACTTATATGACGTTATTAATCATTGAAATCATTAATAAAAATGAACACATCTTACTTGAAACTCTAAACATACAAATAGCTAGAAGGAGAGCTTTAAAAATGTTCGATGGAGTCCACCCTCATATGTTTTCCAGTGTAATAACAGCTGCAAGAAATCAGTCTTAATCTGGTTATGATACGGGTAACGCATGAAATGTAACACCTGCTCAATACAAATCTTAAAGTTGCAGCACAAGATATGAGTAGTTGGGTTAGTTTCTGTTTTACAGAGGAAAAGAAGGAAAATTTCTGATAAGATTTAGATGGAAGGGCAAGAGTTCCTCTGTGTGAGAGTGCGTCTGTGTAGTGTAGGTACCGCTGTGCGCCAGGAGGTACAAGGCCAGGCTGCACTGAAACTGTGACCTAAAAGCCGAGACATAATTTGAACCTCTTCTGTGTACTATGTGCTTCCCTCCACAGGTGAATGACTTTCGTTGGCGTCGGGGGACTGGTTGTTGGAGAGAGGAACATAAGGTGAAGGTGAATGGAAGAGAGTCTGCAGATCCTCTGAGGATGGATAATTTGAGGGAGGTGGTATCTGGGAACTCGAGGTTCACGGTTCATGGCGAGGGGTTGCAGGGATTGCAGCTCCACCGGGGAAGTCTTTGGCGTGTCAAAGGGTTTCCAGTCGCCTTTCAGTCCCAACACATGGGAACTGACATCATGCATCTGTGTCTAATGCCAGGGTCGGGTAAGGGATACGACTTGGCCTTTAGCCTTTGGTGAAATTCAGCCATTCTTCATGCGTTTGCTGGATCAGGGGCTGCGGCTCCTGGCACATCTGTTCATGATGCAGGTAGCGTGTGGGGGGGCTTCGGCTTCTGTGAATCCGACCAATCTGCTGACGTGGATAAATTGATGACAGTCGAGCCATGTGCTTCTAGAGAGACCCCGGCTTTTTCCCTAATGAGGTTGTATATCCTTTTGAGTTTTATCCTCACCGGGGCTGACAGAACTAACCCTTGTACTTGGAAAAATCCTGAATAACCTTTGATAAGATACCGCAAGAGATGGTTTAAATGGCTTCTTCTTCTTGATGCACAAATGCCACATTCATCTTCACACTTCAAACAAAGCCACGATCGCAGCGAAGTGTCCCATTTAGCTGTCCGTTTGTGTTTAAAACGATAGTAAAAATGGGCCTTTGAGGGAACTTCAGTTGTTTATATTGTAAAGATGGATGGCGCTAGTGCACTTTTGCTTAAAACCTGTATACATGTTACATTTCTTAGAGTTTTCCATAACAGCAGACTACGGAACAGAAAAAGTTCATCAGCTGCTCTTAGGCATACCAGGGAGAGAAACAAGTCTTCATTTAGCTTCAGTTAAGTCTTCTTACCTCTGGCTGACATGACCACGTTAGTTAAGGTAATTAGACTTTGATAAATGGCCTGATGAGATGTCACTTGAGAATTTGGCTGCGGACTACAAAAAAAGCAGCAAAAACTGTGGATGCAGGATTACAAGCAAGTAACTCTTGCTTTACCCTAGCTGTTATATTGTGGATTGTGGGTAGGGTAAGAGCCATGTTTGGACGTTTTACCATTCTTTTAGATCTTCTACTTAACATAAAATATATGTGATTACCTTATCAAAACATAAATAAGAACAGAACAGAGTTGAGTCAAGTCCAAAACATTAGGTCTTGACTCAGAACCTGAAGATAAAGACTTAAAACTTACTAGTGACTAGAAAAACAATGATGCTCGGTCCCATCTCTGGACTGGACACCCATCACATGTGAATCTATCTGAATTTATTGAGTAGAAGAAGATGACTGCGCTGCTCACATAGATTCAACTTTCATTCATCTTTTTCACCACTTATTTGAACAAAGGGTTGTTTTGCTAGCTCCATGTTCCTGTCCCTCTAGGACACTCTTGAAATCACATAATCTTAACTGAAATAATTAGATTTTTTTATTCTAACTTTTGACTTCTGACTATTTATACTATGCCTAGCTGAACGTTAGTGTCAGTGCAAATGCTGCAATTGCAAAAGTGCTATGCTAAATAAGCCGAGCAGGGTTTCAAGGTTCACCGGGACGCTTTGTGCTTCCAGTCGTGTTTGTACACTTTTGATTAAAACCATTCACACCACTGACAGGCACTGACTTGTGGAAGGTCTTCTTGCACCGGCAGCAGAAAATCTGCATCTTCTCTGTTTCATGACTCGGTCACAGGGGTCAAGCTGTGATTGACACCGGGGTCGGCGATAGACAGCTGACCCCTGACCATTAATGAAGGCTCAATCGGACAATCACGGCTGCTAAGAATTGACGCCGACATGATCTTCTCAAAGCCCGGGATGCCCGCGGAATATATATTACCGTCGAGCACGGTGGACACAATGGCAACTATTGAGTGACCTTGTTCCTCCGAGAGGGTCGAGAAGAAAAACAGCTCCCCCCTCTCTACCTGATTGAAATTCCTGTGCAGGGGCTTAACTTTCATCTGAAGTCACAGCAGGCATCCACAGTGACAGTCAAATTACAGGAATTCAGATGGAACAGATAACAAATATTAGCGCTCCCTCAAGCAGGTTTTTTTTTTCCATGTCTGTCTCCATCCTAATCTTCTAAAGTCATAAATTATGATAAATGACTGTGGGGTGGAATGCGCTTGTTGCCACAGTCTTTAGAAGATTTTCTCCAATTGGTATGTTGTATCACATCAGTATCCGTAGCTGAGGGTGTTTACTACTCAAAGCAATCGCTGCAGATCTTATCAAAGTTTGTATTTACCTCCTCAATCAGCCACACTGTTGATTTGAGAGGTTAAACCAACAAGTTCCTGGCATGAGCGGATATGAAATCAGCTAATGAGGAAAAACTTCTCCCAATGCCTAATTTCTTTCATTTGTGTTTTTGCATACGTATTAGCTTAGCCGTCATTAAGTTTCCCAAGCATGTGCAACACATCCCAAAGAATTTGCAGTTGCAGGCTGTGGAGTAAAAAACGAGGAAGATGGACAGAGTGACAGTTGAGGGAAATGAGCGATGAAATTCAATAAAACGCAGCAGAAGGCGCAGCAACGAGACGGAAACTGCTGTGGCAAGTTAATGAACTGTGGCTGACAGGCCAAAAATGGATCTGCCTCCGTGATTACGAGGTTGAACGAGAATGAAGATGGATAGGTGGAAGTGGCTTGTGCGTACCGTCTCAATGCTACGCGGCCTTCAAGTCTGGCTTTGTCTCGCTGGCATGTTCATCATTATAATAACCTATTTAGCTGATAGCATCTGCTGAGTGGCTGTGTGTTTGCACGCTGAATGGCAGCCTTTCACGATGAAGAGCACGGAAAAATACAGGGAAGTTCACAGATTGGGAGATAACCCCACATTCCACTTTTACACATACATAACATAAAGTGACTTGCCAGACACATGTCTAATCCATGTAGTTTTTTTTTAAGTCATGAGCATGTCCCGCCACTTTTAAGACACGAAATATGGAGTAATTTGTAATGTGTTTTAGAAACACTGAAAGCTCTCTGATACCCACCATCATGCCACAAAAAACAGTTTCCAGACACAGAATGCCCAAAGTACCGTGATGTTTTACAGCAGTCTTCTCATTTTACAGTGTGAGAATCAGCATTTTTTTCTGTTTATTTTGACCCAAAATCCAGAGAAAGGGCTGAATCATCATCATCATCATCATCATCATCATCATCATCATCATCTCAGATTTCTTGTTAAATGTGTTGCACCATTTTGTCAACGCTATTTAAATTTGGTGCTACAGAACTGCAACACTTTTGCAGAATATTTTTCAAGTGACAATGTTGTGAAGATGAGTGGGTCCCAATTGTATGCATTCTGCATGCAGCTTGTGAGGGCGGCTACAGTACGCACTAAAAGGCGGAAGACCTTCATTCAGAACTCAAGTGGTTAAAGCTACAGTGTGGAACATTATTTGTCTCCCCATTATTTATGGGACTTATATTTACACTCTACAGGTCCTCAGTTCCTTGGTACGTTTTTATCAACCCTTTCTTGCGTGTTGGCTGGTTTAATGTCATTATTTCCTGACCGACCAAGACATAATAGGCTCCACCGTACTCGTAGTTACTCTAGCTACGGTTCTTCCTTGTCTTCAGCTTGGACGAGGTCTTGGATTTCACAAATGTTCATTTATACACCAATCAGGCAGCACATTTTTCGACGCGGCTTGAATGAACTGGCAATCGACTTGGGCTTCGATGTGAACATGAATGCCGCCTCGACCTGTTCATTTACACGATGCCGTTGATGTACCTGCCTTTTAGGCTGTGTAATTGCAAAAGCTCCAGGGCTGCGAGCAGCTCAAAAACAGAGCAGAGTTTTGATCTACTCCCATATTCATCCCACAGACACTTGATCCGTTTGGGATCCAGGTCAACACCTCAAGCTGCTCTTCATGTGTTTTGAGTTGTTCCTAAACCTTATTTCTCCCAGTCTGCTGGAATACTAACTGGTCTTGTTGAAGAGTTAAGATGGCTTTGTAAAACAGTGCCAGGCAGTTTTGGTCAAATTCTCTTATCACGTCAAGTTCTGTCACCTCCACCTTCTCTGCCAAAACCCCAGCCTTTCCTTTTCAGTCACTGGACTTCCCATCCTCTCTTTCACCTTGTCTCATTTCCACTGTCAGCTCTTTAGGTATTTATATTGGCCATCTTTCACTCATTTCCCGCCAAATCGTCCTGTGTGCTCTGCAGCTTTTCAACCTTTGCTTACGTTTTTCCTGTTTGGACTATTGCCCGCCCATTGACCTCAGTTGATCTTGCCATTCCCTCTTGCTTGTTCTTAGCTGCGCATTTTATCCGGACTCAAGCTCTTGTCCCATGCCAGTGATATTTTCTTGTTGTCCTGACTAGCGAAGCTCTAGTTTAATGAGTTCTATGAATGGCTGATCATGTTTTACGTGTTAAGTAATCTCTGTGACATCACCCCAAATGATGATTTACAGGTTCACATGATAGATCGCTCCTAGAGGTGCCGTAAATAGCCAGAACCATGCGTGACTGTTACGCTTAAGGACAGCTGCTCTCCCACTGCTGGAGACGCTGATGCGCAACAATCTGTGACACTGCACATTTATTTCAAGTCTAGATTAAGTGATGATATGGAAGCAAGTACCTAACCGTGTGACCATGCACCCAGTGCTCCATAAATCTCCGGGAATCAAGAGTTTTTAAGTTCCAGGTGTTGAAAGTTGACGTTATTGACCTTTAAACCTAAGGTATACTAGATATTTTCTTCAAACCTGGCTTCAAGACTGTAGTTCAATCAAATTGCCAAGATGTTTCATACATGTTGTTTCATTCCTCTTTTCCATCCTTTGGCAGCAATTTGGTAACCTCTTGTTGCACTGCACTCCCCGTGAACCCTGCCCTTTTCCTTTCTTCTTTAATCCACGCTGACCTCACCTTCTTTCCAACCCATCTGAAGCTACCCCCCGTCCTCTTCACTCAGCCGTACACTATACTCTCACCTCTCGTCTCAACCTTTTAGCAGCCACTCTCCTCTACAGACTGCTGCTGCTGCTGCTAAATGCGTCTTCCTCAACATATGCGGCCCACATGATCTCCAAGCTTCTTCAGGTCTTGACAACAAGGTCATTGTCTCATATTCCTTGGCCCAAATTTCGTCTTGGCTTTCACTGGGGACTTTTCCTTCTGCTTATCACGCCTCTCTGCACTCAGTCCTCATTTTGAGACTCCTTGTTATTTCAGAGACTGTCTCACTAGGTATCAAACACTAATACTCCACCACCTGAACAGTTTCCAAAGCTATCAACCTGCCAAAATCCCAATTTCTTTGGCCACCTCCTCTGCACTGGCACTGCCGCCTGTGTATCCCCAGCCCGGTGGCAAACCTATCATTCTTACAACCTCACCGCTCTCCAGCAGCTCCATTATTCCCGGATCGGCTTCCAGGACTCCCCTCCCAGCAGCTGTCACCCACCCGAGTCCAACCACTCGTTCCAAACTCTGACTCTCATGTGCTGGATTGTTTCATAGCGTCTAAACCCAAAACAATCAGCCTCATCCAGACTATGAGCCAAATATGAATGTAACACTGTTCTACCAGCGCTTAACACCATTGGTTTCCTAAAACAATCCCTGCTACTTAGGTCTGTGGTCTGAAATTGACTTGAATGCAGTCCAACCTCATGGGAAGCCAATATGACGAAAAGCTGCTGTTACATGTTTCAAATTGTGCCTCATGCTGCTGGCTTTTAATTTAGCCAAAGACTGAGCAAATCACTGCATTAGATTCAGCCAATATGAAGAACACCTGGGGCAAATTAATGTAACATCACCTGAGATATCAAGACTTTTTTTTTTCTTTCAGGTGATTCAAACGTGAAATATTGGCATCTTGAGTTTTGAATAATTTCCCTGCGTAAACGGCAGGACTCCAATCTTGGAATGAACAGATGTGGTACAGTGTGGGGAAAATGTTTTTCTTTCTTGGAAGCCAATTTAGGCGAAACCAAAATTCAAGAAGTGGGATGCAATCTTTTGGAAACAGTCTTGTGGATCCCTGAAGACAGATAAATATGACTCACAGCATTACTCTGTCCGTAATAGAAGATCAGAAGGATGCTAGTAAACACATACTGTAAATTCAAATTGAGTCTGTTAAAACCCCAACTGAAAACCACAACTGCACTAACAGCGGTTACTTAATGTGTAGGTTAATTAGGTTTATTAGGCTAATAAAGCGGCGCCTAATGTTAACTATAAAATCTATTAAGATTTCAAGCTTAAGCTCCATCTACTCTGGAACTCTGGAGTATCATATGCACATGCACGGCAGCTACGAGAAGAAGCGGGGAGAGGGATAAATCACCTCCAGATTCTATTAGTTCCCATGTGGAAGTTAATGCCTCGAGTAGAGAACTTTTAATGTGATTTGTTGCTTCCCCCACCCACCGAGATGGAAGTGTGGAGGACAGGAAATGATGTGCGGAGATGGGAGAGGAGACACACTCGAGAAATTACCAGCATAGTGTGTCAGGTAAAACAAGGACAGATGGGCCCCAGCTATGGAAAATATCACAGATAATTGTTTGTTCTCGTCCGCATGGTTAAAATGTATGTTCACATAAACATGCACCAATGAATATACAATGTTCTGCCATGTGCTAGCAAAGACTGTTTATACGTTCTTATTCTAACAATATGCACGCTGAGCTGTTTACATCCACTAATATTCCAGTTCAAAATGAGCTGGCAGTTGCACTTCTACTCACCCTGGTGTCATCTAATGTGGTTAGCAACGTGAAAATCAATGCTACATCCCGTCACTTTTGTGTTTTTGTTGTGTAATCTCATTGGTGAAGGACACCCCACCCCTGTCCTTGGCCCTAACCCAGAACATCTTGCGTTATTGAACGCTGTAAAATGTGTAAATACGAATAGAAGGAAAGGTAGTAAAGTTTTTAACAAAAACCTAACCTGACAACCTTTTGTCTTAGGGTTCTAGCTTCTGTCAGTGCATCATCAATCAACTGGATTGTTATAGGGAGTCTACACCCTTCAGCCACAACATTACAATGATCGAAAGGTCTAAGCATCTTATGACAATTCACTGCTCTGCTGGGAAATTTATGAACCTGGCATTTGTGTGAATGTTACTTAGACGTGTAGCACCCACCTAGACCAGACCAGGAACCCCCACCCCATAGCAATGACACAAGAAGAACAACTAGACCTAGCTTCCAAATTCACTAGATCCCAAACGGACCAAAAGGCTCCCACTGCACAGCATTTTGTTTCCAGACACCACAGGACACCCTCAGAAGACCCGAGTCCATTCTCTGATGAGTCACAACAATAATAATGTTATGTGTAATAGGTGTAGTAACACTGTGCAGCACTATGATTCATCTTTTCTTCAATTATTACTGTTCCAAAACTGGGGTGACACCGTGTGGATAGATTCCCGATAATTCGGGATGAGTGGATCATCGACTCACTTCAATGACCTCACCAACCGTCTTTAGCCTCTTTAGCTCATCGTCACTTCTTCACCTTTCTTTATCGCCTCTCGCTTCCTCCCCGCGCCGGACCTTCTGTTTCATCTGCAGCGTGAGATCATTCACCGCCGATGTCCTTCCATTATGGAAATTACCCTCTGATGGGGAAAGTCATACTCCAGACTCCCCTTATAGCCTGGAGAAAATAAAATATGGACACCAGCTGACGGCTTGAGAGAGAGAGAGGGGTGCAGCTTTGACACGGAGCGTGACTTTGGCAGAGTTCCTCACTTCTTTTAGCACGGGTGGGTGAAACTTCTTGATTAATCTCTCATAGCGAGCCGCCGAACGCGAAGGCCGCTGCCTAGCGCTGTTTTGCATTTAGCAGATCTGCCCTTTGGTGGCTGGCAGCTAATTAGCGATCCCATTATTCACGTCTCGGCCTTTTGTTTTCGTTTAACTTTCACCGCAGCACAGAAGCGTCGGCCGTGAGCACGCTACGGCTGCACAGATGGACGGAACGTATGTAAACTCAGAGCAGCTGCCCCACTGAGGGAAAATAATCTGGTTTTATAGGCAAAAAAAAAAAAAAGCGTGTGAAGCAAACGCATCAGTAAAAGGCTTAATCAGACATTACAGCTGTTTCTCTTCTTGATATTTGAAGAATCGCTGTCGTTATACAAGTTTAATGAAGGCTTTGTTCACGGATGAGTTTGGAGAATGCTGGAGAGAATGACGGAAAAGACACTGAGATACTGTCAGAGAATGGGCCTTTGTGGAAATACATCCTGTGGCTTGGAGTTGGAAATGGAAAATAGTTGCACAATATCATTTCTGTTTTTTGTTTTTGACAAAAGTGGAGTGGAATTAAATTTGTTTTTGTGGAATTAAAAAGGGGTGAAAAAGTCGATCATCTTAAGGTTTTCAAATGTCTAGAAGGCATCTCATACTTTTAAGTACTATCTATAATATTACATCTTTTCATTTATTCTTCCTACGTATATAATGTATATTATATACGTATCTTCTGTTTCTATTTCTTGTAGGTTTGTACGTATGTATTTTGTTCTGTTTATTTTATTTTGTATATTATTTGTCTTTTTTTGTATCTATCTTACACCTATTTTTCTCTTTACTAGTATTTTTCAATTTTTTATGTGCAACAGTACAGAAGAGGATTAGGGCCACTGCCAAAAAAAACAAAATGTTGTTAGAGCAAATGAATTTTAATATCAGAATTCTGAGGTTAAACAGAAAAAAATAATTAATAATAATTAATTTGTTCTAACTACAATTTTTATTTCAGTTGCCCTAATTCTGTACAACTGAGAATTATATTATTATTGTAAATTACATTTTTAACAAATGCATTTCAGAGAAAATATGTCACATATTGGAAAAAATGTCCCAATTTTGTGCAGAAAAGTTTCTAAGAAAATATATTGGTTCACGAGTGCTTCTTGTGTTAGTACGTAACAGGAAAGAATATTGCAGCAAGTGTGATATTAGTGTGTTAGTGTTTGACTCGACAGGCGCATCAAATGCACACATGTCTGTGCATCATGGGAGGGCCTCCATTGACCAGCGGCGGCGTGACAAATGTGCTACATCTGCAGAGCTGACAAGGGACAGGTTGTTTTTGTGCAGAGGCTCAACACACGCCGCCATCTTTTCCACCTGCAAATTGGATGCTGTTCGAGCACGCAGAGACAAACCTTGTTCTTTTTTATTTAATACACCCAAAATAAACAAAACATTGATCTCTTTTACGATCACTTACCGTAAGACGTCGTCCCCTGCAATCACGCATCACGTCAAACACCTGTGTGGTGTTCCTCGTCCTCTCTTTGGCTCACCACTCTCATTAAGTTAATTTACTGCCGCGGCTCCTGTCGTGGGGGATTGTAAAGGATACGGCTCGTCTCAATTTTGCTCTCACCCATCTCTTTCTATTCTTCTCCACCTATGAGGGCCGCGCGATCGCGTCTTCACGGACCAATGGAAGCCTGCGTCGCTCCGGTGGGCCGTCCTGACACTTTAATTGCACAAGTGTAAATCAAGCTCCATTGTCAAGGAGAGGGCTAATTATTTCCTCCTGTCTGAGCCACCAGAGAGCCCCTCTTTCCTCCCCTTGTTTTACTTCTCACTTTCATTTGAGATCACGCGTTCTCTCTCTTTCCTGTGCTGTGATTTTTTAGCAACAAGCTCGAGATTTTTCAGAAATATAAGAAAAGTGTAAAAATCCTTCGCATCGTGTTTCATACCTGCAAGTATGAGGTGTTATATTTCTCTGGAGTTTAATAAGGAAATGAAATCAGAAGCCTGATGCTAGAGCCACAAAACTACAAAACATTGTATTAGTGTGTTGACGGTCAGTCTGTCAAAAAATGGGATTCGCATATGGTTTGAAACAGAAGACGTTTCACTCTCCAAAAGTATATCCACATGTCTTTTAATGGCTCACTGTGCTGGATGACGAATGTCCCGCATTATTACTTTACTATCTATTCTAATGATGACATTTATCACTTCTGTGGCATGACGCCCCCAAAGCGGGCTACTACTTTATAGCAGAATGTAGTGGTTTAAAGAATGCATCAGCTAAGGGAAAATAAATAACTCGCAGCCAAAGACTGCAGCCTAGCTCAGGGGATGGCTACTTTTGCCTTTGTATCTGCTCGAGGTGGAAATTTTGGGGTATTTCCTAGTTTTTTATCGTGACGCCATAAAGTTCACATCTGTGACTTTAAGTGGAATTTTTTCAACAGCTTCTGAGCTGTAAATTATAAGTTCCTTCGGGGTTACCATTGGTTTTCCCCGTTGTACCATTACCAGATCACATTTAGTTGTACTTTAGTTTAGAACCAAAAAACTTACTAGCATTCCTATCCGTCCCTGCTATACTTTCAGATAGCTAATGCTAGTATGCTAGCACAGCAAACTGTTTCGCCCAAAGGGAGTCTTGAAATTATTTTACTAAATGTGAACATTTTTAGAATTTACTTGTAATTCTTTGCATTTAAACAAAAGGAAGCATTTGGAGTACTGAATTAAAGTGATTAAAATGATGATTTGATCACCCCTGAGCTAAAAAACAGTTTTGGGCCTTCCAGTGTAGCTAGCACATAAACCGGTAACAGATAAGTAGATATCTGCTCCGAGACTTCCCGTTCAGTGTGTCGGTCACTATCTGCTTTCATGCATGTAGCAGACAACAGATAATTGCTAGTGTCAGACTGGTTCTCGCCTGCTGAGTAAATCTGTTCTAGGCTCAGCCGGACATTTGACGGGCTCTGTGCTATGGAGCTAGCTCATCTGGCTAATGTACCAAATGTGTCAGGACCACAGTGCACGTCTGTCTGATAAGTTGGATGGATTTCAGTTCTACGACTGATTTTTAGAATTAAAAAAAATTGAGTTGGGGGTAGCGCTGGGTGGCACAGCGGTGTGGTGGCTAGCACCGATACCTCACAGCAAGATAGTCCAGGTTGGAATCCATCTGGGGGCTTTTTGTGTGGAGTTTGCATGTTCTCCCTGTTACTGCGTGGGTTCTCTCTAGGTCCTCTTTCTTTCTACCCGTCTTTCTACGTTAGCCCTGCGACAGACTGGTGACCGACGACAGCTGACGGCTACTGGTAGCAAGACCCCAAGATCCAAACCTCACTCAAACATGATTGGTCAGAAACAAGAAATCTTTGAAACCTTTTCAAGTGAGATTCTGCAGACATCCGCTTGTCAAGACAATGTTAGCATTAATGTAGCCTTAAGCAGAGTTGCAGCTTTTTCCACAAATAATCAGTAGTACACCCCAAAACCTGCAACAGACATTTATGCATGAATATGAAAAAAATTATGAGCCCTCCTCATATACCTCATTAGCAGTTTTGGTGAGAAACTCAACTGCAAATGTTGTTAGTTGCACTCTGTTAAAATTGTTCCACCAGATCCAAACAAGCCATTTCATTATTGTCAAAATCTTAATGGGCCCATAAAAATAGATCGCAACACGGAAGGCAAATATTTTTAGACCGGCTACCAGATCATGCACAGATTAAATTAGTCATGAATGCGTTTGACCTTTCGGGGCTTCACCCTCTCGCTGTGTGAGGTAAGAGTCGCCCGCCGCTCTGATCTTTGGAGCTGTACATGTTAAAGTGATCTGTTTGCTGTCTAGTTAACAGAGGGAGGGAGGACCATCGGGGAAGGGAGGGGTGAGGAGGAGGAGGAGGAGGAGGAGGAGAAGGAGGAGGGGGGCTTCAGTGGGGAGTGTGTAATAGGACACCAGCTCTGTCTTCTCCTCCTTCTCTCCTCTCCTCTCTCAGTCAAGCCTGATCTGTGAGCACTTAGATGGAATAGCAGCATTTTTTCCCCCCTTTTGGTGTCACGGGAAGAAGACTGGAAACAAGGTGGTTTCCTAAAAGGATAAATAAAACCCAGGTCTGGTTTTGGTACCTGCTTTTTTTTTTCTTTCTTTTTTTTTCTTTCAACTGGGACCTGCACAGGAAGGTGAGTCCTGGAAGAGGGGTCTGTCTGCTATGATCCTGGATCTGAGCGTTTGAGGATTTACCTGCTGCTGCTGCAACTATACAGTACTTTTCCTGTGGTGCGGGAGATCTCTCGGTGGATGCGGAATAAGGGGTTGGTGGGAACAGGCGAACAGGTGCAGAGTCCCGCGAGTGAGAATCGGTTAAACAACAACAAAAAAAAATTAGCTGGAAACTCAGCCTGAGTGTAGTAGAGTCTGCCAAATCAGTTCTTCTAAATCATGTGTGTTATTGCATCAGACTGTGGTGTCACGCTGTATTTCCTCTCGAGCTTTGGGAGATTTACTTTAAATCCAGTAAAAAACATTCTGATGAATCTGATATATGTTGATCTAAAGGGGTTTAAGGCAGCTACATAGTTTGATACTGTAGATACAGCTCTAACTCATAAAATGTTATTTAATCTAATAGGCCGGTGTAAAGTTTTAGTAGCTGAAATACACACTCTGGGCGACGCATGCTTGTCATGTGTTTCAGGCAACGTGTGGTTGTAATAGAGCTGCTGACAACTGAATGACAGGGTGTGGTATGAACACACACCATCCCGCTAGAGCCGGGACACGGGGCAACTTGTTTACTATTGAAATTTTAATTTTCTTTCTCTGCAGCCTGAGAAAAACAAAAAACAAAAAAAGAAACAAGGTAAATAATAGATCCAGAATTCATCCAGTATAGTTAAGTTGTGCCCTGTGTGTGTGTAAAAGATCAGCGTCACCCGGCAGTCCCAGAACCAGTTTGGAAAAAATTTACGATATGCTTGCGCAGCTACGCACTTTTCATCAATATTAGCTTTTGAGCAGCGCCTTTGAATCGGCGAGATGGAAAATTCATTAGGCTGTCCGCCAAGGAATGAGCACAATAAACACAATTATCATTACACCCCAGTGGAAATCCAACTCTCCGCGCACTCCACTCCACTGACCTCCTTTGTGGAGAGAGACATTTAATTGCTGTCGCAGAGATTCCTGGCTGTGGAATTTCTGGGCTGAAGAGCTCAACAAAAAATTAATTGGCGTATTTACTGTTATTTGGTTCATGGCAACAAACTGTGCTTGGAAACCTTTTTTGCAGCATTTAATTGCTCCAGGTGCTCATTTGTGCGTTTAGTGCGGCGGAGCAGAGTGTCCAAGCCCCCAACCTTGTGGGTTGCCACTGAATGCTTGGGAGGCTGACTCCTTTTTGCGATGAGTTTAGCAGCTGTGAGACCAACGTGTCCACGCCACACATCGCCATCTCTCTGAGCAGGCAGGGAGTGGTAGGTGTGGATGTTCAACAGCTCAATGGTCTGGTATCTCAACCCTAATTCCGACTCCCACCACACATCTACACATGTCTCAGGGATGGGCCGTAATGATAAGCAGGCTATAAATATGGGAATATTGGATAAATTTGGGGTCAAAGGATGATAAAGATTGTGGTTAGCAATGTTTTTTTTCCTGTTTTTTCCCATTATTGAGGATAATCCGCAGACCTCAGCGGGTTACAATGGAACTAATTTGTACCAAAGACATTTTTCCCAGAGCGCTGTACTTACAGAAAGGCTTTAACCATAATTAAAGGGCAGCTACACAATTCTGAGACCTGACGTTGACTTGACTGCTGTGTGACTGGAGTTAATTAAGAAAAAAAAAGTCAGATATTTGACCTGGTGAAAATACCAGGAGCAGCAGAGAAGAAAATAAATAAGGTTAGCAGTGGAGTCTTGGTCGGGCTAGGGCTCACTGTGAGTATTTAAAGTAAATCTCTGTATATCTGAGTTTTAAAACCTGCTCTCTGCGTCAACATTCTCACGCTGGTGCACTGGCAGTGATGCATTTTATGTCAGCCAGCATGATTGTTTGCCAGAGTTGAAGAGCAAAAGAGACAGTGGCCAAGAAAGAAGGGTTATGAATGTAACTTGGGTTCTATGAATTTCCAGTCTCGGGCATTATCTATCACTGCTTATCCATTAGAGGGCTGTGTGGGGGCTATCCCAGCTGTCAGGATACACCCTAGACATTCTGAAAGACACATGCAAACTCACATGCACGCCTACATCCAATTTAGAACCATCAAATATATTAAATTTAAGTATTTGGCATGCGGGAAGAAGCCCGGACACTCAGATAAAACTGTTCTGAACCTTTTTGCTGTGAGGCAATGCCGTCCTACCGCCCCGAACCCTGAACATGTCCGTAAAAAGTAGCTCCAGATGACTACATTTTTCCAATATGAAAGATTGTAGCCTAAAAAACAAAGACATCAATCTCAGATTACCATTGATGTGGCACAAGAGAAAGGACTCGTGCATGTGTCAGTGGTGTTTTTCCATAATTACTCTCCATTGGAAGTAGACAAGCTTAAATTTTTGATCTTCTGCCGTTAAAGTGTTGACGTGTGCCATTTCATGGTCAATATTCAGGCACTTGAAAGACTTTGCATGCGACGTTGATTTGCGCGAACAAAGGCTTGACTTTGTTGTCCCCCCCAGAACAGCTGTATTCACTTCCACTGCCCTGGGATGAATATCTGAACAAGTAAACCAAAGCGAAGATCAAAAAGAGCTTTAAGGATGTGGACAGACGTGAGAGCAGGACAATTCGGGACAATTGTAAAGCTGCGGAGGATGCCTGGGCTGAGGGGAGGCTCCGGTGGGAGGGCGTGTGTGTGTGTGCATGTGTGTGTGTGTGTGTGTGTGTGTGTGTGTGTGTGAGGGTGTGGATGGATGATGCAGCAGGAGCAGGGGCTGCAGTACAGCGGCTGGGGCCGCCCGGTTAAGCCCCACGCTGCTTTATTTCTCTCAAGTGCAGCCAAAGAGGTCTCACTCCTGCGCAGTTTACCATATGTTATCCTTAGGCACCTGAACGGTAGAATTCCACTTCGGCCGTATATCCATCGTGGCTTCACTCCACCGCGCGCACACGTATTGGTCTGCACCGGTCCCCAAACTAAAAATTTCATAGCAATCACGCAGCTTTCTTATCCCTGAGCCTTCAATATTTTATTGCACATCTATAAGCCATGAGACAAGAGATCAAGCCTCATGTAAAAACATTATTTCCTTCTTTGCACATGAATGGGTCTTTTTTTTTTTTTTTTAACCAGTGCAATGTGGTTTCCTACAACACGAGAGGTGTAGCAGTGAATTTGAGTGGTCAGGAGGAGTTTTGCATTGCAGGAGCTTGCACCCCACCGGCTGTACAGTACCTGCCTCAATCAATTATTGAGCTGCTCTTGTCCTGTTATAGAAAAGGAACAAGAGGGGGCCGAGGGCGAGTGTGTCTCCGCCAGCTCTTTTGTGCAGATTTAACTCATCCATATTTAAGGGAGGTACATTTGCGAGGATATCGTAAGTGATGGCAAATCTCTGCTTTCGTTCTGTGTAGTTTGTGCAACGCTTTTCCTTTCGACTTGTCAGACGTATGATTTAACTGTGGAGGCAGGCCGTGTGTTGTGTTCTGTGGGCGGTGGTTCTCTTTCCTTGGAAAGTGGAGAAACTCTCCTGAAAGCAACTGATACATTTAATGGATATCAGAAGATTCAAAAACGTTTCATTGGAGGCATATTTTAACCAATCTCTGTCACTTTTTAATGTCAAAGCATGCTGAAGAGTCTACAATCACTGGGTGGCATCAACTGGAAGTTGGTGGAACCTTCCACTAGTGACTTTATCTGGGCTGAATGTCATTGAAAAGTGGGTTTCTAGATGTATAAACGAGACGATTCCTCCAGCTGTAACTGATTAAAACAACACTACTGACTATGGATCAATCTGAAAACTATCATTTGAAATTTAAATGCACCTTTACTCTCTCAAAAGTGCGGTGTTCGGTGAGAAATGCAGCTTTCTCGGTTTTTGAATTGTCGTTTTCGAATTGGCGGTTCTTATAATTGGTTTTACCCAGAGAAAATCAAAAAAGAAAATTACTTTTCCTGCTCGAATATACCATAGATCTGAGGGAAACAAACTAAACAGTACAAACTACCAGACAAATTGGAACTTGAAGGGTTAGCGGCTATCTGGTCGACAAAGTCAGATGTTTAGCTTTAGACTATTGCGCAAATGTTAGTGAACGTTGATGATTAATGTGAATGCTGGTAGTGTAAACGTGCTGATACATTAGTCAGATGAACTCTTGGTATCTTTCCAGTGTGTTCCATTGACCCCAGTAGAGCAAAGCAGTTAATCTGGACAGATATGTGAAATGCTCTTCAAGTTGCAGTGATACTACAGAAGCCCTAAGCGGCCGTGAGTTCATTTCCTCTCTTTTCTGGAGGTCTCTCAGAGAGTTTTGTCATCCTGGCTGATCGATGCCCTTAACACTATAATGTGGTAAAATAATAGCCTAATGTAACAGGTCTGCTGTAAGTTGAGTTGTTTGTTTTGTGCTTTAATGTTTGCTAGGTAACAGTAAAGTTTCTGGAAATCTTGAGAAAACTAAACTTTGTACATCGAAATAACGAGATAAATAGTTCGAGATCTTGAGAAAACAGAGGAAATCAACTCGTTATCATGGGAAAACAGAGGAAATAATATGTGAATGCATGACCGCTTAGGGCTTCCGTATGATACATCAACTAGCTAACATGTATTTGAGATATAAGTCCAGTAACCTCTACATAAGCGGTAGTAGTTTTGGCTTGTTAGCTTTAGCATTGTTTGCTAAGATGGCTAAACAAGACCAAAATACAAATGCTGCATATGCCCGGATTGTTGGGGACTTAGCTTCTGAGTCATATTACAAATTTCCAAGTTATTAACGGAAACATTTACTTCATAATTTTCTCTCCAGGCGACGGTGGACACTGGTCCCGGTTCCTGAGCGCGGAGTGCGGAGATGGGCAGACCGGAGGGGTTGGCCAGGCCACCTCTGGTGTCGGCCATGGCGTTCTCTCTCCTGGCTCTCTCTTTGCTCTGCGTCGGCGTCTCCAGCCTCCCGCAGCCTCTGCCAAGAGTCTTCCTCTCCTTTGAAGGTGAGTAAATCATCAGCCCCATCGAAAGTCCTCATCTAGAGACGCGACGAGGCCGCGCTGATCTCATCCGCGGACTAATGCCAAACAAATGCTAATCAGACCTCGCTCTGGGGCTACGTCATTTACTTTGTGGACGTTCCGCAGCTTTCTTTGTCTGTCGGGTTTGGGGTTTTCATAGGGGTAATCTTTGAGTATGTTTCCGACCACAATCTTGCCCATCCTCCGTCCTGCCGTGTGTCAGGCAAAAGTCAGGCCACTGCAGGAGGTGGCACTGCCTGTCTGAGCTGCCCTGGATCTGTTCCTCGTTAAACTTTAATCACGGCGCTCCGTACCGCGGCCCCGTGGGTATCGTTGCTGCCTCTGGTTTTGATTCTCTTGTTTTATTTATGCTTTGTACACAGATTATTTTAACAATTTTAATTCTCCATTAAAATGAGATTGCTGCGTGGGGTTAAGGCAGGTTTAAGCGTGTGTGTGTGTGTGTGTGTGTGCGTGTGTGCAGAGGCTTGAATGAATCGCTGTGGGCGAGCTGGGCGTCCCCGTTGCCGCTGTGAGTAATAGAGAGACCTTTTCGCAGGGGCTGAAGGAGACGTTTGATCAACTTTCACTACCTCTCACTGTGGTTTAGACGGCGCAGAGCAGCTGAGGCTGTCCGTCAGTCCTCAACACTAGAAGCTGAAGCAAGTTCCTTTTTTTTTTTTTTTTGTTTTGTCTGTGGATTTTCCCGACTTGGCCTCAGTCTTCGCTCATTACTTTCACTCACGCTGTTTCCTTTCCCCCTTCTTATGCGCTTACGGTTCTCTTTCATTCCAGATTTATGAATCAGTCCATGGTCGAGGTCCAGTCCGTCTGGACTCTGTAGCGTGTCTGAGACTAATGACCGAACACAAGGAAAGTCTCACCATCTCTATCTTTGGTTTTGACTATTCCAGTCACATTATTCACTCACTCCTCGCTCCTCTGTGTTTCCAGAACTTAAAATATGAGAGTCCCCAGAGACCTAGAGCTCCCTGATACACTCTCCGAGTGGAGATTACATTTTGTCTTATTCCCTGTAAGTGTGTTTCGCTGCGGGGAGCACCATAAATGGAGAGTTTGTTACCCACAAGCTCTGGGCTTTATTCTTAATGAGTACTGATGAGGTAAACGTGCGTATTTTACTGTTGCTACGTTTACGGGTAAAGAGCAGCTGTGAGTTGCGAGGACGGCGTTTATTTCAGCAGCCAACATCAGGTGTGAATTTACATTCCAGCTTTGATTTAACACACACTTCGGGGATCTGCGAGTGGATGCAACTTTGTTGTTGAGTTGGGAATCAATTTTGAAGCTTCGGTTAGAGGAAAGAGTCTGGCTTGCTTCGAGCACCAGATGTAGGGAGACTCTTAAGGACCAAGGTGGAGGTTCGTTTTCTTACATAAACACTGGAAGCCTTCACCAAGGGAAGAATTCAAGGAGTTTGGGCTCAATCCAAAGCAGCCAAGGAGATGAATGAAGACTCACGAAAGATGACTGAGAGGTTCCCAGAGAGGAAGAAGGTGCAGGTGGTTTGGCACCTGCTGGGTTAGCCCTCAGCTCCGGAATATTTTTGCTCCCAGACGCAAGGAGCTGCTAACTAAAACCGAGAAAATAAACCGTGGACTTCACAGAGCGCACGCAACTCCTCTGCATTTTCCTCTTAGTGTCACTGCTGTAACCCAATCCAGGGGTAAGGCAGGTTAGGCCCACGTCCTGCAGGGAAGTTGCTGTCTCGGACATTCCTTTCTGCCTCGCTCTGCTTACTCCTGTATTCCAGAGTCACTCGCAGCCAGACCGCAATTAAAACTGCATAATAAACAGTGAAAAATGCAGCTAACCCAAATAATAAACTCTCAAGTGGTGCCTTTCTCATCCATGCCTCGGATAATAAACACAGGCCCCCTTTCCTTAGAGCAAAACTATTTAGGGATACCCAGTATGATAAAAGATAATTACTCCCCATCGGTTGCTTTATATATGTCTCGCTCTCTCAACATTTACTTTGGCCTGTTTCGCGGCGTGTTTGATATATTTGCTGTGTCAGAATGAGGCTGAAGTGCTAACAGCATCCAGGGCTCAAAGAGAGACGTTGAAATGCAGCTGTGCAAAGACATCTAATAACTTTCAGATCGATGTCTGGAGCGCTGTTATAAGGAATTTGGCCTCATCACGACAATATTACAAGCGATTCATAAAATTAGATTCAAGCCCAGAGCAGAGGAGCCAGACTTGTTTATTAAACCTTTCAGCCTTGTTATATTCATTTGTGGTGCCACCACTGATTCGCTTCATGTTGGATTACGTTTTAGATTCTACTTCATTGTCATGTCATATGGTGTGGGTAAATACACCCCGACCCTAACGGAATACTGTTTGGCAACTGCAGTGCAGATAAACAGCAGGAGCCTCTGTTACTTGATCAGTTTGGGATCTAGTGAATTTGTTGGCCATGTTTCATGTTTTTTATTACTTTCTTTTTAGTTGTGGTTTTTGAGGTTGAGAGCTGTCTGGTCTAGGTAGGTGGTACATGTCTAAGTAACATGCACCTGAACGCCACGTCCAAAAGTTTCCCAGCAGGCCAGGCCAGGATTTTTTAAAAAGAAAATCTTTTTCTTTGTTCCTAAACTGTCATTGCTTTGTGATGAGGTTGCCTGGTCTAGTCTAGGTGGGTGGTACATGTCGAAGTAACATCTAAACGAATGCCAAGATTAACGCAAAACAAGAAAAAAAACATTCCTTTTCATTTCATCTCAAGAAATAGCGAGTTGAATTTACTCATTATATAAAACAATACAGATTCATATAATTTATTAATTCAACATAAGCTGAGGTCTTGAACTTACAGCATTCGTGGCAGTTTTTGGCTTCCGTAGATTTTCAACTTGAGTGGATATTTTGACAAATAACACTATTTAAAACTTAAAATATTGCACCCTAAAATACATTCTTTATGTTTGTATAAGCAGACCAGATAGATAGATGGAATAAATAAGGTAAAATGAGTAGCAATATGTGAAATACATGTTAAAAATAATATTTAGTAATGCTACAAAACTGTTCCAAGCCTTCCTAAACAGCTTAACACATTTATTTCACGCGCCGTAAACAAGCTCCCGTTCACTGAGAATGGTACATTTAACATGCTGCTCACTGGTTCAGCTACTGTATCAGAGGTTGACCCAACTGTAGCCAAAATGCCACCCTGTAAATGCTGGGATCTTAAAACTCCTGCCTCATGTATCCCCCTGGTAGACAGATGGAGCAGAGGTCTGTGTTTACGATCAGGATCATTTAACCTCATCAACAGTCTAATCCTGTTCTGGCAAAGCTCCACGCTCCAGCCAATATTAACGTAGAATATATATACAGTAGGATAAAAGATGTTTATTTGAAAATGAGCAGGTCTGTGCATGCCTCCATGTGGCTAATGCAGATTTTCTTTGCACATGTTCGAGACCGAGACAAAGGAGAGATTGATTAAGATTCCGCGTGTAAATTAATGAGCGCCTCACCCCTGCACTGATATAAACCACATATCCAGAACCAGGCGCCCCTTCATGACTCATTACTAGCTCCCCTCACCCTCTATTATTCATGCAGGAATGATACTGTTCATGCACTGCATGTGGATGTCTGCCCGTTGAGGATGTTTACTCGGCGAGGGTTCGGAGGAGTGTGTGCATGTCAGTAAATCTGAAAGAAAGAGGGCATGTGTTAGCTCACGATAAGTGCCTGAATGTGAATTCCTCGGACGTGACTGCCTTTCGGTGCCTAACTTTCCGCTGAATCACTGCTAAAACTATGTGGTTTTCCAGCTTTGTAAGATGGATGCAGTTACAAAATGCAATCTACAAGCTCTCGTGCTAAGTGAGGTAGATCAAACACTTGAATCCCGAGACAACCAGAACTATTTTATCCATCTGAAAACTATTGTATTTACTAAATTCCCTCAAGAGGAGATCTACTTATGTCGTCTTTTACTCAAACATTATGAGTGGAAGGGAGAATTATTTTAATCAGAGGGCCTCGTTTAGCTTGAGATTAAACTCCTTATGATGAACGTGACGCTAGACTTGACTGCGAAAAGGCACGTGTAGTCTTTTGGGGTCAGGAAAAGATCAAAAAGAGTAGTCAGAAGGAGACCAAGATCTCTTTCAGGTTAATTACTCTATGCCTTGGTTCCTGACAGCTTCCAGCCTCTGTTTTGCATTAGACCTGTGCATTAGTATCTTCACTTTTTCAGTGGTAAACACAATGAAGCTTGTTAAGTAAAAATCAGGGATGCTCTGTTATTACTGAGAAATTCTTGGCAAGGCTAAGCATAATCCTGTCAAAGCTGTCTGCAAGAAAATACTGAGACGTGCTACGAATAGCTGTAGGATAGCGGTAGCTGCTCGTGTGTGTTCCCCAAGCTTTAACGCTAGCATATACTAGCGCGAAGAGAGCTATTTTCCTAAGTGCGTGGATTCGTTTGTAGCGACACGCGCTCGTGTCCTAGGATGTCTGGGTAATTGCCTGAACTGCAGCACGGACGTTTTTTCTGCGGGAGGCTCGCAGAGTGTGGTGAGCTGACATCCTGTGAGCTGTTTGACAGATCCCCTGTCCTCTGCTCTTTCTGTGTTTAGCCATTCATGTGCCTGACCTTGCCAGTCTCTTTGAATCTTTTCTTATGCGTCCTCCCTAACGTGTTGAAAGGAAATCGATAGCCATCAATACAAACAAAGGCAGTATCTCCTGGAGGATAGCCAAGGTCACTGGGAAATCCTTGAGTCAGAGCTTGGAATCACCACAGGGGAGGGATCTATTGTAATGTACATTTAGTTGCATTATTATCCCTGCTATTTGAGTCCGATAACTAAACCCCATATTTAATTTTTTTCCCATTAGCTCAGCTATACTTAACATTGCATATACATGAGTGGAAATATTTTATGACGTGGATCAGAAGAATGTCTAAAAGGTCTTTTTCTCTGCAGTGCAGATGAATTAAACCAGTGAATTTGTGAATGGTAAACCCTAAACCCTAACCCTAACCCTACCTTCACTCAACACCACAGAGACACCCAAGGACCTGGAGTAGTTTCAATAGTTTGAGATGGAAGAAAAGAAGAGCTGCACCTGGTGGAGCATTTCACTTTTTATTTTGGCTGTCCTCCGTGACTACTAAACTCTGACAGTCCCTGCGACCCATTTGTCCTGCAAGCCTTCCATCGCGAAAAGAACCTCCCTGACAGTAAAATCACACAGATTTACCGTCTCCCGGCGTTGGCAGGTGAGAGGTCACGGGATAAAAGGCACGGAGCCTGACAGTAGAGCCCGGTTGTGTGCGAAGGACCGACCGCTGGTGACATGCGAAGCGGAGGCCAGGTGCTAATTGGGGCGCTGAGAACGCAAACTAGCCGGCTGGCGGTTGCAGCAGGACGGACTGTTTGTCCTCTCATGTTTCGACTCTTACAGGGAATATTAGCACTTTACTAGGTCAGCCATGCAGTGAGACCAGCAGTTGACATTGGTGCGGGATAACATCACTCTACGCAAACACACCCGGATAACCAAGGGAGAAAATACACTCTGGTGTCTCATGTCATTTAGATACGGTGGTGTCGGCTTTGGGAAGTAAACGTAACGGAGATAGCGTACGTAAGAAGTCAGGCGCCCTGTGCAGCCATATGATTCCAATTACCGATGTCTGGATATGGATAATTGATGGCAGGCAACAATCAGACAATTAATGAGACACAGTAGATACAAAGTCTTCTGTGCCTGAGCCAGCAATGGAGTCGGTCCATGACAAGTAGTTGCAGTACAGTACGTTTCTGCATGCTGTTTGCATTTTAAGTGCTGAGTGCAGTCTGCCTGGGAATGTGGAGTATGTCTGTTGGACAGACAATCGGACGACTCTGTCAGCCAGCGTAAGGCTTCCTGGGTGGTCTTCTTACACTAGATTGACACCTTAACTTCCCTTCTGCCATATTTTTATGCTACTAGTCATTACTGGATGCCAGCGGGTTGGGTCTCAAGGAAAATGGATGGCCACATGTTCTGGCAACAGACATTTTTTTTTTATCACTAGAGAGGCTGTTGCCAGGACAAAGTCTCTTACTGGTCCGGTATGTGCGACTGGGTCAAGACTGTGTTAGGTAAGTGCAGCCATCCAGAAGTGAACCCAAGAGCTCTTAACATTGTCTCAGACAAAGAGCAACGGTATTTGGCACCAGGTTTGGAGTCAGGCCTCTGTGATGAAACCTTCTCCTACTTGTGAGGAGAGATGAATGGCAAAGAGGCGGTATAAGCCTCTGCTTCAATATTTATCAAGATGGGTGATTGGGGTCCTCCCACCAGCTGCCCCTGACAACCATAGAAGAGATTCTTCTGAAACTAAATGGAGGCCAAGCCTCATTAGCATGGAGTTAATATATTCATGCTGTCCTTTCAGGTAGAGGGCCAATTGATGAGGGCTGCTTTGCATGGGAGATACCAAGGTTGGTTTGTAACTGGCGCACTGTCCGACGCTGAAGTGTTTTAATTAGGGCGCAGGGATCTTTTGGCTGGTGTTCAGACACTCGTATTAATCAAAAACCAACACTCCAAACACAATCAGTTTGATTAAAGCTGTTCATCCCTGCTGTATAAAGACTAAGCTAATGTTCTGACAAAATAATCCGCTATTGTAGCTACACACTGATTTTATCACCTTTTCACATGAACGTTTGAGAGGATACACTCTTTTTTTTGGCAAATCCTAAGTCCTGCTGCTATATTTTCCTTCAAAATAAACAACACCACACAGTTTCTTTTCGGGTCCTGCCATCTCTTGCTTGTCAAACTATGCGAAGACCCAAAGGCTTAAGTGACACCAGCTCGGGGATTTGGCACCGGTTCCCGAAACCTCAGACCCGCGCGGTCCCAAACTACAGTTGCCTCTGTCATGAAGATGCCACATATTTTCCAGCCACTGTGAATCTCTAATTTTTACGATGCTGCACAACAACAAACCACCCCTTGTGTACGGACATCCCCAGCCAGAACCATGGAGGCGTTGTTTACTGCCAGAGGCATCGCTTCAAAGCTTTGATCACGGCAACGATTTCGAGGGGCCGAGTCTGTCAGAAAGTTTCACGGATTGAAAACCTGAGAGAAGTCTTCTTGCGGCTTTTCCCTATCCTTGACATATAATCAGAAATAAACAGAGAGCACTGCATTCTCCTCGAGGCTTTAATTGCTGCCGCACAATGACAGGTCCCTCCTTCCCGGTTTCCCCACATTTTTCTGTATTTCTACTCGGCTTTTCGCCACAGTCACATAAAGAAGATTTCCTCTTTTTATTCTTTGGCATGTCTAGCTTGTTGCCTCTCAGGGCTACAATCAATTCTCTTACGCTTTACAGAAGGCCAAATTTACCGTCACAACGATCACAGCTTGTAGTCGCTTCAGATATCTTTTTCTGCCAGCCAACAAAAAATACAATCTCCTGTCTCTTTTATCTTTTTTTTTTTTTTTTTTTCACTCTGAAGTGGATATCAGTCAGAGAACCAGCTGAAGTGCCCTACACACATCATAAATGGGCTTTCATCACGCCACCTGTCACAACAGGAGACTTACATCGGGGTCCAATTAGACCCGAGACCTCAATTTCTTTAACTGAATGGCTACATTACACAGGGGGGTTGTGTATTTGCCAGACAGGCAAACACTTTTGCTTTACCTCGAAGGTTTGATAACGATGGAGAGCATTAATTTGGGATTTTTCTGTAAAATTGTCGTTAAAGAACCATTCATGTTGCAAATCAGGTTATTCCGACAAACATTCTCTAACTCCGGTATTATCAGGTCAAGAACTGCAGCACCTGGTCATGATTTGTTGTATCTCTGTTTTGGGAACGTCCTGTTTTATTTGTGTGAGTTACTTAATCTCAGTCATTTCAGATGTCTTCACTTCCCCCATGTGATTGCTGATGTATCTCACCTGTGCCTCATTGTTTCCCTCATATTTAGTCTCAGTGTTTCCTTCCCTTCTCCTTCCCTTGTACTTCATGTCAGAAATGTTCCACTCTCTTCCTTGTGATTTTTTTTTTGTTATTATTACTTGAATTCTTTCTTGGCCGCTCATGCTTTTATGAGTTTTAGACCGGCACCACCCACTCATTAGAACTGACTCTGGTCACTTGGATGAGTGGTGAGGACCCTCAAACAAGTCGTCAAATTTGCTTTGTTGTGGAGGTTCTTTCCACTTACTCTGAGTCGGTAATTTGAAGTTTTTGTGGTATTACTCTTTAAAACTCTGACTTCCCAATGGAAATGGGACGCAACCAAAAGACATTATGGAAATATTTGAGCCATATTGTGTTTGGAGTTAGTTGGGCTTATACTAAGGACCCAAGGTAAGGATGTCTTGGACTCTGCTTTTATGTTTTGTTTTTGTTTGCCATCTTTTTAATGGAATGAGCCCTAATAACTGTAACTCCATCATGTGTCTCCACTCCATGATGGCCTTCAAGCTGGGTCCTAACATCAGGAACTGAAAGAGTAAACAACTCCTGAATCATTTCGGTCTATATTATGTCATTAATTGCTTGATAAATATGTTAAACTTGTAAAACTACTGGCGCCTCTTTGCTAAAACGCCTAACAGACCATCTCCGAACACACAAGGAACATCTTCTGCCAATATAAAGAAGTCTGCAGCAACGAAAGCAATCTGCTGTTTAATATTGAATGATCTCAGTAGTTTCTTGGCCCCAACAAAAGGCTTTTGTGCTGTTTCCGCTTGACCACTTCACACACACACAAAAAAACCCTGTCAATGAATGAAAGTCTCCTCCACCACCACCTTGCCCTTTCCCCTAACTCCACTGACCAGCCCACGGATCAGAAGGGATTGGATAACAATTGGTCTGCCATCCAACCAATGGGGCACTATGGGTCAAAGCTCAAAGTCAAAGGCAAGACACAGGGGACTGCTGTGAAGTCCGCAGGGAAGTGCAAGGTCCACCTGCCCACATTCATAATAGAAAACCCACCAGCTGTCAGTGCTAGAAAATCCTGCTTCCTCTGCCCTTTTTCTTTCTTTCTTTCTTTCTCCACCTTTATGGGTAGCAGTAAGCAATTTCACAATTCACGTTTATTTTGCTTTTACTTTGGTTCACCTTTGTGCCCGTAAATAACTATTCTATCTTCATTCCAGCCTTTCAGCATAAAAAGAAAATTTTAGGTCTTAAAAACACAACGGGATTTTATGATCGTTGCGTTGCTAATGTGTATCCACAGTTTTGATGTTCTTCACTCAAAGGTGTTTGTGTGATCTCAGCAATGAGGAATGCACATAAACCCACAAGTACCTAAAACCATGTGGTCCGTAGGATATCCTCAACACAGAATCAACTTTTGCTTTCTGATTTGATGAAGTGTCACTCCTCAGCGGCTGTGAGATTGTGCTGTGGAATTGCTTTCGGGGAATCAGTTTGGACTCGACCCTTTTCGATCATATGAGGTCAGCACCGACCTCATATGAAGGTTATGACCTGGCGAAAACTCTGTAAACACTTGGTGCGAGTATGTGGTGAAAGCCTCCGTGGCTCAGAGCAACACCCTTGTCCCCGATAGAGCAGGTGCACCATCTGGCAGTGCTGCGGCAGTGCAGGCGTGACTCATATGTTTGTATGTGATTGAAAGCAGAGCGCGGAGCAGATAGCTGATCCGATGGTATGTGGACTTCAGAGGGGTTCAGTTTGTGTCTCTGTGAATAAGCTGGATCCATGTGACACACCCCTGCTGTGTCCCGTCTCAGCACCGGGTTTGACTGGCCTTCCACCCTCACCAGGGAACATGAAAGTCTCCAATTTTCCCCCCACTGAGAAAACAATACAAAGTTGAGCAAAATATTAAGCATTTATTTCATAATCACCACACCCCTCGGAGCCATTTGATCCCCCTTGTGGATTGTCCTGGAGGGATGCTGTCAGAGAGAACTCAGCTTTTGTCTTTCTTGACGCAGAAGTGAATTAATGTTGAAGGAAGTCTGACTTTGCTCTGTACTGTATGAGAAATTTAAAGAGGCCATGTTAAACTGATTTGTAGGTGCATTATTTTGTTTAGGATGTCTGCCTGAATAGGTTTATCTACTTAAATGACCAGAAAACGTCTAACTTTTCCTATAATGTACATAGATACAGATGAATTTTCACGCTCCGTTTTAGCTCCTGTCTCTTTAAGGCCTCAAAAGCTTGGTTGGTTCTTATTGGTCAGCTAGCCTCCTCTGTTTTTGGTCAATTTATTTATTTATTTTATTTCTGTGCCTGTTTTTTGCCAAAATAGCCACCTGATGGGCGTTACGAAATAAAGCTAGGTAAAAGAAGAGGGAAAAAAAGATTGGACAGCTAACAAGGAATTTCAGAAACACCCAAAAAGGATCATGTGACCTCTTTAAAGGAGGATTAATCAATTCATCTGTATATTTGTGGGATATTTATTAACATTTTTCCTCCTTGATGTTTTTTTTCTAAGTAATTCTAATGCATGTGGCACTGATGCGTCACAGCAAGAACGTTCTGGGTTCAAATCCATTGGGCGACTGGGGCCTTCCTGTGTGGAGTTTTCACTTTCTCTCCGGGTACTCCAGCTTCCTCCCACTGTCCAAAGACATGCTTGTTAATTGGTGATTCTAAATTGGCCGTAGGTGTGAATAAAGTTGTCTGTCTGGCGACCTGTCCAGGGTCGACCGATGACATCCGGGATAGGATCTAGCCCTCCACGACCCTCCAGAGAGCCATCATCAGAACTGACTAAAAGATGTCAACATCAGAATCATTGCTCAATCAAAATGTCACTAAAGCTTGCCTTAGGTAACCGTCACTGACAAACCCGGTGTAGCCGTTTTGGCATTTTGTAATTTATAGAAGCCTTTAGCTTTAGCTCCGTCCCATCTCTTCTTCACTGCTTGTCTTTTCCACAGTATTGTCATGCTCTTATAAAACTAAAATAACTGGTTCTCTGGCTTCTATCCACTGAGGGTTTAACTGAACCACTGAGATTATTCTTGCCTGGATGGACAGACTAAAATGTACAACTATAAAACTAAACTAAGACTATTGTAAAAACCAAAAAAAAAAAAAAGCTATGTGTTTCATGAGAGTCGGCTTGAGTACAAAACTGAAAGGGTGCGGTTTTGTGGTGTAAAATGATTTCCTGAATCTTCCCCAAGAATGTATTTTACCAGAAATGTGTTAAATTGGAGTTTGTTCACCCTCTGCGGCTTTCACTCTGGGCATATTTTAGCATTTGGGTAATATCCCGCTGCACATGGCCCGTGGTCGGTGATGCTATCTGCAATGCTATCCTTTACAGCAGCTTTGAAACTTGACGCCGATGCAATCTCCTTCTTGGAGGTTTCTCTTTTATTAAACACAAATCTGCTGGACGGGGCACCTTCACTTTTAATTTAGTTGCTGGCAAGTCGGGTGGAAACAGAAATTGCGTCTGTGCGCATGGTGTTCATTAGCCAGCAGATGATTCAAAGTTAAAAAAAAAAAAAACATTAAAACAAAATACACTGCTCTCACTTTAAGACATTAACCATGTAAGGAAATGTACCTAAACACAGTTGAAGTAGAGAGTGAAGAGTGGTGGGAAACTCGCCTGCGACTGAAGTGGTTAACTCGTCCTTTATTTAAAGTTAAACACTCCAGGCTTTAGGTAGCGAGCGCAGCCTGTGATGAGAGTGAGGGGTGACATAAAAAAAAAAAGCCACTTTCTTTCCAGATGAAAGGCCTCAAACCTCAAAAGCATATGTCACACAATAATGAAAATGTGACTTTAGCCCAAGGCATTGATGCAAAGCACCGGCAACCTGTTTGTTGATTAGAGAGGGGAATGCAAAGAGAGCTCAGAGAGGGTCAATAGAGGGGAGGAAATGGAGGGTGTAGATCTACATTGTATCCCCCTCCCGCCCCTGCTCTCCGTGCAGATTGAAAAAGTGATAAATATGCATGAGTTTGGCTTCGGCAGCGAAGGCCTTTGATGGTATGGTTGAGAATTCTCTATCTCTGGAGAAAACAGGCTGAAAATAACTATCTGAGAATGTTTACTTTGTCTTTGTGTGAACAATGCACACTTTTAATGAGCAGAGAACACTATTTTGTCACCTATACACACGTACTGTATCTCCTCAGATGGACACATGCGCTGAGATCGCGCCCACTCTTCATTCATTTCAATAGATGAAAGTCCTCTAGACCAGGGCGTGCCCTTCCTGATAAGTCACTGCGATGAATTTTAGGAGCCATTACTTTCTCTGGTCATTAAGTCTCGGTCCAAAATACTTCAATAAGACTGCTTTTTATCGCAGCAGAAATAAGATTGATCTTAGCTTTTGCTCAAGGCTGCTTTTGTGTAATGGAAGAGGAATGTGTGCAATCAAATGAGATGGCAGGTCTGGCTCCGAGTAAAACACAAGCTAAATTAAATCAGCGGATATCTCACCAGGTTTCAAACTCGTCTGAAGCTTAAGATCTACACTGAGCGACTGGATTTTTATCATGATTCTCTCTCTGCACCTTTAAAATGAGTGTTTAACATGACCTGTTCTGCCTCCTTTTGCTACTCATTGATCTGGTTGGTGGAAGTTAGGTGGTGATAGGCGTTGAAAGACAGATGGTTCATTCAATCACCTGCCAAGTATTTATTTATTTTTTTTTTCCAAAGGTTTCCAAGGACGACTTCCCAGATGGTTCTTTTTAACAAACCATCTGGCATGTCCGATTAATCAATCTTGACTTAATCTGAAAAACGGCTCGGCCTCTTCCGGGAATCACCTTCACCGGGGCAGTATCTCTCGTCTGTATCAGGAATCGCTCCGTGTTTCTTAAATTTGATTGAAAATTGTTCTAAATATAAAGTGTCTGTGCTTACACTCTGTGTAAATATATATTGGCAGCAGCGGCCCTACCACATGAGAACTGAGCTCCCATTGCAAAAAGTTGCAATGGTTAGATTTCCTTTTTCGGATTTCGCAGACACATGCTTGGACCTGATTTGAAGCCCTCTTGATTCGATCAAAGGGAGATTAATGTAATGACCTGTTTCCCCTGAGTTTAATTTGGTGGAAATAGCAGAAAGCCTCTCTCATCTCATTGTGGGGAAACAAAGCTTATTTCTTTGTGTTTTTCTCTCTGTGTGCCCCCTCAGACCTTCAGGCCTCTCAGTCCTTTGAACACTACAGCATATCAGACAAGGCCATGGACTACAGGATCCTGCAGATGGACGAGGATCAGGACAGGATGTACGTGGGCTGCAAGGACCACGTGCTCTCCATGGACATCAACAACATCACCCAGGGCACGCTTAAGGTCGGCAGATGCTTATTGTTCAAATCTGACAATCTCAACATTTTCCGCCACTATACCAGAACATCTACTTGTGGCATCTCCAGTCAGTTACAATCACAAAGAACAATGAACACGAGGTAAAAGCTGCACGTGAGACACACCGTGAAACCTCTGCTGTGGATATTATTGTAATCGGTAAAATGGCATGCAAATTACCATGCATTAACTGTCATCAGTACAATTTTAGGGTTGTTCAAAAGGGCTGTAAAAATGCCGGAGCTCTCTTTTATCTCATTCCGCATGCAGTGAAGGAATTATCTTCTGCGTAATTGACAGGCATGAAGTGCATAAACAGATGGGGAAAGCATTTAAGGCCCCCTGGGGCATGCTGCACCGCATCCATTTTTTCCCCCAACTAAATTGGTTGATATATTCATTGAGCCTAGACCTTTAAGCACCTCTCCTGGGTTTGAAAACACGCGCACACACACACACACACATACATATTCCACTGATGATAGCGAGCTGTAATCGCTGCTGAAAGCTGAAACTTCGATGGAAACCGAGACGTCCAAAACATTTGATGTGCTCATTTTCCACAAATGTTCTCTGTGATTTCTGTCTGTGTAAACAGGATATGATCATGTTACTCCTGTAAAAAATCTGCTCGCTGATTTTAATGCCATGCTTTGTTTTGGCTGCCAGGTGTTTTGGCCGGCGTCTACAAGCAAAATAGAAGAATGCCAAATGGCAGGCAAGGACCCTACAGTAAGCACAGCAAATTTTTTTTTTTTAAGCCTATGTTAGGACTTTTAAGGTCCTCAAATACCAAATATAGCAATAACCAATGATATAACCCAGGGGTCTTCAACCTTTTTCAGGTCAAGGACCCCTAAACTGATGGAGAGATTATGTAGGGACCCCCTACTTATTATATTTGTTCTCTATTAAACTCGACCTAGTGCTATTTATAAATATACATTATTGTTATCTTTATTATTATTATTGTGCATTCAATTCATACACCTTATATTTATTAAAATATGATGGATTCATGTTAATGTGTACTCAAAGAAACTTAAATTTGGAGGGGGAAATTAAAAAAATATATAAAAAATGTCTAATCAACCAAAGATTTTTCAAATCCCCCTCCCTGCAGTACCTCCACAGACCCCCTAGGTGTCGCCGTCCCCCAGTTCAATACCATTGATATAACCGCTACAGACTGTTAGTACCTTGTTTCCAAAGTAAAAGTAAATATCTAGAAATTTGAACATGCTCAAGGTAAAAGAAGAGTTTGGAAACTCACAATCAAAACAATCAGCCATTTTGTGTCAGGCCACTGGTTTGGTGTGAGCCATTAGCTAACGTTAGCTAATGTAAGCAAACTTTGCGAGGGTGTTACGGCACTTTCTAGATCTTCCTCGCTCGTGCTTCAGTGACATAAAATACAAGCTAATGCTAAACTAGATACTTCTTAGCCATTTGAGAAACTCCTTTTATTTTAGCATTTTGCTAAACCGTAAACTTACCAATTAGCATTATCTCTTAGGCACTAAACAGCTTTGCTACGTTTAATACAATAAAAATGCAAGTGTAAAAGTAGAAAAATGGACCTCACATGGAACGTGTGAGCTTGTGCTTGCGACATGGGAAGCTGCGTTCACAAAATGCTAGTGGTTTCAGAAGTCATGGGAATGCTGCTACTGGGCAACTGTTAGTGCAGAAGGCTAACGGCAACAACATTTTAGCAGGCTAATGACCAGTGAGTCCTCTTTATGACAAATGAAGTCATTCAGCTCCAGCGTTTCTGTTAAACACCCGCAAACGCGTCACAACTTGAACTGAAATTTCTGCCAAAAGAGGTTGATGCTCGTATCTTGTGACCCCATTTAAATGCACCATAAGCCTTGGCAACAGTTAGATTCTAGGACATAAAATTTGTCCAGCAAAGCCTACAGTAAATAATTAAGTTTTATTAGATGCGATGGACAAAATCCAAATCATCATTGACCGTATGCAAAAGGCCACGATGTCGCTAACAGGTTGCTAAACGCAGCCAGACCTCCCGCTTTTCTCTCATGAGAGTCGGGATCGACACCGAAGGTTTTCTCAGCTGTTCTCAGATCCGTTCCTCCTCCCTGAGCGGGTCTGCAGCGGAAGTCGCCCCCCTGGGATTTCCCTCTTGCATCTGCAAGCGTCGAGTCCACTCATAGCTGTGGGCAGGCAGCAGATGTCTACAGGGTCAACGGCTGGCCCGGAGTCCTCCTGGCATCGGCGCAGTCGGTCACTATAGGAGCGAGGCGTGGGAGGAGAAGCGCTGTTTAAAAAAAAAAAAAAAAAAAAAAAAAACTAAAGTCAAAACTTTAAAATGGAGCAGAGCTGAGAGAGGGAGAGATCTCATAAGCCGGCCTGATTCTTAGCGGCACTTGTTAGCAGATTTAATGAAGTCGTACAGCGAGGCTCAGAAGACTGATCCCTGCTCCGCCTCTGTTTTCCTCTAATTGGGTTGTTCTGAAACAAGCACAGATGCCTATAGCTGCTGCAGTGCAGAGGACGGTGTGTGGAGGGGGCGACGGGGGGGGCACAAGGAGAAAACGTGGTTCTACTTTTTAAAGAAGGACGTTTTTACATAAATTGAAGGCCTCGTTTGTGAAGCGAACGGTACAAGCGACCATAAAAAGCACCACTCTGCCACCAGCGCTGCCCATTTGTCCTACATTCCCCACCATGTTTCCATCCTCTTGACAGCAGCTGGGGTAATAGAGCCAGGGTTTTGTACAACATGCTGTTGCAGAAATAGAGAAGAAGCTGTTTCCAGTCACTGAGTGATTTGTGACTCTCTGAGTCATTGCACGCCTGCTGCAGACAGGCTCCCACAAATATTTGGATGAGCCATCTCTGCATGGAGCCACTCAGTGGCCCCTTCTATCCCCTTTACTTATTTGCTGTGCTGCCAGGTTCTCGTTTAAAAATTTCAGTTTCTGTCTTACGGTTTTTCCCAACTTGCCTCCGTCACTTTTTCCAGCCCTCTCGTTTATTTTACCGCGGTATATTTCATTCTTTCTCTCGTCCGCGTTCTCCTTTCCCATGGGCTTCTCCTCATGAATCAGAGCCCCCCAAACGTCTGTTATGGTTACCCTGCCCATCTGTATATGCTTTCTCAGATAGAATCTCCAGGATGCGAACGCACACCGTTCGCACCAGAGGGTGGCATCAGAGGATGAATATAGACGGGCCAGGTTGGTTAATTCTGCTTTGCCGCTGACAGAAAAAGCCTCGGCTCAAAATGTAGCGTGATTACAGGTTGCGCTCGAGACCACGAGGCCGGGTGGCGTTGATCCCGCTCAGTCACGAAGACACGAGAGGGAAAATAAAACGGGAGAGGGACGCATTTATGCGCGCCTCTCTAAGACTGACATCAGATGAGGCTCCGGGAGGGTGTGATAAAGTGGAAGGGTGATGGAGGAGAGACGACAGACAGACATGAAGAAGAGGGAGATGACTAACGGGGATGGGCGTGTGGCAGTAAAAAAGCGAACTCGCTTCTTGTCGATAGCGCTCCCTGGGGGCATGTGCACATGATCGCGAGCTTGCAGCAGCTGCCATTCCTGCAGCCGCGGCCAAGTTCCTGACGGCTCCCTGGACATGCTTTCCCCTGCTTTCCTATTTCTTTCCTCACTCTTTCGTTCTCTGCTCGTGTTCTGCTTACTCTGGCTTAATTAGACCCAAAGTCCAGCTGCCGACGGGTTGTGATGGGCTTTGAAAGCGCACGCAGAGACGGAGCGTGATCAGTGTTTGTCTTTACCTTGATAAATCCCCGCTGACCCTGATTTTCCACTGGCCTTAACACCACGCCATGAGCTCTGGGATCATTTGATTGTGCGGCATGCGATTGCATATCCTTCATAACAAGTGAGATAGGTTTGAATTACTCCCTCATACGGGAAAAGGATACTCCGGGCGGAATGAGCAAGTTCTGGACTTGGTATTCGCCTTGGCTGTGTACCAGGAAACAGACTGCTGGACGACAGGTTGGATATGCAACACCTGGGGAACGGCGGTTCAAGTCAAAATTAGCATTAGCATTTTGAAATGCTAACCGTTGCCATGAAACAAACAGTGAATTATAAAACAGTAGTTTGCTAAAGTGAGGTAATATTAGCTAACATACCATAAGCTTCAATACAGCAAATGCCTTGCACCAGCTAGGCCAAGACAATATTTACAGCTCTGAGCTTGTGGTTACAACATGGGAATTTGTACGAACAAAGATGCTTTGCATTGAAGTGGTAACATCAACCAAGTCATGACAACAATGCTGCATAGCAAATATTGGTGTCTAGAAGCCCGTTTAGCAAGCTAACACGCAGGTAACGCAATGTGGGGAAATAGAAGAGAACAATAACCGTATGAGGCCTTCTTCTAAAATTACAACTAAACTAACCACCTTAAGAACATGTTAAATACGACCTCACATGAAGGCACCATCAAACCAATTAATAGTTAATAGTTAATTAAAACGTCTACCTGACCTACAAATAGAAACCAAATAACTTCAGCAGGTACCATATAAGCGTATCCCTTCCCTAGTTACCACCTATAATTTTAATTTGTAAGAAGAATATTTCATCTCAGCCAAAATTCAAGTCTTAAAAAAAAATACATTGTCTTCCACCTGCTAAGCTTTATTATTGTGCATCTGATTGTGTTCTTTTTTATTTATTTTTATTTTTTTTGCAGCACGGCTGTGGGAACTTCATCCGAGTGGTGCAGCCCTATAACAGAACTCATCTGTTCATGTGCGGCAGCGGAGCGTACAGTCCCGTCTGTGTGTACATCAACAGGGGCCGCAGACCAGAGGTGGGTAAGGGGTGACGGGACTCGCTTCACTGGGGAAACAAACTGGTGAGGGAATAAATAAAAACATTTGTGGAAGCCACAGTAACCGCAGGGATACAAGGATAACAATGTGCTGAGTATCTTATCCATTCTGGTTATCTGTTGACACATCTCTGTGTATTTACAGTGCGAGCATGTAGCGTCATTGATACTTGATTGATACTTTTAGTTGTATTGAGTTAATGAAAGTGGTGTGCTGTTGCTTACTTTGGTAGGTAATTCATAGTGCTCATGTCCTTTCATTCTCCCTCAAACTCAGTACAATGAGAATACTGCCACCCAGAGCAAGTAAACAAAACTAATTTATTCTGTGAGCTCAAAAAAAATGCCTAAGAGTGCTGTGTGCCAGTACTATTTTGTCAAAAATCAGCTTTTATGCAATAATTACTCTCTTCTACAATCACTGGAAATGTATGCAGCACATTAGAAGCAGTGCGGGCTAAATTGCTGTAATCACCCCGTAAAATATGCGCAAAGTTTTCACACCACATGAGAGAGGAGATGCCTGGGATGAGGGGGAGAAAATGGAGTTCTAGTGTCAGCAACAGGGGGAGCGCCGCTTCCCGGGCTCTCATCTCCGGCCACACGGCTCTGGAAGTGCACCCGAGGAAGCCCTCCAGGAGAAAAGTGCTCACCGAGCGAACAGTCGACCGCAGACTGCCGTCTGCTGCCAAGCGCCAACAGGCAGAGCTCGGAGACCAGGCTCCCTCCTCGCTGCGGTGCCTTTTGTCATTTGAGGGGGGGTTTTGTTTGAAAGGCAGACTGCTCTGTTTGCAACTTGGGGGCTCTAACAAGCCGGCGTCTCGAGGACGGCGATCTGTTAAGTGCAACAAGCTGCTGAGCAGAGGAGCAGACGGTGAGCTCTGCGTGTGGACCTTTGCCCCGGGATTGTTATGGCGTGATGAAACCTGATAGAATTGATGCAACTGATTATTCGCGTGCATCAGTGCTCGTCACGTGAATCATACTCTGCAATAAACTCCTATCTTTGCAAGTCAATTAGTCTTTTATTAAGTCTTGAAATCTTTATTGGGTGTCATAACTCAGAAATCCCCACTACGTGTTATGGACAACTTTATGTCTTGAAAGAAAAACAGAACTTTTAAGATCCCCCTCGAAATATCAAAAACAGCAATGCTCTTGTTTAAAGAGCTTTTAGCCAGATGCCCCGTTGGACGTTCAAAAGCTCTGGTGCCCACCCCAAATGTTCCTGAGTGAACTAAGCAGAATATAAAACCACTGCAAGTAAATGGGCTCTGTTTTAAAAGAAAATAGTGACGCTTCTCTGTCCTGGTTCACCTGACGATCCGAGAATGTTATCAGCACGGTGAATTCGGTGGTAGGAACCAAGGTCAGGGACAGGGATGTTTCCTTGCAATAAACATGTGGTGAACTACTATGTTGATAAAAACATAAGATAAGTTAATTCCATCATCTTGTGTGGGTGCATTGCTGCTAGACTTGAGTGTATGAATATGTTTTGCTTTAACAACATGAAGCACTGAGAAGTAAGTTCTAAGCCATGAAAGTGTCACACTGCACAGGACAAACATCCGAGTATGGTAAAACACATTTTGAGGTTAATGACAGAACCTGCCAGATGGAGTCGGTCCACCTCCAGAACCTTTTGGCGAGCAGGCACGTTTTCCTCTCATTCATTTAAGCTGATGTCATCCCCATTCAAGGGAGCTGCACCGTGGGCCAGGTCCAAATAGAATGGGACAGGAAGTGTAATAATTTAACCAGGTTTCCGTGGAAGGTGCCACAAGTTGGAACTTGGCAGCCGTTCCACCTGAGGCGGACAGCTGGCTTCCCGGCACATTAGCAGAGGAATCCTTCCTCTCCTCCCGATATATAAAATGTTCCTTTTACTGTCCCACGTGGGGCAGTTAAGATAGACCCGGAACAGAACTTGCCTCCGTGCTTCCTTAAAACCGGACGTTCGTCTCGCTCATACGTGCAGTTTTATTGTAGTAAGACTAGAACTAGACGGAATAAGGTATCATTTTAAAACTGTCTCCCGGGGGGGTGGCTGACTTCCTCTTTTTCCTCTGTGACAGGAGCAAGTGTTTCACATTGACTCGCGGACTGAATCCGGGAAAGGGAGATGCTCCTTCAACCCTGAAGTGAACACGGTGTCGGTCATGCTCAGTAGGTGCCTCCCATCACTTCCTGTTTTCTTAATGCATCTCCACAACCCTGGAAAAGGTTAACCTGAGAGGTCTTTATTTGTCCTGCAGTGAATATGTGGTTGTCCCTGACAGTACATGGGGAAATCCTTGTTCTTAATTTGACCCATCCAAGGTACCGAAGCTGTGGACATGTGATCCTTTGGTCCCAAGCTACTTCCCTATCTACTACACCACAGCTCCCCCAGATAGTGGTGATATGTTGGTTAGCATTGTTAGGAGTTGTTGGCACTGCATTCAGGTCATGAGTTTTGTGACTTCAAAGCTAGTTACTTAAGGTTGCAGACACTTCAGACTTTTCCATAAGCACAGGTTCAGAATATTTTTGCTAGCAGGCTTGCCTAACTTGGTTCCACTTTGTCGGAGGCAGCTACATATAATGTGGACCAATGTGATGTGGTGGGAAACTAGCCTAACGACACACCAAACACAGATTAATATTTCCATCCAATCCCTCACCACAGTTCCATTTCCTTTGATCCCTGATTGGTCCAGTAGCGTTGGGTTGCTGTTGACACGGCTAAAGGTGACACTGCACCCTCAGCTCTGCTTTCTGACACCTGAGCATAGCCAAGTCAGCAACGGCCTTGCCAGGCAAGCGTGAAGGGAGGTGGTCTGCCAGATCCAGCCGAGGTCAAAGGCGAGTGACGCAGCCTCAGAGGACGACCAGAACCTGCATCTGGGCTCAATAAAATCTGCACTTCATGTCCTGGTCTTCATGTTTTGGACCTTCTGTGACTGTCTGAGTGCTGTCAACACCGATTCCTTAGCAGGCTTGCTTGGATGCGTGCCACACCCTTAATCCTCCCCCCTAACTCGCCCCGCGTCCTCCTCAACACATGGTCTGGAACTGATTGATGATGAAGAGGCTGTAAAGGAATGATAAAAAGCATGAAACGACTTCGGGGACCACTTCTTAGATGCAGGACACACATAGAGTATAAATCGAATCATCTAAACATTTACGTGAACGCTCAAAAAATAATAGTGGATACAATATAATTCTCTGGGGCCATATATAAGCTATTGCATTGTTTTTCTTGACTGATTTATTATTTTTGTAAGCACATGTGGTGTGTTTTGTGTGCATGCTTACAGACCAGGAGCTGTTCTCAGGCATGTACATTGACTTCATGGGGACAGATGCTGCCATCTTCAGGAGCCTGACCAGGAGAAATGCAGTGCGGACGGATCAGCACAACTCAAAGTGGCTCAGTGGTGAGATCCCGACTGTGTCTGCACTGAAAAGTTAACGCAAATTCATTCACATCCATTGAAAGATTTATTCCTCCTCCCCGCTTCGTCCAGAGCCAATTTTCATCGACGCCCACCTGATACCAGACGGAACAGACCCCAATGACGCAAAATTGTACTTTTTCTTCCGGGAGAGGCTGACGGATAACAGTGGGAACACTAAAAATATCCACACCATGGTGGCCAGAGTGTGTCCAGTGAGTATCTCCGTCTGTGCCGAAGCAAATCAATACTGCATGTTCTCTGGTGTCGTGTTGCTATGCTGCAGCTTTTCTCTGCAGAATGACATCGGAGGGCAGCGGAGCCTCGTGAACAAGTGGACCACCTTCCTGAAAGCCCGGATGGTGTGCTCGGTCCTGGAGGAGGACGGCACTGAGACGCACTTTGATGAACTCGGTGAGTGAATCAGGAGTAATGCGCTCCTTGTGTCACTTCCAAGCTCTGTGTTTTCGCGGCCCCGTATTCCATGAAACGAGTTTAAACAAACTCCGTAGCCAAGAACCAAATGCTAATTTTCGAATGCTTCCAAGATTTCCAGTTATTGCTTTCTCCATAAACAATCCAAGGAACTTCCTATGTTTGGTCTGGATTATGACTGTAGACCTTTGCGAAGTTCACAGCAATCCTTCTGTTGCTTTTAGTTGTCTTGTATTCATTTATGAGCATATTTTTCCCGTACTTTCCTAGCCTCAGCCCTAAAAAATACAAACATCAGCACTCAGTATTTTACATCTGCTTCTCTATTCAGGTCATCGGAATCCATCTGTCAGCATGTACATTTATTAATTCATGCATACATCCCTTTTTTTTAGTCCTCTTACCTGCGGGATGACTTGAGTTGGGATTTGGGGAGTTTGTTAAAGGTATTAAAGTGTGTGCGTGTGTTTTCCCCCTTACAGAAAGTGTGTTTTTGCTGGAAACCGATCAGCCCAAGGGCCTGTTGGTGTTTGGGGTCTTCACATCCACAAGGTATGACTGATGTAGTCAGCTGTATCATTCCTGCAAGGCCTCAGCGGTTATGTTAATCACTGACTGGTTATCAGCAGGAGGGGATGTGCTTGTCCAGGGCACTGTTGCATAGAGACATCATGTGTCATGTTGTGGGACGGCGGTTTGCGGAGGATGGACTATCAATTACAACGCTCGGGCGGCTTCGCCATGTGGCCTTTGTTTTGATGCTCTTTCCTTATGATTTCTGACAGTGTTGCACCAGGGGCGCATTTATAGTCGGTACACAATACGAAATCGATTATAGGAAGTCCTCAGTAGTCAGAAATGTTGAACAGTTTAAGTATTTTGAAACCAAACTCTGTTTCTGCCACGAGTTAAACATACACCCACAACAGCCACAACATTCAAACCACTGACAGGAGAAGTGAAAAGCATTGACCGTCTTCTGCAAGGAAGCTTTTGGACGTGCCATTCATGTGGATGTTGCTTAGACTTGTACCACCCACCGAGACCAGACCAGGCACCTCCACGCCATAGCTATGACACTCATTGATGGCGCACACACAAAAACAGTGTAGGAAAAACGGCACAATGTGTTGACCTGGCCTCCAAATTCACTAGATCCCAAACTGTCCATTCTCTGATTAGTCACAACTATTTTGGAGGCACAAGGGAGACCTACACATTACTAATAAGGTGGTCATAATGTTATGTCTGACCGGTGAATAAGGAGGACAAACTAGGGCCAATAGGTTGAAATTGAAAGTCAACCATGTAAATGAAGGTTAAGGAAAGAAAAGTTCACCCGATGTTGTGGTAACCGGATAAAACCACGCTTGTAGAAAGTGCTTACATTTCTCTCTTACATCAGTCACATTCTGAGGTTTAAAGGTGTGGTCACTTGATCCATCTGTTTAATTGAGTTTGTCAGTTTAACCACGGCGACACTGCCAAAGACCCCCGAGTCACTTGTTACCTCAGGGTCATAGATCATTTGCAGTAGTTTATCCTGGCTCAGAGAACACCGGCAAAACCAAACACCGATGTCCTTGAGGTCTCTGAGCTCAGTGTTATTCCTTCTTATTTTCTTCCTCCATCTCCACTTTGCACAATATGCTTCTGTTCCCCCTTTTCAACAAAGCTCCTTTTATGTGTTAAGCAGTGTGGTTTGAAATAACCGAGCCAAACCACATCAGGCCACTGATGAGGAAGGCGAGCTGCCCCCACCGGGGCGTGACCGAGGCCATACCTTATGGCTTCTTCTTAGAAAATGTGATTTCAAGAAACAACTGCAGAATGTTTTTATCTGGGACTGGGCCTCTTGAGTTGCGGAGTTGCTGTTTCCCTGCACTTCCGTCTAATCCGGTTTATGCGTCTTGTTTCCACAGCTCTGTGTTTAAGGGTTCAGCTGTGTGTGTGTACAACATGGCAGACATCCTCACTGTCTTCAACGGGCCCTTTGCTCACAGGGAGGGACCCAACTTTCAGTGGGTGGCCTTTCAGGGCCGCATCCCGTATCCAAGGCCTGGAACTGTAAGTGTATTTTCAGGCCAGATGTTCATTCTTTTGTGTGTTATTTCATTTCGCAGTTTCATTAATTTTAACCTTACCTCCTTGCATAGTTCACACCCAGAAATGTCTTGAGCAATTAGGACTCATTTAGAATTACCTGATTCAACAATAAGTGTGTATAAAGAATAAATGAAAGATGTGAAGTGTTTAAACACTTTGCTTTACTCTGTGCGATTTGATATTTTTAAAATTCCGCAGTTTTTAAATAAGTATATTACAATTTCATATAATCAACATTTACACATTAAAACATCAGTTTTAATCAATTGCTTAACACATAAAACAAATAAAATTTTATCTGGAAATAGAATAAAATGCTTTATAAAACTAAATAAATACAGGCCCTAGAATTCATCCTTGCGGAACTCCGTTTTTAATGTATATGTATTGAAAGTCATGTTTGGTAACTTATTGTTTTGTAGTTTCGAAAGTTGATCTTGTGAAACTAAGGTTAAAAACAAAATGATAAAACCTGTACGAATATGTGAGTTAGACTCTTTTCATGCAATAAATATCCTCCCCGTGTTCCTCCAGTGTCCGGGTGGAGCCTTCACACCTGACATTCAGACAACAAAGCAGTTCCCAGACGACGTGGTAAACTTTGTGCGGAACCATCCGGTCATGTTCAACCCCATCTACCCTCTGGGAAGGCGACCCCTGGTGGTTCGCACCAACGCTGACTATAAATACACATCGGTGGCCGTGGACCAGGTCATGGCTGCAGACGGCAACTACCAAGTGCTGTTCCTGGGCACAGGTAGGAATGTAGAATAGGTCGTACGTATTGTCCAAGAGAACATGCATGAAAAGTTTGGACACACCTTGTCAGCTTTTGACTGGTAGTGTATGCATAGGTTTCTATAAGCCTGGCAGGATGGAGGTTTAATAACCATTTAGCTTTCATTGCTTCGATTGGTTCCTAAATTTCATTTGAATCCAAGAGAAAACAAGTGTTGTCCAAAAATACAAAATAAATGATAGATTACACTGCTGTATTCACTATGAGTACGAGTACAGTACGTGTATACTGTATTATAGTATGCTAACAGTCATGGCCTCTCCACTATCTTCAGATAAGTTATAGTGCAGACAGACTAATTTACAGACTAAGCTATTCACAAGTAAATGATTAGTTCGCGTCTCATTGGTTATCAGATAAACAGATAAGCACACTTTGGGTGTTGCAACTAAATTGACACAGCATGTTCCCCAAAGACAAGAAGAAGGCTTTAGGAGTGGACTTTGTGTTGAATTTTATTAAATGAGGAGAAAGAGAACTTGTCAGATAGCATTATCAATTCCAGGTCGCTTTTTTTGGCCGCTCTAAGCATGTTTTTAATTACGAGATCGTGTCACGTACATATGTCTGTTTCCGGAGTTACAATAGAATAGTCTGTGTCTGTGTGCAGAGTTATATGTGACTTTGTGATTGTGCATGTCCACGTTTGTGTTTAGCAAATGTGCTCTGGGACTCTCACGCAGCTGCTTTGTGTTTATCGAGCGGCCTCCCCTTTCTGTTTTCTCCTGCTGGGATTCTTGAAGAAGAGCCAGCGCTGTCCAACCATATCTGCTCCTTAAATTGTTGCTCATCTCAAGGATGAGGGGGGATGCTCTTATCAGGCATCTCCAGGAGCTCCTGCTCCGAATCCCAGGACCAAACAGACAAATTGATGACAAATCCTGCTGCCGCTGTTTTTTTATGTGCAGGAGTTGTTTTCTAGTTTCACTACCTATCACCTCAACTTCAACATCAACACATCAACTCTGAGCATTCATTGTTGCCTCTGTTTCCATATCTGTGCGCGGTCACAACTCATGACACGTCTACTTTCTGCCCCCCAGACAAAGGTACGATACAGAAGGTGATTGTGCTGCCGAACAATAATTCCCTGCATGAAGATCTGATCCTGGAGGAGCTGGAAGTGTTTAAGGTCAGCTGTCCGTTTTTCTCCCTTCTGTTCTTTTTCCTCTTTCACTTTAATCCCCTTTTCTTTACCAAAATCAAAGGCAGTGAGAAGGAGGAGGAGGAGACGGAGGTGGAGGTGGAGGGCGGGCTTGGCCACGACACAAAGGCCAGGGGCAGACAGACAAAGCCAGGGTGGCATTCAGGAGATGGATGTTCTGCAGTCTAGCGCAGCGTAGAGTGATGGGAAACATGCCGCAGGGCTCTGGGAGTTGCCCCGAGTGAACTTTAACACATGCTGTTTCATCTCGACTCGCATCACCAAAGATGTGATCAACCTGTGATCACATATAAACGCCACGGTTCTTTAGATCTTCAATCTTGCACCTGGACCGCAGCAGTACTTCAGTCGAGTCAGAATTTATTGCATCTGGAAAGTTTAAGACATGTGGCAAGGCCGGTCCTCGTGGATTATTATGTTTTGTGTCACCTCCTATAAAATGTCTGATAATAATAATATATAAAATAATATGTGAGATATTACAGTCTTGCTTGAATTGTGAATATGAAGCTCACCCTAGCCCTAGCTCTAACCCTAGCCCTAGCCCTAGCCCTAGCCCTAGACCTAGCCCTAGCCCTAGCCCTAGCCCTAGCCCTAGCCCTAGCCCTAGCCCTAGCCCTAGCTCTAGCCCTAGCCCTAGCCCTAGCTCTAGCCCTAACCCTAGCTCTAGCCAGCAACCACTTAGTGTAGTTTACACAGTAACCTCTGAAACCACAATGTGAGAACTTCACACTATCAGTTTGTATATAAGAAACAGATGATAAGCTTTAGGAGAGCTGCCAGACTTTGAACTTCTACAGTTTATACCAGTCATTTCCCGTCTTTGTGCTAAAATACCAATAAAATAATCATAAATATTACAGTGGACTAATTTTCCAAGTTATTTTTTCCTAAAGAAAATTCCCCCAAATGTTCCCACATATTTCATTGAAGAGTAAAAATGAAAAACTTGTCTGTGTTTTTTTTTTCCAGAACCAAGCTCCTGTTACAAACTTAAGAATATCCTCCAAAAAAGTAAGTATCCTGTATATAGTCTCCTCACATACTAAGCGTAGTGACTGTATGTTCTTTTAATAGGTAACATTATTCATTGTCTGTAGCCACTCTGTAATGCATGAAACAGAACTCTGCCCATGCTCAATAAGCCTCCCGGAAGGCAGGGAAAATAATAAGCCATAATTGTTTCGGCGCTCTGCCTCATTTTCCTGTCAGCCGGCCACTTATTAAGACAAACAAGGCAGTGTGACATTTGAACTGTTTACTTTGCAGCAACAGCTGTACGTCAGCTCGGAGTTCGGGGTCTCGCAGGTCTCCCTGCACCGCTGTCACGCTTACGGCTCGGCTTGCGCCGACTGCTGCCTCGCCAGGGACCCCTACTGCGCCTGGGACGGGCTCAGCTGCTCCCGCTTCTATCCCACCAGCAAAAGGTGCACAAAGGTTCCCACTTTTAGGGTTCATAACTTCAGTTTTATGCCTGTATTCAGTATCTTTACAGTGAATGCAAAGGAGTGTCTATTGTCCGCCAGGGACTTTTTCTTGGCAGTGAATAATTCTTCCAGCTCTCAAGGTCCAAAACACATTTTGCTGTGTTAATAGGTGTTGGCATGTGTTGATTAGTTAGCTCAGTGTTGAATAAACATTAGCATAGTGCAGATTTTCAACTATTATAAAGCGTTTCTGTTATTTCATTCTTAGTTTGCTATGGGAATATAGTTTAATTTCCAACCAACACATTAGAATTTAGTCAACTGTTGATGTAAAATGTGTTTAGAGGAATAGAAAGTGCTGTCATTTTGTAAAATGTGAAAGATGTTGCTGTTAGCTACAAGCACAACATCATTTTCACCTAACTTTTCTAAGCATTTCCCTCTTTTTAGCCTCTTTATGCTAATTCTTTTTATTTCTTATGAAGCATAAAATTATATTGGAATGAAAAGCCAGGCAGAAAAAATGCTCAAATAAATATAAAAATTTGATAAAATTAGCTAAAAAGAAGCTAGCAGTTTAAGTAGCTAGTAGAGTAAGGAATAAATATATCCTTCAGGGGCTGGTGGAGAACAAAACGGAGCAAAAAGATTTTCTATAATATGTTTTGTGTAAATAAATAACTATTTGCTAACGTATTAGCCCTGACAAATGTATGAGGTGATTAAAATGTTGAGCTAACGCAGCTTATGTAGCTTTTACCTAGCATTATCCATTATACAACTGATTATTCGATACTGCGCCTGGGACAGGCTGAGCTACTCCAGCTTCTATCCCACCAACAAAAGGTGCACAACGGTTCCCACTTTTAGGGTTCAGAACTGCAGTTTTATGCCTGTATTCAGTATCTTTACAATGACTGCAAAGGAGTATCTATTGTCTACCATTGACTTTTTTTCTTGGTAGTGAATAATTCTTCCAGCTCTCAAGGCCCAAAACACATTTTGCTGTGTTAATGGGTGTTGGCATGTATTGATTAGTTAGCCCAGTGTTGAATAAACATTAGCATAGTGCAGATTTTCTGTTATTATAAAGCGTTTCCGTTATTTTTTTCTTATTTTGCTGTGGGAATATAGTTTAATTTCCAACCAACACATTGGAATTTAGTCAACGGTTGATGTTCAATGTGTTTACAAGAACAGAGAGAGCTGTCCACGACTTGTGGGGGTTCAAACAGATCGCATGACTGGAGTCCTTCAGCAAGCACTTCATTGTAAGCCATGTCACGGAATTCAGCTTTTGTTGTTTCCCTCCCTGCGACCAGACAGACATAACACAGACGAGTGGGCGTGAGCGACACCTTGCTCTCTAAACCGATACCTCTCTGGTCTCTTTCAGGACCAGCCGTGAGTCTCTTGACATTTCATTGAGACGCAGGTCAAGTTCAGTTCGGTCTCGGAACAAAAGCCCGGTCGGCCTCTGTTTTTCTGGAAAGAAAGACAAAAAAAAACAAAAAGGCGTCTGAAATGTGTCAGCTGTTTACATGATCTTTTCCTCAAGCTGTTAAATATGACTGTGCTTCACGCTGAGTGGAATAACACGCTCAGATTTTCCTCGTATTGTTCTGGCAGCGACTGCTCCGTCCGCGGTTTCAATGTGACGGGGAGGGAAGTTGTTATGATTATGTATTCTGCTCTTATATTCTGTTTTGTTTTGTTGGTTCTTTCAGGAGAAGCAGGAGGCAGGATATTATGCACGGAAATCCACTCACTCAGTGCAGGGGATTCAATTTAAAAGGTAATTAAAATTAAATTATGGGTCAAATGTGAAAGATGTTGCTGTTAGATTACTAATATAGTAGAAATAAAAATTTCACCTAACTTTTCTAAGTATTTCTGTCTTTTTAACCTCTTTATGAAAATTCTTTTAATTTGTCATCAGGCATATGTCAAGTATATTGACATAAAAAAAAAGAAAAAGTGCTCAAAAAATAATAAGTTAGCTGAAAAAGAAGCTAGCAGTTTAAGTAGCTAGTAGTGTATGGGATAAATATATCCTTCAGGAGCTGGTGGGGAACAAAACGGAGCAAAAAGATTGACTATAACATTTTGTAAAATGTGAAAGATGTTGCTGTTAGCTAAAAGCAAAAATATCATCTTCACCTAACTTTTCTAAGCATTTCCCTCCTTTTAGCCTCTTTATGCTAATTCTTTTTATTTTTTATCAGGCATAAATTATATTGAAATAAAAAGTCAGGCAGAAAAAAAGCTCAAATAAATGCAAAAATACGAGAGAATTAGCTAAAAAGAAGCTATCAGTTTAAGTAGCTAGTAGTGTAAGGAATAAATATATCCTTCAGGAGCTGGTGGAGAACAAAACGGAGCAAAAAGATTTTCTATAATATACCTTTTGTCTAAATAAACAACTATTTGCTAATTTATTAGCCCTAAAAAATTGTTGAGCTAACGAAGCTAATGTAACTTTTACCAAGCATTAACCATTATACAACTGATTATGAGTCAGATATTACAGATGTTTCCTCATGAGTTCCAGGCTCCTGCCTCAAGTTCTTCACAAAAACTATACCCAGTCGACTCATGGTGTGCAGTTTAATGAGAGGAGAGAATTTGCTCCCTTGGGTGCTACATTTCCGTGAGGAGTTTACATCTCTAAATTAGCAGGAGCTTTTTTGGAACCAGCCATATGGCCATTACCACTAATTAGTCACAACCCTGTCACACATCAAGCTGAGTGATGAACCATTTAGATGCAAGGAAGAAAAAATAAAAACGACACGGTAAATGAGGGGAAACGGAGTTGGTCCATTGAAGGCTATTGTTTGTAGAAGCTGAAGTTTTGGGTGGGATTTAGTTTTGGAGCCTGTGCTGGGATAAGCTTTGTGTCAACATTTCGTTGTCGCTTTTGGGACTTGAGGCAGATTTGAGTCCATCTGTGTGCTCTGTGTCTGTCAGCAAGTGACGTCTTTTGTGCCTCTCTTCCACTCTTTGTGTGTGTGTGTGTGTGTGTGTGTCCATTAGCCTACAGGAACGCAGTGGAGATGACACAATATGGCGTGAAAAACAACACCACCTTTCTGGAGTGCCTTCCCAAGTCTCCTCAGGCGTCCGTGCGCTGGCTCATTCAGAGAGACAACGACAGGCGGAAAGAGGTCAGTTTGACATTAAAACAGGTCAAAGGTGAAATGGAGCCAAAATGAAATCAAGCTGATTAAATGTTCTTTTTTTTTTTTTGTTTGGTCGAACATCAAACATTTAACACGTCGTAGCGATCTGGTGAGCTCATACTGCTTGTCTCGCCTTAAGGAATGACAGAGTGAGCGCTTATTGGCAGGGGAGCGTCATAACGAGCGCCGATACAAATCTAACACGATGTGGACCCTGACTTAACGGCTGGATTCTCAGCGGGGGGGGGGGGCGTTCTCCAAATATTTGAAGCCCCTTAAACAGGCGGCGTGGATTAAATGAAAGAGTGCCTGGTTGATAGAGGCACATCTTTTATGGATTTAGCTCTCACCTTCGTGGAGACGGGTCGAGCTAACGGCCGTTTAATAGCCGTTTCCTTGAGGAAATAAAAGCCGGCCTTAAGATGGATCACTTTCGGTTTATGGTGTGTAATCACTGGAGTCGTGCTGGTTTTAAAGTAGTCAGTGGAAAAACATAAACAGCGTTATATAAGCTTCAGTTTAGATTGAAATTAATGATGTGGTTTTCTTATTTGACTTCACACATGCTGCTCGACTCACAAGGCACCGAAACTGATTCTGAATGAGATTGAGATCCATGAAGCTTTTACTTCAAAAAGTTCAGACATAACGTGATTATACGTGGAACTCACTGACGTTGACTTAGCCTTACCCTCAAATTAACACTTCTTTCCATCACTAAATAAGACTTTGCATTATGATCCGATCTGGGCAATCTTTAGACCAATAAACTTTTATGACAATATGTCTGAAAAAACACTTCATGAGAGTGGAAAAGTGTTTTGGAGAGTTTTTTTCAAAATGTAGCTGTTTCCATTACAATATTTACGTTTTATGCATTTCTGGGGGTAACACATGGAAACACAGCAATTGATTGTCATTGTTTAAACCAGTGGTTCACAACCTTTTTGGGGTTCTGGACTCCCAGCATGTTTTTGATTAACGCTGAGGACGCTCCCTATCCTCAGGGTAGATCAAAAATTAGCTTAGCTTAATTTGAAGTGCTAACCTGAACGTGTAAGTTTCCCAAGTTGTCGACATTTTATTTCACAATAAGAGCATTATTAAAATACGAATGGTGCACTGGACCTCATAATTTGAAATGGATGCAGGATCACGTTAAGTTTGTATTAACAGCTTCATGCAGTAAATTTGAACAATGCAACTGGGAGTGACACAAAAATACAGTAACTTAGGGGTCTGTGGATCCCCGCTTGAGAATAGCTTTGATTTATGTCGTCGGCTTGGATTTCTACAGGTAAAGCTGAGTGACCGCGTCCTCTCCACCGAGCACGGCCTCCTCATCCGCTCCGTGCAGCTGTCCGACCAGGGCCTGTACTACTGCCTGGCCACGGAGAACGCCTTCAAACGCACCGTCGCCAAAATCCGCCTGCGCGTGCTGAGCGAGGCCATGGTGACCATGCTGACGGACAAGCAGCAGTCCCCGTGGGCGTGGGCCAGCTCCCTGCACCCTAAGGCCCTGCTCTCGGCCTTCAGTCCTGCAGAGAGCCTGGCCGTGCAGCAGTACTGCAAAGAGAGGAGGGAGGTCCAGAAGCTCCAGCAGAGGCAGCAGCCGCCCCCGCCGCCTGGACCTCTCAGGGGCGACCTGGCCAAACTGAAGCCGCTGCTGGACCGACGGAAGAGCCGCAACCGACGCAATCACCTCCCAGAGGACTGACACAGGCAGGGGGCCGGCCGGCTGAAGAAACTGACGCGCACGCCTTCCTCTAATCCTACGCACTACAGTTAGCAGCAGTTACACATCCTCATCTTCCAACTCTCATCTCATCTGCAGAGCTGCACTGTAGAGTAAAACGAGGAGGTGCGGGGTGCAGGGAGCTGTTAATGGCAATATCTCTTTTTCTTGCATGAGGTACTGTGACCCGACGGCTGTGACGTACACACACTAACACAACCACCAGCCATTTCATTTGCTGTCACGGACGCAAAAATGACTTTTTTTCAACCGCCAACAAGAAACCGCGGCCTCAGCCTATATTGCTCATTAAAATACACTTATCCTACTTTAAATATTGGAAGGGAAAGTGAGCCGGGGGTGAGGGATGTTAGCTCACAATTTGTTCCTTCTTTAAAAAATAAAGGACGGTAATGTGAGATCCAAAAGGGACATAAGGGATAAAAGATGCATGCTTGACAGAGGGTGTCCTGGCTCTTTATGCTAAGTGTTACAATAGTATTTAATTAGACTCTACTCACATTTGAATGTCTTACTTTCTAATTAACCAAATTCTCTTTGTTCTAAAACCGCAGGGCTTCGTGGGTACGTGTAGCAGGGCAAAAAAAGTTCATGAGTGCTGTATTTATTAGTTTAAAGGTCAAAATGTAAGTGCTAAGCGGAAAAGTAGAAATTCCATGTGAGCTGTTGCAAACATTTTACATCATCTCTCCTGTATTTATTCCTCGGATTTACATGTACTGTAAGAGAATGTGCCTCACTGTAATCCAGCTGCATAATCAGTCGTGTCACCCTTCCCTCGTTTCCAGCACATGAGCATGTTTATGGAATCTCATCAGCGACGCAGAGTTTGTCAGAGTCCTTGGATTTTGCAACCGAACTAGCCTTTGAACTAAACTTCCACATTTTCCACAAGCATACTTAAGTAGTAAAAGTCAGTGAGGTAGAGTTATTCGACATATGTGAATAGGCTATATTTTTTTTCTTTTTTTCGTAGATGATGTAGATACAGATTATTTGTTGCTTGTGTACAGTTTTTTTTTTTCACTCTCGTAATTTAATGTTGTGCTGCCAGTTTTGTTTTTTTCATTGTGTTTCCCTTGTGTACATAAGTTTCAACAATTGTCACCCACTAACTATGACTGTATCTGCAATTTGCAGAGATAGACGGTATTATTTTCATTTTTGAGAAAAAACCTTCTAGCGTGTACCTCCCTCTCGTACAGATCCCTGCTCCACGTTTAATAAAACTGTGTGACCGGCATCATGTCAGCTTGTGCTATGGAACATATGTATTTCTATTTATTAATGTTATGATAGCCTGAATAAATCTGTCCAGATGATCTTAGAGTTTGTTGACACAAGTATAATGTTTCAAAATGTGGAATTTTCTCCTTCTTGTACTGGCCTATAAATCATCTATCGGTGCCAAGTTAAGTATAAGAGGCTTATTAAATTTCTTAACATAGTTTGACATTTTAAAGTGTTATAATGAAAGAACATAAAGGGAAAATTAATACCACATTGTGTCCATACAGTGGTAACTGAATGCTTTTCTGGACCTCCCTTCTTCCTGCACATCAACTATTTGTTTATGAATTTCATTGTCTAACATCATTAGACATTTAGCTGTTAGACGCAGAAAAGGCTTCCAAGGTTTTTTTTTTTTTTTTAATGCCTTCATATATCTTGTTATGTTTATGTTCAGTCATGTTGTATTATATTGGCTGATATCGTTGTGTGGTTGTAGAGCGGGGTTTTGTCCTTGATGTCAGTGAAAGCACCATGCTAGAGACAGAAGTGAATGGGAGTAAATGAGAGTTTGCCGAGCTAGAGCTGCGTATTAGAAATGTCCTCACTGTTTAAAAAACATACTCCTAATTCCTAGCTAAGATTTAAGTTGCAGCCACTAAGATGGTTAGCTTAACGAGAAATGACCATGCTTAGTTCTGTCAGATGCCAACAGAAACTGCAAGCCAGGGCGCCAGATTGGGATGTAAGGTCCAAAAAAAGGAAAAACAGGTGCCACCATAGTAAACACAATTAGACCTTTTTGCTCAATATTTACTGAACAGACACAAAGTGTTTCTTAATTTTCTCTTCTAGTTCTTTCAATGTAACGCTTTAAAATGTCAAACTATATAACGTATTTCAATGAGCCTCTTATCAGTGACTTAACAGATACCGCCACTTTCAGGTGCAGCCGCTGAGACGGTTAGTGCTTAGCGCAAGAAATGACAAGCCAAGTTCTGTTGGACGGCAACAGAGATCGGAAGCCAGAAAACCAGATTATGACTTTCCTTAGCTTAGCTCTTTCCATCTTTCGTGTTGCTAAGTTAACCTCGAGAGACCCGAGCTTTTGTTTGCTATGCATTTTTTATTTCTCCAGTGTATTTGGGATCAGTAGGACATAAGAAGTACAAAAACTAAGCATCATCTTCCAACAGGAAGTAGTATGTCCTCATATATGGACACTGGGATTATTTCATTATTTATATTATAATAAATTCCCCCAATGTGCTTGCAATTAGCGAGGTCGTGGCTCATTGTTACTGATAAACTTTGTTATATATGCGGGTCATATCAAACTAGAAACTTTAACAATGTCATCCTCATCCACTTTTGTCCTGTAATCGTCTGTTGAATGAATCTGATGAAACGCCCGCTATCATATTTTTACCAACTGATGTATTGACCCTTTGCTACCATTTGATGGCAGACTAAAGTGTCCACGAATGAGGACAAGGGGTTTAAATGAAGGAGAACAAGCTGCAATAAAACCTAAAACTTAATGTCCCCATATGAGCACGGAGGATCTCAGGAGGTTAAGCTATCAAGCAGGTTGAAACAGCTTTAGCTGCAAGACATGGCAGTGTAGTCATCTAACTCTAGACAAAAGATAAATAAGCACTTTCCACAAAACTGTATTCATAGTGCATGTGGACATTTAGGAACACATAGGGGATTTAAGGCCAATTCCAAGGTTTGTTAAATAAAAACCTTCGCCCCTAAGTTTCAAATATTGCCGCACAGGTACCTGGGATAACCTATGGTTTGCTCTCAATGAAACACTCCATTCTGTGTGTGACGTGTCAGATTCAGGCCAAAGAGTGGAATCAAAGACGCCCCTGGGAGGCTGCCGAGGGTCATTTAAAACCCATAAAACCAAAGAGTGGCATCCCGCTGAGCTGAAAAACTGCTTTCTCACAAAACAAAAACCGGCACCATTCATAACCACAGCAAAATCAAGACCTTGCTCTATTTTATTCCTGTTTCTGATTTATGGGCCACTCAAGGTAAAATGGAAAGTGCGCACAATGTAAAGATTTACTTCAGCATTCAGAGCTGTGTTTTGAGCCGAGGTGGACCAGTTTTAATACCCTGACGCTGTAAGAAAGAACGAATCCAATATAAAGAAGACCAATGAAAGACCAATGAAAAACCCACTTTTTCAGCTTTTATTAATTTCAAACACTCTAGTTCAGCATAGTATATTAACATTTGCGCAATATTAGATTTCTTTCACAGGTTGTCGAACAAACCCATCTCTCTTCTCAGAGATAGTAAGGATTACCTGACTGTAAAAGAGGAGTTTCCGCTTGCTCTTCCTCTAGAAATCCCTGATTCAGTTTATGTTACAGTGTTTGCAATTAAAATAATACTTGGCAAAGGAATTCTGCTTTTCAGCTCTCCAAAATCACAGTTTCCCCCTTGGTATCAAAGGAGGTATGACATTATAAATAACACTGAAATTACATAAAAGTGCAAGTCTATATTCCACAGGTTTGATGTCCCATAGCAGCTCGATCGTGCTATGCTTCCACAGGCAACCGAAAGCACGACTCATTTACGCGAACTTGGTTGGGCTTGTACATCTCACCACGCAGTAGCCGATAAGACACAGGACGAAGATGCCCACGCCTGTGCCCAGCAGCACCTTTTGCACTATGTCCAACATCTCGATACGTGAGATAAGCTCCTTCTTAAACATGTCGGCCGTCTCGTCATCCAACATAGCCGTCTGGTTAAACAGAGGAGACACAGAATAACAGATTTATGCATCTCAAGCTAACGGGAGTGTCATCACTGCAGGGTTTCGTTTTGTTTTGTTATCTTTTTTTAACTCACCTCATTCATCCAAACAACGGGGAATGTGGTGTAATCTTTGACTTTTTTCAGCACCCTGCAGGAGAAGAGTTCTTTAGTTGACATTCAGTGCAGGATTCTGTCTCAAATCTTCGTTCTTTGACTTGATAGAAATATGCTACTTATGCTAACTGTAGTACGTAGCTAAGCAGACCTAATGAGGCCAAAAATAATAGAACCAGAACTTACGTGATGACTTTGGACGGTCCATACCCCATGTTCACTTGAATCCTCTTGGCAAAATTCAGTGTGAACCCAGTGGTCTAATGGGAAAATACAACAAAAATACAGTTATAAGTCTGCCGCTCTGAAAGTTTAAAGTTTAATCACCCATTTGCACGTACAGGTTCCACATCCAGGAAGGTCTTGTGGTTCTCTTCATGGGGGTCAAGGCCCAGCACGTCCTCACGCAGGGATGGACTGCCATGAAGGAAGTGGGGCAAAGAGAGGAAGATAGGTCTTCCTGTTGAGATGGGAATGGCACATTTACAATCAAAAATGCCATGAGAAGAACTGAGAAGAATGATTAGACGCCGGGTCAGTCCATAACTGACCTTCCTGACAAGAGCTGAGGTCCAGCACTCCGGCGATGGTGCAATTCCTCGAGAACAATTCCTCTTTGCAGAAACACTGGTTGTCTGGGTTTACCTTAGGTGCAGCCAGGGTGGATGGCAGGAGGGAGTAGCGGTACACGTCAATCCCTTTCAGATCCACAGTCTTCTCGTAGCTGGCTGACACCGACCTGAAAACCAAACCACAGGGAAGTCAGTCCAAGTGAAATTCACGTGCGTCTAGTCAAGACATTATTGGAAAGCTCTGACCTCTAGTGGTTACTGAGAGCTAACATCTGGGTAGGACGAGAACAGATGGAGAAAAGAAATTAAAGCTTTGTCACCTGCAGATGTCTGGTGAAAAGAAGAAGATTTCTTTACTCTTGTCCAAAAAGGGAGCGAAGGAGGATGCATCTGAGGAGAAAAAAGAAGAGAAGGAATCCGGTGAGGGGCGACTCACAGGTGTCAGGAGCTGTCGGTAAAATACACATCCACGCATTCACTGTACCTGTCCCGTTGATCATGTTACAGTAGGAGTCATTCCAAAAACCTAAGTTCCTGTTGGTGAAAATTGAATTTGTCAGAGGAATTATTTATAATATGATTCCGGGCCATTAAATTCTTCAAAGGGTCTTCAAAAAAACAGGACTGTCAGTATTTGCACAAAGCTGTTTTGATGAAGCCGCCTAAAATATCTCAGTAAAAAAAAAAAAAAAAAAACACAGTCTCATAAACGTGTCCTTTACTAACTGGACTCACCTCTCTCCCCTCCATCTGTCAATTAGTCCCACTTTTGAGATGTCATCCATTCCATTGAAAACGGTGTAGTAGCCATCATAAGTACCATTGTACTAGGGAAAATATATTAATACACTAATTAAATCTTGGCATTTTTTGTTTGTTTGTTAGTTAGTTTGCTTTTAATAAATCTCCACAATCTAGACGGCAGGAAGTTAGCTAGGTCACGCTATAGGTGTTTACTTACAGGTGAAAATAGGCCAATATTTTCTTTCAGCAATGGGTCGTCGTAACCCCACAGTAGTTCCTTGACTGAACGCCATTGGAACAAGGAGGTATTGGATTTCTTTATCATCGACTCCAGAACGAGGTGGAGCTCTTTTGGAATCAATGAATAAGCTCCCTGCAGAAGACAAAAACGTTGTCAATACATGGAACTGTAGCTGTTGCCTCATGAACAAAAGCCAGTAATTATGTAATAACATGTTGCGAGCCTTATCAGAGTTTGAAAAAAAACCAGCCCATAAAGAAAGATTGCTATCTTTAAATAATAACCTCCCAGTTGTTCATATTTTCCAGTCTCCTGTACAGCAGTCCCACCATAAAGATTGATATTTAACCCTAATACACCAAGTAGGCATAACATTATGACCACCTTCCTAATGTACTATAGGTCTTTGTTATGCAACCAAAACAGTTGTGATTCCTCAGAGAATGGACATGAGCCTCCTGAGGGTGTCTGGCAAAAGAATGCTATTACTGGGGGGCCTTTGGGTCCTATAGGTTGAGGGGAGGGGTCTCTGTGGATCGCCCTACAGATACTTAATCAGTTTAGGATCTAGTGAATCTACTGAATCTTGCTGTTCTTCATGTTTTTTTGAGCTGTTCCTGCATCCTGCTGGGGATGGCTGCTGCCGTCAAGGAGTGTCATTGCTATGGGATGGGGGTGACTGGTCTGGTCTAGGTGGGTGTTACATATCTAAATAACATCCACACGAATGAACGCCAGGTCCAAAGGTTTTCCAGCAGAACATTGGACTGTCACAAGATGGTTACTTACTTCTCTTGCCAGTGGTTTTAATGTTGTGGCTTACCAGTGCAAGCATTTCAGGATTTTAGGAATTCTTGCTCAGCTTAATTTTTTCTTACATCATTTTGCTAATATTAGACAGCAAATTAAGTTTACCTCTTCACGGAAAACATGCTTAATTGTTTTCAGAGTCAAATAATGATTAGCTTGCTCCATTAACGTCTCAAAGCTACGTGTTTACAGCCTGCTAACCTGGCTAGCTACGGGGAAAATATATCTAGATATGTCAGACATTGAAGTTAGCCTGCCGCAACAGCAAATAAAGGTTACCTCTTCATGAAAAACACGGTTCATTTTTTTCAGAATCAACATGAAGAGTAGCTAGCTCCTTTAGCATGTCAAAGCTTTAAAAAACTATGCGTTTAAAGCCAGCTAACCATGCTAGCTTTGTGGGAAAATGATATGTCAGAGAATGAAGTTAGCCTGCTGTGTAGCTAATGTAGCAGGCAATTTATTCTCTCTTGTGGTCTTTACAACTTCTTAAGTGGAAATGGTCAAAAAGGTCTGAGTTGTGATGTGTTTGCATACATTTTCAAAATGCTTGTAGTTCATGTTGAGCTAATTTACTGTAAACTGCAGGTCTGTCTTTGTAATTTAATAGTGTATCTGAGAAAAAACTTGAATATTCCCAAATGTCTCATCCTTTTATTCTACTTTATGCGTTTCTTACATCAAATTACTCAGCTGTGAGCTTGCCTATGGTTGTCTGGCAGCGGTGTTCTTTCAACTTAGTCTACAACTTCCATGTCGTAACAACGAGCTCCCAGGCTTCATTTGAAGGCAATATTCCTGCCAAAATGGTCATAAAAGTTTGCAAAGGGTCTAATAGACCAAAGTGAACTCCGACTTGCTTTGATAGATACTGCTTATTCTGGCTTAAGAACTCAGGTACAATAAATGTTAACAGTAGTGCTGAGTCAAGACAGCAATCAGCGCGCATTGGCATGGATACTTACAACCACTGAGAGGTCAAGGGAGGTGATCTTGTCCTCCTCAGGTCCCACTGACATGGACGGCTCAAAGATGGCACCCAAGGGCAGGACGTATGAGACGGTGTTGTTGCTGTTGAGTGTGATGTTCTCTTTGGGAAGGTATCGTGTTCTGCAGGAGGAGAGAGGCTTTCTCATTGCATTCCATATGGCAGAGTTTGAGCACGAGATCAGATGAATACGGCGAATGTTTTAAAGGAGGTAAATAAATCCAACTCACATGTACGTGTAAGGTCCCTTTTCCAGTACCTTTGGCTTTGCGCCCTGCTGAATAACATCCGAGGGGTTCTGCACGTCAAAGAACCAGAACTGCCTGTACACCTTTACCCCTCCAGCCTCAAAGTTGTCAAACGCTGTCGTTCCGGGGTTGAGGACAGCCTCCTAAACCGCGCAGACACACAGACAGTCTATTTTTAACATTCCCTCAAGAATGCCAGCAGGCCAGCAACCCCACTGATACACGGACAGGGTGGATGCGCTGTTATTTTTCTTTTCTTTTTTTTTCTTTTTAAAATTTTTCTTTTTTTTTTTACAATTTTTCTCTTAAAAAGAATCACAGATGCCGGTCGGAGGAAACCGAGGCACTCTTGGCTTTCTGCAAAGCTTCTTGTTTACGGTTTTTTAGCAAGCTTTCCAAGACGGACGCCTCTTCCCTCTCGTTTCTCCCGATTCACCTTGATCTCCCGCATATGCACGCACACATCCAGTCACTCCCCGTCATCCAACCCAGGGTGAAACCGAGCACCATACCTTGTCCACCGTCCCCTTGATGATGATGTCCCCCACTGGAATGAGGACGCCTCCCAGGACGGCTATCACAGCCCCAATCACGGCTCCGGCTATCAGCCCGCACCTTCTGTTACAGCAGCCCATGGTCTGGTGTGCGCTTGCCTCCTTCCAAGCGTACGTCTGTCTGAAAGCCTGCCTGCCTTCCTGCCTGTTCTCCTTCTGTCTCTGTGTTTGTGGTGTGTGCTAGTATGTGCAGCTCGTCTGTGTTTGCAGCAGCAGCACCGGCGCAGGCACACTGTCGGAGCAGCTGAGGCCAGGTAAAGGTACACACACCTCTGTCAGGTGATGGGGCACCTTTTTATAAATTAAGTTACGTAATGAAAAGACAGATTTATGGTGCAGCTTAGAGGTATCAGCGAGTTATCAATAACTGGGCGATAACGGCTAAAGGAGGCTGAGGAGAAAGGTTGAAAGAGGAGGTGACACAAAGACTCGTGATCCAAGAACCAGGCTCTGTCTTTTTTGCTTTTCAAGGATAATTTAATGAAACCAACTGAATCCTGATTAGTGAATGACATCATCCACGCCCTTGAACAACACAAAAGTTTGGGTTAAGTGTATTGTGCAGAGACAGACAACTAAAAAGCCTTATCTGTGTCGTGTCACTATGCATTATAGGTCCCATGGGTGGATATTAAAACAGATTGTTCTTTATCTCTCAAAGATATTTCCACGCGCTTATCACCGTCCTCTTTTGTGATAAACAGCCGGTTATCAACATGTGACCGTGTGCTTTTGGATAGTGTCAGTCGACACAACACAGCTTTTTGCATTTCGTTCCTCGCTGCAAATAAAAATTGCACAGCCTTGTGTGTTATTTAACACAACATAAATTTGGTTCCACTAGAGGTAGATGAGTCATTCTGCCTATGATATGGCTTTTTTTTATATAACTTCTTTTATATTCTCCTATGTGTCATGTGGGTGGACTGTGCCTTTAAATTCCCAATTTCCTGATTCCATACATCGCTGCTTTTCTGCCGGACCCTCTATTTCCAGCTCAGGGACTGAGGAGTTTTATATTATCACCACTGGAGGGCAGCACCGCCATTCCCTCCTCCACACCCGCTGCATGCTCGGGATAGATGCTGTGCTTATTCCCTATAGTTTATCCTGTAATGTGCCTGTGCCAGAAAACACTCTCTGTCTCTTTAAACAAACATTCTTGTCGAGCAGCGTGAGCCTCACTTGACTGACGGTGTTGTTTATCTTGAACACTTCAGGATCTGTGTGGACATGCACTATGTGCATACACTTTCTGTATTTATGTCATCTTCATCGTTCATCTTTGTCACAAAACATAGATGGGCTTCTTTTTTTTATTGTTATTATTTGAGCAATAACAAAATTGTGAGCTAAACCTTTCTGGGTGTTTTGTGAACATGCTGAGTTTTTTGGTATCTGACAATTGGGAATCTTTTTTTTTTTTTTTGAGGAATATGCATGTATTGTGGGAAAAGATGTTAATTTCCAAACGGTGTCATCACATAATTTGTGCAGCACAGCACGCTCCGGCTACATTGTTTTCATTACGCTCAGAGCAGAGTACACATCGCAGCAGAGCAGTTAAACAGTGTCTTCACGCCAAGTTGATCGCTAGTTTCTGAAATACATTGCTGGAAAGTTGAAAACGACAATGAGCTCATCATTTTTACTGTTGAATGTTACTCCAATATAATTGCATTACTCACAAACCATCTTATCACTCGTGTTTATTATATCTGTTGCTGCATTAGCGAGGTAACTAGTCCAGAGTAGTTTGCTATCCTAGCGTTGCATCGTTTGTGGGGGATTCAACAAGACTTTTGAAAAAGGAGCAGTGAGTAGATTCTAAAAGAGTCTTGAACTACATCTCTGCCCCACCTGTATAGCATATCAAGCTCAGCTAGCACCTCACACTTCTTGTATTTAAAGATGAATAAACTCCCGTTTTGAAGCTCAATGCGGTGGTTCGGGCAGTCGCCATCTTGGCGGTGTCTGATTTCTCCCAACTCAAAGCTATTCCCAATAAAAAAAAATAAAAAAAAAAAAGGTGGCACCTGAGTGGAGCTTAGGCCCTCATGGTTGACCACCTATGATGCCACCCTCCATCACTCAGAGTGGCCACACCCTGAATTGTACAAAACTTTAAGCTTTGATACTGTTTAACTCTAAAAGACTCAGTACTGTACAGTTGGCATAGATGAAGAAAACAGGGAGCAAACCCGTTTCTTTTACCAGGTTGTAAATCAGTTTATATCTGCTGTAAAGTTTTAAGAGGTCTATGATAATTTCATTGATTTTGGAGCCCCGTGTGGCGATTGGTGGAACTGCACGTCTTGGTATCACCACAACGTTTTCTCTTTTATCGCCTTCTGCAGTGACATAAAAGGAGACGCCCAGCTTAATTTTAGAAACAATTTATAGTTTATATGGAGTGTTGTATTATATGGAGTTATTTCTTCAAGCTGTATTGTTATTTTTAGTCTAGTTTTAAAGTAAAGTTTTATGTTAAAATGTTTTTTTTTTTTTTTTTTTTTTTTTAGTTGTGGCTTTGTTTGTCATGTTTGATTTCGTAAGTTAAAATTAACTGCACAACAATAGCACATAACCAGAAATACACGCACAGAGTCCTAACCAAGTCTAAAATAGAAACTCATAATGGAAGCAGAACAATACACAAAGATAAATGTTTTATAAGAAGAAATGGTGTCCTATTAAAAATGCACTGTGTAGAGTTACATAACACTTTGACTTTTTTTTTAAGGGATAGGATTCACCATGTGTTTCTTGTTATCTCAAACCTGAAGAGGGGACCCTGCAGCCTGCATCGGATTAGAGCAGAAAGGTCAGCATCCACATATTTACTCACCCCCCAAAAAAACATTTGACATTTAAATTTCCAGTCAGGGAAAGCAATATTTACACTCAAAGGGATCTGAGTGTATAATTTGGAAGCGAACACCACTGACCTGATGCTGCACCGCTGACTCTGAAGACTCAAACTTGACTTAGTCTGATGGGGTGAATTATTTAAGCCACAAACAATGGCTGTGTACAGCTGAATGAGTAGGGATGGTGGTTCCCATGGGAACGATACAGCATGCTAGAAACATGGGCTGCTCAGCAACAATTTAGCCTGAACATTTGTAAGTAATATGAAAACAGAAGTATTTGTGCTATATGTGCATAATATGTTGAATTTATCTTTAATTTTTATTTTTTTTAATTAAAACTGCTATTGATACTCACAAGACAAATAAAAATGCTTATTATGCCTTCAAAATGATGGTCACATTATGTAGTTTAGGGTGAAAATAATGAGCTTTTATTTTTGCAGCAGTGAAGGTATGTGAGTGCATGTTTGAAATGCATTTCGTTTCCGGTTTGGACGTCTTCCTTCAAAATAAAAGTGTGGCAGGTTGTTATGGTTTGAAATCAAATGTGAGAATATGCTGCAAAAAAAAAAAAAAAGGCTCCACCAAAATAAAAGTCACACACTCTGATATTATGTTGGACTGCCTATAGCTGACCCCCACAGGCTTGTACAGTAGACACAAGGCTTGATGGGTTCATCACTTCATTCATAAAATGTAGACATGCGCATTATGATATTCTCACCTTTGATAAGTTGCCAAACATTTTTTTTTAATTATTATTATTATTTCATTTATTATGAAATAGCAGGATGTGCAGGTCCGGGTCCAAGTTCACAGGAGGACCAGAACTGTACACATCACGTTGTTATTCCATGTTGAAATTTGAATAGCACAGGGAACAGTTGACAAAAAAAAAAGAAGTGATGGTGATGGATAATGGCATGCATCAAAGGTTCAAGTGATGGATGTTACAGTCAGAGTGTTTAGTCAGAGACATTTGTCAGGATGCACTATTCTGGGTCATTCTGGCATGAAAAACTGCTGTGATGTTTTTGAAACCATTAACATGTGGTGTTATTATGTCCAAGAGTTGTCAGGTCATGCTTTTCATTCATAAATAATAATAAATAATAATATAATAATAGAGAAGAAGAATAATAAGTAAATATATATATATATATATTTGATTGTCATTTTTCCCATGTAATGTTGATCTATTAGAACTTATTTATTTATTTTGAATTTCAAAGTTTATATATGCTAAAAAAAATAATAATAAAAAAGTGCACTAATAGCCAAAATAACAGCCAGGTCCGTAGAGGGAAAAACTGCCCAAATTGACAAATATGTCCCTAATGATGGATGTTAAAACAAAACAAAAAAGCAAAAACAAACAAACAAACAAAACAACAACAACAACAAACACACACACCGTTTAAAACAATACAATTTAAAGTGCTTCACACAATGAATTCAATTTAATTTGCCTTATGTAGTGTCAACAGCAATACAAAACCCAACTTGAAACCTCCAGAGCAGCCTGAAGGTGGCGGTAGCTGAATTCAGGTGTTGCAATCACTTCCATGGTCACAGGTGTATAAAATCAAGCACTTAGGCGAGCAGACTGCTTCTACAAACAATTGCGAAAGAATGGGAAGAACGCTCTCAGGAGCGCAGTGAATTCCAGCGAAGAGCTGTGATAGGATTTGAAATGAAAGTAAAATTTCCATGCTACTAATCATACCACAATATTCCGCTGTAGGGAATTTTTTTAGTCCGATGAGTCATAAGAAAAAAAAAAGACATAAGAATAAAATAAAATAAGAATAAGGTAGAAGTAACATTTACATAAAATGTACAGTTCAGTTTACAATTTATTTTCTGTGGACCTCCAAACTTCATGTGGCCTTCAGATTAGTGTGTAGAGAACTTCGTGGATCTTACAAATGATCTTCTGGAAGAAATTCGCATAAACACACTCCCCTTAAAAAAAAAAAAAAAAAAAAAAAGCCTTCCCAGAAGAGTTGAAGCTGTTATAGCGCTGACGCCCTTATTGTGAAAAATCGGACCGGAAGTGCGTTTGTTGTTGCCGCTCGCGGAGCACGGCGCAGCTCGAGCTCACGCTCCGCTCGTAGCTTCACATTCAACAGTCGCCGCTGCGACGAATGGAGACACATCACCAAGGACCAGCCTCTCTACCGACATAGCTTCTCCTCGGATGTAACGGGGATTTTAATTTTTGTTTTTTATTTTTTCAACCCGGAGACGTTTTAGCTCCCTTTTTTTTTCTTTTTTTCTTTTCTTTTTTTTTTTTTTTAAAGGAAGAACCGCCGGAGTTATTGTTGTACGGGAACATAATTCGCTTCCCTTTTTTTTTTCGCCCCACGAAAGCGAGCTCGGTTGCCTGTCATTTAAAAAAAAAAAAAAAAAGGGCGTGTGTGCGGTGTGAAAGCGGTTTAAACCAATTGATGTGGGGGCATATATGGTGTTTTAATACATAGATATATTTTAAAACAATCTGGGTGCGAAGGACACAGTTGAAGATGGGATGCACGCTGAGTACCGAGGACAAGGCGGCGGTGGAGCGCAGTAAAATGATCGACAGGAATCTGCGGGACGACGGGGAGAAGGCGGCCCGGGAGGTCAAGCTGCTGCTGCTCGGTAAGGGGAGGGTGGTCGGTGGTCGGTGGTCGGTGGTGGCCGCATGTGTTAGCCCGCAGCCGGGTTAGCCAAGAGAAGGGAACACACCCTGTCGTAAAAAAAAAAAAAAAACACATTAGAGTTCTTTATTATCATTATTTAGTATTTTTTCTTGAGTAAAATGGTGAAATGTTGTTGGAAGTGTTGCCGAGTTTCAATTCCGCACTCTGGTTAGTGAACGCAACATTTTTAAAAAACTACCCTAAAACACCAGCTACTATACGTGTTTAATTTGCCATTTTTAAACCACTACAATTACATGTATAGTTTTTAAACTCCACAAATGTTAACTCGTCTTTCTTTTTTCTATTTTTTTTTTTTATTTTTTATTTATTTTTTCCCCCTGCTGCTGGCGTCACATCCATTCAGCAGTCTCTGCAGACCATTTGTATTGACTAAATCCTTTCAACAATGGCACATTTCCTCTCATCCAGTCCACAACAGTGCAGGGAAAATAGGCGTAGAGCTCTTTAGGGGCCCGGGCCTGACTCAGTCTGAGTGGGGGGAGAGAAAAAAAAAAAAAAGGAAAAACAAAAACCTCATCATTTTAGGGTGCTTTTCAAAGGCTTAATCCAAAGTTGAGCCTGCTTCCTTGAGGATGGGCCCATTAGATCTCAACGCTGCCAAACATCTTGCGCAACAAATGCAGGAAATTACACTAACAAAGTGGCAGGGACGGCGGCCGTTTACGCGCAGAATTGCCATTGATCAACTTAAATAACCGAGCGATTGTGTGAGATTTCACGCCGGTGTCGAGGTAGCTGCCTCACGACCGTTTCCATTTTCCGGTGACCTTCTTGCGCCCGGACACTTTCCCAAACCCTTGTGTGTTCGCCAAGGAAAGAAAACCACCGCTTTGGTGAAGCAAACTTAAATGGCACGCTGCGCCCGCCGAGGCCTTTCCCGTCGTCGTAATTTCTCGCATTAATTACATGCATTTTGTCGTTTCCCAGCTCCGCCCGCGTGCACAATTACGCGATGCGTGCGCTCGTGTGTAAGTGAATGCCGCTGCTCCCAAGTGTGTGTGTGGGGTGGGGTGAGAAACCGCTGTTATCCTTGTAAATACAGAGTGTAGGTGAAAAACTTTTCCATCTGCCCCTCAGGTTGGCCCGGCTTTCGGGTTGAGTGTTGACATGCACACACACGTGGTATGTGGGTTACCAAGACGCACAGTCTGAAGCCAATGCGAAGGGGCAGGCAAACACCACCTGGCAGAGAGAGCGGTCCCCTGGACATGGACGTTTTTTTATTTTGAAGGAGGCCAACCTTTGTGACATCCAGTTGGGTAGCGTTGGGACATGTGCGTATTTTCCCTCATTAAAGGTGAACCGCATTCCTCGGAAGCTTGGAGGCCAGATGGGGCTTGCTGACTGAACGCGAGCAAGTCGGGTCAGGTTCCTGCTACGTTGCTGTAGGGTGGAATATAATAAGTTTGCATTAGGCATCGCGCTTTTGCACGAACCGGCCAGGCAGCTACTTTGTGGCACCCGTTGCGCCACAGTCGCGTGGCGCCGCTTGCGGTCTCTTCTCCCTCCCACCGCTTGTGTTTGGTCAGTCCATTGTGGTAGCCAGGTAACCTGCCCCGGGCCTCTTCGGGTTACCGCCTGAAGTGACACACACGGGCCGGGATGCCAGGAGAAAGGAGGAGAGGAGGAGCAGCAGCTGTAAGATGAGAACACAGCTAATGACTGGAGCATTAAAAATGGAAAAGCTCCGCCGCAGTGAAGCAGGACTTAGGGCCTTGCCTTGAAGACAGACATGGCTGGAAAGATATTTTGCAGCAAATTCTCTAAACACACCTTCTCAACAACAACAACAACAAACAAAAAAAAAAAAGTAGACAAAGCCGGCAAGGACCCGGAGATGTCTTTAAAAGTCTTTTCGCAGCGCTCAGGCTCTGTCCTAAATGCTAATCACAGGCTTATGTGTTCTCCCGGTGACCGGCGTGAAATCATCAGCCCGACGTAAAAAAAAACCCCTAAATTTGCATGAACAAATGATTTTAATCTCCTGGAGGCCGTGTGTGCGTGCCGTCCAAGCAGCTGGCAAGCTCAGGTGTAAGGGAGGGAGGGAGGGTGAGAGAGGAAATGTGGTCTTTTCTGCAACACATTTCTCATTAAGATCCAAGTCTTTATTTGGCTCCCATTTTATTTCCATCATCTCCAGGACCCAATTACGCTGCTATTCATATCTGTACGCTGAAATAGATTACAATCTCCTCAGCCTAATTACTCTCTCTGTCTCTCTAGAACTGTGGGAAGATTTTTTTTTTTTTTTAATAATAATCTCTAGGCTCATTGTTCTCTTTTCAATGTTTTCCACATTTGTGACCAGCGTTGGCGCATGTGGGACTCATTTCGTAGACGTGGGAGCACCTTATTGACGACCAAACTGCTTAAGTTGGGCGCATTCCTTTTAATCGCCGCAACTGTCATTAGACAAACGGCGTGTGGACGGTTCTGCCCGTGCCCGTGTGCGGGGAAGCCATCTTTCAGCTGTCGATTTTGCCGTTGGGCGGATCAATGCCTGTGATTTAGCGTGGTCATTACCCCCGGTGGGTAGCAGCACTCGGAAAAGGCTCCTGGAATCCTTCATAAGTGAGTCATGGTTAAATCCCCCCCCCCCCCAGAGGCAGAGGTGCATTAAAAAAAAAATGAAAAGAAAAGAGGATGTGGATAGTGAGAGAGAGGAACAATAAATAATGAAGGGAAAATGTCTACGGGAGGCTGCGAGAATGTAAAAGAGGAAGAGGGATGTGTAAAGCTGTAAAAGAGAGAGAGAGAACATGCTGCTAATGTGGCATTGCTAATGTGTTTAGCACATTGTGCCAAATTTAACATAAGCCTTCCTTGGGGCCGTGCACTGCATACCTAGAAGTGGTCTTGCTGGGCCAAAAACTGTAATATGGGGTCCCTGCAGAAGAAGAGTGGGTTTGAAGCATTGTAGCTTCCAGCTAGCTCGCAACTTGTGAGCGTACACATGTGTCACTTAAAGCCGCCGCGCCCTTAATTTTGCATACGTCTAAGCGTTAATATAATTTTTACGGTTTAGTTATATAAAAAATCCTCCACTGCAGAGTTAAATTTAGCTCTAGAGACCAAAAACTGCTTTTGTTCCAGGCTGTAAACTCGTTTATGTCGGCTGTAAAATTTGGGGCAAACGTTAAACGTTCGCTTTTGGAGCCCCAAGAGGCCATTTGGGGAAGTGCAGTTTTTATGGCCATAAAGATTTCCGACTCTCAGGAATCTTTATACCGATGAATGCAGGGATTTCTTTGCGATTATTTGTGCAAAGGCAAGTTATCGGAGATATTTATCATATGGCAGGTCTATAAATGGTCATTTTTATTAATCAGATCCATCTCAACGTGCCGCCCTTATGAAACATTCCCCGTCCTCCCTGGGTTCTAGCTCTCAAGATCAACCGAAGGGGAGTTTCCAAGAGGAGAGATGTGTTTGCGGTCGGTTAGATAGAAACGTCTCTGTTCTCCGAGGCTGTGGAAGAAGGAAAGGAGAAAAAAAAAACACATCCCTGCGAGGGTTAGGTTGAATTTTCCAAAAATAGTTTGAACCGCCAGAAACAGAAACCAGCTGCTCCAGTGGTTTTGAGTTGTGTTGCTGTTTTTGGGTGGGTGCATCAAAGCTGTGGGCGTGCAACACGACTCCGCGCGGAGGGCGATAGGTCAGGCCTGTGGTTCTGCGAAACCTTTAAAGGTCTGTGTGTGAGTGTGTGTGAGGCCAGATCCACGCGTTTTGTGCTCGCCAGACCTCGAGGCCATTGGGGGACCACACCCTGAATGATATCACCCATCTTGCAGGGGCCTGAGCCAAGTGGCTTATGTAAACACATGGCTCACTTCTAATTGATTATAATGATGATTTAGACACAAAATTTACGGATTTTTTCAAGTTTTAACCAATGGGTTGCAGGGAGGTTGCTTGCAGTTAAAGTTAATTTCCAGCAATAATTCATCAGACGTCAAATTTGTCCATATTTCTAATATCAGTCCCTGATTGATGTAACCAACCAGTTGCAGTTTTAAACGCGAGGCCTCTTGTTTTTTTCTGCTGAGCCGAACTCTCTGTGAGGAGGCCAGAGCTTTGTTTATGACTCCGCTTTGAAATGTTCCACTTTGCGTCGGTATGCGAGGCGTTTGCGGCTCTGGGGCAGGGCCCACGGAGGTGTGACGGTGCCACAGACGAGTCCCGCAGGGATCCACGGAGCCAAACGTTCGGCCCTCAGAGCGCAGGGGAGCTGCCGCCGCAGCCGACAACCTTCGCTCCCTCCGGGCTGCTCCGGCGCCTGAGTGGTGACACGTAATTAAAATAATGTGTCCTCAGGTGGATATCATCCAATTATGCCGAGAGAGAGAAGCTCCTCTGTCGCCACTGAGGGGAGAGTTTAGAGGAATTCAGCAGTAAGATGCTTCTATTTTTAATGAATCTCTTGTTCAAAGTTTTATTTCAAAGGTTCGACAAGAAAGTAGCACACTTTAAAAACACTTTTTTTTGGTCACCACGAGGAAAGTGGAACTAGATTAAGCGGATGATTTCTTATGCAAGAGCGCACCATCTTGTGTCTGCTGACAATATCACGAGGTAACGGGTAGCGGCAGATTTCGTGAGGTGACTTCCCCTTTTTCTAGAGCTGCTGGGACTCGCACAAGGATTAGGTGCTCTCCAGTGGTTTAAAAAAAAACAAAAAAAACACTGGCAGTGGGTCATTACGTCAGCGAGGACGTTTGCTGCTGTAATACGAGGCCGTGATTGCACATTAGTTGATCTAATGTAGTTTATGGTAATACCCATTAGACACCACAGTTCTGATGAGTGCGGTTTACGAGGATATCGCAGATGGCTTTGATTAGCGGAGGAGAGATTTCAATAAAAGAGCACTTTCCTAGCGATGGAGGCATCGGATACAGTAGAGAGCGAGCGGCGGATGCATAATGCATGATGGGCTCGGTGGAAGCCAACACGTCGCGCTCGCCGACGCACCGAGCCTCCTCAGGTGACGCCGGCCTCGCCGCGGAGATGGATCGTCCCGCGCGCAACGAGGGCAGTTGCCATGACGCTGTGACGTTTTGAGAGATCCGGCAAACAAAAGCCGGACGTCTGGTTCCCTTTACGGTCTCCCAGTCTCTCCCCCTGACCTCCCGTCTTTTAATCACACTCGCGGCGTCTCATCGCTCAGATAAACTGCCGTCAAACCCGATTAGCCGACAGCAGAGAGCGGCCTCGGCTGTGCTGCAGCACGTTTCAGGCAGCAGCGTCAATAATGATCTTAATCACCAATAATCGCCTTTTTTTGGACGTTGAGTAACCGGTTTATTGGACTGGAAACATCCCGAAAGTTAAGACTCCTTTTAACTCAAACCCTTTGAGATCAGCCTCCGCTTAAACACGTGGTTCTCAGTTCTTGTTGGGATGCAGTGGTTTACGCTCAGGTTTCATTTTCATGGTTCCTCAGTCAGGAGTTTAAAATTTCCAGATAAGTTAGACAGCGCTTCATTTGTTGCTTTGAGCCTCATATTGAAGTAGTTACGCTCCCTAATAATAACCTGCCCTTCTTTTTCTTTTTCTTTTTTTTTCCTCAGGTGCTGGTGAATCGGGGAAAAGCACAATCGTCAAGCAGATGAAGTGAGTTCGCCGCATCAAATCATTCCGCGCACGCAGCGCCCAAAACAAACTTCTCCTTCCGATCAGATATGCAGAGTGGCACCGCGTGAGATTACACACCGGAAGAGCGTTCATTTTCCACAACACAAACAGTGTCAAACACCAATCATGCTTTTGTGGCGTCTCTCCGGGTAATGTCACACTCCGAGAGCTGCAGTGCAAACAGGTACCGTGCGTAATGGATCGTGAAGACGCCCCGGCAGGATACATTAATATAGAGTCTGCCTATGCATCATGCACAAACTGCACGTGTGTTATGCGTATAAATGAAACACTGCTCTTGTAGAAATGTTATTTTCCTCTTCAACACAGGGATGAGAAATGGAGCGCAGCACAGGTGGACTGATAGATAACTGGAGTATTTATTTTGCGCTGCATGCTCATCGTAGCATGATGCAGCAGACGGATATACGTGTCGTAACGCTGGAAGAGAAGTCTCATTGTTGACAGGCGCATTAAGAGACCAAGCCCACGGTTATATGAAAAAGCAGAGTGAAAAGAGGAAGGTGCAGTGTAATGACCTTTAAAAAAAAAAAACTCTTGAAGTAGTGTGAAGCGTTGTGGGTGTAAATGCCCGTCCACATGTGAAGCATCCTGCTCGTTGCCCTTTGCTTTGTAGCCATTTATGTTACATTTCGTAATGTGATCTTTTGTAGTTACGCCTTTTGGTTCTGCTGTGAACTGAAACCTCGTTCCTGTAGCGACGGTCGACAAAAGGAAGAAAACGACGGGCGATTTCTTCTTCTTCTTCTTCTTCTTCTGTTGTAGGCGCGGTCGACAGTCGAAGACAAAAAATGTGACTAAACATGTCTGCTGTGTGACAGTACTTTACTGTGGAAATTGTGCAAGTGTGCGATTTTTGCGAGGTGGTAGGAGGAGGTTGTCACTCTGTACCACCACCAAAGAAAAATAAATACGCAGAGTAAACTGTTAAGCAACGGTTTCCCAATATATATTATAGAGAGAGGGTCGTGGAGTTTGTGGCGAGTAGAGAACACGGGTTTTCGAGGAGAGCTACCCTACGCTATTCCTCTGACACGGTGCATACCTGAGCTAGGAGAAAATCCTTCATGAAAACCTAGAGGACGACATTTCCATGAAGTTAAGATCAGATCAGTCGATAATGAATATTAAAAAATCCGTATCTGATCCGCATGCAAAAAAACAAACGTGATCGGGACATTCCTAGTCGCCAGTGGACGATCAAGGCTCTGCCTGCCGAGGGATTCCTCCTTCAGTGAAACAAGCACAACATAAAATAGAGGGTTTTTACGGTTCGTCATCAATCTAGAAGAATCTAGTCGCCATGTTGGAGGCACTCGGCAAGCTACACAAAGCTAACAGACTGGAGTAGATCGTGAAAAATGGTGACTTATTGGCGTGTTTTTGGCTCCGCCTTTTGGAATTTTATAGGCTAAACTAAAGGCTAAACTAAAGGCTAAACTAAAGACTAAACTAAAGACTAAACTAAAGGCTAAACTAAAGGCTAACTAAAGACTAAACTAAAGGCTAAACTAAAGACTAAACTAAAGACTAAACTAAAGACTAAACTAAAGGCTAGCTAAAGGCTAGCTAAAGACTAGCTAAAGACTAAACTAAAGGCTAACTAAAGACTAAACTAAAGGCTAAACTAAAGGCTAAACTAAAGGCTAACTAAAGACTAACTAAAGACTAAACTAAAGGCTAAACTAAAGACTAAACTAAAGACTAAACTAAAGGCTAACTAAAGACTAAACTAAAGACTAGCTAAACCAGAATCTACAGGCAAAAGTCTGGACAACATCGGAGTTTGTTCGCCCTGTTTCTTCGGCCTGAAATGTTGATAGCAGAGGCTCTTGACTAATTTTCTAGTGTGATGATAATAATATTATTCATATCAAGCTACTTTCTAAAGGTGATCTCTGCTGACCTGTCATTCCAACACATGTCACCCAATCGGAATCATCCTTTTGATAAAGCTCAGACTTTTTACCTGGAATACAATGAGAAACACAGCGGATTTTATCTCTACATTTTAAGAACGATGTCGCTACTGTAGCAGGCTATTAAATGTCATCAGAATCAGATATAAGTCAATAATACCACATGATATGAATTATATTATTATCAGTGCTCACTACAAAATTAGTTAAGAATTGTCGATATCAACAAATTGGAGTAAATTCGGATGTTGTCCAGCCTCATATCCTGATTTAGCTTTGCTAACCACAATCACCTCCACTCTGATTTTGGCCTTGTTCTCTCTGATTTGTAACAACTCTTGACAGTCTATAACATTCCAAATGTTTTTCACAGTCTGCCGACAATAATTCACCATTTTCCACCATCTCCTTTGGTCCGTGCACTTTGTTTATCTTGCGATAAGACTCCAACATGGCGACTTCCGGATGGATGACGCGCCATGAAAACCCTCTATTGTAGCTCTTCTCGCGGACGCCGTTCTGTATTTGAAAAGAAGACGGCGTCGACGATGCTCCTTCAAGGTTCATTCAAAGTGTTCATTGAAGGCGACCATCAGCGCGGTGAATTCAGTGGCACGACGTTCCACATTCAAGGAACCCTGTGCTCCCATTGGTTGTTGCCTTAAAGTTGAGAGCAGTTCAGCTCGGTTCCCGCCTACTTTGCGTCATCGCTACACCACAGCATAGTGTCCATAGTTTTGCAGTGAACACAACCACTTACTACAAGTTAAACAATGCATTGCAGCTTCAGTAGGAATAAATACTCTAGGCTTTTTAGTCTCGGCCACCCACACGTTGCTGCTTTGATACTTTTAGCCCGACTTTCTTTGACAAATGCATAGAACAATCAAAATATTTCTGAACTCTGTAATCACGTCTCTGTTCAGGATCGTTATAGTATTATAGTAAATAAACTTCCAGGAGTCGAATATAACAGGCGTTTAGCTTTTAAACAAATTCAACCGAGCGTAGAAAAAGCTCCTTTTTCCCCAGACGGTTCTAATTCCTGCCGGCAGAAATGGAGAGCAGAGAGATCAGGGTCATTGTGGCCACACAGTGAAACATGTCGGCTGGGAGTATTACAAGTGGAGCTGAATGTGAGCTGATGAGAAAATCACTCAATTCTAAGAATGTTAAAAAAAAAAGGAGGACATATCATTCAGCTGGGAGAATATGGCCTGTGTGATGGAACCGGTGGAGGGAAATAGCTCGGCTCCTGACTCATTTTTTCCCTCCGTCTCTCTGCAGGATCATCCACGAGGCCGGCTACTCAGAAGAGGAATGCAAGCAGTACAGGGCTGTGGTCTACAGCAACACCATCCAGTCCATCATCGCCATCATCAGAGCCATGGGACGCCTCAAGATCGACTTCGGCGACGCCGCCAGAGCCGTGAGTGATGGAGGGGGACGGTCAGGTTAGGTTAGGTTAGGTTAGAAACCTGAAGTAAATGTGCAGGTAGTAACTTCACATACTCAGTCAAGGCTTTCATCATGTGTAACTCTTGGTAAAGTATTAATGGACGTTCCACATCGAGTGAAACTAGCGAAACATAAAAATATCGGTAGTGGTTTTTCTTGGCTCTTCTTGCCGTTGCCGCTCGATGTTTGAAAAGAAAATATCCGTCAGCGCTCCAGGCCAACTACCAACATGGTGGATTTGGTGCTAGGAGCCAAAGTCATGGACGGAGTTTTCTTGCATTTGGTGTCGTATCTGCGGCGTGTGACGTTTGACCACGATTTAAAAAGGGAAAATCAACATTTAGAAACAAAAACCTTAGAAACAAAAAAACTCCCTCTGCAAACTAACATAACCAGCCAATCGGAAATAGGGTGGGGTTGAATCTTGCAAGACTTGGTTGAGATCCAGCTGCAGCTGATGCTGCATTCAAGACAATTTGTGAAAAAAATGAGCTTTGAGTTGTCAAACACATATTTTAATGTTCAGCAAACGGTGACAATACACCAAACCATTTTTTTTCTCCTCCTATGATGCTCTTCCAATGCTATGATATTGGAAGTCTGAAATTCCTGAGTTTTATTGAATGCATCATCCAAACCAGGTTTTGTCTTCGAACTCACTGTTGTTGGTAAAATTTATGAAGCCAGGACATTGTGTTCTAACTACAAACAAAGGACTTAAAAATAGTAAATAATAATATTAAATGTTAGGATGTAAATTTAGCAATTTAGAGAATGAGAGAACAGTTTACTCTTTACACTATAGGAGTTTACAAATGTAATATATTGAAACTGAATTAAATGGTTGTTAATTGAGCAATTCCTCAAATTAATGAGCTTGACCCTCCCTCCCTTTCCTTGAAGCTGGTTCAATTTGCCCACTTTAAGTTTTTTCACCTACTATTCTGTATGAATTTATGCCCGTATAGGCTCCACCCACATTAATATTTTCTCGTTTTCTCATAGCTTTTGCTGTGTTGCATGTAAAAGAGAGACTTGGGGAAAGGCCGAGACTAAGAAACGATGACACAAACACTAGTTCCTGAAAAAAAAAAAAAAAAATGTCGTTGCCGACCTTGTTGTCTGCGCTAACAAACAGTGTGAAGCTAAATTCTGCATGTGACTAATGTCTGCACACGGAAAAGGGAAGCCAACAGCACTCCAGTCTGTGATACGAAGAGTCAGATGAGATTAGAAACATGTCCCACATATGTTCACATTTAATTTACAGCCCTTTATTACCCAGTCACTGTCATTTCAGCTTGATAGCAGATTAATGCTAATTACAAAGATGGAGTGATGACTTTGATGGCTGATTTATGATCTCCTCCCGTAGGACGATGCGCGGCAGCTGTTCGTGCTGGCCGGCTCGGCGGAGGAAGGCTTCATGACGGCCGAGCTGGCCGGCGTCATAAAGCGCCTGTGGAAGGACAGCGGCGTGCAGGCCTGCTTCAGCCGCTCCCGCGAATATCAGCTCAACGACTCGGCGGCATAGTGAGTCACGCAAACAAGCACACCAACAACACAGCTAATCGTTCACAGGGTTATTTTTGTGAGTCACAACTTCTGATGACTAAAGTCTTTCACGTCACACGACCGGAGCCAAACTGCTTCCACATCCAGCTGCAGAAAGCCAGAAAGCTACGCCACTGCCACGCATCCGTCTGGACTTTTAGACTGTCAATATTTGCTTTCCTCTGCCAAGTCTGAAAAAGCAGTGGCTGGAAAGAGGATTTAATCTTTGACCTTTCACTTCGGTGCAGGAACATTTGCCACACGCTCTAAAAAAAGAAAAAGAGGAAAAAAGAAAAAAAAAGCGTATAGAAACAAACAGGAACACATGTTGGGACACAAACAAAACGATTTCATCAAAAGGCAACTCCGGGGTTTTTAGGGAGGAGGAGACATTTCGTAGGAAACGCCATTGGTAAACCTTTTTTGTTGTTTGCGTGAGGGGGAGATTACTTGTGTTTGTCTGCTACCAACTAGAGGCCACTAATCTCTTTTTCCCTTGTAATTTATCAGCGGTAACCTTGGAGCGCTAACTTGCGTCATTATACGTCCAGAGAGTGTGCAATATCCTGCATGGGTGTGGAAAGTACACTCGACAAACGCATTATTATAATAATAATAATAATAATAATAACAATTAGAACCAGGCTCAATCAATCAGTCTCATAGATGTTTGAAATGTAGGTCAGAATTTTTGGCGAATAAAAGAAGACGTTTCGCTTCCTGAGTCACAAGAGCTCTCAGGTACTTTATTTGGCAAAGATGTGGGACGGCACCCTTGACAGATGGCGAGTCCATTACAGGCCGAACACACACAGCGAGACGGTCACGCTCACATGTTGGGAGTTTCCGTCGCGGGGCCGCGTTAAATATATTGTCGGGCTGTGGGAGGGAGCGCAGCGCCCGGAGGGACCCCGCCAGCCACAGGGAAAACAATGCTGAAAAGACCGGGGCTTAGATTAAACCCCGGGGCGCTCGAACCGCTAAGCCTCTGCACCATTGTGTCTAAACTTAACCAAAAGATAATTTCATACGCGTCCCCTAAGCTCCTTTTGTGAATTTTGTGTCTTTATGTAATTTGTGGTTCTGTGCGACTGAAAATATACGACTCGCGCTCGGTAATTATCTGGTCTGCGCTCTCAGTCGAGGACACGCACTTGAACTTTGTTCACACTCTTCCTCGCTCCCCTTTCTTCTCTTTCCCTCAGCTACTTGAACGACCTGGACAGGATATCCCTGGGCTCCTACATCCCAACCCAGCAGGACGTCCTGAGGACCCGAGTCAAAACCACAGGCATTGTGGAGACGCACTTCACGTTCAAGAACCTGCACTTCAAGTGAGAATTTCTTTTTCGCTGCAAACAGCTGGCTCGGGCTCCAGAAGGCGCTTCACGCGACGGCTTAATTAGCTTTCCTTCCTGCGGGTTGACTCACTCGCTGTCATAGAAATTCCCTTTTGGTGGCGCGCAGCTGTAAGTTGTGACACCGTTTGTGAAGGTGTTGCGCGCATCAGCGGTGACACATCGGCCTGTTGGCAAACACCGGCAGGAAGTGGGGGCAGGCCGATGATGTCACGGTGTTTGGGAGACGCTTCGTAGCTCGTTTTTAGCTGAGACTGAAATTCTGCGTAGCTACATAAACCCACACAGTTATTAAAGCTAAGGAAGCGTATGGATTCGTGTTTTATGAGGGATAAATGAGGCTTTTGTTAATCCGCCGTTTCTCATTTCTGTAAATTCAGAGTGTCTTCCTGGAGTCTGATATGAATGAATCCATTGTTAGATATTCCCATAAAAATATATGTACAACGTCCTGATTGAGAGACAAGGTTCTTCAGTTCTTGCCCTTTAAACCTTTCAGTTGATTAACCCACATTTCTTGCTGAACAAAACGTAAATCAGCATAAAGCGAACAACATCGTTTTTCTTCTTGTACCATCATATAACATTTCCGCAGAAGTTTCATAACCTTCCAGCGAGAGCAGATAAAGAGTTTCTTTGTTTACTGCCCTCGTTTACTTACAGCTTTAAGTGGGGAAATTACCAGACGGCCTTTAGGCTATAGGTCTTCAACAGGGGGGTCTGAGACCCCTAGGGGGGATGTGGAGGTACTGCAGGGAGGGTCGCAAAATGTTTGGTTGATTAGACATTTTTTATGTAGTTTTTTAATTTTCTCCCACAAATTTAAAGAATTCAATCATACATACGTTGGTGAAATCTCGTGTGTTTTATGTTTGTGGCAGTTGCACGTCCACCCTCATGTCTCCATCAGTTTGCGGGTCCTTGGCATGAAAAACCTCTTTGTTATACATCCATGCATGAACGAACACATTTCCTCCTGTCTCTGCTCTCAGAATGTTTGACGTCGGCGGCCAGCGGTCCGAGAGGAAGAAGTGGATCCACTGCTTCGAGGGCGTGACCGCCATCATCTTCTGCGTGGCCCTGAGCGACTACGACCTGGTGCTGGCTGAGGATGAAGAGATGGTGAGCGAGTGTAAAACGGGAGAATAAAAGACCTTTTACCTGTGATTTAGGGATCACCGAGCAAACGGTCTTTTTTTTTTCCTCCTCAGAACCGAATGCACGAGAGTATGAAGCTGTTCGACAGCATCTGCAACAACAAGTGGTTCACGGACACCTCCATCATCCTCTTCCTCAACAAGAAGGACCTGTTCGAGGAGAAGATCAAGAAAAGCCCTCTGACGATCTGCTACCCTGAATACGCTGGTGAGGATGGGCCCAAAAGTCACCCAGACTAGGGCTGGACGAAACGTGATCTATACGTTATATATCACCGTTTTATTTAGTTGAAACACAGTATACGTTATATATCTCAATATTTTATTTGAAAGACCATATACAGTGTGTGTGTTTACATATATATATATATATGATAATATTTTTTGTTGTGATGCGATATATGTTAAATATCTTGATATTTTTTAGTAGAAAGGCGACATACGATATATATTGCAATATTTTTTCCTGACAAGTCGAGCCATAAATTTAAGAAGACATTTATATGACAAATGGCTATATAAAAAAGGTAGGTGTCGCAATATTTTTTAGTTTAAAGACAATATACAGTGTATATATGATAGTAATTTTTGTTGAAATGCAATGTGAGATATATATCGCAATTTTTTTTTTTGTTGAAAGCTGATATATAATATTTATTGTACTATATTTTTTGGGTTGAAATACAATATATAGTATATATACAGTATATTTTTTTTAATTGAAAGGTGATATCAGAATATCAACCATATATGTTATATATCTCACTATTTTTGTTGTTGTTGAAAGGCGATATACGGTTTATATATCGCATATTTTAATGTTGAAAGACAATATATAGTGCAATATCTTTGAACTGAAATGCAATATACGATTTATATATATAGCCGTTAATTTAAGAAGACACTCTGAATAGACTGCTGTACATTTATATGACAAATGGCTCAATATATATATGGAAAAAATCAAATAATTGTGCAGTGGTGAAAAGAGAGAGTGAGACTTAGGAAAGAGGAAATAGCCAACATGGCGGCTCTTGTTTAGCACAACATGAACTATGTCCCTTATAATATATATATATATATTTACATCCTATTTCTAGTATGAAAACATATGGATATATGTTAAAAACCTCCATGTATCACTATTATTAGCATGATGCTATAGCTAGCAGCCAGTTAGCTTAGCGAGAAGGAAACTTCTAATCTGTAACTGTTGACAAATAGCAGAAGTAGATGATGATGAGTTGTCAGACTGTTCCTTAAAAGACACTTCATCTTTTGTAGTGGTGACTTCCTGGCTACTTCACTTCCTCCTCCTCACCTTCTTCTTCTCCTCCTCCTCCTCCTCTTCCTCCTCCAGGCTCCAACACGTACGAGGAAGCTGCCGCCTACATCCAGTGTCAGTTCGAGGACCTGAACAAGAGGAAGGACACCAAGGAGATTTACACCCACTTCACCTGCGCCACAGACACCAAGAACGTGCAGTTCGTCTTCGACGCCGTCACCGACGTCATCATCAAGAACAACCTGAAAGACTGCGGCCTCTTCTGAGGACAACGGCCACGAAGGACGACGACGACGACCTTTTTTTTCTTGGTGAGGAACCTCCTCAGTTTCACCAGCCCTCCTCTTTGTCCTGGCTCACATGCAGCAGACATGTGTGCATCGTTCGGTCACGGACCGGGTGCACATGTCATAAGGATTATGACTAAATATGTAGCATGTGGACGGAGTGGGAGTTGCAGAGAGGAAATCTGTAGGGGTCTGGTTTAAACGTCTGCCTGCATCGTAGCTTAAGTCTCTCTAAAAAATTTACTTAAAGCTAATTTAAAGTTTAAATTTACCAGGCGTCAAACACAAAGATTCAGCGTAATGCGCTGTAATTTAATCAGTGGATAGCAAAAACAGACAAAAAAAAAATCTTCTATCAAAGAGTTTAATGCATTTTCTGCTCCATTTAGATGTTTGTGCAAGGTCGAGCTCTGTGAAGCCTCTTTAACCGTCCTGTGTTTCTCCTCCTCCTCTGTCTGCAGGCGGTGGAGCCAGGTTATTGTGCATCTTTGGTGGGGAAGATGAGGAGAGGATTAGTCATGGACCAGTGCTGTACTATATGCCACTTTTAACAGCTTTATTTATGTTTTTTTTGTTTTTGTCTTGGAACGTTTTTGAACTAGCATTTGTGTAGGATGTTTGTATCATTGTAAAAGCGTCACTGCGAATTTCCACTCTCTATTTTTTTTTCCTCTTTCTTTTTTTTTTTTTTTTATTATTTTATACTTTTGTTTCGGAGGAGAAGGTTGGAGGAGATCACGTTTTCGCTGTTCTTTCTGCCGCTGTCTCTGGAAAAGGAAACTTTTGCCGTTGGTGGAAATGCTTCTTTTCTTCCTTCCCTAAAACCGAAAAAGAAAAGGGAAGAAAAGGGGTACGACCTTTTTGAGTCCAGTTTGTTGGTACTTGTGCCTTCGCATGCCTTTTACTGCGGTCGTAGTCCCCGATGCTTGTTCTGTTGCCTGCTGAATTGTTCTAAACATAAAGAGGTAAACTGTTTTCATATGTTAGTGTCTCTCTCTGCTATCTTCTGTGTGCACACCACTGAGCTATCAGGAGGAGGAAGATTTCCCTCTGGTCTAATAGGTACATGGGTCTCCATGGTGACCGACATGTAGCCTCCACAGTCCCCCTACCCGCCCACCCCTACCCGCCATGACAATGGAAGGCCTCGATGGCCGATCTCCCAGTACAATACTGAGATGTATATTGTTACATTCGCCCCACAAATCTGGGGTTCTGGTTTTTAAGCAGCTGTACAAAATATCCATTCTTCCCAACCATTCACAAAAAAAATGGTTCGTCGAAGGCGCCGAGCTTATAATACGCTCAAGCGTTTCGAGTGCAAAGACCAGAGTAGGCACATTTTACTGTATATTTTAATGTATTTAGAGGAGAGGGAAAAAAAACAGAAGCACAGAACAGACTGGTGTTAAAGGCGAAGGGTGAGGTCTGAAATGTTTCGAGGTTCAGGCTCGAGAGCGCGGGCAGCGTTCGAGGATCCGAGGAAACCCATCCTTCAGGAAGATGGTCGGGAGGAGGGGGGAGGCTGGTCTGTGATTCTAGATCAGAGCCACTTTGCCAAGAGGAGTGATGATGATGATAAATCTGGTCCCGGATCTGTTCATATTAAAAACTAAAAATTAAAAAAAAAAATTAAAAAAAAAAAACTGCCACAACTGTCAATGTATGTGTATGTTCTCCACGGAAGGAGAATCTTTGTAGACTCATCTCCCTTATTTTGCTAATAAAAACCATTTACAAACCACATGGAGTTTCTGTATCATCATTATCTGCTGTATAATGTGAGTCTTTGACAAATGGGAACAGATATTGGATTGTATCATTGTATATTGAATCTGTTTTGCTGTTGCTTTAATTAGCTGCAGAGGCACGGAGGAGAATAACAACATTCAGTTCTGCTCCCCTTTTTTAATCTCTTAAATCTTTCATTTAGGTCATGCTGGCATCATATGTTCTCCTAAAGGATAAATACCTAAGACTCTCCTTTGGTGTCTGATGACTTGGGAAGTTTTTCGTCTTAAACACACATTTGAGGTGTTTTTGTAACCGTTAAGCCACGCAATTAATGTGTGTGTGATTCTTTTGTATTTGTGAACAGAGGGTTTGCAGCACAGACTGTACGCGGTTATATGCACTGTATTCATTTCTTGTCAGCCCAGGCACCTTGTTATTTCCGAACTGGGAGTCTCGCAGAGGCAATTACAGACAATATTGACAGTTCTACACACAACCTCCATCACATTTGTATTCCGGTCTGGACCTTAAAGGCTGCGTTACTGCAGCAGCCCTCGATGCAAAAGGCTTGTTCGGATGAAAATTAAATTACACGTGGCCTGAGCCGCTCGTGCGAATGAAGAAACCGCCTTGATCTCATTTTCCTATTACATACGTATACGTAGACTATGATGTAAAGCAGTCATAAGGTTGATGTGTGTCTGAGTCGATTTGCATTGTAAATGTGACTCGTGGATGCCTTCGGGGGGTGGCATTCTTAGAAGAGCCTCCCTTTCTAACAATAGCACGGGAGCTTTATATTAAACGTGGTGTATTTATGCATAAACTAGAATATTTGGGAAAAGGCAAAGAAAAAACAAAGCTATGTGCTTGAGTCTGAAGCTAAGGAAGGACAGACATTATAATCAAACACAACATTTCATGGGACACAAAAGTTGCATCTGTTCCCCTCGGGCAGGTGGTCAGTTCTTAGGAAGTCACTGGAAAACACTACCGAGAACACTAACAAAAAGCTATTGTCAGTGGGCCTAGCATGTAACACATTACGTAGCCCATATAAAAACAGTTATTTGTCAAATTTAATTGATATATATGTAAATATATATGGATGCTAGCCATCCAACCTGCGCATCACGATGCTTCTAACTACATGCTAACGTCAGTATGCTAACAGAGACCGCGGTCTTATAAATGCCCACATTTGAATGAATATGAACTTTGAATTTGACTTTCAACATTGTTTAGTGTGTTGACCGTAGTACGTCGTCTTTCAAATAGATACACACTGTTTTGGATCGTTAACACTTGAAATACACAACAGGCCTCTCAAGCTAGCTGCTTGAAGTTAGGGTTAGCATTTTGGCTCAGGTGTTCCTCCTCAGTAATTAAAACGATGATGAGTCTTCTCAGTTACTCACGTTATGGCTGATCTAAAACTTAGCTTTGTTTTAGATATTACTTCTGTTTATGTAAGGTCCTGCTATGTGAATGCTAACTCATGGCTTACAAGGGCACTTGGCGGGTCAATTATTTTTCACCTGTGTTTTTCCTGAAACTCAAAATGTCCTCACGCAGTCCTCTCAGGTAAGCCATGTTTGCTCCTGTCTTTCATAAAGCCGGACACGCATTCTTTAACAGCACTCTTATGATCCTTTAAAGCCACCTTTGTTGTCTCTGCTACGCTGCCGGATTAAATGCCGAACGCGACAGGTGGAGTCACAAACCAAGATAACAGACTCGGCAATATTTACCTAGAGTCTGCTAACATTAGCCACCATATGCTAATGCAATGGCAGTAGCGTGTGTCACTGCTAACGATGCTCACAATTTTCCATTTGCCCTCTTGGAGGTTACACAACCTATCTTTATTCGGGATGGTTCAGCATTGTCGCGCCACAAATACTTTGCATGTGCTTCATTTGCACTCGTATCCACGCTCCTGATTTGCCTGTGCGCCTGCACGGTGGAGTCCCTGAGTTTGAGCTTCAGTTGCAAATTAACACAGAAGTGGAACAATTCTGGGAGCGAGATAAATAAGAGAAAACGGTTTTGGTTGTGTCGGGGTGGCTCCCATGGGTGCAGCCAGTCGGAGGAGGAGGAGGGCGCATATGCTGTATTTATAGCGCCTTGAAAGAAGAAGAAGAAGACGGGGTGAACAAGGGGGCGGTCATGATGTGGCACAGTAGAAGCAACACAGGCGACACTGTTGAGGTTTTTCTCAGCAATAAGCAGAGGGTGGGGAATGTTTGAAGTGTGTGCGCGAGGGGAGAGGACGAGGAGGAGGAGGAGGAGGAGGAGGAGGGTGTAAAGAGATGGAACAATGGAGGCATTATTTCAGCGTTGTTCCATTGCAGTGTTTGCTTTCTGCTCTCCCTCTCAGTCACTTTCTCCGGGGGCAGCAGTTGGATGCAGAGATAAGACAGGCTTATCAGCTCTGCAGCCATGTCGGACAAGGCGCATTGTAACGGCGAACTGGACACACTCTGGATCTGTGCACATTCTTCCACAGTACACCAGACTGTTTTGTGCATTGTGTTTAGATTATTTACGGTCGGCCCGTTTATCACCCAACTCTTCTATCTCGGTGGCGATTTCTATTTTCTGCTGCCTTAGCCAGGCACTCTGGATTGGCCCCCTCAGAGAGGCCACTTGTTTACAGTGGGGCTGTCCGATATGGTTTAAAAACTCTTCCGGCTAAAATTAACACATTTTCCTACACACACACACACAGGCGGATTTATTTTTACGTCAGTCACACATTGTGGCACGTCAAACGCAAAAAAAAATGACACCGACACATCTGCAACACCAAAAACACAAATAATCCTGCCAGCGTGGTTATGACGTTAGCTTGACAAACTCTTGGTCTTGGTGGTTTCCTGACGCCAACAACATGCCTCACTGCGGTGTTTGGCAGATGTTAACGCTTCAATGCCAGGCATTTTGGGTGCACAGCTAGCGCGCTACTTCATTTAGAGGCAGAACAAGACCAGAATAGGAACTAAGTGGCTTTCCTGGGCCCAGGGCCCTGGGCTGTAGTCTTCATATTCCAGGCATCCTAAGGTCGGAGGAGGGAGACGTGCATTAGGTCATTACAGAGGAATGTTTGGGACAGTAAGGTCACTAGTCCATGGCACAACCATTTTTAATTCAGGATGATAAGAAAAAATTAAATACAGATAGCCTGATATTAACTAAGGGAAAGCCTTTGAAGTATGTAGTTGGGGGAACTCTCTAGTGGATACTTATCCTCAAGGAGTCCTTGTTTGGCACTATTTTTTTAGTAAAAGTAGCTCCAGTTAGAACTGTCAAAAGAGACGCCATTTCTTCTTTAATTTACAGTTAAGTTTGTGCTGTTTTTCATTTGTTTTTGTGCCTGTGTCAGGCTGTTGGCATCAAGGAGTGGGTGGTACATGTCTAAGCAGCATCCATAAGAATGCCAGGTCCAAAAGTTTCCCAGTGGTTTTAATGTTGTGTATCATTCTGTATATCTCAAAGGCTCTACATACAGCCAAACCTTTATGCGCAGCGACATGCACTTCTGATGACAAGGAAGTAATACTCAAATGTTGTTTACTTGGTAAACTGGTTCCAGTCTAAAACTAAATTGGTCATGAAACTGAAGATTTATTTTTATGATCCAGATTAGCTGATTGTTTCAGAAGGATTCGAGCGGCTTTTGTGATTTCCTTCTTTGTCTGACAAGTGTTGGACTAAGAGCTAATAAGCTAGGAGACTCTGCATGTACTTATCAATCGGGATCCTCTTATCTTTTGTTCTTTTTTTTTTTTAAATTAAACAAAACAGATTAAGGAAAAGAAAAAAAGATTGTAGCCAGTTGGCTAATTTGCATCCCTTGTCCCATTAGCAGGTAGGTGACATAACACAATCAAAACAAAAACATGATACCAACAGTTCCGCTGACTGGCTAAAATGTTGCTGATGGCCTATGGTGAAATGAAAGAGTCACATTCTATAGAAGATTACACAACAATGGTCACACAACAGATAACAATAATACAATTTTCAGAGAATATTATGTTCACAGATATGGTTTTCCATTAGCCATGCTTTCAGATGTTTCGGAAAATAATAATTTTACGCATTGTGCTTGGTAAATGGTTCCATGTTTGGGATAGCCGCGATAGGGGAAAGTTGCTTGACCAAATTTCCTGAGTTGCAGTCACCCATTGAGCCAGCTTTAGTTGATTTGTTAGAGTTTCTTTGGACAAAATTTAGTAACGGTGGTGGAGCTTGACCATGAAGAATTTTAGAATTATACAATCAGTGTGTTTTACAATGTTTTCCCAGTTTAACTGATTGGATTTATTCAGGATGTCACAGTGATGGTACATCGAGCTTTTCATCAAGTACTTTTAAGGTTGTTTGTAGACTGTTTCAGAGTTGTCTAGAGTTGTTTTACATGATGTTGTCCCGCTTAGCTGTCTCAATGGTTAAGTTATTTCTAATAAATCTAAAATTGGAGAAGTTAAATTTCCTGCTGTTTAAACTGTTGTGTTTTTTCAATTCTTTGACTTTGGACAACAGCATCAGGATTACTTAGATACATAAGTGAGAGCTCTCAAGCCATTTGTACACAGAACTCATAACAGCTGTAAGCTCTTATGCCGCTTGTGTTTTGTCCTTTGCACGTACATACAGAACTGCATCGTCAGCATACATGTGACAGGTTACACCACTGGGGCAGTAGCTTGTCAAGTCATTCATAAAGGGCCCCAGTATTGACCCTTGTGGAACCCCTAGACTGTTGTTAGGGGATGTTGATTTTGTAGCCTGTACCCTGACAAAACAGTATGATTTAAACCAATTCAGTGCAGTCTGTGATAAATTAAAATGGGACAGTTTAGTTAACAGTGTCTGGTGATTAATAGTGCCGAAAGCTTTTCTGAGAACAATAAAAACGGCACCAACAACAACACCTGCATCAAGTTTTGATTATATGTTTTCTAAAAGAAAGCACACAGCTGTCTCCGTGGAGAGGTGTTTTCTAAAGCCGAATTGCGTTCGGTTCACAGGATGTATGGGCTACTATTCAGATGTTCAATGATTTCCTGTTGTAGTATGCTACAAAAAACAAAATCATCACAATTAACCCAATTTTGTTTTTGTTTTTAATGGATTCGTGTGGAACAGAGTACGTGACAGATTGTGTGTGTGTGTGGGCGGGTGGAAGCGGGTGGTGTGTGTGGGTGTGTGCACGGGACTTGTGTGTGTGTGTGTGGTTTTTGCGGCGTTGCAGGAAGCTGTGCGCGTGCTCCAGCTGGACGCCTGCTGTCTGTGCTTCTGCTCGTCACCTGATTTATTTTTTTTTTCTGGCTGTATTCATTCAGGCTGCAGATTCCAGCTTTCATCTCCACACACACACATGCGCGCACACACACACACACACACACACACACTCACTCACTCATACGCAAGCATCCTCCTCCCCGTGATGTCATTGATTCTGAGCTCCATGGCAACAGTGAGAAGGGAGAGAGAAGGAAAATGGAGAGACATCCCCTCATATGAAGGGATGAAGATGTTATAAATAGCTCCTGATGTTTCTAGGTGTCCGACGACGATGGTGGGTGGTTTGGAGACGGAGGTGCAGAGGTGTTTTGACCGGAACATTGTTTCATTGTCAAGTGGCAATTTCAGAACGACGCTCAGAGTGACGCTAGTCGTCGGTGGCGTTTAGGAGAAAGTTTTATATATGTGTATGTTTTTGTGTTGTCAGAAGTAGACATGTTATATCAGGGCTCTGTGAACGTGGTAGTGGGAGAAGAGTGGGCTCAGAGTGGCTCGTTGATGGCATGGATACCCCAACTCACTCCTTTTCGTTTAATAACTTTCTTATTCTCGCCATGTCATCAATCATGGTCTTCTCTGTTTCCACGTGATTAGTTTTAATTCCCTCCAGCGCTCTAATTCGTTCTGCCTCGTCCTTGGTTTCTGTGATCCTGTGCTGAATCCTTACTGAGAATGTATTGTAGTCGCTCAACGTGTGAGTGTGTATCTCATTAACTAAACGAGGACTTCTGTGTTTTTTCTTTGAGTTTTCTAAAAATTGCTGCTCTGTGCAAATTGCAATGACCTGATCTAGACACCCTCCATCGTTGACTTGTTCAGTTGTGGGTTCATGAGCTGAACATCCTTAAACTCGCAAGACAGCTAAAATTTCGCAAGTCCCTGAGATGAATCACTCTTGCCTTGGCTTCGAGTTCTGCGCTTGTGGCCCATCAACAGTGGTTGAAGACTTACCGATGAATCATGTTTGCCTTCCACATACAGATGTTCCTTCCATACAATGAGTACTCTATTATTACGTCATGTTGTTGGTTGATCTCATTGGGAGAATCGGTCCAGCGGTTTCGGTTCGTTAGTTGCCGTAATCGGTTTCCCAAGATATCTTCTCACCACTAAGTTTGTCCCACTCCTGCCACACATTTTTAAACAATGAAAAGAAAAGAAAACACATCAAAGTTGACTAAGAAGGTCTCCCTTGTGCCTCCAAAACAGTTCTGACTCATCAGAGAATGGACATGGACCTTCTGGAAGCCTTTTGGTCCTATGGAGGGGCCTCTTTGGTGGATCATCCCACAGATACTTGATCAGTTTGGGATCTAGTGAATTTGGAGGCCAGGTCAACACCTTGTGTTTTTCCTCATGTTTTTGTGTGTGTGACTGTGGCTGTATCGGCTGCTGCCATCAAGGAGTGCCATTGCTATGGTGTGGGAGGTGCCTGGTCTGGTCTGAGTGGGTGCTATATTCCTGAGTATGCCAGGTCCAAAAGCTTCCCAGCAGAACATTGAATTGTCTTAAGATGGTTATTTACTCCACCTATTAGTGGTCATAATGTTATCAGTGCGCAACCCTAACCTTAACCCTAACTCTAACCCTAACCCTTGGTACCATTTCGGAAACCCTTCAGGTGACTCTGAGAAGAAAAATTAAGACATAGAGGAAAAGTGAGAGGGCTATCGTAAGAGGTTTTAAGAGGTCATAGGTCAATATACGTCTATATTTCTGTGTTTATTCTATAAGTCTTGATTGCGGATACGGTGGCCTGTATCCGCATAATCCCTGATTAATAACAAGCAAAGGGCACGCTGAGTGTCGAGCAGAGCCTCAAAGCGGGCCAGCTCCCGCCCTCTCGCTCCCTTCCTGCAGCCTGAACAATGGTCCAGTGAGAACAGCGCTGCAGGCTTTGATGAGGATGTCTGGGATTAAACGGCGCATTTCCACCCTCTTAACATTCCTGCGTGCCCGCGCGCTGAGGACCTGTGAAGTTCCAGTCACGTCCTCGTTTATTTCACCGAAACTGCTCACGACACCCGGCGGCGGGTTACGAATTCATCAGTGTCACGTTAGCGATCCGAAAATAACCCAACGCCTCTGACGTTGCTCAGAATACACCGGCGCTGCGTCTGGACGATCCGGAGTTATCAGTGGCTCTGGTAGCGAATGATCTCACGGAGGACGGAGGGCGAACACTGGCACACTCATGTGGCCACACTTTGCTTTAATTCATCGCTTATTTTTAAGTAACAGATTGAGGCAAAGATGCGGATTATGAAGAGTCTGATTGGCCCCAGATTTGTGAGAGTAGAGAAAGGATGCCATTATTAAAAGTATTTAAAAAGTCATGTTCTTACGTGGTGCTAACTCAGCCTGTATGTGGGCAGAAGCCTTCTGCAGCTCTCACTGTGAATGAATCACTCCTTATTCATAAGATCGTGGCACACTTTTAATGCTTTGTTTCCTGCAATTCAAACCGACGCCGTTGCATTTGAAGGGGAACCTTCCTTGTCTATCACCTGATGACCTTTTTCGGGGGCTTTTCTTTTTTTTCCAGTGTTTCCACACACAGTCAATATGCTAATGGCCTCGCTTTCAGCTGGATGCATGTTTTCATCCATATTCATCAGCTGGAGCATCAAGAGATATAGTTGTTAATGGACGAGGGAACGCTTGCAGGGTTCAGACCAACACTCATCTATATTTAATCCTGTAAATGGTCATTTAGAGGCACTTCCAGCTGAATACCTAATAACAAAGGGGAAAAACTCTCACAGAGACAAACCGCATGATCAATAGGAGTCGTGGTTATCAGCTGCTTTTTTTGTTTTTTTTTAAATCATTTCAGTTGCCACACGTTTTACTGCCGTAAGACTGGCTTCAATTATTTATCACCACCTCATGGTTGTGTCCGGAAATTGCTGTCAGGGTGGCTGAGCCGGAGCATGTCTGTGATCTAACGGGGAGAAAGGGAGGAGGATTAGGAGCTGAGTGGCAGCAGTGACGAGTGTCCACCAGAGTGGATGCGGCACGCTCGGCGTCCGCTTAATGGCTTCTTGTGGTGTCACCGCACATTAGCGGGCCTCTGCACTCCAGCGTTATCCAATTTATCTATTCAATGAATCATTTAAGTCTGACTTTTCTGGTCTTAAAGTCCATTTAACAAGCGGGAAACGGCCCGTTTACACACATCGCTCCGGCCTAAAAAGCCTCAAATCGCATCGCTCCTGCATGAAAAGTAATCTAATATTTGATGCTGGAGTGGGTCAACATAGTTTCCTCCTCAGCACCAATCCTCCCTGGCTTCTTTTCTCCTAGCTCCCTCTAGAGACGAGTCAGCAGCACTGCACGTGTGTGCAGAGTAATAGCTCACACTGAGGTTCCTAATTAGTGCAAATTTCCTGAGCCGTGATATCATAAAAGCCATATCACAGTCCTATTAGATTAGACCGTTGTCACTTCCTACATTTCCAGCCGCTGGAAGATGCAGATGATCTCCTTAATGTCGACACAGCCCTGACTGATGTTTCCTGAATGAGTCAGCGTCCACCCACAACTCACTGATAATCTCATCTGTGACTAAGCAATGTGTGCGTTGCTACGTCTGTCATATATGCTTGTTATATATGGTGTGTTGGTTCAGGCTCAAAGCACAGCAATAATACCTTAATATATATTGTTTTCAATTATCTAAATAGTGTAAACATATAGCCTATAAATTAAATGTTAAATGTATTTCAAGATGTCTGATATCTTGCAGAAATATAATACAAATAAAACAAATATCCAAATATATTGTTTGTATAATATTATTAATAAGACATTCACTGATGTATTCAGTTATATTTTCGACCGTTTAACTGCCCAGGTTTTGAACTTTGTACAGAACTGAGAATATCTCATCTTTCATACATATTGTAGAGCTAATATTAGCATGCTAACAAGCTAAACAAAAATGGTGGACATGCTGAACATGTACTCTCGTTAATATTTAATGGTGAACATTATTCATGTCGGCATGCACGTTGTAAAAATGCAAGTAATGTCGGGATTGATTTTGTGTGTCTTTTAGCATGGTGCCATTAGCGTTCAGTTCACCCATGCATGCATTAGAGCTGTTAGCGTGGCTGCAAACTCAGCATTATTATTAACCCCCCTGAAATGAAATTTTGGGTTTCATTTTATTCAACTGCCAGAAATTATATATTGATTTAGGTTTGACTGTTTGACCGCAGTTTCAGGCCTATGTTTTTAGAATTCTGTAAGTTGTCCAAAACAATAGTCAAAATAAAAAAAAAAATATCTTAAACTTAACATTTACGTCCACCAGTATTGATTTTTAACTCTTCATATATCGCTATAATTGATTGAAAATATAGCTTTGATTTGTGCAAATGTCTGTAAATCTCCTGTCATCCCTTACTGCACTTTGTGTAATTAGCAAATATTAGCATGCTAACAAGCTGAGCAAAGACGGTGGCCAGGGTAAACATATTCCTGTTCAGTATATAATAATAAATATTATTCATGTCAGTGGTCACATTGTCAAGATGCAGATGAGGCTATAGGTTAGCAATATCTTTTAGCATGCTGCCATTAGCATTTAGCCACTAGCAGGGTTGCAAACCCATAGAATTCCACAAAATCTATTTTATCTAACTGGTACAATTGATCATTGATGCATTTAGTAACAATTAAACTTTCAGGGTTCCTTTATACATTAATGTTTTAAAAAGACATTTTAGGGAAACTTTTAAAAACAAAATGAAATGACATGTTGAGCAGCGATGGCTTCAGGAGATACTTTGTTAACATATGCAGATGGATAAATCGAGTAGTCGCTAATTATTCAGTCACTGGTTGCTAAGCGGGAATAAGCTCATGCTGATTTGCTAAACAGCTTAAGTGCTTTGTCTGAAATGAGGCAACTGGAGTGGATTTTTAATTGTCGTATATTGTTTTAATGAGTTCATGACTGAAAGAATTGTTCTTTATTTCATTACTCAGCCTCGTTTTATTACCCACCCAGGCCTTTCCTCGGTAGATGTGAATTAATGCAGTGTCTGCTTGTGACTCACTTTGACAGATTGCATGTTGCTAACATTTCCTTGTCAGATTGTTTGGCATGAGCAAGACAGGGTACTGAATGTTCTTCAAGAAAAAAATATGAAATTAGAGGAAAGACTCACAGTTCACACTTGGTGAACTTGAAGAAACGGTAAATACACTGAGCTTTGGTCATCTGTACATCTATGCAGCTCATTTGTACATATTCATAAGAGGTAAAATCTGAAAAACAGCATTGTAAAAACTAACCAGTGGAAAGGGAAAATAAATTCAGTGTAAAGGCATTTGCAGAATGTGAAACCGTCTGTATAAATAGCCTCAGTCAATGGTTTGTGCTCTGTTATTTCACCGAAGCAGTAAAAACTCAATAAACTCAGTCGTACTTTCACCTTATCCTGAACAAGAACAACAGTTCTGTTTAGGTGCATTTGAAGAGAAATTAACTTTTTCTTAGAAGTTCTCCGGAATACATTAGCAAAGATCTGCGTGTACCGTAACAAACCAAGAAAAGGAGGAAATGAAAATTACCCAGCTCTCCCCGTGGGCTTGCAAACAATTAACCTGTGGTGTGGCTTTGTCTTGTGTAGGAAGCAGAGAACTATGACTCAGCTAAGCTCTGTTCATAAAATATTAAGAGTAGCGGTAATGGAGAAAAGGCCAGCACTTTATGTTTTTTTACAGTAAATTATACCGACCTTAAAGGGAACAGATCATTGCTACACTTAGCTTTCCCGTTTCCCTTATTGTAACCAATTACAAAAATTACGTCCATGCGCATAAATACATGCGGTTATTGCATGCTTCAGCCACGCTAATGTATGTTAACGTGACATCTACTTTGGTCGAAAGATGGAAAGAAAATACCTTTTGAGCTTGTTTCATATTCTATATAGCTCAGTCAAAATTAAATATGTTTCCAGTTTCCTGCTGTACCTCATGTTTAATGCTAATTAGCTAAGATTAGCTTGCTCTATATCGTAAACTATATGCGAGCATTTGGTGATGTATTGACAAAAAAAAGAGTTCATTACAGTAATCTGTTCTTAAAGGTGCTTCAGAGTTTCTAATTTCCTGGAAAAGGTGATTTTAAAATGTTGATGACTCCTCCTGCACTAGGGGGCGTGTACTAAATTTTCGTGTCCAATGAAATCCTTTCTAAAGTCTCTTCATAGCTCAAACTTAGTCATGGATAACATTTATCCCGACAAAAGGAAGCTGAAAGAAGTTTTTTTTTATTTAATCAGAAACTACTCATTCAGCGCTCACATTCCTTCTCTTCCACCTCCACCTCTCAACACAAAGCCCCTAAATGTCTTCCTCCCGGGGAGCCGTTTCTATAAATAAGTGTTATTATTGCGGGGGTGACAACACAGGAGGCTTCGGAGTTTGTGGAGGTCGGCCTAATCATGTGGCCCGCAGATGGCTATTTAAAGAACTCCTGCACCGGCGTAACCTGGCTCTGCTCTGCCGCGCGGTGACGACAAAGACCCCGTGTTGCTGTGGAAACAGCTCGTCAACCAAGGACACGTGTGGCTGGCATCCATCACACGATGCGTCTCTGGGCACCCGCAACCCCCCCACCCGCTTCACTTCACCCACAGAATCACAGAATGCCCCCCAGTGAGTCTGTGGTGTGGGTAAAGTTTAATGGAGGATTCCCTGCATCTGAAATAAACAGTTTTCCACCCTATGCTATTGAACCTAATCACTAAGTCTTCATTCAGAAATCAATGTCATGTTAGGGTTACGTCTGAGTGTCTCTGGGTGTCCCTGGATGTCTCCCCCTCCTTCGAGAAGGGAAATCTTTTGAGACAGTGAAGCCACTGATTGAATAATTGTAAAAACAGAGTTTGTCCCTGCCCCCTCACCGTCCGTCTCCCTGTCTGAGTGTCACCGCGTGGATGTTTGATAAGCCGCCGCACGAGCCATCGATCTGTGCCGTGGGGTGTGTTTATTTCACTCCACACCCCCCCCCCGCCCCTGCTGTGGCGTGATCATGTCTGAGACAAACACCCCGTCGTTTCGCCACACGGGGGATCGTGTCTGCCTTTGTATAGCTACACAAACTGATCTTAGTCACTCCTCGTCAGGCTGAGAAACTCATTGGGAGTCTCATCACGGGGAGGCCCAGAGGCAGATGCATGGGGGGTGGGGTGGGGGTGGGGGGCCTATACTGTCAGGCTGCAGGACACGTATGTGGGGAATAGGAATTATTCCCTTCCATCCCTTCACACTCAAGTAATTATTAGGAGAGTGTACGTAGATTAAAGGGGAGATGAAACGTACATGTTTTTGGCCTTATGCTATGAACTATATCCGAAATAACACTTAAGTCAAATATTAAATAGCTGCTAAAATCAAAGTGGAGTCGACATCCGACCCTCTGAACACTGTTGGAAACAGAAGCCACTGTTTCAGAGTGCGTACTTTCCCTTCATTACATGCCAGGAGGTGGACGTGTTAGACGTCCTCCACCGATTGACTTAGGTCCCAACCTAATTTTGGCCATTGACTGGATGTGTCCTCCATAAGGCGGATGGGCTTCACCTTGGAGGTGGGGTGAAGATCACGGACATCAGGAGGCAGCTCGAAGTAGGGTCACTGATACTTTTATGATAAAAAGGTGGAGGTGAATCAGAATTCTGGTGAGGATAAGTTTGTGATGGCTGTGGAAGTTTACAAAGGGTTGGCGACTGGGAAGTAGACCCAGAATATGGTCATCTGACCTGGCAACTCTACATTGGATAGGCAGAAAAAAATGTATGTATGGATGTGTATTATTCAGTCTTCCAACAAGTGCTCCATTATCCCTAACAATGAGCAAAACCTAAACATTGCGATAAAAAACTGGCGATGGAAACACCTAGATTTTGAAAAACCTCTCGTGAGGTGGTTTTTCAGACGTGTTGATATTAAAGTTTATCGCACAAGTGCAGTGCACATCACGAGGCGAGACTTTACGAGAGTCACAGCTCAGGATTTATTTTGCGAAACACTGTAATGGAAACGCAACGCCCAGTTTGTAGCATGTAAGCTAAGCTAGCTGGAACCATGCTAGGTGTATCTGACTAAAACGATCTATCTTCCGCTAGCTATGTATTTCACTGTCCAGCACTATGGGAATCACCAACGACGTTACGGGCCACAGTACTGCAAGATGGCGGCACATATTCCAAAAAAAAACATGTAACGGCCGTATTTTCTCCTTATACGTTAACATTTGTCACTATTCTTATATATTGTTGATAACTCCGTCTTACTTGATTGAGTGCTTCGTTTCTCCTTTAAGCAGCAGACAGCCCCCCGGGGTGATATGGCCGTTAAATTTATTGTCAATCAGGTGGCTGATGTTGTCGATGACTGCCACCACTCTGAGAGGACGGATCAATAACACAAACTATGAAACGCTGGCAGAGGTGAGGAGGAGCCTCCCAGTCGATACGACCGTCGGTGTGTGTGTGTCGGTGTGTGTGTTGGTGTGTGCGCTTTGGAAACTTTGTTGATGCAGCAGAACTCATAACAGAATGAGCCTCGAAGGCACCTCAGGGGCGGGTTATTGTGGAGTTGCTCATTCATAAAAGAGTGGATTTACTCCTGCAGCTCGTCTTAACGTCCTTCAGCTCGACTTTGTGTATGTTATATTTTTATCCACAGAACCCTTTCTTATTGCTTTTCTCTAAATGTTCCTCCCTGTGCAATAAAAAAAAGAAAAAGAAAGAAAAGAAAAAAAATGCATGTGGAGTTTCTCTCTGGTCTCTTCCACCACCAGATGGCAGCATGGCCTTTTTCCTGCTGCACAAACAACATTTAAGTGAGTCACCTCAACTCACCTCTCACTGGTCTTTGAATCATCCATCTTGAGTGGCATTTAAATGGTGATGGTCAAACTTCAAACACAAAGGCTGCTATGAAATGAAGATTAGATTAGATTAGTAATTATAATTCTGGTACCTTTTAAAAAAAAAAAAAAATCAACCTATGAAACACGTCATTCATTGACATTCACTGGACTTGCCTAAGAAGTGGTGGTGGTGGTGGTGGTGGTGGGTGGGTGGGGGTGGGGGGGGGGGGGGGGGGGGGTTGGATTGATGAAGATGGAAAGAAGATAAAGAGATAGTCAGATGATGGATAGACGGGCAAATAGATGAGTGGGTGGGTAAATGTATGATAGATGGAAAGATATTGGTCGTCGGCTGGTAGACTGATGGAGGGATGGACTGATAGATTGGTGGGTGGATAGATGGAGGAAAGACAGTGGTCGATGATGGATGGATGGATAGATGGGTAGATGGGTAGATGGATGGGTAATAGGTTGAAAGAAAGACAGGATTACGGATGATAGATATATGATGGATAGATGAGAAATGGATGGATGTTAGATAGATGGGTGGAAGGATAGACGGATGATAAGTGGAAAGACAAAGGATGATGGAGGGATGTAGAATGATGGATGGGTGAATGATAAATAGATATATAATTAAAGATGGATGGATGGATGGATGGATGGAGATGATAGATGATGACTGAATGGATACTGATGGGCAATAGATGGATGGATGGATGGATGGATGGATGGATGGTTGACTGATGGATGGATGGATGGATGGATGGTTGACTGATGGATGGATGGATGGATGGATGGTTGACTGATGGATGGATGGATGAATGATAGACTGATGAACAATGGATGGATGGATTCGTGGATGGATGGGATGGATGAATGAATGATGATAGACTGATGGATGAATGGATGCATGATAGACGAATGGATTGATGGATGGATGCATGGATGGATGGATGGATGGATGATAGACGGATGGATGGATGGATGGATGGATGGATGGATGGATGGATGGATGGATGGTAGACTGATGGATGGATAGATCAATGGATGGATGATAGACTGATGATGGATGGATGGATGGATGGATGGTAGACTGATGGATGAATGGATGGATGGATAGATACAGCATAGAGGTAAATGAAGGAGAGATGAATAGATGATAGACTGATGATGGATGGATGGATGGATGGATGGATGGATGGATGGATGGATGGACTGATGGATGAATGGATGGATGATAGATACAGTACAGAGGTAAATGATGGACAGATGCTGTTTTGTAGATCTGTATTTGTCAATGTATGGGTCCATTGGTCCATGTGTCCATTGGTCCACATTCAGGCCGTGTCTTCATCCTGCTTTATCTTGCCTGGTCATGTGACCAGATCCAGGAAGCTGATGTGTTCATGTTGCTCTGCTTGTACATGGTGTTGTGATAGTGTCAGGTCTGAGAACATTCGAGTCACGACACAAATCTTAAAAGTACAAAGAGGTACATGCGAGGGAAAGAGGAGGTTAAGTCTCCGTCTGACCGCCGCCGCGTGTTGATTCGGCTGCCAGCCGGCTTGTCGACAGCGTTTTTCATGCTTCAGCGGAGCGTGAGAAGAACACGCTTTCTCCTCATCGCGAAGGAGCACACACTCAGCCTCTATCTCCCACACACACACACAACACAAATCATCGCCAAACTCACACCACGTCACGCACAGACCAGTTTGTTGCTCCTTCCACTCCACACGCACACTTTGTTGTTGATTTTATAATCCGCCTAGGGCTGTAATGGCTTTGTGATAAGGAGGAGTAACTTGTGTAAACAATATGGATTGCCCTGTGGCAGCAATTTAGACACCGGAGCTCCTCGATGTCCCATCCATGCCAACTAATGTGTTGCAAAGACTGAGTGGTGATTAGGAGTGAATAATCATCACCTACAGGTTTGTGATTTCTAAAGTGGCCCAATGAAACTGCAGAGAGGAGCTTCTCCCCTGTGAGACCGTGCATCGTGAAGGGTCCCAGAGGAGAGCTGGAGATATGCATGAGGTGAAAAAGAGATCTGAAAGGAGTTCGACATTGGTTAAATTGTGAAGTCGGGCCCATTTCTTTGGACCGCTTGTCACCATGCTAGAAGTTGTGACTGCAGCCGTTGCTCTGAGGTAATTGGAAGTAGTTTCCAATTGCAATGTGGTTATCACTGACATGATAACCACACATTGTTACGTCAGTCATGCTTGGGTCTCCCAGAGGTATCTTCACCGGAGTCAACTGAAAACAAACACAGCTAAATCTGCCAATAATAAAATACAATAAGTTGCTTTAACATTTTCAAGTTTTTTTCATTAAAGGCATTAGTTGTCTACGGACTCCTTCATGGCCTACGTCACTGTGATGTCACGGCGTTAGCTGGAGGCAAAACAGAGGGAAGCTTGTGGTGAACACTGTCACTGTCAATCACGAAAATGTCGTCTTGCTGTATTTTAAAACCGAAAAATCAAAATGCTAACTTGAAGTTTTAACACACACCAGCCACTGACAGCTGTGGACAACTTTGGTTTGACTTTGGTGATTAAAAGAAAGGATTGGAGTGAGACAATCAACAACAACAGGCACACTTTCAGTCTGGATAACGTTATGAGTTACGCTAAATTGTGACTTAAATTACATTAAGTTAATCTTTATTTGGGATATTCTAGTTACAGGTTAATACTAATGCTAACTGCTAACAAATGTAAGGTTAGTTGTATTCTTCAGGGGTGCCCAAGCAGAAGTTGCATTTGCTATGTTATCCACATACTTCTTGTAATATATTTGTTGGAGAGGCTTTACTTGATAGAGACAGACCAGACTTCATCTCCTTTGTGTCCTCCTTTGGTCAAATTGTCCATCCAGTGAGCAGGAGTACAGGGGTCAGTGAATGTAGTCCCATCAGTCAGAGTCAACTTTTTAAAAGACTAACTTCTCAGAGAGTGAGTGTATTAGTATATTCTCTGAAATATGTGTTTTCCTCGTCCATTCTTGTCATAACAGTCCATTGGAATATGCTAAGCAGTGTTAGAGATGTTTTGCCTCCAGCTAAGCCCCGCCCTTCAAAAAAACTGTGAAGGGGTCTATATATGGTTCATTGAAAACATTTAAACTCCACAGCTGAAAAATTGAGCTATCACCAAAAACTGCAGTTCCTCAAATGACCACTTGAGACTAGTTTGAAAAAGTGAGTCATTGTGGATAACTTTACTAGCCTGGTGAATTTTTATATGACTCATCTGTTCGAAGTGCCTCAGCTTCACTCACAATCCACATCGCTGCTCATTTCTGAATTAGGTGTTTGGGGGAGTTGGGCACCTCCAAGATGGCGGTGAACTTCGAAAACTGTTCAGGAAACTTAGGGGCGATGGTGCGAAGGGTTTGCTTATCTTTATGTGGACTCAGTTGTGGAATTGAGCAGATAAAACCATGTTGAATTTGCAGCATTTGTTTGAGTGACTCCCTGCTGACAATAGACTTCCTGTTTACTTTTCCCTCAAAGTCCAAAGTATTGGAAGTGATTTTTCTCAGATTGAAGGAGGCATGCTAGAGGAGGAGTGTTGTCTCAGACTCATACAAACCCTGTATTTCAGTTTGACCCAAATCCCGCCTGCTAATATGGAGCTTATTTCTTACACTGCAGCCAGCCACCAGGGGGAGCTCCACTTGCTTTTGCATCACCTTTTAGGCGCCGTCATGGCAAATATGCTATATACTGCCTTGAAAAAGAGTTAAATATGTGCAAAAAATATCAAAGCTATATTCGTAAATGTTATTCAGGTGAAATCAGACGCCTTTGCCAAACCTGATGCCTCTTCCGCTGCCTCCTACACCCCGATGTGAAAAGACTGGAAGAATGAACTCAGCGTGAACCGCAGTCACCGGCAGCGAGGCTGACAGGAGATCACGATAAAGATCAAGAAATGGGTTTTCGCACCGGGACAAAAGAGTTTTGAAAAGCAGGTGAGCAAGGTGGAAGATATGCTAACTTTCACCTGTCAGAGCGCCCGGCGTGAGGATCATTCGTTCGTCCCTGATGGCCGGGGCTGCTCAGAGAGTCAGACCGGGTCTCTGCTGCTGATTCCTTGTGTGATCTCTGTGGATCATGACTCACTAAAATGAGCTGCTGTCGGCTGCTGCTACAGAGGCTAGAGGCTGTAAATAATGTGTGCGTGTATGCTCACACATATGCTCTTGGGATCTTACGGTTGTCGTGCATTTCTTCTCGTCATATTTTCACCGGCTTCACATCTAATAAACATGCTGGATGCGGAGCTTTATTCCAGTTAACAAGCTGCAAAAAAAATCTATTTTTATGGGATGTTTAAAGCAGGTTAATTGTTATTTTTTTTTTCACTGTAAGGCAAGAGAAGCAGCATTATCTTAAAAGATATATCAGATATGCAACATTATACTTAATTAGTCCTGTCCAACTAGTAAATACAAGCCTTTCCTTTTAGATTTTGTTTTGATCTCCAGCGGCTCATGAGAAGAATACATATGTCTCGAGCTTGATTAATGCAGCGCTGCGTTCTCCTGCTTCTCATTATCTCCGTCTGGGCTCAGCTTGCTGCTAAGCTGGTGATACACTGTGGTTTCTTCACAGTCTTAGGCTTGATGAGTAACGGTTGCTAAAGCTTATGGATGCTACGGCTCACGTTGGAGGAGAAGGCAACTGCAGAAGTGACAGTAACCTTCACCTTTTTTTACTTCACGCACTAATTGAATCTATTGATTATTTATAAATGTCAGAGTAGCTTGAAATCTATCTTGAATTTTAAATTGTGTGGTAGTAAGGATACTGCTGCTACCAGAGCTTATTTATTTATATATTTATTTTCTGGTGTTGACTCAATGAACCCATTTGCAAAGATTGCAAGCAGTAGCACCACAGCTTGAATCTCTTCTATATTTACTGTTGTTCTTATAGTGACATATGGCGTTATTGTAGGGGGTATAGTGTTCAGCATTACCGCCACCTACTGGACTGGAGTGGAGCAGGCTTCTTGTGTATTCACAAATTAAAATGACATCAGTCGGCTGTCTAATTTGTCTAATTTTCACGCGTGTTTAGGCCACTGACTGTAGAAAATATAACTACCAAAAGTTTGATTAATTTCTGACTTTTAAACATTTATATGCCAGAGTTTGTGATGGCACCACAAACTTTCACAAGGGGGCGCTCCACTTGCTCTGGCTTCTCTTTTGAGGAACTGTCATGGCGTGCATGCTATATACAGCCTTAAAATATAAGTTCATGGGGCTGTAAGTCCGAATACTTTGGGTGGAAACAACAGTTTTACACAAACACCAGCATTTTTTTCACTTTTCCAAGAACAAAAGTTGTACCCTTCGTGCAGTTTTTTAAAATCTTCAAATATTCATGTTACCACAAAAAATACCAGAAAACATGGATTTCAAGTATGAATATTTGAAGAAGGGGCACACTATTGCAGTCTACTTGTATATTTATGGAGACACTGTTAGAGAAACAATGACTTGTTGTATGAGTAACACAGACAACTGCTGCTCTGGTATTAGTTATGTCGTAGTAAAGCATGAGCTTTATCAGTCCTTTCTCCAGAATAAGTCGCACTTAACACCCTCTCCGCAGCAAATCACTCTAAAATCAACATACCCAAATCATGATAAGTGCATTTTTATTTAAATTTGGTTCTAATGGTTCTAATTTGTTTCTCCAGGTTAGTGAAAGAAGAAAAATGTGCTGTGGAAGGGTGCAAACACAATCACAACGGAGCAGCAAACAGTGCAAACACAAGACTGGCTCAGAGCAATAATTCTCCCTTCACAGCCATTTACGACAAACTGTATGATGATGAGATGAAAATTAATTTGAGGTGATCTTGGAGGTCTGTCCTTCAACTTAAAGCCGGAAGCCAGAAACTTACAAAGTGACTTTAGACGCCGCTCCAGTTGATTGAGCTGAAAACTTTATATTCCGCAGCTTTAAAGAAGGTCATTTTTATCTCATATCTAAACTGCTGCTCTTACTCTCACAGCTTTCAGAGGTGCACGCATATCTCAGTGCTCATTAACAATTCAGTAGTTTAATGTTTCAGCTGCTTCCATTTATCTAAAGTTTTATCATCTCCCACTGTGCAGACCAGGTGAGGTGATGAGTTTGAAACATACCACAGACACTAAACCTTTTCCAAGATGCTGTGGTGTTGTCGTTTTCAAAATTAAATCCATCCATCCCATTTCCTGAAACATCCCCGGTTCTATGTGCGGAAACGCTGCAAGGTGAAATCGTTGTGTAGTTAAAGATAGATAAAGGCTATCGGCGCACTTCCCCAGACGCTGGTTCGTAAGTTGAAATGTAACGTAGCGGCCCGTAGAGGCTGCCACTCCTCCTGTAATGGTCTGGCTTTGTCACATTAATTATAACGTAGAAGCAGAGGAGCTGCCAAAGATGGAGGCTCACATGGAGAAACCACACGCTACTTTTTCTAACAAAACACTCTCCCTAATACTCTCATCTTTGCCGTTAAGACCATTAGTGTCTCAAGCGTTTTATGTCGTGTTTATTCGTCTTAATTACAGCTTTCCCGGTAGGATTCCTGTTTAGCTTTTATGGTATTTTGTCAGAACATCTTAGATTGTCATGGCACGTAAAGCACGGGTGTTATTAATCAGAATAATGACAGCGCAGTTTCATTATGTGTCCCAGTAGGAGATGCCACTGAGCAAATTAAGCCACGGTTAATGTCATTAAATGCGTTTGTGCTTTTCGAGCTGTGACAAATAATGTTGTATGAATCGGTGCCAACTCGACAGGTAAGATGGGTTCTGAAATAAATAAAAAATAAAAAAAGCATTTTAGGAAAGAAATGTCATATTTGGGGGTTCGGTTAAACAAAACTGAATATATTAGAGTGTTTGTGAAGTAACAGTTGCTTCTGGACGTTATTCAGGTTTCTGGGCACTTGAAAGCCCATGGTCCCCAACTTTGCACATTATTACTCAACTATTGTTCTGAATGGTGACCTGTAGGTTAAATGCAGGTCACCATTTAGACATTTCTAATTAGGCCCTGTGAGATATGTTGGCCAGATTTTTAGGATTTTTTATTTTTTGGATCTTTGTCTCAGTTGAGAATTTACAGCGACCTGTTTGCGACCCATTTATGGAATGAGAAACGAACGGACCTTATTTAACATACTCCCAAAGACTTGGATGTCAACAGGTTTTTAGATATGCATCAGTATTGCAATGTTGACCTTCTCAAGAAGGTGGACGAGAAAATGAAAACATGTTCGTCAGGGGTGGAAATATTGGAATATTAATTGTCATTAGCTATATAAACTGCTTAGTGTGAATACACTCACCAGCCACTTTATTAGGTACACCTTGCTAGTCAAAGGTTGGCTTTGCCTTCGGAACTGCCTTAATTCTTGTTGACGTACTTTCAACAAGGTGTTGGAAACATTCCTCAGAGATGTTGGTCCATATTGACATGATAGCATCACACAGTTGCTGCAGATTTGTTGGCTGCACATCTGTGATGCCTATCTCCTGTTCCACCACATCCCAAAGGTTCCTCTATTAGATTGAGATCTGGGGACTGTTGAGGCCACTGCAGTGAACTCATTGTCATGTTCAAGAAACCATTATTCTGCTGGAAGTAGCAGTCAGAAGATGGTCCACTGTGGTCATAAAGGGATGGACATGCTCAGCAACAATAGTCAGGTAGGCTGTGGCATTTAAACCATGCTCAGTTTGTACTAAGGGGCCCAAAGTGTGCCTCGGAAATATCCCCCAGACCATTACACCACCATCACCAGCCTGAACAGTTGATACAAGGCAAGATTGATCCATGTTTTCATGTTGTTTATGCTAAATTCTGACCCTGCCATCTGACTGTTGCAGCTGAAATCGAGCCTCGTCAGACCAGGCAACGTTTTTTGAATCTGCTATTGTCCAGTTTTGGTGAACTGTAGTCTCAGTTTCCTGTTCTTAGTTGACAGGAGTGGCACCCGGTGTGGTCTTCTGCTGCTGTAGCCCATCTTCTTCAAGGTTCGATGTGTTGTGCGTTCAGAGATGGTATTCCGCATTCCTTGGTTGTAATGAGTGGTTATTTGAGTTACTGTTGCCTTTCTATCATCTTCAACCAGTCTGCCCATTCTCCTCTGATCTCTCACATCAACAAGGCATTTTCATCCACACAACTGCCGCTCACTGGATATTTTCTCTTTTTCGGACCATTCTCTGTAAACTCTAGGGATGGTTGTACATGAAAATCCTAGTAGATCAGCAGTTTCTGAAATACTCAGAGCAGCCAAAGCCATTTAAATCCTCTTTCTTCCCCATTCTGAAGCTCAGTTTGGGACCCAGTGGGGACCTGGTTCTCTCCGGTAGCCAGTTTTTGATCGAAATGCCTGGAACTGTGTTTGCGAACTTTGGCTTCATATTTTTTAGGGCAGAGTGTCTGCAGGGTACCAACGCCCCCAAGTCTTGAAGGCCACGGCCGTTATGAACACCCGCGCTGGACGATAAATGCATCAACAGGTTATTAATTAGCCAGCTACTGTGTTATCAGCCCACACAGAAACCAGCAACACTGACAGTGAAGGGGAGAGGAATCTGTCATCCTCTCCCCTCCCGTGAGGCTTGGAGAGACGCATAATCATCTGCACACACACACACACACACACACACACACATGCACTATCTTTCCGCTGTTCTTTGGAGGTCATCATATCTAATCTCTGCTTCACCTTCTCTGTACTTTCACCTGGAGTTCCCTCTGAAGAACAAACTTCTCCAGAAGACCTGAGCTGAACTTCTGCCCTTTTCTCTCTGGCAGTGTCTGACAAACAAAACCTTGGTCTTTAAACCTGTCCACCTTTTGAAATGCTGCAATATCAAGAAAGGAAGTCACTCGATGTATTACTGCTTCTTTTGTCCCCTCGATATTGAGGGGAAAGGAGAAATGATGACAAAAGCAGCAGAAGAAGAAAGCACTCCAATGCAACATGGACTCGCCGGCATGCACATTTCACATTATTTCATGACTCATCTTTTATGCATGTCCATTTGCCATCCCCACTTCAGGAGAGAGCGCGATGGCACTCAGCAAAGATCGGAAAGATGTTGTTTTGTCATGGTGTTGGCACCCTGAAGAGGACTGAAGTGAAAGCCAGTGGCTCGGGCACACGGTTTGCACCCTGTGAGCGTGGTGTCCCGTGACAGGTCCTCTTACCACCAGCCCTCTGGTTGACCTTTTAGCAGGCTGGTGACAGGGATCCTCATAATTTCAGGCTGCCATGCTTTATTTGTTTCCAGCAGTGGATCAGCTGTAGCTAAATATAGGAGGAGCCATCAGAAATCTAAGCTCGCATGAAAAAAAAGGAAAGAGAACGTTGTTTTTGTCTGTTTTTATGTGGCTATCCATTTGATACTGGTTTAAATTATGACCATTTGAAGCAATGAATTCCTCTGTGTGAGTGACCTTATTTGTCCTGCTCACACAGCCGTTACTGAAGTGCCTACATGTTCCAGAAAGCATTGCACTTGATCACCCAGCCCAGTTCATAGACGTGGCCAAATCAACTCCCCACCAGTCATTAAGAACTGACAAAACCAGCTTTGTTTTTGGGGTATTCCACACTACATTTGTAGTCAGGCCTCAGTGACATTCTTGGACAATGGACAGCTTAACTGGATTATTTATGAATTTTGACATCCATATTTTGCACACCTTGAGATTGGTGATACTCAAGCCGAGTTGTAGTAAAACTGTTTGGAAGAGTCTGCTCTTCCAGATATATTTAGCTAATATGGGAGTTTTCCTTCAACCTGGTGTCAGGGTGTCTATGACCATTGCTTTGGGGTTGTGTTCATTAGCACTGGGAGATTTTCACATGGTTTAGCATGGCGAATCTTAGCTAAACCAACCAGTGCCAAAAAAGAGAAACTATTCCATCTCTGTTTTGAGGGTTGATGTTATTGGTCTCGCTAGCCTCCAAGCTCATAGCAGCTCTTCTTGTTTCCTATTTTGAATGAATACAGACTACTCCCACTTTCTGGTATGAATGATCATTTCCTTTCGTGCATGTGCATGCACATTTGTGCCAGATGACCATTGGCTGTAGTCTTGCGTTAAAGTACATTGGCCTTCGTTTCTGTTTCTAGTTCGTTGATGTGGATCCACACCCCAGAACTTCATCTTTTTCAATGGACATGTTTCAGTGATGTGTTACCATGTGGCTAGTAAACAACCTGCTCAAACTGCCGAGCTGGAATGACCTCAGTTATTGTGGTATTTTAAACAACCCAGAAACACTTGTGCTGTTCAAGCCTTATACTCTGCCGTGCTCATAATAACATAGCCATGTGCAGAATAAAATAAGTATAAGAATGTATGGAGGTGAGAAAAAAAACAAGCACTGCAGGAGGGGGAAGCAGAGAAAGTGCCGGACAGGTCAAGGGAGGCATGAAAGGAAGTGGGAGCAATACAAATTCTGTATGAGACATTGTAGCCCCATTAAAGAGCGAAGCAGGTGAAAGCCCTTCAAGATTCCTTCGGTAATGAATTGATGTTCACATACGCTCTCTCCGCGTTTCTTTCCGCAGCTCTTTGCAGCCTAAGTGACGCCCACTCAAGAAAACGTCTTGTTCCCGCTGCTCAACTAGAGAGCAGCAAAGTGCATTTCGCTGCTTCCAGACCAGACATTAGTGACACTCGAGACAAATAATGTGCGTGACGAGCAGGGAGGAACCAGTTCAGAGCTCAGTGGGGCACGCTTGAACATTACCGGGCGGAAGTCTGCTGATGAGCTTAGTCAACGCCCTGCCTCCATTTTTGATTTCGTTTCCTAAATCTGAGTCCAAATATTTTCTTTTAATAGAAAAAGAATGTATAATAAGTTTGGCAAATGTTGAAACCACTTCGCTGCTATCCCAAAGCTCCACAAGTAAACTCAGCACGGGCTCGAAAAACATAAAGGCATGCAATTAAATATATAAAGAGAGACATAAATGCACTCTGTCTCGAAGGAACTTAATTAAACCCAAAAATAAGCATGCCTCCAGACAAGAAAATTTAATATACAATGGCTAAAACCCTAGGTACAGCTTTTCAAGAAAAATAATATGGTCACATTGGAGGCTACGGAAATGGAAAAGCGTGTTTAAATCAGGTAAAATCTCAGCACAGACGATTCTTGTTAACAGGAACTATTCCTTTTGAGTTTTGGTCTGGGATATGTTGGTTGTTAAAAATTCAAAGCTTACATGAAACGGGACGAGCCTTAAATGGAATCTGTTACGGTGTTACTATAATTTATTAATGCATGTGGTGGAATGTGTATATTAATTCTATTAGAACATGAAGCTTAAAGACTTTCGGACTCGCTGTCAATAAATGTGATTTGAAAAGTCTCGCTAAGACTCTGTGCAGCGTTAAATTCTGTTTACAATAATGATCCATTTCCGGGAAGCATTTCTAGACCAAAATACAACTTCACTGTTTATCATCATCAGCTGTTTGATCTTTGCCTACTGTAATACTGCCCACTTAACCCCCCTGTCTGCAGTGCGAGAAATCCAACACTCAATCTCAGTCCTTAATTTCAGCTTCTTATTTCTGCACTAAGAACAGAGGGTATGGATCTACTTTTGGCTGTCGTCCGAGTTACGAATTTCTCACTGGCATTCCTTCTCTGGCTGAAATAAAAGTAATTTTCTCACAAAAAGAGAAAGACTCGGTCCCCAAACACTGCCAGGGAGCTCACCTCCATTAATTACTGCCCCTTCACTTATTTTTTAGTCCTTTTTTTAATCCTCCACCAGGAGGAGTAAAAAAGGTGTCCCCCAGGGCGCGATTCTGGGACCCCGCGATTTCCTTTCTGTTTCCCCTTTGTTTTCTGCTTTTTTGTCGAGCTTTTTCACATTTTCAATCTGTTTTTAATCACGAGCTGTGTTTGTCCAGACCCAGTTCAATTATTTATCGTGCTTGCTGAACGAGCTGCTTTCCTGCAGCGACGCTGACAATACGAACAAGCGAATGAGAAACAAAAAGGAGTCGCTGTTACGTGTCTTCTGTTGCATGTCACACACTTACGAAAGGATTGAGAGCAATGTTATGATATATAGAGCATGTGAGTCAGTATACTGTATATAGACCCCGAGAAATAAAAGAAGAAAGTCCTCTCATATAATGTCATTCATGCAATTTTCCATCTTCTAGCAGCATTTCACTCAAGTAGGTCACTTCAGAAGTATAAAGTTATAATGAGACTAAGTGCATCTCGTTTCTACACGTCTCTTTAATCGTCGAAATTGCGTCAAAAGTGGAAATAATGTTTGTGTACCTTTGGTTGTTTCCAAGCTAGCAATGCAGCTCCTGCCTCGTCGGATCCAAGTTGTCATAATTCTAGCTGTTTGATTTGATAAAAGGTGCAGCTCTGCACAGCACACAGTCAGACAAAGGCATTTTCATAATGATGTATTCTGCCAACTAATAATAAGGCCCACCAGGGTGATGGTGGTGGGGGGTAGCGGGATGCTAATGTTCATAATCCATTCAAAATCCCTCTCATCTGTTTCCTGCATTGAGTGCCATGGGGAAGGACTTGGCGCTAAATGACTTTTCCGAGTGTCTGTGTTGCTTTATGATTAGTTCCGAGGGCCCCGTTACATAGTTGCAGATATTATGCTTAGTTTTGGAATTTGGGTTGTAAAGACAAACTGTAATTTTGTAATTTCAGACGAGTAGATGGTCAAATATATGTTGTGTCTGTTCAAAAGCTGGAATTAACTAGATGTTGTGTCCAGGGCAAGAAAGGGGCTAAACAGGTAAACAATAAAT